>NW_019170007.1:0-594582 GCF_001792695.1 Aspergillus bombycis | reverse complement strand
ATTCCCCAACAAACAATACTAACCACGAAAACAGGTCGCCAGAAACATAAGCATCCTGCAAGGCAACAACATAGCCTTCATCAAAACCTACCCTGGCGGCTCCGGCTACGTCAGCAACATCACGTTCGAAAACTTCCGCTCAAAAGCCAGTCTCTACGGCCTCAACATCAACCAATACTGGCAGAACACTTTCACCCCGGACACCGGCGCCGTCACGCTCAGCAACATCGTCTTCCGGAACGTGACCGGCTCTGTCGCCGACGGCGCCAAGCGGCCCCCGCTGTATCTCATTGCGAATGACCTGACCTTTGCGACGAACGTGACGGTGGAGGATGTTTCGGTGTGGACTGAATCCGGGGACGCCGTCGTTAATAAGATCAGTAATGTTTTTGGGTCCGGGGATGGGACTTACGGGGTTAATGATGGGATTGAGCCGTTGGTGGTGGATGAGGTGCCCACGGCTTATACGAAGACTATTACGGTGACGGAGACGCCGACGGGCTGGGTGAAGCCTGGGTTGCCGGCTTGGGCGGCCCCGAGTACCGGGTTTGGGAGTGAGTTTTTCTTTTTGATTTCTTTTACTTGCTTTGCTTTGCTTTTCATTTCGGACTCCCTTTGTTCCTTGTTGGCTTGATGTGGGATACTGACTGTGTGTAGCGGCTTCGCCGATCCCGGTTTATACGCCTTCGCCTTTGTGGAGGCCTGGTGGGGTGGACTATGATTTGCATTATTGGGGGAGCTTTTGAGATGGTAGTATTGGAATTATATGCCAGTGGGGAATGAGGAGTGTGTAGAGTGGTGATTTGTTGAATCTTGTCGATTGTTATGCTATGGCAGACTTATAGAGGGCAAAAAGCAGGTGTAAGTGAAGAGTGAACTTCATCCTACCGATAAGAAATTCAGGCTAATAAGACAAAAAAAAAGGTACTACTCAGGCAGAGAAGAGAGGATTATACTCTTAAGGAAGGTAAATAGCCGCCTTCCTGTTTCATGAGATGTACACCAGTGCTCTTACAACCATGATTCAGATAAGAGAGAACAAGGCATAGAACGAATGTAAAAAAAAAAATAACATTAGTACCACTATCTATAGCTCTACGGGCCACCGCCTCCGAATCCTCTCCCCATACTTCATCAGCAACAACGGAGTCGGCGCAATAGCCAGCGCCACCAGGCCGAGAACGGTATCACCCCAGCCATACCCAAGACGATCATACATCGCCGGGCCGGACATGGGCAGGAGGGCAGCAAAAATAGCCCTTATAAGGTTATTGGCCGCCAAAGCACTAGCAGCATAGATCTCAAAGGCATCCACAATATACACCTGAACGACGAGAAACCCACCCACGATGCCCAAGCCCACCACACCGGAGCCGACAATCGGGACCATGAAATGGGCATGGGCCTGTGCTGACCACCCGAACCACAGCATGCCGATGGCGAGAATGGCGTATCCGACGATTGCGGGGGGCAGTCTGTCTTCGGGCGTCGTGGTGCCGTGTCGGGCTCGTTGGCGTACAATGTACCAGTCTGCGAAGCGGCCGACCACGACCTGGCCGAGTAGGCAGCCGACTCCTTGGGCGATGTAGGTGAGGCCGACCTCGCCTGCGTTGAAGCCGTATTCTTCGCCGAACAGCGTGGGGAAGGTGGTGACCATGTAGTACATGTATGTGTAGGCGATGGAGTTGTAGAGCGAGATGATCATCACGATGGGCGAGTAGAGGCAGAGCTTCATCGGTCGTGAGATGCCTCTCCGCAGGACTTGCCACTGGCTCTCGCTTTCTTTGAAGGGCTTTTGGGTGCCTAGTTTTGCGGCTTTTCTTCGGAGGAGCGTCGGTGCGTAGGTCTCTCGGAGGAGTAGGAATGATGCTATCGTGCTGCAGCCAACCTGCATCATGTGTTAGTGTTTCTGCTCGTGTATGGAGTTGTGCGCTTGGGCGTGTACCAGAATGGCTTCGAGCCAGAAGGTCCATCTCCATCCCACGGTTAGTGCCATATAACCGCCTGCAATCGGGCCTAGATTCAATGTAAGAAGTTCATCCTATGATTATGGGCGATTGTGCAAGTGTGGTGTGTCTGTGTGGTGTTCCAGGGCGAGCTTACCGACCACCGTGCCCTAAAGTGGGATATTGATTAGCAGAGATATTGACAGCTTGACAAAGGTTACGTACTGATAGAGTCCCGGCGGTCAACAAGGCGAGCGAGCTCGCCCGCTTTTCAAGAGGGATCATGTCCGCCACAAAGCCTCCTGCCAATGCGTTGGGTATGGAACCAGCCACTCCCAGAAGGATGCGAGCTATAGCTAGCATAGGTACGTTGACACTGAGGGCGCAGAGAATGCAAGAAAAAAAGAAAGTGATATTTGAAATATGAATGATAGGGCATCTCCCGTAGATCTCACTGAGAGGGGAGAAAAGCAGCGGTCCCGTTGCGAAGCCAATGACATGGATCGATATGAGAAACGGTGATAGGGTGGGGTTTGTCGTGTGGAATTCTTCGAGAACGAGCGGTACCCCTGGGGTGAAAATGGTTGATGCTGCAGCGCTGATGCGGATCCCAATGTCAGCCATCGGGCAGGGTAGATCTTGATGCGATGAAGATACTCACTCGTTGAACGTGGCGAAGGCAATCAGTGCAATGATTGTCCTTTTCCAGGCATTCGACCAGTTCAATGGGTTTTGAGGGTCATCATCCCAGCCGCCATTGCTGTATGAAACCTCTGCCGGTATCTGAGAGACACTGGCATCGGATTCTTTGAGCTCGAGAGCATCAGATGATTGTGATGACATTGTGTCTCAGATCATGGAGACAAGCTAAACGCTAAACAGTGAGCGATGGAGCTAGAACTTTCGGTCTGGCCCTGATTCCAGACCCTTTTAACATCTTTGGAAGGGACATGAGGACTGGAGGGACTCTTCTCGTCTCGGCCTTGGTAAGTCCATGATGACAGGTACATTCCTTGCAAGGCAAGGGGTCCCAGCTACGCGGAGTATAGGTTGATCTTTGCCTCGAGCTTGCTTGAGAATGAGTAAGGCATCATGGGTTCCTGAATGGCTTACGACTACTCTCGTCATGCGCTACTGGCGATGCGATCTCCGAGGAAGGCGATTTATTGCCAATGATCGCCGTAGCGCTCGTCATGCAACAGTCTCGGGATTGGTTTGGACCCAGTTTCTAGGAATAGTACCTGTGAGTACCGAATAGTGCATACATATGATATATCGCTTCCATAAACCCAGTTCAGGATTCCAGGTGCAAGAGAAAAGGGCAATAAACGGTGATGCTTGCACCGTAGATGCGGCGAGTCAAGGATTGCATTGGATTATTAAAACAAAAGAGGAAAATGGAATAAATATGACCTATTGGAGATTTGGAGATACCATGAGGGATATTGTCGGTAGTCAAAAAGGAGAAAAAGAAAGTGCATCATCCGTGAATCGAACACGGGCCTCATCGATGGCAACGATGAATTCTACCACTAGACCAATGATGCTTTACTTGTTGGAGTGGAGGGCCTAATTGCCATTATTAACCAAATGACAGCAGGAATGTAGACCATACATCCTTGATCGCCATCTGCTGACCATTGTGTCGGATGATCGGCGATGCCTATTTTCTACTAAGCTTAGCAGGCTCCTTCAGAAGATACATATGCATCTTGACATCTTTGCGCATACACAAGACCATGCTGTTGGAGCCGTTGTACGTACTTTACTATGTCAATATATATCCCAACGATGCATGATATTCATATATGCCTTTTCTTCGGCCCGTCCGCAGGTCATCCGCCCAATTACTTATGATACTCCCTGTACTACGTACCCTGACAAAACATCCCCATGATTTGTTATAAAAATCCCCTTTACAGTAAGGTACCCTCTATTACTACACATTTAACTCGTCAAGCGGTTATACCCGGCTAAGGTGACCTCAATATGCCGGTAGCTGGGCCATCCCTTCATACATGAGAAGAAAGGGGTGGGCAACTGACGCGGACCATTGGATGTGGGAATTTACTCTGGGTTCTCCATTACCCAATACGAGCCTAATGGCCTCTGGTGGATCAGATGATTCTTTTCTTGAAAGAGTCATTTCTGGAAGAAACAGGACTTTTTCTCTTGGCTGTGGTCATATCCACATGTAACTCTCACGGACTCATACCCGACAGAAGTTCCCAGCTTCCTCACATTGTTGAAATTCCGGCAGAGACCCAAGGAAAGACCGCGCGTAAGGGTAGAATGTTCTGGATTGGAGAACAGCTACTCCCAATAGTGGAGGTCGGTGTTGTATTGCATATTGAACGCGGTGTTCCGTGCATCGGTAGGATTGTGATAGTCGTTCTTCTCTAGCCATGCTGGGAGCGCATGGACTGCTGCAAGAAGTGATCCTGACCTATTGTTATAATGAGCTAGGATACGGGTCTGAAACAAAATTATTAAGAACGTACACGCATAGCCATGCGTCGCTATATCGCTTCATACCCAGGGCTGTTGAGAGTCCGTTGCGATAGTACTCATCCGGGCCAGCCTCCGTGACCACCCCCATTGCAGCCAAATACCTCAACAGACGTCCTACAGTATGTTGACTTCCTGTGCATTAACCATATCTATGCAAAGGAAGTAGCCAACCCAGCAATTGTTCATCTGCCCCAGTAGCGCCTGCAAGATCCCTAGCACCCTTTGGATCATTGCTAGAGGCTATTAGCGAGAATACCCCTAGATGGATACAGGCCTCAATCGATGCATACGCGGCGCACTGAAGAGCAAATAAGTACATTGGTATCGCTTTGCCATGAGAGAAAATAGAATAAGAGACAATTGTAAGAGGTCGCACCGGAGCACAGTGCCGCATCATGGTCTTACTAGGTGTTTCCAAAGCGTGGACTAAGGACTCTGCTGCATTGACAAGTTTTAGATCTTGCCTCTCTCTGGCCATTGATAAACTCTTCACCGTGGGAGTTGATCTTTCTCAGAAGGCGCGGAAACTCGCTCGGTGCGCTCGGTGCAGCCGCGATCGTATCGCCATGCGATGGTGTCGCACCGGTGGTGGCAGTTTCAGCTACTGTTTCGTCAGTGACCACCATATCTGTTACTGAGATGTCATGCAATAAAGAGCCAAATAGGATTTTAACAGGCGGTGCGTAAATGCCCCTGGTTACCAGATAGCCGGAGTATTCCTGCCATGACACTGAGGACCTGAGGGTATATATACCTGTCTTGTCAGACCGTGGCGCACGCGAGGAAAGTTTACCTCAGCCATTTGAGTCCCCCATACTGCCCATTATAATTGAGTATGGATCATTGATTAAGCACTACGAAGCTCATACCAACCATTCAGCTCAATTTGTCTGGCTTTCCCATCCGGAAAGATATTCCTTCAATCAGAAGCTTAGCGCATCCCTTTCGACGTTCCTAAACATATCCTTTAGCGCTGTTCTACAACCATCATTGTGGGACTCATGGGGTATGAATCTGAAATAGTACGCTCGAGCTCCTGTAGTTCACCGCCAGAATTGTACAGGAAAAGTAACATAACTAAGCAAGTCGTGACAGGACCTTGACTTCTATTAGCTCATTAGTGAACGCCAGAAGGACTCGCCACTACTACCGATGTCTACAAGTGGCTTCATCTGTTTGAGGGGATAAAGGTCTAGAACTCTCTCCTGCACTGGAACCAGTTAGCATGAAGGGCCTTGATCCATGGAAGTGTGCCTGCGTGGAAGGATTTTGTTTGAACCAATGTGATTTAGGACGGCTGGTAGTTTTATAGGTATACCGAATGGATCCGTTCAGATGGTCGTGTGGATATTGGCGTCCAGCACCCCCGGTGTTTTCCGCATCATGGAAGTTGAATCTGAAGAAGTGATGTCAAGCGCAACATCCCTTACGTCAACTTTCTTAGATGAGTCATCCTCGTGTTGTCACCCACCTCGCATGGCCTGCTAGAACCTCTACCGAAACAAGCATGCATATCCCCGAGCCGAGATGGCTGGAAAACGCAAAGACAGAGATCTGGTTGCACCGGACATCACGGAAGATGCGGCAGAGCGGAAACGAGTCCTGAATGTACTTGCCCAAAGACGATACCGTAAGTTCTATATTCCAATAGAGAATTAGTATCTCGATCTGAACCATGGCAGGACAAAGAAGGAAATGTCGAATAGAAGCCCTGGAAGCGCAAGCAAAAAGCGTGAGTCCGCATAGTGACGAATTAACGGCCGCGGAACCCGACGTAGACAGAGGTGGCACTGGCCTCCTGACGGATGCTTTCTCTCCCTTCTCGACTCCAGTTCCCTTGGGTGAGAGTAATACTGTAAACTCAGGTTATGAAGGCCAGGGAATGACAACCCCAACGGGCGCTGCTTCCTGTCCTGCTGGTACGGCCTCTGAATTCAACGATATGACTCTGGTGCCGGAGGTCTTCACAGGACCTTTCTTACCAGCCGTACCACATTTACTTCCCTCAGACCTATCAATGCTTGCTTCACCATTTCTCACTACTCTTTCTCCAAGAACCTCGGGGCAAGAGTCGCTAGGCCCACTTATCTCCACAAGTGGCGTTCCTCTAGAGGTCTCTTCACTACCACTAGTCCTGGGGCCAGAAATGTCAGCTCAAGGCCATAGCGACGGCGATGATGCACAGTTCGATGGTTTGCTCAGTAACCCCGAGAGCGCGTACAATATCTCGGATGATCTACAAGCTTACCAGTCCTCTAATTTCGCGTTTCCCGATGATCACTTGCTCCAAGTTCCCTCCCTTACTCTTTTGAGCGCGGCAGTTAGGGTAGCTCAAAGGCTCGGCATCGGAGATTGCCTCTGGGATATTGCTGCGGTGAGTCCATTTTACAGACCACAGCTATACACCCAATCTTCTACTTCTTCGCCGCCCTCTTCTACTACACAGACATCAGGCTCCAGTCAAACAAGCGATACGATTAACATCGATCTGGATACATTGCCTGACCATCTACGGCCAACTGGAACTCAAATTCTTATCTCGCATCACCCGATTCTAGATCTCCTCCCCTGGCCGACTTCCCGGGATAAATTGATCCAGGTGTTTAACCTCCCTGTCAATTTACGTCCGAAGTCTGCTCAGGGTCCAATGGGGCTCGTACGGTTGGTGTATGATATGGAAGACGACGGGGGAGAGGGAATCAGGGTTCACAGGAGCAACCCATTCGAGGCTGCGGGTTGGGAAATTGGACAGCTGATGTTTGAAAGGTGGTGGGCGGCCTTTGAGACAGACACTGTGGAGAGAAGTAACCGCGGACGAAAAGAGAGAGGCGAGAAATGTCTTGAGCTTTCCTAAACTAATATAACACTTCCAGCAGAGTAACACTGCTGTATCTAAAACATGAATTCAGACCATGTTCAGTCCCCCACTAGGACATATCGTCTGACCCGTCAACCAACACGCCTTTGGATCAGCCAAGAAAGTCACGACGGCAGCGATCTCCTCTGGTGTCCCGACACGGTTCCCCAGAGGTGTGCTGTCCAAAACATATTTCACCAAGTCATCCGGCACCGATCCCCGAAACATGCCTGGCTCCACGGCTCCGGGGGCCACGGCATTGACGGTGTGACCATAGGGACCCAGTTCGCATGCCAGGGCTCTGGTGAACCCTTCCACAGCTGCTTTCGTAGCCGAGTAGATAGAAAACCCCACTGATCCCCGACGAGCTACGATAGATGTAATGTTGATAATGCGCCCCGGGGCACGGAGATGCGGCAACACAGCCTTGGTCATGAAAATGGTGCTGCGGACGTTCACATCGAACATAGAGGAGTAGTCCTCGATTTCTGTGTCCGCAAGAAGCTTGCAGTGCGAATGTGCCGCGTTGTTGACAAGAATATCCACCTTGCCATCGCTTGAGGGAAACGCGCGGAAGGTCGCTGAGAGGATTGTTTCGGGGGCTTCCACCCGGTGGAGGTCGATTCGCACTTTGGCAGCATCGGAGCCGTTGTTCAAGCCTTGTATCTGATGTATAACTTCATCGACGGCTTCCTCACTGCTGGCTGACACATAGGTAAGCACGACCTACAAGATTTATATCAATGGTCAGCTCTAATGGCTTAGTGCGTGTGGAATGGAAAGTATACGGTATACCTTTGCTCCCTGTTTGGCAAGCTCCAGAGCAATTACAGCGCCAATCCCGCGAGAGGCCCCGGTCACAATAGCTATCTTGTCTGATAGGCTCATTTCGAGGGAGTAAATACGGAGTACTAGTAGTATGGGCGGTATTATAGAAGCTCTAGCTGGTTATCAATATGAAAGTCTGAAGTATTGTTGTTTCTCCGGCCACATTACTGTCGCTGTATATATAGATTCCTGAACATTGGAAGCTCTCGTTATGCCAGGAATAGCATAACGTTATGCTCAACGTTATGGCACACGTCACGCTCTTCTCAAAGAGAACATGTAACAACTCTTAGAAGGTTTACTTAATTAACTATACAGCATATACAATCTATCTGTAAGAACGGGTGTCTAGGAAAGTCCATCCCGAACTAGGCCATAAGGCCACAATACTCAGGCCCTAGGTCTGATATCGCTTGCTTAGCCCCCTATATAGCTATACCCGAGCCCGCCATGACACTATCTCACCAACATGCTTTTCACTATATATATTACTACTTAGAATAAACTAGTACATACGACCACATATCAAGAGGATGGTCAGCCTCAGGTCATTCCCGAGTCGTCTTTGTCCAAATCGAGTATTGCTACCGATGCACTAGTGTCCTCGTCGCGGTGGTCCAAAATGCCATTTGCATCCTCAGAATCGTCGTCCTGGAAGTCTAAAGATTCATCGTCCAGTACACTGTACATGAATGCACGCAAATTTGTAAACCCCGGCCCATCATCCTCTAGTGGCTGGTCGCTATCAACGTTCTCAGCGTTTTCGCCAACATCACTAGGCAGTTTTACAGCATTGGATAGACGAAAGAGCCGTGTCACAGTTCCGCCGATTGCATCAGTGATTTTCGATATGTTGTCTTCTGCTGGACCCATGTCGCTGTCCGAGTAGCTTGCATCGTCATCGGCTCTCCTCGTGACTTCAGAATCGCTTTGTTCTGATATGCGTTGTCTTTTCCTTCTCGGCGTCTGCGGTGGGTCCTCAATTAGCTTCACTGCTTGTCGAGATTCCCCTTAGCAGAGAATCCTTGACGCTCAGTCTATCCATATTTGGGGTGACAAGTACTTACAGGACGTCAGATTATCACAAATAACGTCCAGGAGCTGATGTATGATCTCCACGACTGTGGGACTGAATCGGAGTCTGTAATCCAAGGAAACATTGAGCGGTCCATAAACATCCATGTTTGATGCCCACAGTGTAAAGCGAGCCAGCTAATCATCCATGATAGTAGGATCTGGCACGATATCTGGCATAACCATGTATCTATGGAAAAGAGAGTTGCGCTGTGTTGCGTGTTCTGCGATGGGTGGATAAATATCGTCTTGAAGATATTTTCCATGCGATCTAGACTTTCCATGGCGGAAGTCCTTGTGAGTGCGCCAAAGATCCAGGAAGCTGATCCCCGTCTTTACGTATAAAGAGGCTCCTAAAAGTTGTTGGATCAGCAATCGCGACCAAGGTCCTAGAACCCGGTGTGACAGTGTGACCGTGTGACAGAAGAGAGGGTATGTTTTCATCCTGACTGTGCGTGGGGATGAAGGGACCTTATATTCCTCAGCAATCACTTTGTTGCAGGCCTAGCGAACACACTCTCTTTGTGAGTCTCATCCATTCCTCTGCCCTTCTTTCAACTCTTTCAACGATCCAGCCCTTTGGCATCCTTCACCTCATCTCCGTCATCTACTCCTCATGTACCCTCCTATGCGTGATTCATCGTCAAGCGCAGTTGAGATATCTCGGGAATCATGTCAGGAGCAGAACTCACAAAACGGCAAGTGTCGAAAGTCAATATGAGCACCACGAACGACCCCACAAACCAGCCAAAGGCTACAGCGCGAACCGTAACGTGGCAGGAGGTTTCCGAATGGCAGATCGACAACAAGTATATCCTCAGCGGCTATCGACCAGCGAAAGCAGGCTATCTAGAGATCTTTACCAGCCTGACCTTTTTGCACAACGAGTCTTGCAATGTGTACACTCATCTGATCGGGGCTCTGCTCCTACCACTCGTCGCAACTACCTTCCTGCGGTACCTGGCAGAGCCTCAATTTCTCAATGTCTCATCCATGGACTACACCATGTTTGGAATCTACTTCTGGTGTGCGGAAATCTGTTTGGTCCTCAGCGCACTTTACCATCTGATGCAACCCCACTCGCATCAAGTAGAACAGTTTTGGCATGGAATGGATCTGCTTGGTATTGTCATTGTGACAGTGGGCACATTCTCTTCCGGCATCTACTATGTATTCTTCTGTGAAGCCAGCTTGCAAAAATTGCATTGGGCTATTGTGAGTCCCTCCGAGCGATCGTCACGACTGTCCCTGGCAGCCGAGTCGAATCCAATGATACGCTGACATGAGTTCAAGGTCTTAACCACCGGTACTGTCACCGGTGTTATAATCTCGAATCCCCTGCTCAAAACGCCGCGCTGGCGGAAAGTGAAGATGAGCGCCTTCGTTACTTTTGGCGCTTCATCGTTCATACCCCTGCTGCATGGAATCCAACGATACAGGCCTGAATACATGCTCCAATACTCGGGAATGAAATGGTATCTGCTGGAGCTTACTTTCTATGGCACTGGCGTCAGTCTATACGCGGTATTTCTGCACGCTCACCGCGTGTTCCCTTTCCTAAGAGACAAGAATTCTGATGAACATCGATAGTTCCGAATTCCGGAGCGTTTGGCCCCGGGTAGGTTTGATATTTGGGGAAGCTCGCACCAGATCTTTCATATCGCTATCTTATGCGCAATGTACACACACCAGGTTGCTCTGCTGCAAGGTTTCACAACTTCTCATACACTGGATGTGTGTCGGCTTCAGGGTGTCTATTGAGCAAAAATGGGGCTGTATCAAAGGCTGGGCTGCTCGAATTGCAAGACGTACGTTCTCTAAAGCATTATAACCGTGAATCATCGGTAGTGCAGATAGGGTGAGGGGTAGCTGCTCAAGTTCCCCAAAGTCTTTAAACGCATTTTCTGCTTCAATGTGTTTCACATACCGTGGTAGAAACCCAAGCCAGAGGGTTGGTTGGTGTTTGGGGCCCTCGGACAATCAGAGAGGGGGCGATAGCCCTAACTAACCTCAATAACTATGAATTTGTCGACGAGGTCACTCAACCCTTCACAGAAAGACATGCGATCTCAACTGTGGGAACGCATTCATGGTGCCAAAATACGTAGATACTTTATCAGCCCTATGTCATGCCGAATAATTTTCTGTTTCAATTGCTCAGTTTGACAGCCTATTCCATTGGGTTAAGCTCTCGGATCCGCTTCTGCTATAAAACCGCCTGGGTTTGAGCCCCCCACCAGAGATCATCCTTCAGGCTTACTGCAGTCTCAGCTCTATCGGCGATGCATAGTCCAGTTGTCAGATTTGCAAGCAGGCTTAATGTGACCACAGAGCCAGCCAAGGATATTCGAATCGATTATAGTACGCTTTTGTATCCCAACTCGACGTTTCCCTATCAAATCAGCTAATAACCACCAAGGATCATGCAATTCAAGCACTGTGGTTAATCAGTGGCAGGTGCAGGATTATAACTAATTGCGTGAACTATACTTTATGGAACTTCATGAGATTCTCTTTGTTATGGCTTCTATCTTAGCTAGCAACGTGGTGTCTACGGTGGCTCCAAACTGGGTATATTTTATCAAGACATCTACTCGACGATAAATTATATGCAGATGCTGAATTTCTAATTCGGAGGACGTATTATCTTGACTGGAGGTCCCATATCAATTCAGCACTGTACTGTAAGATACAAGCGCCGCCATTCATGTAGGCTAAATGGTAAAGTCTCCTTGTTCTATGAGAAGAGCAAGACAGGGCAATCCCTCCCTGAGGGCGATACAGAAACATCTACTATGCCCTCTCATTGGAAGAAAGCTACGATAACGCGAAGGAAGCGAGAGGAAAAGACTTGCGCGCATAATTACTAGCCTTCCACCCTCTAATGGCTCACTCACCACTAATGATACACCACAAGGATGTCTACCTAGGGTTGTATGAAACACCGGTAACCTGAAAGGCTGCCAACCCAATCAGTCATCACAAAGCGCTCTAAGAAAACCAGTCGGGTCGTATCAGAACATGCCAGGTAAGACCGCCAGACGTATTTATTCCTCAACTCACTCCACCCCACTGGCCCGTGCCCGTTCCTACATTCCAGCCTCGCCCTTCCTCGGGACAAAAGCCCATGCATCGCCCACACGCCACATTCCAACACATCTGACACCGCCGATGCTAATTTTCTTCCAACGCATTCCAGAAACGGCCGGCGACGCAATTGGACGTAAAGACATGCCAATGACATCACACTGGTCCCGGCCGGGAAACGTGTTTTGGCCCATTCGGTGCGAGCAAGGGCACTGCCACTGCAGCGCCTCGTTCTATTCGCTGGTGCCTGTTCAGATGCCACGCTGTTTCAGGTTCTGGATAATGTAGGGATCTGGCTCAGTCTCTTTATTTTATTTTATTCTTTTGTGTTTGGAACCCTCGCATGCAACCTTTCGTATCGGGTATGAATGGTGGTGTAATGTTGGATGATGGACATGCCGGGGTTGTACAGTGGGAATGTGGTTTGTTTCATCTGTGTTGTACCTGCATTAGTTAAGTCTTACGGGGACTCAGGTATCATTTGCGATCCTGATCGTCAGTCATAGCTTTCGGTTCAAGGGCATCACCCGTCGAACTGATGGGAGTGGGCTGTAAGGCTCGATTGTGTTGGGGTTGTCTCGACTCGAGCTATGTTCGGGGTTTTAATGAAAAGAAACTCGCCCTTGCACGCTGTAGCCCTAACTCACCAAACAAAGCATGCCATCCAGCTAGGTTAACTACTACTAGTAGTACCACGTCCTTTGTCTGGTCCAGGCTCACTTTTCCAGGCGAATGACCTTCCAGGATAAAAATAGAAGTTTGACGGTATGGAGTACATAGCTAGTACTTGCTACGATCTACCTAATCGTCGGATATTCCGACAGATACACACAACGTCTATGAATCTCGAAAGCACCCCAGCATACACACATCGGTAGATGGTGGTTATACGTACCGCATGCTTCGCACAATACAAGTGCATTCAGGATGCGCTTCTGATCCGATATCCGATCAGCTGTAGATCCCCAAGTGGGTGCCAACAAATCGAGTCACCGCTATCGTCTGATTGGATTAGCCATGGCAGGATCGCTTGGCTATGCGATCGACTCCAGGATAGCGCATGTTGTGTTGTTCAAGCTATGGACAGTGAAGCGTTCTGGAGGGCGTCCAGCCGATGGGTCCCATGTCTAATGACTGTGCAACCATGTTTAATGAACCTTATGCAGGTGGAAAGTGGTTGTGACATGGTCCCAATCACCGAGGTCAACCCGCCGCTGATCGACTGCCGTTAGATTATCGTTCGGGAATTGACTCCAGACGATCATTTGAGTCCGTCCAGGCCAGGCGGAAATAATTTCGAATTCATGCAAGGGTCATGCCCTCACAGTGAGGAGAACATGGAAAAAAAAGAAAGGAAAAAAAATGGGAAATAAAATGGATCATGGAAGCATGCAGGATGACCTCATGCAGACTTGCCGTGCAGAAAGCCTGGACTTGTTATTCGAGGACACGAGGGCTGCGGCCATCAGGTGATGTTGAGCCATGCGCCCATCCTCCCATCACGAGGGCAAATCGTGGTGAACTGAGGAAAGTATAGATGTTTGGAGGTTCGACAAGTCGGAAGATACTGGTCGTTGGCCCATGAGACATGTGGGATCCAAGATGAGGGAGTTCGGTAGCCACGGCAAGGTCGGCGTCTATGATGTCGAATGATGTATTAGATTGGTTCATATGCAGTACTCAGTCGACAACCCCCGCACCCCGACCGAACATGATGTAAACCCAAGCGATGGAGTATCCTATTCAAGAAATCCTGGTTCTATTGCGAACTCATCATCATCAGGGTTCATTTTTTTGTTTTTGTTTTTGTTTTTTTATCGCTCTTGCTCCTCTTGTCAGGGCTGTGTTTCTCGGTGATGATGATCAGCCTCCCTTGAATCCTGCCTTATTTCCTTGGCGCTGGGCTCTGCTGTCATGGTCCGAGCTCATTCATATCCACTGTGCGCCAGGCAACCAGCATTTTTCTCGGTTTGGATAGAACCCTGAACGAATACGAGCAACGGAGGCCAATTTAAACTCCTGAATAGTTGAAGTGAAAGCATATTTATAGTTATCCAGAGATTCTTATACGGGGGAGAACCAATCCGGATTCTGTGAAATATATTAAACCGGATGAGTGACTTTTCAACGTGATACACGCATCGATCGATAGCATTCCATTCTTAATCTACTCCAGAGTAAGCTAAGAACTCAGCCATGCTGATGCGCCTTAGAGATTAAAATTAAGATGAGATCACTGAGAAATGTTGGGGCGAAAGGTGAAACGGCAGGACTGGAGGGATGTATGTATGTATGTATGTATGTATGTATGTATGTATGTACGATGAGCACGGAGGTTACGGAGTTGCAGCAGCACAAAGGAATTGAACGTGTGGTCACCTGTCCCCCTTCTCTTTTGCTCCAAGCTTCAAAGCTCCTGAACTTGAACTTATGTAGTATTAATTTTCTCGGATGCAGGATTGATCAGCTCCGCTCGGCGCGGCTTGCCGTGATCTTCCCACTTATGGTCTTTGGTTCGGTATGGTTCCAGTACCTTACCGGACGGTAATCTGGCCCTGCGCCGTAAGGTTGTCTCGTGTGCCCAATAATGTGCTACTAGTTGGGGAACTAGTAGAGAGTAAAAGGAAGAAAAAAAAAAAACAACGATACTCATTACCTACACTGAGTACAACTCGAATACTACGACCTTCTTTCGACAATGTCTTGGGAGCTCAGGGATGTCATGTCGGCTTATTGTTTACTAATGCCGTGTCACTTCATTTAACCATGCATCTTCTCCTTTTGGACTGCCCCCAAACGCAGATGTTGTTTTGGTGTGGCACTAAATCCACGATGACAATTGTTTGAAGTTGAAAGAAACTTGTCGGGGATCTAAATTGTGATGGCTGGTAGACCGTTCTTTGGGGGCAAGAATAATACGGAGTACTACTAATAAGAATACTCGAAATATAACAAAATAAAGCAAAGGTTGGCTGACTTTGCCTTAGTGTGCCACAAGGTTGACTCCGGCGGTTATTGGCTGAACCTCCTTATAAGAAAGTCTTTCGATGGTGAGATAATAGTACTAAGGACCAAGTAAACTTACTACGTAGACACTATTGCCAGAGGGCCGATCAGAGCCTCTTTTTGGATCCGCTATCAGACCCATTCGACACTGTACCCTTTGCTTCTTGCCCAAGACTCTTGTCCAGACGAAGCTCTGGCACAATAAAAGGAGAAGAGTAAAAGGACGTGCTCTTGTATAGTAGCAACCCAATTACCACCACTACTAGACTAATTCAGGGACAGTGGGTCTTGGCTGCATGTGAATCGGCGATTTCTTTGGCCGGTCAGTGTGACCGTTGTGGATTAAGCGAAATTGACTTGGGAAGATCCTCGCCCTCCCGTTGGCGGAGACCGGCCAAATGTGGGGGATCATTCCCAAATCAATGAAAGGGTGCCATGACGATTGGTCCGATGGTTTAACTCGGATTGGAATCGCCATTTTCTTCTTTTTTTTTTTTTTCAATTTTTCTTACTTTCTTACTTTCCTGTTTAATTTGTATTTATGGCCGATTTGATGATGAGTCTTCTCTTTGCTTACTGTACTTCTCAAACGACCTACCGGTATTCTCGACCCAACTACTAGTAATTGGCCCCTTGTAATCACCTTTGTCACATTTTTTCTTTCGATGTTGACTCGGCGTCTATTATTCCCGTATCCTCCGAATCTCCGCCGTACCCGCCAGTCATTAGAACGTAGTCTGTATGGGGCTGTCGGACGTTATCCGTCCCAGTGCCGCATTCTGGAGGAAGACCGAAATTTTCTATCGCTGTTCATTTCTTTTTTTTTTTTTTTTTTTCTTCTATATTTCTTGATTGATTTTTTTTGAGACCTTGGGACAACTCCTCAGGCACTCTCGGGTCCGGGAGTTTTCATCGCATCCTCGGCACCTCCTGAAGCTGACTAGTCCTAATTGGGGGACGCGACTTGCCCTGATGAGGCTTAGTGGCATCGACAGGTGCACCTCGATTGGGTTAGTCGTGACGACAACGATACGGGCCAACTCCCGTAATTACGGATACGCTAGGCCCCGTAATCGTATCCGCCGACGTCCGTCGCCCCGTCGCTCTTCACCTTTGGCGCTGTGGTCCATCACCTGCAAAATCCTCACGTATCGTCTCATTTACTAAATACTGACTTCCCGGAGTCTTCCTCTTCTTCCTTCTTCTTCTTTCCTTCCTCCGACTTCAACTTCTCCTCCTCACCCTCCTCCGACCCCCGTCGACCTCCCTCCCTAATTCCACCACCACGAACTCTCCGGCTCCGTGGCCATCTGCCCGCCTTGCGACTCGATCTCGTTCCTGGTTCTCTCAGTCTTCCGGCCCTTACGGTCCGCCTTGCGTCAGAGGAACCCTTGCAACGTGACCTCCACTAGAAACCTCCTCGTTTGGCCGCTGGAGACCGGAGCCCGCGCTCCCAACTATAACTAATTCACCTGGAATTTCTCCGCCTGTCGGTCCCTGTCGGTGATCAAAACGTTCTGCTCCTGGTGTCTAGTTCAACGTCACGTTGAAGCCTAGAAGCCCCCCTTTCCGTCAGCTCCGCCGACGTTCTTCTGTCCTTCGATCCTCTTCTTCTCGACTCTCGCAGCATTCTTGCTCCCGTTTCCAACCAGTCCGCCGTGAAATTGTCCCTCCCAGAAGGAATTTCCTTGAGTCTTGTGTGAAAGACTTGCCGCCGAGATGAATCCCACCCTTCCGTCATGGAAGGATCGGACGCAAAATCAGTTCGGGAAGCTTCAAATCCAAGTACCATGGCGTTCAATTCAGCTCCTGGTGCCGCACCGCATGCGACGGAAGATTCGGTCGAAGCTGAGGAGTAGGATATCTCCCACCTCGTCGATATCCTCTTTACAAACCTCGTTCTCACCGGTGGACACGCTCCGGTCGCTGCAAAGCCATCGGTGGACGACATACGACTTTCAATATTTGCTATTGCTGATTGTCGCGATCTTCTCATTGACAGTCATTGAGTCGCCCGGGCCGTTGGGGAAGACGGCCATGTTTACTGCGTACATTGTCGCTCTTCTGCTTCCTATCACTCGTCAGTTCTTTCTGCCATTTCTGCCGATTGCTGGATGGCTTCTGTTTTTCTACGCTTGCCAGTAAGTGAACTCACTGTGCCCGCTGACATGGCCTTGGAAAGAAGGCAATTGGCTAATCGAGTCGACTCCAGGTTCATACCGAGCGATTGGCGTCCGGCTATTTGGGTCCGGGTGCTCCCGGCATTGGAGAATATCCTCTACGGCGCCAACATCAGCAACATCCTGTCTGCTCATCAGAATGTTGTGCTTGACGTGCTAGCCTGGATTCCATATGGTCTCTGCCATTACGGAGCTCCCTTCGTCGTTTCTCTGATCATGTTCATCTTCGGCCCTCCCGGCATCGTGCCCATCTTTGCGCGGACGTTCGGCTATATCAGCATGATGGCAGTCACCATTCAGCTGTTCTTCCCATGCTCTCCCCCGTGGTACGAGAACTTGTACGGTCTGGCACCAGCCGACTACTCAATGCAAGGTAACCCCGCGGGTCTCGCTCGCATTGACAAGCTCCTGGGCATCGACCTCTACACTTCGGGCTTCAAACAATCCCCGGTCGTCTTCGGTGCGTTCCCGTCGTTGCACGCCGCCGATTCCACTCTGGCAGCACTTTTCATGAGCCTGGTTTTCCCTCGCCTGAAGCCATTGTTCGTGACGTATACCCTGTGGATGTGGTGGGCAACCATGTATCTGTCCCACCACTACGCCGTTGATCTGGTTTGTGGTGGACTTTTGGCCACGGTCGCGTTCTACTTCGCGAAGACTCGGTTCATGCCCCGCGTTCAAACCGACAAGATGTTCCGATGGGACTACGACTACGTGGAATACGGCGATTCCGCTCGGGAATATGGCTACGATCTGGCCGACTACGATGGCGACTTCAACCTGGACAGTGATGAGTGGACGGTTGGCTCGTCTTCCTCCGTCTCCTCCGGCTCTCTGAGTCCCATCGATGACCATTACACCTGGGAGGGCGAGGCTCTTGCTTCCCCTGCCTCGGATATCGAGTCCGGAAGGCATATGATCAGCCCGTGATTCGGCGCCATCAACTTGTATACACCGCACTCGCGTTTTTCATTTACTGACGAACGGCGTTTTTTACCATTTTACGACATGCTGGATTCTTATTGCATTGAGCATATTTCGACACATATATTTTTAATACGCCTGTTTTCGGCACATCCGGCTTAATGGTCCCCCGGATCGCGTCGTTTTACTCGCGCATGTTCAACTGTGCATGCATACGTTGCGAAATCAGTTGGGCTGTCTGATGTGCTCCTACGGCCCCGAGTCTCCTTGAAGCTCCGTCAATAATCTTAATTCCAAAGGTCGAGCGGACTGGGCGCGATTTTCGCTGCTCAGGAGCTTGAGCTTTACTGGTGTCCTTGGAGTCATTCGCTTGTACACTGCTACCTGGATCATTCCAGGTCGGACGATTTCGTCCCATTCCAACTACAGTCATTCGCTATTCTTCCGCTGGTCGAGCGTTTTGCTTCGCTTTTCTTCTTGTGCTCGGCCAGGTACATATACTTTTTTAAAATTCTTGTCGATCGCTCACACCATTGGCGCCTGTGATTGGGAACCATGATGGAAAGAGAAAAGTTCTGGGGCGCCTTTTGCATGCACTTCACTCGTTGTGCCTAGAAGGGGTTGATGCTTGTTTAATGACCTTTGCATTGGTATATAGAGCGGGGCCAGGGCTACCTGATCCCCCCCTCGCGTGGTGGTTTGTCTTGGGAGCATTGTTCTGTAAAGAGGACATTGGTGATGCAGAGCGGCCGTTCTGATCCGTTGCATCTACCAAGTAATGGAGACCTTGGGGAGGCACTGATACTTCAAAGCGACTGGGCGACAGATGCAGACGGAGTCATCTTGTCGAAGGTTGCACACCCTTTGCTCTTGAAAACACTTTTACGACTTGACGTTTCTCTACTGGACGCGAGCATCCATAGTGGAATGCGTGCCACAAGAGTTTGTTGGATGCTTTTTATTCCATGGCATTATTATTAATTATAATCCCATCGGTAGCGTTATGATTTATGAAGAACTTTGTACATTACTTGTTTGATTCTTGTATACATCTTGGCTTGGACAATTTCAATGACCTGAAATAACTTAAATGATTCTTAGTACGGTGTAGATTGCACCCATTTGTAACTGTAGACACCAATTGTTTTCCCAAACCGGTTCGTATAGCTGTTATACTAGGCCTAGATAACTCTATACCGAAGATCTTCCTCACCAGATACTGCGCTGTTAAACTGCAATCGATTAATTGCCGTCCTTCAGTATACACCAAGACAAGGACTTGACCGGGATACCGTAGTATCTGTTCATACTTCCACCCTTCATCGCATTGAGCAAACCTCTGACATACGAAATCTAATCTGGGCAATGAAAACCAGAGATGGAGTTCGCCGGCAGTATTGGACGTAGATGCGCTGGCTCAAACCCTTCTCGACATCTACTCCGAAGACAGCAAGTTTCGCCCATTACCTAAGGTAGCTTGTTCAGAACGAGGCAGTCCGGAAAGCTCTGGCTTCTGACACAGGACGATATACTTACTCTGTACCCCCCCTCCTCAGCGGATAGAGATCTGACTCCCCGCCCATCTATCTATCCATAGACTCGCAGATAGTAGCATCCGCAAGTATAATTAATGGCTTGGAGCCGTATCGATAACGTGGAAAATGCGTCGTACTACTACTAATAATAATCGTGATCTCGGAATCCCCGGCCTATTCCCTATTCATAGGGGTGATTCGATAGAAACGATGAAGGAGCAATTATATTGAATGGATTTGCTATCTCGCTGGCACTTACTACGGTAGAAAGGAAGACTGGAAAATATCATGTAAAGACGGTGGGGAGGGACAGTGGTCTAATTAGTTATTTATTCGTCTGCCGGACAAATATCGTAGATGTGGGAAAGTTCGCCCACCGTCTGTGGCACTTGATGTGGGAGACAATAGTCCTATCTGGAAACAAAGATGACTAAATAACAAGAAAATCTATAGAAAGGGATATATATATATATATAAAAGGAAATGACAAATCGAATGAAAGAGGAATACTACAGGGCGAAGTTTATCATCTATACAAGTTCCGGTTATAAGAACAGAGTATTTAATAGAATATTAGTCAAATCCTTCCTCTTCGAGATATCTGCAAGCACCCGATTCCCCTTATGTATAATATTTTGCACACTGCTATTGAAAGAGCCCTCGGTTAAATGCAGCATCGAGTTTGTCTTTGATAAATATTATTGTGGTATACAGTTCTTGAAATTGGAACGGACCACAGTCATCGTTGCGATGATCGGTATTGTTGGCGGGAAGAGGGGCTTTTTCTCAATCCCTGCGTTGAGTTCATCTTTTAGTTGAATGCATTGACTTAACGAAGCTGTCGGTCTTTTCGGTTATATCTTCGCCGGTGAATAGAGGCACGAGAAAGCTGCAATTTTCAAGTCTATCAAGTTGGTCGTTGCTTAGAGGGCGACGGTATGGTTCAATCAACAGTACGGTAGCTCCCTCCTATATTCCAGTTAAGTTTGAACTTACAATATTGACAGAAAGAACCAAACTTGCGTTTCGGCTTCCTCTGGTTGGCGTTATCTCTTCAATCGCACCTCTATGGAAGCGTGTTCTGTACTTCTCTGCAAAACTTGGATCGACAGAACTAAATAAAGGTCGGTGTAAAAGGATACCGCTCGGGAGTAATCTGATCGAATTGATGCAGACAATCTATCTGGCTTTCTAGGCCCTCGATTACCTGACTGCAGAACTTCGCCTATTGCGACCGTTGCGGATGCCAGATTTAGACTTGCTGTAAACTAGGTTTGGCTTTATCCCAGACCTTTCACGGAATAGGTAATTGAAGACATACAAGTCCGACAAAAACCATCCGTCCGTATTTATCTCCAGCACCAGTCTGGACATTGGGATGCTGAACGAAAGCACACGGATATTGGGATTCTGGATTTGATACTGTCCCTGAGATAATTGTGCCGTTGAGGGACAGGGTTGCCTTTTCTTTTGTTGGTCGGATCCAGACATGATTGATGGAAGAATATTAAACATGGCCTTGCACATGCGACTCATGCCAAAATTGTTATCAAGAGTGAATGAACCCCGTATCTGCGAAGCTATTGGTCGAGGCAATGGCCCAATTGATCCATATACCACTACCATTGACTCTTTGCCTTGCATTGAGTCTGTCGTGGCTGGCTTGGGAAACTCTGAATAGGGGAGGATGCCCTTCTGGAAGAGTAACGGGAATGACTTCCTGTAGCGTTCAACCTGAGCCATAGGCAGATGCTGGGGGACTATATTGGGTGAGGGAGGAAGTGAGGACGTCGGGCCCTAGCATCCCCCTACATAAACTTCCTGGTTCTCTGGTGTCACGTACTCACGTAGGGAAGCTAGCCCGGTATATACCTCCCTAGGACCCCCTCTCCCGGGTGGCCTCGCCAGGAGCCGTATGGAGAGCCGGACACAGAGATATAGAACAAAGTATCGGCATCATTGCACAGCAAGAACGTGTAATCCGTCATCTGCAAGATGTAGATGATGATGGTCCTCCTCTGAGCCCTCCAGGGCCATCTATATCATCCAAACACCAATTTTTACAAGGAGACCTTTCCGTACGAGGTGAAAATGACTCGTTTTAATAGTTAGGCTCTAACATGTTAAATAGAATCTTGATTAATTGGTTGATTGACAAGGTGGGCCATGAGAGGAAGCCATGAAAGAGGGAAGAGGAAGAGCTGACGAGGGAGACCCAGTTAATAAGCTCCTTCTTTTACTTTCATGTCAACTTAGTGCTACCCACAATTACTGAGCTAAATGAGTAAAAGTCTGCTCGAGCCTCTCCGTGAATAGAGGAACTCAGGAACAACAGTGAAACTTGGATATAGAACAGCTGATAAATCCATAGGGTGAAGTCACATCCATCATAAGGGTTGGGTATAGCTGGAGTCGTTCAATATCAGAAGATTGTCACCGAGTGCTCATATCAGAATGTCGAGTTGGCGAGTCACCTTGATTCTAGATGGTGTGCTCTGCCATATATTGAATTGTGATTCCTATTTCACTTGCGCTGATTAACAGTCAGCTCAGTCCAACTTTAACACAGGGTTTTAGATATATGTAGAGGTCGACATACATTCACAATTTCCTCTCCTGTGACTTCACTTTGGTTATATACTATAGAGTGTCTGTATGCCTGTTATACTTTATCCCAGGTATACGGAGCTGGCGATTGCACTGCATTGCAGTCACAGACTGTTCAGCATATATCCTATTCAAGGACTGAGGAGGCACTTTGTATTGAAGGCAGAAGGTCTGGACAACTTGTGAATTACAAATTATTGCTTTATTCAAGAAGTGTAAGAATGGAACCATGGTCTCCTGAAAAAGTTCTTGAGAGCCTGCCATCTGGCCCCCTTGACAGTCTCTGGATCTAAATCGAATGAGTGAGAAGACTGAGTATGCATTGGTATTACAGGCGGATTTTGTTGTGCTTGTTTTGCTGATGAGGAGTTCACTTCTGCTTCCCAGTTCTTCAATGCGTTGTAGGAAGATATGGAGTCTGGATGATCCGAGCCTAAGACTTTGTTGCGGAGCTCTACACATTTGTCCATCAGAGCTAAGGCAGGCTGAATATTTCCAAGGGATTTCCAAGTAAATGCAAGACTGTGTATGGCTTCCAGAGTGCCAGGATGCTCTGGTCCTAGTATCTGTTTCTGGGTTGTTATAATCTCCGTCTGCAGCTCTTCTGCTTCATTCCATCGTCCCTGCTTCGAGTATATTGATGCAAGGTTATCCATGCTGGCCAAAGTGGTAGGATGCTCTGGTCCTAATATCTGTTTCTGGTTTGTTATAATATGCATTTGCAGCTCTTCTGCTTCTTTCAATCGTCCCTGGCCCAAGCATATTGATGCAAGGTTAGTCATACCGGTCAAAGTGTCAGGATGCTCTGGTCCTAGTACCCGTTTCTGGGTCTTTATAGTCTGTAACAAAAGCTCTTCTGCTTCCTTCCATCGTCCTTGCATCAGGTATATTGATGCAAGGTTAACTATACTGGCCAAAGTGGCAGGATGCTCCGGTCCTAGTACCTGTTTCTGGGTCCCCATCACCTGCGACAACAGATTTTCCGCTTCATTGTATCTCCCATCACTCGCTAAGAAGATCCCCACTAGCTGTATTAAGCTAACATATGTGTCTTGTTGCTTTTTGAACTGACTTTCGCCCAATAGGACGAGGGCATGGGGCAGGTATTCTCGCCGAAGCTGTCGGTTGGTATAGTTATTGCTAGTGAAGATCTCATTCAATCGGGCTGCTGCTTGTCTTATATAGCGTGAGAACTGTTCCTCCTTTCGCATCCAGTTTCGGGTTGCCAGATGTACCAGGCGATGTAACGTTATAGAGCCGTTCCCAGGCTGGATAGTAATGAAAGAGTAAGCCTTTAGAAGCCCAAGAGCTTCAGTCATTTTCTTTCTTGATCCCGGCCATGGAAGGAAGGACTCCGGGATATTACGCGGATGAACACAAGCCATAAGCGACAGATATCCAGAAGCAAGTTCGTCAAGCTTCCGAATCTGATGAAATGAGATCAGCCATGTCTTGGCCACTGGGTTCTGGCTTTCTTTGTAGCGTCCATCATCATCAAAATCTTCATTCAGTAGCTCTACAACTTCTGCCTCCTGTTCTTGGAGGAGTAGCAAGTAATCAGACAAGTTTATACCGTTTTCGTTGATATATGCTGCAGCTTGGGTAAGAGCTAATGGAAGGAATGTAAGCTGCTGGAGAAGGGTGTTCACCGCATAACTGCTGTCGTGGAGTAGGCTTTTTTGCATCAGTAACTTCCCCAGAAACTCCACTCCAGTTTCTTCGTCGAGTTCGCGAACATGTATCACATCAGATGATGCCAGCCTCACTGCTAACTTCTGATTGCGAGTAGTAAAAACAATATGGCCGTGGCTACCATAAGGAAGGAAGTCCTTTAATGCGGAGGATGTCTTGCTGCCTTTCATCCACATCTCCATGTCATCTGCATTGTCGAAGATCAGAAGCCACTTCCCGTCCCTTTGGCTAAAGTAAGTCTTGAGATGCTCCTTCACCTCTGCTGGCTTCACAGATTGGATCCCGACCATTTGTGCAATGGCCATGCAGGCCTGCTCAACAGCCTCATAGCTGGTACAAGGGATCCAAAAGATTGAACATTCATCCTCTCTGGCTTGCATACGGTAAGCTAGTTCGAGAGCTACCTGGGTCTTACCAACCCCTCCCAGTCCAGTAATGGCAATTTTCTTTAGCCTGCCGGGTGTCGAGATTAATTCTTCTAACCTGTCAATTTCGTCCTGCCGGCCGACAAACCGTGGATTTCTCGCAAACGGGATCATGAAGTGAGCTGTCTTGCGTGTGTCTATGGTATAGACAATAAAATAGTTAGCGTAAGCCAAGCTTGCTGATACTAGATTGCTGGCATACTGACCTTCTTGATTCCGAGGCCAGAACTCTAAGAAAGCTTTTGCCGCGGACGCTCCAGTCGCTGCAGCATAATCTTGCCATAATTTATTCTTATGGCTGTCCGCATAGTCACACACCCCTTTAATGATGATACACGATATATTGTCCCACACACCTGCCCCTTCCATTTCAAAACCTATAATCTTCTCCTTTCTGACAATTGCATCGCGGTGCTGTCCGGATTTCATCACTATGTCGGCTGAAGCGAGTATTCCGATATGTATAGAGGCTTTCGTAGCTTCCCCAAATTCTCGACACCGTATTATTTGACCTTTGTCACAACCAAGATCATTGCAGGATTCTTCCAGTGCGCTTTCACAGATCTCCTCAGGTATGTCACTCTCAGAACAGCCGCATTGAATATCAGACGCACGCGCATAATGTTTGTGAAGATAAGAAGCCTTGAAAAGAATATCGTCGATTTGTGGATGGCGCCACCTAGTTCCTTTTTGCTGAAGAGTCTCCAGATAACCTTGCATCTGGCTTTGGAGTTCACTAAGGGCATTATTGGTCCTCAGGCCATTCAGAAGAGTCCGAATTTCTCGATTCGGTCTGCCGAGTGTGTCCTTGACTCCAGACTTCCGTTGGAAGCCACCAGGGTATTGCCTGCCAAAGTCATATACGATCACAGAATCACTGATGATAGCATCGCCTAGGAATATCTCTTGATGGTCGGATTGCGATGAGGTACCCCCACAAATACCAACAACTAAAGCAAGCTCAATACCTGTGTAGCTGACTTGTAAGCTTGAGGCAACACTTGCTGCGCTTCCTTTTCCTATTCCTGACGTGTAGCACAAGACCACATCGTGATTGCCAATCCTTCCATTAATGTACGCATTCGCGTCGCCTTGTTGTTTGCCATAGTATTTCCCGAGCCGATCGTAGGTTTCATCGAAAAGGGCTTCGACGGCGTCAGCCTCGAGAGAAAGAGCGCAGATAATCGCGACGGTAAAATCTTGACGACTTTTGGGACGCATTTCAGGGTTGAATAAGGATGATATCCAACAGTATTGACGCTAAAGTTCACATAGATTTTGACATATCATAGACCAGAGATGTACTGAGGATATCTACCTGGGAAGCCGGAAGGTGGGTGATGGTGAGGTCTCGGAAAACACAAGGCTAACCCTGGCCACAGCCTTGCGACTGCTCTAATCACGGGATGCTGTAGTCGCCCTTATGAGGGGCTGTATATTAAGCCGGCAGGATGCTGTTCTATTGGGGCAGCCAATGAGGTGCAGTGATACTAATACTTGCCTCCAGACAGGAGCCCGAACTGTGAGCTGGAGGCGAATATAGACCCATCTTAAAAGACTGGGCGGTACTAGGAATACCCAGTTGTCCAGATAGACATGGCTCCTGCCTCGCTTGATAAATGTTGTTCATTTATTGAAGCTTGCACAACTGTAGCGTGTGCTTTTCTTGTTCGCCGCGGAAGCTTTAAGAGGCCTGTATTCGTATTCAAACTTGATACGCGCACATATCTGCCAGGAAAGTTTTGGGAAGAAGTCTGGGGGCGTGAAGCAAAAAAAGGACGCTTTTCTGTTTAATAGCTTTGAAGGGAAACCCAGGGAATGTGCCGCTAAGGAATTTATATTCTTGCACATCACTAAATTACCTTCATTATCTATACGAAGTCCCCTTCTCTAAACCCACCAATACACATAGAGGACATATACATCATCCGTTCACCAACCATACATAATACATAACAGGATTATCTCTTGTATCTCTTGTATAATAAATATATGCTGAAAATAATTCATAAGAAACGTGGGGGAAACATAGGGGGTATTAAATCTAGTTATCTATTCCTCTTCGAAGATCTGCACCCGGTCTGCGTACTCTTTTATTCTCGAGACGAAGGTTTCTTCGATTTCGTCGCCGTGGCCGCCTGCGACGCGGAGGATGAGTTCGTTGAGGGAGGCTCGGCCGAGGATGTCAACGTGATCGCCTTTTTGGATTGTTAGTTAGAGCTTACAAATCTGGGAACGGAGGTTTGTTGTGTGTGTTGGTTGGATAAGATGTAAGATGATATAGAAGGGGGTGGAAATGGAGACGCATGTACCTGTGTTTGGACCACCACGTGGTGAGAACCTATCTGGTTCGTGAGGCATTTCAAAGACCTTGATTTTGACTCCGGCTGGGTTGTACCGTTTGATATTCCACCCCTTGGCGCACATGTAACCTGTGCTGAGGAGGTTGACGGTGCCGTCGCCTTCGCCCATGACAACGCCGTGGTCGACTCCGTCGTTGTTGGTGACAGTCGTGTCGATGCTGGCGTTGAGGTTGACCAGGGGATCACGTTCCTCCTGGTAGTAGTAGCTGCGTTCGGTTGGTTTGCCGACGCCGTAGAAGCAGTAGATCTTCATGTCCGGAGCCAATGGCAAACGAGCCTCGAGGGGGTTGAGCCAAGTGCGAGGGTCGTTTTCGTTTGCTTCGACTTCCGCAGTGGTGTGCGCGACGCCGTGCGAGTAGCTGGTCTGGACTTGATTGCGGTACCATTCATCGCTCGTGTTCATGAGATACGCCAGACTTTCGGAGACTGTGAGGTTCTTGGCTGTCAGGGACGAGTTGCTCTGCTGGAACTTCAGCAGATTTCCGTAGCTCGTGTGCTGGCCGGGCTGGTCGTCCGGAGCCCACGTTGCATTGCCCCATACAGCTTCTCCGCCCTTGGGAAGCATGCTCGAGATGCCGGGCATGGCCCTGAAGATCTCAGCTCGTTCTTCCTTGGACAGGAATTTCTCCAATCCGTACACGGCGAAGGCATTCAGTTGGGCAGTATCCCTCATTTCGCCCGAGAGGACGGCCGTCAGACCCTTGACGGCGCCCAGCATGCACCCACTGATGTTGATCCAAGATGCAATGTGTCTGTTAACCCAGTCACTGCCTCCATTGCCGTGTTCCGGATGTTCAACCCACTTAAAGAAATAGAAGAGCACCTGAGAGCCCATACTGTGCGAAGCTAGAGCCACTTTTTCTCCTTTCACGAGAACGGCAGTCTCGATGTAGGACTTTAACCGACTGAAGTACTGGTCACGAATCTCCAGGTTCAGATAAGACAGTCTCCAATCATAAGCGGCAGTAAAGGCATTCGTCGGATCATACCCGATGGTCGCCAGGTTCTCAAGGATCTTATTCCAGATCCAGTAACCGGTGATGAAGAAATCAGTCGCATCAAAACCCTGCGCCGCTCGTAGCTTGATCCCGGGCGGATCCAATCCGGTATCCTTATCCAGCATGATATGGTTTTTCCACTCTGCCTTATCCAGGACCAAAGCACGCATCATGCTCCAACTGCCCCAGAGTCTCCGACGGAAGTACTGGCGGGACGACACCTCAGTGCCCCAGCTCTCGAGTCCAGTGGAGATAACGCCGGGAATCATGACAATGGGATGCTTAGCTTGAATACCTTGCGACTGAAGTTGTAGACCGACGGAAAATGAATCATAGGCGACAGCATCACGCTCATGTTGCTACCCGACAGAATATAATCAGATTAGATCACCAGCTGCATGAAGGAGAGAGGGTTTGACATACCGAGAACTCCCTCACATCTTTCACAATGCCCTGTGGTATGACATCTATCAATGCATCCAAGTTCAGATCCATCAGCGCATCGAGGCTGATCACATCCTGCTGGTTGGCGAAAAACGCGGCGACGAGAATTCCGAAGATGCCGCCTAGCACGAAGATAAGACCATTGCGGCGTTTACTGCGCGGCTTCGTCACAAATGATTCTTTTTTCGGCTTCTCGGGGGACGTCGCAGTCTGCGTAGCGGGAACTACTTTGCTTTCATCGCGAGATGAGTCTGCAGAAGAGGATTGGACATTGTCGTCCTTGGCCAGGCGACGGCGGAGCATGTGGGCGATCGCCAGGAACACGGCGGACAGTGGGTGGAATTGACAGCCGCGGATCGATGGAAAGAGTCGGTATATATCAATTAAGAAAAATACCAACGAGACAGACAGCCAGGAAAGTGAAGTCAAGAATAAAAGAAAAGGAGGTTGAAGAAGAAAAAAAGCACACAACGTGAAGAAGTTGCGAACCGGAAATCACATGCTTTCTGAAGTTGCATCCAAAATGGGACGTCATGAGATTTAGTTCCCAAAATTACGAAGTCCGCTTTTCTCCCTTTGTACCTGAACCTTTACTCTTACGTCCTCAGCCCCCTCAATTCTCCACACTCACTCAGAACTATTACGATACCCTTCCACACCTCTCGCTCTCTTCCAAGAACAAGATAGAAAGATTGGATTCTCTCAATGAGTCCGAATACGCGGCCGGAATGAGCCATGACGCTACTCCCACCGCAGTCTCCGCTGCACCACCAGACCTCCGCTACATCCGCTATGACGGCGCACGCGAAGATGAATATGTCGCTGCCATGCGGCAACTGATCTCCAAGGACCTCTCCGAGCCGTACAGTATCTACGTCTACCGGTATTTCCTCTACCAATGGGGCGATCTCTGTTTCATGGCCATGGACGACACACTGCCGGACCCGATGGTTGGGGTCGTAGTCTCGAAGCTGGAACCACATCGCGGCGGGCCATTGCGGGGGTATATTGCCATGTTGGCAGTGCGCGAAGAGCACCGAGGTCGCGGGATTGCAACGAAATTGGTCAGAATGGCGATCGATGCAATGATTGCGCGTGATGCGGATGAGGTTTGTTGCCCGGATCCCACAAGGTTGCACAGGTGCTTCATTCGGAAGGGAATATACTAATAGGCGGTGCTTGCAGATCGCGCTCGAGACCGAAATCACAAATACGGCGGCTATTAAGTTGTATGAACGACTGGGGTTCCTACGCAGTAAAAGATTGCATCGGTATTATTTGAACGGTAACTCGGCCTATCGCTTAGTGCTATATCTCAAGGAGGGCGTGGGGTCTATGCGGACGGCATTTGATCCGTACGGGCCCCCTGATATGTCTGGTCCAATTGCCCCTCCGCCGCCAGCTTTGCTTCATGGAAATGGCAATCAATGATGTATGAGACGGGATGGCAGTTCGCTTCTTGTGAATAACCTATAGACTACGCAATTACGACAATAGAGAATATGAGTGACGAATACATATTAACGATCTATTGCAATGAACAGTAGGGCTGGGCAGCCGAAGTCTATTTCTATAGTATCTATACATGGCATTATATAGAAAAGGGGAGGGGTTAGTATACAGAGGTATAATGTACAGAAAAAGTCAGACGTAAAAGCGCTGTTGAAATTCATACATGATATGTGAATAGCTGTCGGACATCTGTAGCCCATACAACCAATATTATATGCAGTAAGGGGTAGTGAGTCACTGATCAACAGATACAGTGCACAGTTCAACTCCAGTCGAGGCAGTTCAGCCACGTTCACCGCAGATAGTCCGACTTTCTTTTCACCGAGACTTTAATAGCATTTTGCATTAACCACTGTGTGGGTCGAGGGACTGACTTCCACTCCTGATCCAGTACGGCTGCGGCCTCCAACATGATATTCAATGACCTCGAAGGCCGGTACATTGGACCGACTTCCGTATCACGTAATGTCAGTTTTGAAGCTAGGAGCTGTTGCTTCTCACGCTCTCCACCAGTAGGCTTGAATCCAGTTGCAAGAGAAGCGACTGGATTCCGACTGAACTCAGATGGCACAAGTTCCGAAAATGACTCATCTAAAGGATAATTCGGAAGATGAAGATCAATCCCCACGATGACTTTCCCTGCGCTGGTGAGCCAAAGTTGATTGTATTGACCTCCAGTCTTTCGAAATGATGTATTGCGGAGCAGCGATGTAAGCACAGACTGTCGCATGTTGTACGTCACGCCTCTGTACATGCACGCGTATCTCCATAGCACACGGCAGATGTTGTAGTGTCGCCCTTTGAAGGCCACCAAGAACAGTTTCTCCCAGGCATCTTTTGTGAGCACACGCTCAGGGCGGTCGATGTATTGAAACAAGAACCGGAGGAGGGAGAAGATATCCTTGCGAAACAGTAAGACAATTTGGTTGACAGTAGAACCCTTGACAGCAAAGCCTTGGTGTTTGCATATTTGGAGTAACCGTTCCATAGCTGAAAAGTCCTTCCGGCTGGCGGCAACGTTCAACATTTGATTGATCAGTGATGGAGGGAACCAATTGGCGCCTTGTGTATCAATAAGCATATTAAAGAAGGAGTCAACGCTTTTCCCGCTTTTGAGATGTGCATGAAAAGTGTTTTGTATCGTCGCCTGCAGCGCCGTCCGCATGGCGCTAGATTCGTTGAGATAGCCTTTCTGCATCATGCGCGATACAAGATTCGCCTTTGCTTTGGGTGAGACAAGGCAGTCAAGGAAAGTAAGCCAGGTATGTGGGTTCGGCCGGATATTCAACCGCGGCATTGTCAGTAGAAATTGGCGAAACAGCCGCATATCCTGCTTTTGAGCTGCGAACTTCAACAAGATATTGAAGGAGTCGACAGTGACGACGTGCTCGGCTCTCAGAAAGATCATGCGCGCGTACCTCACAAACTCATGGTCAAGGAGGAAAGACAGTGCTGTATTCAGTGCAGCAGTCGACAAAAAGCCATGGTACCGTTCGTTTTGAAACAATGCAAGGAGAGATTTGGCCACTTGCTTTTGGTGAGAGGTCCCTGGAGCAGCCTTGTAAGAGGGCAATGACCGCGCGACTTCATCCACATGCTCCGCAAACTCCCTTACACTCGACAAATTCTGGGAAAGGGGGAGCAGCGTTCCCAAATTCGCAGGATCCTTAGCGGATTTATAAAAATCCCATACACCCCGGATGATGGGAACCGGGATATTTTTCCGCGCCATAGTTTCCATTGAAGGAAACACTGGGATCGGTGGCTTTCTGATATCGATCAAAGGATCACCCATCTCTTGAAGGTTCTTTGCATGCACAATACGATCCCCAACCAGCTCCACCACTCGTTCGGAACCGGACAATACAACCTTCCTGTATTGACCTTCGCTCTCCCGTGGATGTAGCACATGGACCTTACACCCGTTGTGCATAGGTACATACCAGACATTTTCCTTCATAGCCATGTCCGTAGCGCCCGCAAGGAGAGCAACAGTCTCCTCCGGCAATAGCATCTCCTTGTGTTTTATGCCTCTCTTCTTCCACACCGTATTATTTTGCTCCATTCGCTCGAACAACTCCTCCAGCTTAGTCCAAAGGGTCCACCTCCATTTCGCTTCGGGGTTCATCCGCTTAGTGAAAAATAACCGACACCTTAACTTCCGCCTATCCCTAACAGATAATGATTTCATAGTAGCACGCGCTCTTTCATGAGAATGAATCTTGGGAGGGGCAGCCAATGGCCTCGCATGCGTTTTCAGGTCTCTGGCTCTCGGGGCACCGGCTTTCGGAGGAGGCGGTGGCGATGATGGACGGGGAGGTTTCGAGTCGATATCTGCAAATATATTGAACAAGCGTTTTCGTCTCTCTTCGAGCAACTTGGTCTTTTCTGTCGAATCGGGCAAAGGTGGCTTTGAACTCGGAGTGTGTTTCGGTGGACTCACGCCGTCGCGTTTTACTTCACCTCCTGTCCACCCATCTTGTCCACCTTCTGGTGTAGCAGGCGATTGATCGTTCTGCTGCGAGCTTCCAGCCTCCTCAATCACATTGGTTTTGGCTGCATTGTTACTAGATGCCCACCGTTTCGTAGAACCGCCGAGTGACAACCTCCGGCGCGTCCCCGGAACGAACCCGCCCGCGTTACATAGTCTCGCTGTGCATTTAGATGTGCATTTAATTGACGAGATTGACCTCCGTTGGCGGACTGCAGCTGTGAACCAACGGGGGTAGAGGAACAGGAGAGGTTCGTCGGGGCCAGCCGCAACACTGTCTAAGACGGTGGATAATACACGTCTTTTCAGACACGGGCGGCCACGCGATAACATCGAGGAGTATACGGAGCAAGTGCCTGAGTCATGGAAAGGGCGAAGAGTCGCGGGCGAGTTTGGATTTGCTCCTGTCTAAAGGCGTCGTTTTTTCAAGCTGCGGGCAAAGCTCTCCGGCGCGGAGATTCTAGAAAATGTTTGCCGTGTTGGAATGGCAGGCGGTCAGTGCTCTCCAGGAATCGGACCGATACTCGCCGTAAACAAGATGTATACCTAGTCTCCGCAATTTTTACTATTTGAATACAAGAGATGAAAAAAATAAAAACTAGTCATTGTTGATAAGAAAAGCCAATGGATATATAGGTAGGTCGTACGGAGTGGGATGCCCAAAAGGAGGTACACCTGGCCCGTACACTGGACCAGCCAAACCGGGTATACTGCAAAAAATCAAGACGAATACCGATAAATATGCCCTTCACGCCCAATCTCCGCCGCCTGAGGAATACCTTTAATATCTCCACCGTTGTCTACTGGTTTGTGGGAGAATTTCCCCGAGGACCTAGACAAAAGACTTTCCCTCCTCGCTTCCGGAGTCAAATCCAACATCTCTGACATTTCCCGAGCAGGCACCCGTCCTTCAGAAGCGAGGATCTCTGGCCCAGTGAGGTAACACTTTGCTGTGGTTACAGCATTTAAGAGATAGTATTTTTGCCGTCGGGTTTCCTCCGCATCCATGCCACTAGACTCGGGCTCCTTCCCAGACAACTCCTCGATGATGCCAGTCATGTAGGTCACAAGTTGCCAGCGCGAGGCTTGGAAGACAAACAGTGCCATTATATCTTGCATCTGGACATACTTAGCAACAGCGTAAAGGATGTATGAGTTAATGTGTGCTTACCTTGCCATCTAAATAATACAACTCTTGACCTCCCTCCGCCACAAACCTTCTGAGGATATCGAACTTCTCACGGTCTATCTTTGCATTTTTCAGGGCATTCATGAGGGTTGGGATATTTCCGATTTCTTCTAGAGGACCTTCTTCGTCCACATTTGTCGTCACTCGACTCAAATGGGTGGATGGCCCTTGGGATCCCCGCCCTGCACTTGCTGCTCTCCTCTTCTTGGCGGTATGAATAGTAAAGTAGTCTTCGTTGAGCATATGAGCCATCTCAAAGCCTGACCGGCCGCGGCGGCTTCTTTCCGAGGCCTTCTTAATTCGTAATCTGACCCATCGCCTCCGGCGAACAAACGAATGAAACCAAGGGTGGGATCCATGCCAGGCCGACGAGCTAAAGGAGAAAGAGTACTGCCAGCCTTGATCATCCACATCGCCAGACATGTCCACGTACCATGTCTTCCAAGCCCACTCCCAGCTCGGATCCGGCACCTGCGCATTCGTGATATTGACCGGACTATCTCGAAAGTCGTAGGTGACCCAGGCAGCTGGATCGAAGTTGAGAAGAGAGCCATGAGAATAAAGAGGGATGCCAAAGAAGAACCAGCCCCGCTGGTTCTCGTAAAGAATGTCTAGCTCGGTACCAGGTTTGAGGCCACGGACACCATGGCTGGTCACTGATTCAGGGCCGTCAGTTTCTTGCTCTGCGGCCCCGAAATCACGCTGTTCGGTAGTTGGCAAAGTCGAAGTATCGATAAGGCTTTCGCCTTCAGTATTTGTATATGTAGCTGTTAGTGACAGTCTGGCGTCCGAAGGGCGTCTGTCTGCATCGTCGTCTGTGATTCCCAACCTCTGTGGCTGCCACTTTTTATATTTGCGCTTGGTCAGCTCACGCCGCACTGAGGGTTTTCTCCATCTCCTGGACGTGTTTCTTGACAGATCATCCGATGTGGTGACGTCCGAAAGGCCCTCATCGTCAGAGAGTTGACGGTTCGGGGATGTGTTGTCAATCAGGTTCAAGCTGGGGCGACTCTCCATGATGGTTTAAGGATTGACCAATAACAAGCGCAGCACAAATCCTGCAATAGCACTACTACTCTAGTAGTATTACACCCCGACCATTATCGCATATCAGATAACTGAGCCCGTCAGTGGCTGATGCCAGGGCGCTATAAAGGGGGAATAGATAATGCGATAAGAGATAAAGGAGGGAAGCGAGACAAGTACGCGAATTAGGAATTAGGAATTAGGCAAACATAAGTATAAGAAGGGAAGAAGGCAAGGAAAGTAAGGAATATGACTAAAAACTATTACACTAACTAGTCGGGTCGTATATCGACCTAGAAGTGAAGAAACTTGGCATCGGACGAAAAGCAAGGCTTTCAGCTGAAGGCAGCTGAAAAGAAAACTAAATCGATGACATCGTTTGCGGGGCGACTGCTCATCGGATCGACGCCGACCATTTTCATCGGTGCCTGAGGCTAACCGCATCCAGGCCTTTCTCCTCCGTCCCACTGCTTTGGATAGTAAATACCCGCGCCCGACGCGTTCATACTTGCGAACCCCCCGAGGACGAGAAGTAGCCAACGGAGAGAAGATAGATCCACGCATCCCACAACACCCAACATCTTTCACGCATTGGTCAGCTGGACCAGTTGACAAAATGGGGGAATCAATGCATCGCAAAATCGAGCTCCAAGCCCCCGCCGATTTCACATACCTCTACGGTAACACTGTCGCCCTTTCGCGCCAAAAACTCGACCTTCATTTACCCCCCTCTGCAAACCCTGAAGATGGGCCGGATCCAATGCGCGAGCGGGTCCGCGAGTTAGTCGACGAGGTACATAGCCTACTCTCTCCACGATAAACCGACTGAGAACCCCTAATACTGATGGACATGCGAAACAGTACATATTACGTACCTTCACATCGGCTTCCTCCTCAATAAGTATCAACGGTCTTGACTCTTCATCGCCTCAGTTTCCTTTCCCGGCTGCTTTCACTGCGCCTGCAGAGACAGTGGAGTACGAACCATATGACGGGCATCTTGCATCACGTGTGACTTCGCTCTACGCACAATTGGAATCGCTTACGACGACAGTCGCACAGCTAAGGCGGGATGCACCGCGGCGTGCGGCGGAGACGTATGCAGCGGAGTTGAAGAAGGTGATAGAGGAGGACGAACATGATGACCTAGAAGACGAGGAGTTTCTGGAAAGTGGGGAAGACAATGAAAGGCAAACGGCAGAAGACGTCGACATGCCTGATGCAGACCAAGGTCAGAAACAGAATGCCAACAATGGGCCCAGTACAAATGGCTCACGCCGGAGGTCAGCGAAAACGAAGTGGGATTTACATGTGCCCCTTGGCACCGACCATGAAGCGGAACTGTGGCGTACTGGGGAGATGGCAGAAGTATATGAGGATACATTACGGACTTTACTTCGACTTCAGGGTGAGGTTATTCCTGGCGATGAGTTAAACGCCACAACAGATGGGGCCGCCGATGGAAATGCAGTAGCATCGACAGTTGGGAAGGCTGAACGAGCCAGTCGGGCAGTTGAAGTCGTGGAAAAGAAGTGACCGTCTATGGGTCTATTCTGTCATTTTTTCTTTGCGATTCAAGTCTGTTGGTGTTCGGCGCTCGGCATGGAATGATACCATTAAATACTCCATCGTGATTGATAATCTGCTATTGGGAATAATGATCGATATCGACTATTCAGGCAATGCCTTGTGTTGTGTGTTCAAGCAAACATACCGTGTTACAACTGGCCCTTTTCGTAATCAATACGCACCAAGTCGTACATTGAACTCAAAACCCGAATCCCTAATCAGACAATCACTTTTATATTCTGTCCCAATATTTACTCTTCTCAGCTCCATCTATAAAAGCACCTCACGCCGCTCATGTTGCGTTGTTTAATATCTAATGTCAAGCCAAAGTGAAAACGAAGACAAGATGGGAAAGCCGGCAGCCGTTTCTCAGGTAGAAGATAGCTAACAGTTGAATTCGGATGAACCAAAGACGGTCATAGGGAGATAGAAAAGCACAGTTGATGTAAACTATTCCCGGGAGACATCTTGAGGAAAGAATATATAGGAATAACACGGCACTGCAGCTTTACCCATATTGATCCAAGACAAAAAAGGGCGGGAAGAAGAAAGGAAAAAAGGAGATCGGGTTTCTATGCAATGGGCTGAGAAGCTTCTTGCGTTTCAACCTTCTGCTCGAGGCCAGGATCCTCATTCTTCACGACGTTTTGGTCCTCCTTGGGGGTAGCCCACTTGGGCGCCTTGGCCCACTGTGGATCTTGCCAGGGGCCCTGGTCACTCAGCTCACAGCCGCCTTCGCACTTGCAGGTACCACCGATATCCACAGGGAGGTTCTCAGCAGGGACTTGCTCCAACAGTTCCTTCTTGTAGTTAGATCCAAGGATGTGAATCTTTTCAACAGTCACCGGGTCAAGGAAGCCCTTAACAGCGTTGAAAGCACCGCTGAAACCCCAAGGGGCGTTGATCAAGTAGAGCTTGCCCAAACGCTCGGGGTAGTAGTTCTGCGAGATGGCAGAGGCCTGACGAACATATCCATATACGGATGGGATACTTGTGATACCAACGCCCTTCAAGTCCATGATGGTGCAGCAAGTCTCCAGCAGCTTGCCTGCCTTCCGAGCGCAGGCGGGCAGTCGGGGGTCAGCAAGCTTCTCGTACTCAGTGACAAGGTTCTGCAACATGCGCTCGGCGGTGGTGATTTTGTACATGGCGGTCAGATCGATCTTGCCCAGTTTCTCGATGTAGACAGGTCTTCCATCCTATTTCCATTATATTCACGATTAGCATCGAAGTTGGCTCGGAAGAACACATGCACGGTGGTTGTACCTTATCCGTCTTGTGGTAGTACTGAGGATAGAACTTGAACACTTCCGGCTTCTCCTTGTAGTCGAAAGTGCGAGGCAGGTCGTCCGTGCCGAAATCTTTCCGCCACTTTTCGCAGTCGACGAACCTAATGCGAACGGGCAGATGTTAGCGCTGTATTTCGCATTGTTCGACCAAGGATAAGCAACAAGCCGAAGTATGAGATCACTGATTGTACAGTTCTCACCGCGAGGCTTTCGTCGTGTCCGCGGACACTAGTCAAAGAAATAAATAGTAGGGAAAGCCTCCGACATACATGGTCTTAGCAAGGGCAACGTCGAACTTTCTCGCCCTCAAAAAGCGGAGCAAAGTCAAAGTATCCAGCCGTTCAGTGTAGCCGAGCTGCTCTAGCTCACTCCGAAGCTGTTCTACCTTTGCATCCTGCTCTGGGGTGGTATGGCCAGGGTGGCCAGAGTTGGCAACCGGCGCAGTGGTGGGAAAGTCATAGTTATCGTACTTCGAACTAGGGGCGGCCATGGTGAGTTGTGTATCTGTGTGAGAGGGAGTGAAGGGGAGAAGGTAGGAGGAGTTGCGGTGCGGAATGAGAGAAGTAAAGTATTCGTGGTCGGAAGACAGAAAGCGCTTAGTGTCAAGGGAGGAGGAATCAATTGTTAAAGGGGGGGGAGGAGGAGAAGAAGAAGAGAGAGTGGGGAGGAAGATGCACGATTCCAGCGAACTCCTGCAGTGTACAATATTATTGATTTCCTGTTGCTTTACAGGTCTTTTACTGCTTTCATATTTTATGTATTTTTCTTCGAAGCTCTTGCGTTCTTTACTAATTTTTACCAGATATCTATCTGGATCACTAATGTAATCCGAAAAATTAATTACAAAAATACGTCGAGAAGAGCCGGTCAACGGGGAAACCGTTTAGAGGGAGTGGGCGGTGTCACCGATACAACACTTCCAGTTCTCAGCCTGCAAGTGGGAAAAGAAACTGCCAGTGGGGAAAAAAAGAGAAAAAGGAGGGGCGAAAAACAAATACGCAAAGGCGGTCGGTCAACCTCGAATGCCGGCACAGTCTCCAAAAAAAATAATAAAATAAAATAAAATAAAACATAAAACTCCCAATAGATTAAATCCTGTCCTGGAATTAAGATCAAAGCGGAGCGAAGAAGGGGGAGGGGGCGAAGAGTCTCGGAAATTAACAACAACAAATAATTCCTTTATTCCATGCTCTATCCGATTGTCCATATCAACTACAGAGTAAACTGGTCAAATATTGATTTGGTATGCAAATTACTGTAAGATTTGATCCGGAGATCTACAAAAGCGGTGATGCCGAAGGTGACGTCGTCACTGGACCACCGAAGACTGACTTCGACTTAGCACCAAATTAATTACCAGTAGTGGCGATGTACAAATCTTCCAGACGAAGTTTAAATAAGGCAAACCGAAAACTGTCGTTTGTCGATATGATAAGACGGTTACTTTATAATTTGATGAACATATGTATGGCCTTCACGTCGGGAGAAATGCTGATGTGACCTACTATATCTGGAGTGCAGTAAGTACACTTGCATTACGGAAGTATGCGCTGAAATAAGGGGCGATTGTGTTCGTACTCCATAGTGAGATCTACAACATCAGCGCCCTACTGTTGGTTTTGCATTTGGGGAGGGAATTTTTTCACTTAAATTCTATACAAAACATCTGGGTTTTGTTACCCATTTGCTCTGTCAAGACCACTTAAGTCTAGGAAACGAATACTCGATGCCTCTCTTTTATACAAATCCCGATTCTGCTCCATCATGTTTGAAAAACAGATATTCTACCACGAATAGACATACAAATATCGAGCATACCCTTCGAAGTTGGTGGCAAACCCGCCGCCTCCTTATTGCTCAATCTTGCCAAAGTACAATGTACACGTCAAGAAATGCCCATGGGACGTACTAGGTAGTACTCCTGAAAGTCCCCATAGCTTCTCCACTCCTTTCATTACAGCTGCTTGTCAATCTATGACTAGGGTTTAGTCTACTACTATTTCCATCGTATCCCTCCCTAATCCCCATATAACCGCAGGTACTCAGCCTCTGCTAGTGTCAACCTGCGCCACAAACCTACTATAAACCGTTCTCAACGGTGTTAGAAGCTAAAGAATGCATGCGTGGAGGTTTACGGTTATCAAGAGGGTTCTGTATTCTCCGCTCTAGGTCAACTATGGCAGTAAACACTGCCAACTGACCTATGGCATATACTCAATTGGCCACGTCATGCAGCATCGAACTAGTGTGCTATCTTGGCAGTCTTGGCTGCTCATTTGGACCCCCAAATTATCTATTCGAGATGACATCTCTCGAGTAGGGTGTACAGCGCACCTGACTTACGGTACTCACTTGTAGAGGCCTCAAGACCATAACTTCCTCCAAAGCGTTAAGTATGAGAGGAACAGAATCCCACTACCCCAGCTATGGATGATACTATGTAGTGTCTAGATCGCATATCTTCTCCCTGCCCACCCGTGTTCTAGATCATAGATCCATCATGCGCAGAAGCAACCGAGCCCAGTTAGGCAAAGCAGAACCCCGATTCATCCATAGTAACAGACCGGGCTCCCCACAGACGCAGAATGCCCAGGATCCTCTCCCTCCACCCTGGATCTCTACCCAGCTCCCTCATCAAAAGGTCATAGCGATACAACAACTCAAAACACACCTTCAAATACGCCTTCATCTCTGCCCTTTCCACATCCATCTCCAAGCTCAACGGATCCCACGATGAGCCATGACCATCAGTAATACCCTTCGCATTCCAAAACAGACGATGTGGGATATTCTGTGCAGGATAGTCATGATCTGCCAGAGCCCAGTTGGCGAAGTACCTGAACCGCTGCGTCTCCGTCAGACGGACAGTATCGTCTGCAGACCCGCGTTTGGCGTTGGCTTTCACAGCAGCGGCGATGTTCAGCAGTAGGTAGGCTTGCAGAGCTACGTCCGGGAGATGGTTGACACCGAAGCTGTGGCCCCAGCTTAGAGAATCAAGGGTCGCGAGCGGGATCTGCTTGTGGTTTGCTAGACGTAGTAAAGCGAGCATCTCGTTCGATATAAGGAGCATTTTCACGGCATCGGCTAGGTCCCCATCAGCGGTGCTATATGGCGCCTGGCTGATCCAATGGTCGACATTCTGGAATTCTTCACAAAGGGGATTGGAGACTGCGGAGTTGGTTCTGTGTGGTTCGAGGTGGTATTTCTGTTCGATGGCCGGTAGGATAGCCGCGTCGAAAAGAGGTCCGGACGTTGGCAGAGTGGTAGCCGGTGGGTACTTAGCTCGCTCAGTAGTTGCAAACTCCTCGATCACGGAGATAAGGGTTTTCATAAAGTGGTTTAACTCAGCGGACTGGCGATCGATGAAGCGGTCGTGGATGATAAAGTCGTTCTTGCAGTTCTTGTATTGGTTCTCTTTGATGAAGCCGAAGTGGGAAGAGATTGTGTTCCAAGGGAGCTTATGGTCTAGATGCATGATACTCTATCTATGGAATATGTTCTTGGTTTGATAGGTGCTATCGAAGTCACTGTCAAGAAAAAAAGACCCCCTCCAAAAATACCAGTCTAGCGCTTGTCAAGTTTGACAATGTATGTTTCCATTTTTAGGGCTTGGTTAGGCAACCACCGCTTGAGCTACTATCGAATTTCCCCCTTTTGCCATGCGCCACCTTCCTAATACTTGAGCGGACTAGTCAAATGGGGAGGCCAAAAACATGGCGATACATGTTATAGCTTCTAGATCCCCATTTCGGATGCGTTCCGATCCGTCAGCCACAGCGCCACAGGTTAAATCTAACGTCTCACCATGAATCAGTTGCAATGAAATGTTTCCTGCGGACCCCCTTTTTATCGTTGAGCCCAATGTCCCGGCTTGATCCGATGTGGTCTTCAAATTTTAAATATCCAGAGTGGCTTATAGGTGTCAACACGATCTGTGAGAGTAGGATAAAACGTTTCTATATCTTAGTTGCATGTCGACAGAATATACATTTAGAGTAGTTAGTCTCGCAATTAAGAGCCCTGACTATGCCGAGTATTACAAGACTTCAGGACTTGCTGGACAGATTGAAGGCGGAGGTTTATAGTCACCTGCACTGGTGTACTGTGTACTTTTTGGAGAATATCTTGATTGTTTTTGGTTTGATATGTCAACCACTAGGGAATAAAATATCACAAGGCGTGTAGACCTTCCTCGTCGCCACGTGTCAGGATATCTCCACAACAAACCACCACCACATTTGTGAAAGCAGAGAACCACAAAGCCATCACGCAAGATTATTGAGTTCTTGCTTTGCTGCGCAGCCTTTCACTTGTATCATCATATTTGAAAGCGAGTAGTGAGTAGGACGCTTAATTTCCGCGATACCATAAGAGCTGCTCCAAGATCCTTTCGTATCTCATGAAATACGTTCGCTTGAGACTACACAGAATTCTCTTGCAGTTTGGACCTGACAATTGGATTTACAGATCCTTCTTGGCGTCATCGTCGCTCTTACCGGCAACCTTGTCACCCAGGCTGTGGTATTCGCGGGTAAGACCCTCACATTGCTTCTTCAGGGTCTCAATATCACGGTTCTTGGCATCGAGCTCCTTCTTCAGGCGTCCGATCTCGCCGGCGTTTCCAGCTCGGCAAGGCGGGCCGAGTCCTTTCCACCAGCCTTCTTGTCACCCTCAAGAGTCTTGACCTTGTCTTCAAGGCGGAGGACCTCTAGGATCATGGTGTAAGTGCGGTTGAGGATGAGAGACAAGAAGAGGGTGAAGCCGCAAAGGTACATGTTACGTTGAGAGTAGAACTTCCGAGCCTGGACTTCCATGCGGTCAGTGCCGAGGGCAGCCGCTCTGTTAAAAAGAGATATTGTCAGATATGCCTAGTCCACTACACATATGTTGAAGTAAGACAAGTTACTTACCCCATGTTCTCTTTTGAGAAATTGGTAACCTCCAGCTGGACACGGTACACTCGGTTCACGCTGTCAATGAAGAGAATCAAAATGAATATGAATGTAATCTGAAGAATTCGTCAACAAGAAGTGTATCCCCATCGTAGGCATCTAGGAGCTTACCTTCATTCCATATTGCAATTTCGCTACTATCGGACTTTCAGAGATGAAGGTGAACAGCTTCCGCTTGATAGTGAAAGGCAGAGGGACGATGAGTCCAATAAAGATCACCATCTCGAAGACGAGAAGGCAAAAAACCTACGCAGACGAAGTTAGTACTGCTTGAAGCTGTGTAATCAAAGCAATTCGAGATGTATCCTCGGCACGGCCGGAACTGTAGGCTACACCTTATTCTGCAAGTTGACATGATGGACTCGGTGCCAGTCCGCAGAATAAACTTACAAGACTGTAGTAGAGAGTCATTTTGCCTGGAACTAATACCCTAATTCGACAATTGACGATGGAAATAGCTTCAGGGGCTGCAATCAACGTATGGTTGTGGGGGAAGCTCGAAGAGGTAAACAAAAGATAAGAATTGCCAAGGACAGTACCAAGCACTCAAGGGATGACTGCAACAAGCTCTGAATATATAATGCAGAGCCTTGGAATTAGGAGACGAGTAATTTTCCTGGGCGGGGGAATGAGATCAGAGGCTTTTTTGTATCCAGGGCGATGAAGATGAGGTGGTCCTTTTTCAGCTTCGGCAGGGAAGACGTCATCACCGCCCGGAGCTGAAATGATTGACACGTGACACGTTTCTGCCTAGTTCGGAGTTGGCTCCGGAATGTGCAATCACGTGCCAGTGGTGCTTTCTATACAATATGGCTGTTTCATTCAGTAGGTGCTTTTAGTCTAGATATGTTACTTCTAAATGTGTATTTACACGGTATCATCACAAGCTCATCCCTCCGCTTCCCCATCCCAAGCGTTGGACTTGTGTTTCGGCTCGAACTTGAAGTCCTTATGGGCTGGACCGAGGAACATTTCACTACACAGCAGGTTAATATCCGTGTGAAGCACAAGGCGTCTCAAGAAAGGAGGGAGAAAAAGAAGAAGCTTACGTGATCTTGATCCAGTCTTTATAGTTGTGACTGCCCATAAGAGTCTCCAACTCATTTCTGCCTCTCCAAGACGGTGGTCGGTCCTGAATACGTGGTGGAAGATATTCAAGCAACCCAATAGGAATGTAGCGGCAGGCGAAGCTCAACCACTCGAGTAGGAAGCGCCGTGTAGTGCCAACTCCATGCTCGTCCGATCCCCATGTCTCTAAACCATACTTGGCAAACTTCTCAACCAGCGATAAACGCTCGGACGCAGACTTATCGAGGTACTGGCCTGCCTGGATCTCCTCAAATAACCAAGGCTTGATCAGAGCACCTCGACCAACCATCACAGTGTCAACACCAGCATTGTTGACGTGGTCATCGTAATCCTGGTGCGAGTAACAGTCTCCATTCCCCAGGAACCATGTCTTACCTCCATTTGGCTGTGTCCGTGGGTCCGGCTCTCGTACGGTATCTATGACTTGATCCGTTTTTTCATTCAGTCTCTTGATAAGAGCAGCACATTCAGAGATATATTCCCAATCTGCTTGTCTGGTGTACCGCTGCTGCCTGCTCCGTCCATGCAGGGTTAGGGCTGCTACACCAGGAGCACCAAGCCCAAGGGTACTGGACTCGTAACCCCCGAGGATTAAACGCTCTGCCACCCTAAGCGCATTGGGTGAATTATCTTTGGTTCCCATGCGAATCTTGGCGGTGATAGGTATTTCCTGTGAAACCGCATTCATACCGCGAAGGATCCTCTCGAGCTTTGACGGGTGTTCGAGAAGGGCAGACCCAGCTCCTTCACGGTAGAGCAAGTCAATAGGGCAGCCGCAGTTCAGATCGATAACACGAAGGTTTGGGGTGTATGCGGATAGTACCTCGGTAGCCTTAAGTGCTTGCCAATGTTTGTTTGCCGCAATTTGGGCGCCGAATCTAAGATCTTTTGAGTGATCATATCCCTGCACTATATCAACCCCTGGAGATATAGTTGGAGGTAGCATTTCCGTCTCGTGTGCTCTCATCAATGCCCACTCTCCTTTGTTACCCTGGATTAATGGCATACTCAGGGCCATCTCCGAATAGGTAAACTGTGCGCCAAGTTCTATACATAGTCTGCGGAAGGGAAGGTTTCCTTGTGTAGTGAGGGGTGCCAAAACAGGAGTCTCCGGGCCGAAGTAAATACGTCGCTTTTCCGACGGTAAGAATGGTGGCTCTAGATATTGCGCCCGGTTCTCTTCTTTCTCGCTTTTGGCCTCCTCGGTCTTGGACTCCGCGCCCTTCTCTTCAATAACATTCCGGTTGTGAATTACCTTCTCCAGTTCTCTAGAGGTTTTGTCCAACCATTTCCCGTATGAATCAGCTCGAGGCGTCTGGACCTTCTTGCGGTGTAGCGCAAACTTAGCTTCCGCTGAGGCAATATTTGCAGTGCCATCCTCGACTGCAAAAGGAACAAGTGGCTGTGCTTTCTTCCTGCGCTCCTCATCCTCAACCAGCACCAATTCTTTTCTGCCATCGGCGGTCTCACGTTCAATCATGTGAGAGCCCACGAGACGACATTTCCAGCCAGAGAGGCACTTGCCTTTTGCTTCCCAAACTGGACACATGCCACCAAAGGTTGTCAGATCACCACGTTTGTATTCCTTCAGATAGGTTCGTAGATCGTGCTCATAACGACACTTTTCGCCCCATTGGCAAACTCCGGGAGAGAACTCAGGTGTAAAGATCCTGCTCGGACACAGGCCCTTTTCGTCCTGAGACGACCCAAAAGTGCGGTTTGTGTTTTGCCCAGTAGGCTTCTTCTTCTTCTTCTTCTTCCCTGTCTCTTGCCCTTGGCCCCCATCATGACGTGCGGCCTCGGCAGCGTCGTCCGTGTTAGGTTGCGGTTCGGTGTTCGTAGCCCTTGGGATAATGAATCTAGCATATAGTTAGTCAATAAGATCCACCGCAAATAGTTGCTCCTGCGCCCACATACTCTGCCTTAACGGGGGCGATACCCCTCGCGCGCTGAGGGGCACCATTGTTAGCGTTGTTGTCCGGCGTTGAGGCATCATCCAACTTTGCTTTCTTTGAGGGAGGTTCCTCAATATTGTCAATCGCTAATGTATGTGTCACTGGTGCGTCGCTTTGACCGTGCATGGGGGCCTCCGGCGTTTGCGATTGAGCGGTTTCGGGCGCCATTATCAAAACAGCTGTAACGATGGAATGACCACCTCTCTTGCCCAAAGCGACGAACAAATGGCCGATACGTAGAAATTGGAATCTTAAATTCCAATATAGATGCAGCTAGGTTCAATGCTTGGCGCAAACAAGCCTTCTTCTTCGATTAATGCCGACAAAAATTTCGGCTCTCACATCCCACCGCGGAGTATGAATGAGGGTTTGCATTGTTTGCAGTTAGGGGTGGCGCACGAGCTAGTGGCGCACGGAAGGCGGTCTACATGAGGTCGATGGCTGGTGCGCGCCGCACTGGGGTAGATTTGAGATTCTACTATTGCTTTTATTGGAAGTGGTGATGTCGAACCCCAACTTAAAATGTCTGGCTGTTTCCGGTACAGCGGCGGCATGCGCGGGTAGATTTGTTCCTTACATTACCGAAATACTGAAGCCATACCTCCATCGGCCTGTGTACCTTACGCATGATTGGTAATTACAGGGGAATGGGTGAAGGGGGCCCACCGAAGTTGAACCTTCTGTGCCTTTACCCATTTTCTCGCTTTTCTAGAAGAACTCAACGAGCAGATGGGCGGCCGCCAAGAATGTGTATCCTCGTCTCGGGATTTAGATCCAGCCACTGGCCCCGGCGTGCTTCTCCACCCAATCCACCTTCGGTGTTTCCTGTGACTTATTTCTTGTTTGCTAATGTAGGTACGGAAGAATGGCGGTAGGCGAGCGAACCTGAGTGGCTGCACAAACATACAAAAATGGTAGTTAAAAGTCTGTGGATGTCGCGTCCGTAGTGACTTGAATTTGGTATTCCCTTTCTCCTTTCTACTAGTAAGTTAGACTACTAGCCGATCAGGGGAGTCGAAGCCAATGGATGCATTGGTACCAACTCAATTGCAGCTTGGCAATAGATCACAAGACATACCTATGGACACGTCTCTTGTCGACTGATGCCGAATGAACAGGACTTTCTTGAACTACCGAAATAAGTTGATGTATAAGGTCGACTCTGTCCCTATAGTCCTGGTCAGCTGGTACTAGTGCCCCTATTTGAGTCTACCATGTGCGCAACACCGTCCTGTTGAAGATCCTCAGCTGGATGGAAACAGTCGCTAAGATCCACCTATCAGATATTCTTCCGTTCTTCGCACCTTTTGCAATCGGTAGAATAGCACATGTGGCAGTTCAGAATCGGTGAACTTGGGCGTGTAATGACCCACAGGGAACTCAACGTTGGGTTGATATTGATTTTTATATGATTGCAGTAAAAAGCAGGACAGTGGGTTGGATCATGCAAGTGGCAGGGAGGTATACATCACCTGAGGCGGTATCGGATTTTGAAATTACCGTATTGCATCGAATTCGGTGTATACTCCGTATGATAATACACCGTGGAGGATGAGCTGAAGTACTCCGTACATAGTAGCTTACTGCTGCTACCTTCTCGTAGATATTCCGGAGAAGAGGGGCGAGTGTCCCATAAATGGGAGGCTGGGGAACAACACAGCTTCCTACCCTTATACTCCGTAGTACATCTAGATTGAATGTGTTGTCCGTATGGGTTGCCACAAGAGGACTACTAGCAGGAACAAAGTAGTATATATTTGATAACCAGAAATGATCGCCTGATTCCAATACCACACATCCCGCGGCTTGGATCGAATAAAGTTAGCGGCCACTCGGCCGATTCATTGTCTTTGAGCGACGTTGGAAATCAACATCTTTACATAGCAGCATACCCGTTTGCCCGGTTTCACCATAATAAGCCTCATATAGAGTATTCATTATATTCCTCCCTCTCAGCAATACGCCACGAACACATACCTACTCTGGAATACCGAACGGGGAACGTATTTAGCTTAGTCCGAGATTTGAGTATGCTGCTGCATATCAGACCAGAAGCGGTAAGTGTGTGAGCGGGTAAAGCGGTGAAAGCGGCCACGAAGAATCCTTCTGTTATGTTTCTAGCGCCGAAGCTAAGGGGTTGGTGATACATCCCCCAGTGTGGTTGCGTCTTGAAAGGTAGACCTGCGGCTATCGCTAGTGAGACGATCAGTGTTCCAGTTCGTTCTGATAGGGATGATCTTTTTTTGGTGAACCCCCCGGGGAGGTTTCGCCTTGCCACACTCTATTTTATCCATCACCAGAACGATTTGGACTAATAGAGTAAGCAAGGCTGCTTCAAGTTGGTCTAGCGCTGGCAATACCTCTCTCTTATTTGCCCGTGTCTTGTGTATATCGGGCTGTGAATACAGACCGCCCATTTGTTTGGATCTGATCTCCACTACATGTGACAAGATTATTCTCTGATGTCATGTGGTGTTGGCCAGATAAAGCTCCGAGATGGAGTACTCTAGTATAAAGTTTACATGCTGTATAACCGTACATACCAGGTCATTAAATGGTCGAACCTGTCCATATGACCGTTACTGATGTGGCCATCGATAGCCAAGCTTTCTGTTCAGGTACCCCCTTGACGATTAGGACGTTCAATAGCGCCCAACCTATTCACCATATCAATTGGCCCCCGCAGTCGCGTACTAACAGGCCTAGTAAATAGTGCCTTTATCAACCTCAAGACCCTGAAGATCAACCACCGCAAAGAAACCTACCTAACCGTTAGTACACTAGAATTTAAGACAATGTGGGGAAGAATTGAATCTATTTTTGTGTGAGTTAGATAGAAGAAGTCGATCAGCGCATGTTCTTCTTGACGCCTTTAGATAGTCTGCTCGTTTCAAGTGCTGATCAAGTTAATCTAGTCAAGAATGCCCTAGTCCGCAGTCGGGGAGGACATGCAATCCAATCTGTCAGCCCCAAGGGAGCACATGTAAATGAACCACGGATCAAGTCCGCCTCCTTCGCCCCATCGGCTATATGGGCCGTCTCACAATAGCGGAGAACGTCACCTATACCTACATATTGGCTATGTAATGTGTATGAACAGGATGACTCTGCCTAAAGTCTCTCGAATCCTTGTAGTCCAATCATTAACAATTCACGGGAGGACTGTCCTGAGAAATGATCTTGTGTGGTGGGTTTGGGTTTGATGTGTCAATGTTGCAAGGGCAACGTAATGTACGCTGTCGAACTACAGGCTAACTCGGGAGGTAGGGTAACTGGGTAAGTGGTTAGTCTCTCCGTCATTCCCCCAAAGATGGTTAGATTGAAATTACAGAACTACTACAGCGATGTGACGAGTTTATTACTAGTACAAAGTACTAAGAAGTGGTACTCCATCTCACTAGTTAGTACTGTACCTTAGAAATGGAACTCTGATCCCACCGCCATCGTCATTGACTTCTGAGGAAGACCACTTCTTTAGTACTAGCTCGTGAGTGGTCGAGGGCTGCAAGCGGTGTCAGTCGGGAATCCACCATTCTTTAGCGATTGCACCGGTTGAACGCCGGACTCCTAGTTTAGCTGTCTTTAGTAGATAGACTAGCTATCCACGAACCCATGGGATTCTTTGGGACAACCATACGTAATGAAGCTGAGACCGACTCGAATTTTGCCATTGAAGACGGAGTACCAGCGGCGCTGGGATGACAAGGGAGTATGACTAATTCGCCCACTTGGTTTCAGATTTGTCTGGCAATATGTCTCCGTGTAATACGATGTAATACGTACCAGCAAAGACACTGGTTACCCATGGATGCACTTGTAGGTACCCTACCAACAATTACCTGCCCCGTAAGGCAGTGAAGGTAGTAAGTCGCCTCCGGTAAGGTAGGTTATTATTACTAGAATGCTGGAAGTCCTTCCTTCCATGACTCGATTCCGCCAGTTTGCCCAGTCTTTCCCCCCTCCTCTTTCCGCTCTTTTCCCTGGTGCTATCGACTTATCGTGTTGTCTTGTTCTTCTGTTTATCGTCTCCTCTGCCCAAAATTAATCTTCATATTCTTCATACTGCTTCCTCATCATTCGAACCATTTCGCTGAGTCTCCATCGGCAGTATTACTAACTTATTGTTACGTGCCGCCACTGTTCCCGAATCCGTTACGGTTCCGCAGAGAAATCCAAAGCGGGACAGCATCCGAGGGTGGACACTCACTCCTTGTGTGATCCCGCCCAAAGCCGCTTTCGAGGACTCACTCCTTCATGCTTGGGTCGTCAGAGACGCTCAGTCCTCCTCTTCATTACTCTCCTTCCGTTGGGGATCACGATCGCACATCCTCTCGGGACTCGACCCCTGTTACCACTCCACTCGGATTTGGCGTACCGTCGCGCAGGGAAAAGGTCTCTGATCGTTCGTGGCCTCGAAACTCATTTGGTCTCCTCGACGACCAGTCATCATATTTCGATCCGACGAAGTTATACTCGCAACCTCAAGAAGACTACGATTTCCCTCTTTTCCCCTCGCCCCCTTTGACCTCGGGCACGATGAACAATACAGCAGCTCCAATTGACATCGCCACTCGCCAGACCTCAGTCTCCCCTCCGGGGCAACAGGCGTCGAATTTGACCTCTGCTCTCCAGAGAGCTGGAAATGGCGAGCGGACCGGTAGCATATCTCACGCGGGCGGCGTTGGAATCAATATATTCAAAGCCCCACCACCTCGTAAAGACTCCATCGGTGCAGCGACCGCACAATGGGGTAATGGCTCGAAACCTATTTCCATGTCTGGTTCCAACCGCGATAAACAGCGCCGTGAGTCATTGGCCGGGAGCTTGGTTGGCGGTATGAGCTGGGGTGGCGTTTCTGTTGGCAGTTGGATACGTGATGAGTAAGTTTTCATGGGTGTGCGGTCGATATCCCACATGGATTTATTATCGGCATCCCACAAATGCGCCTGACATGAGTTTGAATGGTGAGAAGCTAATTTCAAGTGTTCTAGTATCTTAATGACTGGCACATCCCCCTTTACTTTCCAGTCACCTTCGTTTCATTCGTCATCTTATCTCCCAAAGCTGGAAGCCAACTTCATGCGAGACTTTTCGTGCTGTGGTGTGACATTACCTACTCTTCACGATCTCCTACAGCACTATGAAGAAGCCCACGCCACCAAGTCGCCCCACCAGGGGCATCGCCCAAGCCAAGCTGACGGCCGGGCTGCTTTAGCTGCTGCTGCGATGGCGCACCAACAGAATCAGCAGAACAACAATCAGAATCGTGGATTACAGCCCGAGAGCACTCAGCGGAAATTAAATCAGAGCCAGCCGCCCCAGCAGCACTCCGATATCGATGCAATCGATGACATGGAGTTGGACGAGCCGATGGGTGATCATGATACATCGTCGCAGCTGTTTTCGCCTCAGCCACAAAATGGCAACCAGGGAGGATTCGGCCATTCCAATCAAAGGGTGCCACATTTGAATCTGTCGATGCTTCCAGGACATCAGGGTTTCAAGGGTTCTCAACCCGGCACCCCTGTTGCTTCCGGTCGCCCCTTGTCGTTGCAGAATAACCCCACTGTTTCCTCGGTGAACACGCCGACTTTGATGTCGAATCCACTTCAGAACTCTCAATTCCGGTCAACGCCCGATTCATCCACACCGGGAACCCCAGCCGAACTTGACGAGAGTGTGCTTGGCGGCTTCGGTGATATGGGGATGCAGACCAACAACATGATGCAAGGCCAAGAGCAATTCGCTCGCTTTGCTGCCAACAACGATATGGTGGATCTCTGTATTGACGAGCCAGCGAAACGTTTATTCAGCCCAACCGGGGGAATCAACACACCCAATGCTCATTTCAAGCTTAGTGGGGCACAGTACGGTCCAAATAGTGAAATCGCCCGCAGAATCAGAGAGCAGCAACTGCTGGCTGGTGTTCCCGATACCACCGCGTTGCTTCCAAATGAAGAACCAAAGCCTTTCCGTTGCCCTGTTATTGGTTGCGAGAAGGCGTACAAAAACCAGAATGGTTTGAAATATCACAAAGCTGTAAGTTTCTCGTTACAGGATAAGACTCCATGGACTATAACTAACAAAACATCGCAGCACGGCCATAACAACCAACAACTACATGATAATGCCGATGGTACTTTTTCCATCGTTAACCCAGAAACCTCGACGCCGTATCCTGGAACACTCGGCATGGAGAAAGAAAAACCGTACCGTTGCGAGGTGTGTGGCAAACGTTACAAGAACTTGAATGGTCTCAAATATCACAAATCGCATTCTCCGCCATGCAACCCTGACTTCCAACTTGCCGCTGGCCGCAACCTGGCTTTCGGCGGAGGAGTCATGCAGGGACAAAATATTAATGTTGCCGGGGCTGGTCTACCTGGTATTGGCGAAGAGGGTCTTCTATAGAAGGTCTCATGGGTTTACAAAGCTTGAAAGATATTGCTTTGCCCTTATCTTCAATTTCACATAATTCAATTCGACGATTTGACAGCTTCGTCGCGTGACATACGACTTTATGACCGGTTCGGTGGTTTGGAGTTACGTTTGGTATGAACGTCCTGTCGATCGCGGTTCTTTGGGGCCGCCGCGATTGATCTGATAATGAACAGTCAGTCCTTTTGGTGCCCTCGAAAGACTTCCGTTGCGATACACTTATGAGTTCCCGGAACACTTGTCGGTATATGATTTTCGGCTTCTGTCGTTTTCGTGTCTTTTTTGCATGTTTGGGCTTTGGCAAGCAGAATCCGGTGTCTCAATTACTTCTCATCCTCTTATCCCTGTGATTGTCATTATTAATGGACTTTGTCGATCCTTGGCTTTGTGATACTCAGACGAGGTTGCATTTTTTTAATCTCCGAAGAAAGCAAATACGGGGATCAAACAAAGTTGGAACTCACAGTCGGGCTTGATGTGTCCTTCGTTATTCTTCCTCAGACATCTGGACACCATTTCCCGAGCACTGTGGAAAAGAAAAGAAAATGGCATACCGGCGTCGATCCTGTAGATAATGGTTCCAGGCCAGATCTTGCTTTCTTGTTTTTATCTATGCTGGTGGTGTTTATGGAGAATCTGGGGCTATAATTTTTTCTTGATATGCGTTGATCCCTCTTGGCTTGTTCTTTCTTGATAGAGTCTTCTTGATTTGCTTGATTCCCATGGCTTCGTTTTGTTCTGCGAAAAGGAAAAAAGTTTGGAAAATATTGCTTGGTTGCTCCGTCACACTTGTTAAATGATAAACTATACTCCCTTCACCATTTTACGTTCGAAAAACAGCATTAATACGTATACATGTTGCTCGTATCGTGAACGACAACCCGATGGCTTGTTTGACACTATAGAGCTCACCGTAGTACACGAATAGCTAGTCCCTGTACTTGAATCCAAGGCAAAGGGCCAGCAACTTTCCAGGTGAGATTGGGCTCAATTCCTGGCTGTTTTGATGGCCAGCATCCCCCTACTGGGTCTTGGCTGGGGTGGCTTGCAGAAAACATAGGTCTTTATTTGAGTACGAATATGATACCGTCACGAAATTAACTATGTATTCACATATCGAGGTGTATGTACCGAGACCTGGATTTTACGCTTCAGGAGGATCGACATCGTTGCCTACTTGTTCCATGCAAGGTTTAATAGCGAGGTAAGGACATGTATTCTGTAGCTCAGCTGACCTGGTCACGATGTAGAGACAACAAAGCAAAAATCCCATTTGAAAGTAGAATTATTCTAGTACACCAAAGAAAAGAAATAGCCATCCCCTGCATAAAAGCGCCATGTGCATCCAAACTAAGGGTAACATGAAGAAGATTAAAGTCTCGTGCCGCAAACATCCTGATGTACTTCATGAAACAAAAATCATTGAGAGTTATTTCCGCTTGCACCGACTACCCTTGGGAGTCATCGTGTGTCCGTACTGTGATTTGCCTTGGTTGAAAATGGTAGACAAATAGGAGAAGGTTTTTACAGATTGGGAAGATGAATGAACATGGCTAAGACAAATGAAAAGGCAAAAAAAAGGGGTGAAACGGACTTCAAGGTCGTGTGGCTATAGGGGGACTGAAACACTGCGTCCCTACCACTCGAACTCGCCCTGACCTTTGTGGAAGACATATCTATTGAAGTCAGCAATCTTGTCACAGTACTTTGGGTGCTTCTATGGAACCTACTCTTTACCACCAGTCGTCAGAATACCGTCCTTCAAAGTACACTTCCACTTGTTCTTCACCCTTTGAACCTTATCATACGTGCAGAGCATCACTTGGCCGACGGCATCTTCTGCTTCATGGTCATCAGCAACGAGGTCGTCCGGATCATCAAGGTCAGAGTTGATGGCATCTTCATCGTCTTCATCCCTCTCATCATCGCCTCCTGGGCCGTCATATTGAGCTCGGACTACTTTAGAAGAAGACGATGCCGAGGTACTTGGGTCGGAAGGGATCGCGGCGTCTGTCGCAAGTTCACAGGTAGGTGCTCTTGACGAGTCCTGGCGCTCCTCCAATGGCAGCAGAAGGCCTCCTCCCTCGAGCTGAAGCATGCGCTGTTTCAGATGTTCACGGAGAATCCTGTCGCCTTCCCCGTTCTGACGTTCAGCAGCCTCACGCCTTCGTGCGACCTCTACTTTCCATGCTGACAGTGCATCGTCGCTGGCACCGTCTGTCTGTGTGTTATTCATGGGGGGTTGAGAAACAGGAGGGTAACCTGGTTCCTGCTTGATATGTGGCGCCTGTCCATTGGGTACATGCGGTAAATTCTGAGGACGGGCCTGCCCTGGCATTGCCATGGCAGCCTGCGACTGGGCTTGCAATTGACTGACCGAGTTGGCAGCGGCCGCGCCGTATCTCTGGTGTAGCATGTTGGCAGCACGTTCTCGCGCTGACTGAGCATTTGGAGTATTCGTAGGCATCATGTTACTCATAGGGGGCAAGCTGGTTTGGCCGTTCATGCCAGGCTCCGTCTTAATGTGTGGTGCTTGGCCCATGGCATTTGGTGCTGCCCCGACCGGTGTGGGGACTTGTAACGGAGGCGCGGTGCCAGGCATCGGCTGCGGCATCGACTGCGGAGGGGGAACATGTTGTTGAGGGGCTTGAGGAGAAGGAGCGGGTCGAGGAGCATTAGAGGGTACGGTCGCACTGGGAGGGAGGATTTGATTCTGGTTCTGAGGCTGAGGAGGGGCTGGTTGTGGTGGTGGGGGATCCCAAGGGAAATGAGCGACACCCAGGGACGACAGTTTTTTCTGCCAGCTCTGTGCAGGTAGAATTTAGTTAGATTGTGGAACAGCGCAGAGAAAGGTTATGAGATGAGGAGAGTAAGAATCCAAGTAGAAATAAATCAATGTGATATGTGGCCAAGGTTGACAAAGGGTAAGCCCGAACTATAGATCATCAAATGAATGAGAGGGACGATGAGGAGGCTTGGCAGCCTTAGGCTCCCGCGGGTAAAAGGGGAGGAGTATAAAGGGACCTCAAAAGGCTGGCGCTCCCCCAGAGGCTTTGCCGCCTCCCGCAACTTTCGGACCCCGCGTTTGGCCGAGGGCCATCAACGCCAACATCAGCTCCCCCTTCGTTGGCATTTTTACCAGGAAACCCATCAAAGAAACATCTCCAATATCAAATTTCTGTCGAACTCACCTTCCGCAAATCTAGCAATGTCTGCTGGTCCACTCCACTTTCCTCAAAATCCACCTGAGAACCATCGCAGACTTCTTGGATGACACGATCGAACACCGTGCCCTATGAATCATCTGGTATAAGCCAATATTCTTTACAGAGACAGACCCTCACTGGAGATAGCTAGCCAACGAAAAGAGAAAATATCTGCTAATCCTTCCTAGGTCTCGCAGCTCAGGCAAGGTAGGGAGGGCTCTGTCAGATAGCACTCACCACCTGCTGGTTGGACATGGTCGCTGGGACAGAACTTCGTAGACAAGCCTTTGTCAAATCAGGTAAATCACCACGGTCTATTCGTTGTCGACAAAAGGCAAATGTGCGAGCCTATCACGTCCAGCGGGTAAGGTGGATGTGTTGTCGTTGGCTTATCCCAGGGCAGGTGTTCCGTCGCAGCGGTCGGTTGCCACGGACTAATGCGACGGTAACCTCCAACAATCAAGTTCGGACCTGTTTCGGTGGCTCAGGACTTGACCGGCAATCGTATGCGACCGGGCTATGTGATACGTGAGATCTATCGTCAAACTGCCCAGGAAAACGAAGGTTGTTGGCAAGGAGCGCAGGGACAGGCGTGCCTGAGAGGGAATTGAATGAGGTGAAAGTCGTAGTCTTCGGGCGAAATCCGTCCTTGTCCTGCTTAGTCACCACCCGCACCCTCACTAAGTTAGCGCCATCGGCCCCCTTCGAGCTTATCTTAAATAGTCACGATTTTGACATTAATTGTAGGGAGTAGTGAAGTAGACTGTCCCCGATCAATTGACCGTCTTACAATCAAGCTATCTATCGTCCAATGTCCAGCGGTATTAAGATAGTTTGTCATCAATTCTAATAATGTGCTATACAAGAATCTTAACCCAAATATACCGTCTCGCCTAAATACAGTGCTCCAGCTAAGTAACGCCAACCAAGTGTGATCCAATTCCCAGTGATATACCCAGAATCCACGCAGCACCCAATGAAAACCGAAACAAATGTACAAGAAAACAACGCAGCGAAATTAGCGGATAGTCATGGATTTAGTCATTTGAGCCTTGCTTCCCACTCCACCCTCACGAGAAGCCGATGCACTACTTCCTGGCTTGCGTTCAAAGACCTTCCAGAATTTCAAGCTCTCATCCGCTGCCGCGGTGGCCAGAAGCTGACCGTCGGGACTCAGACAGCTGTGCAGAACACGAGTCTCGTGCGCCGGGATCTCAATGTTGCGGACCAGAGTGGGGTAACTCCAGATGCTCAGAGAGTTATCGGGAAAACCACTGGAGCTAACAATCTCCCGGTAGTGATTGCTCCATCGCAGGCTGGTGACCTGGGAACCGGTATCGATGCTGTTGGTACGCGCACCCGTCGTGGTGTTCCAGAAATGAATATGGCGATCGTATGATCCACCACCAGTGGCAAGCAAGTTCAGTTGCCAGGGACACCAGCTGAGAGCTTTAACGGCAGCACGGTGGTTGGTCTTGGTGAACTTGGGTGCACTGAGAGACCGAGCATCCCAGATGTTCACCAAGTTGTCATTGCCGCCGGTAGCCAGCTGAGCACCATCGGGCCTCCACTCGAGGCCACAGACTTCGGAGGTGTGAGATACAAGCTCGGCTACCTTGTGCTGAGCAATGCGGACATCGTGGTTGAACACAAGACCACTACGAGCACCGGTAGACAAGGTGTGCTTAGACCAGCCCATGACACCAACACGAGAGTCATGGCCAAACATACTTCGCAGCTTAGTACCCTCTTCGACATCCCAGATCTGAACCTCGCCGGTGCCCAAGCCCACACCAACATAGGCTCCATCGCCGCTCCACTTGACACTGCTAATATACGTATCTGGAGACGTCTCCAGTAGGCAGCTAACGGTCCCTGTATCTGCCGACCACACGTAAACATTACGCTCAAGGCCGATGGCAACTTGATTGCCAGAACTCCAATCCAGGAGGTTAAGATAGTAGTCATCCAGAAGTCCAGGTGCATCCAAAACACGCTCGGGGGCAGTTTGAACCCTTCTGCGGAACTGTGCCGACTTAGACTTAGCAGGCCTAAGAGGACGATTGTACTGGGCACGCAAATCAATGGGTTTGGACGATTCCGGAGGCGGGGGCTTGAACGCAAGAATTCGAGTGTTCAGATTTACACCGCAAGCATCAGCCAATGACGATTCGTAGGCTACAGCATCTGGTGCGGGTCTGGTATACGAAGAAGAAGATGACGTTGAGGAAGTCTCGCTATCCTCGAGGCCGAGGTTCTCAAGAGCTGCGGTGATATCGTCTTCCGTTCCTCGACCACCAATGTCAAAGGCGCTCGCGGCACTCGCAAGAACGGTAGAGCCCTCATTGCCACTAGTCTTGGATCGTTGGCTCTCCTCGGGCTTTGCAGTTCCAGCAGTTGCCAGTCCCTCACTGGCGGTCCGGTTGGGAATGAATCTGTCACCAGCATTGTGTGCAATGCGAACGGTGGTCTTCCCAGATCTTGTCGTACGTGTCGGGACCTCTTTCCGTACTCGCTCCTTGGACGTTGGAGATTGTGATGACGAGGGACCAGTACCTGCCAAAGCCCACTCCGAGACACCCATTTCTAGGTGCTTAGGTGACTTACGAATCCGGGCAATGTTAGACTTTGGGGATTCGCGGTAGTTCCGGGTTGCCCTAGACATAGACTTGGCAAAGTAAGAGGACAAATTACCCCCGTAGACAGACTTTCCATGGTCCTTGGCGCCTTCCTGCTGACGAGGAGGAGTGAATGGTGAAGAGTGGTTCGATGTCATGCTTCCCGCTCGCATACGGGGAGAAGGTGTGAGGGGCATGCGACCTCCAGCGGTCTTTGAAGAGAAGATTCCATGGTGGGTTTTGACCGGAGTCGACACTGTGGGAGTAGCCATACTCGAATAGGATTATTCCACCGGGGCACAGTGGAGGTAATGCTGAAGAAGTAAGGTCAAGGCAATACGGTCATCCAATGACCTTCAGCCGGGATTATGGCTTAAGATGTACAGTAAAGTACTGAAAAAACAGCAAGTATAAGCAATATACTATGCAAGAACTATGAGATAGCAAGGAAACTGAAGAAGATGGGAGGAGAAGAAGGAATCTGGATTGGAAGACTTGAGGGATAGGGGAATAAATAGAGGGTATAGTTCTTTTCTCCCATGGCAACGGTTACCTGAGGTACGGGTGCGCTAAGCCTATCTCGGCTAGTCCCGTCTGCCATGCGGCTCTCGTGACGATCGTCTTGGCAGTTTTCACTTTTTTCCAGCTTTTTCTTTTTTGGATTTTTTAGTTGCAGTCTCTCATCCCCGATGTCAAAGCCTCTTTGTACGCCTTGGCATTATCTCGTATAACATGTAAAGAAAAGTCTCATTATTTGCATTCAAACACCACCAAGAACTCCATTACACGCTCTTTCCCACGTCTGTGGAGCGGTGCCACAACTCTCTCCTTTCTGGGTGGCTCTGATGGCGCGGCAACCGCTCTCCACTACTACTCGGAATAGTAACGCTTCCTTTGCATCCGCGGCGTTCACGCAGTCCCACGGAGACCCACAATCCTGGACCGGGGCGCCGAGAGTCTCATTTCCGATGACTTCCCTGTCCTCTGATCATCAGACACCGCACCACACATTCCTCATGCCCCCTAGTGTAGCCGGCGGTCGCCGCGGTAGCACGGACTATCGCCCGAGCATAAAAAAGGCCCAGGGTCATATCCCAGCATGTCTGGTCAATGCGTCTGTGACGTATTGCAACAACGATCAGATTTACGCCTTTGGCGGGTTCGATCAGTATACCGATGAAGGTTCATAAGCGACCCTATTATCTGGCATGTACAAATTTTGCATCTTGTGCTAATGATGGGAATGTAACAGTTTACAACCACGTTCTGAGGTTGAACCTGAAAGATCTCCGCTGGGAACTTGTAGACAACTATGGCGATATTCCAGGAGTTCGCATGGGTATTTAAACCCGACCACATCGGCGTTCAACTATTTCTGGAGATCTGAACTAACCGAACCGTGCTAAATGACTAGGGCATACTGCCACTCTCTATCAAGGGACCAAACTGATTGTCTTCGGTGGAGAGAATGAGCATCGCGAATATCTTTCCGATGTGGTCATCCTCGATATCACCACCTCTACTTGGACTCAACCTGAAATCCGTGGACCAATACCGCGAGGAAGGGCTCGCCACGCGGCCGTCATTTACGATGACAAACTTTTTGTCTTAGGAGGTGTAACTGGAGATAACAAAATCCTTGATGACTTGTCTTACCTGGACCTGAAAACATGGACATGGTCTCGGACCTGGAGATTTACAGCCCGCTTCGACCATACTGCCTGGGTTTGGGGCGGTCGCCTGTGGACTTTTGGAGGCCTTGACCCGGGTATGGAACGTACGACGGATATCTGGTGGCTTGATCTCAAAGACATCCAATCTCTTGGAATGACAACATCGCAAGGTACCGTAGACACCCCCGCGACAATCGGCAGGAGTACTCATAGCCCAGAAACAATGTTCAATAGTCCAGCACAACAGCTCTCAGGACGGTCGGGTAGCTACGCAGCAAACTCGGGGAGTGTGCAAGTTCGCAATTCGAATCGACGGAAACCGATCGCTCCGGGTGCCATCTCGTGCCTTCAGTTCAAGTCTGGCCCTCACGTACCTGCGCTATTCTCTGGGACCCACTTCCAAGCCTATGCGTCTGGTGTTCTGCTCGACTTGATAACTCCGTCGGAGACAGTGCGTATTTTTGACTGTAATCTGTCGTCATTGGAGCTCGACTCGCTACGCTGGCAAAGATTGGCCGATGGACAGGAAATATTTAAATCGGGTTATAGATGGCATTACTGCACAGTCGATGCGAGTGGCACTAAGGCGTGGCTGTTAGGCAGTAGTTCGGATACCGGCGCCACTCCTGGAACCGCTGATGAGAACCACATGAGCGAAGTTCTCTGTATTGATCTGGAAAGGTACGGTTTACTTGGCAATGATATGACGGCCACCTCGCCAGACCAAGGCAGGGCACTGCTCTCGGGACGCTCGGGGACATCTCCCTTATCTGGACTTGGTGCGGACCTGTCGGCTGTCTTTGATCAAGCGCCTGAGTCCGGTAGTGGTGCCGACTTTACTATCACAGCCAACCCAGACGATCAGGTAGACGGTGACGAGCTTGCAGAAGACGCTTCTTCCCAAGCCCAGTCAGCATTTATACCTCCTAACGCGGCCACCTCCCCACCCATCCATGTGCATCGGATTATTTTACAGCTAAGATGGCCCCATTTCAAACGGCTGTATTCTGCTCAGATGGTCGAATATCATTCGAAGAGGATGCATATTCCCGAGCCTTACTCTGTCGTTCGTGCATTCATCTATTACCTGTACACTGATAGCATCTCAGGTCACCCAGAATACTGTTCTGACATTGTCGATGTGGCTGGTATGCTCGTGATGGCCAATCTGTACGACATGCCTAAGCTACGAGTGTTATGTGTTAACCGGTTGAGCCGCGAACTGGACGTAGAGAATGCAGCCATCATCTGGGAGCGAGCCGGCCGAACGAATGAAGAATGGCTGATGCGCCGTGCAGCCCAGTTTTGTCTCAGCAACTGGGGCCGAGTAGTACGCACCGACGGCTTCAAGTCTCTGAGTCGGCAGAGTTTGATTGAACTATGTGAGGTGGTTGACATGGAAGGCCGCGTTGTTGCAGGGCCTGAGCTGGAGATAGTTGGAGCGCTTTCCGCGGATGGGTTTGGCTCCGGCAGAGATCCTAAGCGGTCCCAGCTGGCTCTCGGTGGCACCATGGCAGACGATGTCGATGACCTCGATGGCGACGAAATGGAAGGGATGGAAATGTCGTGATACAATCGGTCCACCGCTGCTTTGAGCTCCATGTCGGTGCTTGCGAAATAGCGGTTCCGAGGATTTTCCCTCGACGAACCTCCATGACATGATATAGGTAATGAGGTATGGATTACGATCAGCGAGGAGTTTCGAGACAGGGTTGCCCTTGCATTTGGTGTCTAGTATTATTGCATGATTTAACCAAGGTGCTTTTGTTTGTTTTTAGTAGATGCAAATGAGAGGAGTTACTATTGTAGGTTCGACTATACCTATTCCAGGTCTTCGGGATACGGTCCGTGGAGCCGCCTCTGTTTTTAGCCCAGAAACAAGATGATATTTATCCGGAACTTATGTACTTAACTATTTTCAACATCCCCGCTTTCCCCTCCTAGTCTGGCTGGCCAACATATTTAAACATCCGTCAGTCTCTACAAATGTTCGTTGGAACACTTTAAGGAGCGAGATCCTGGGTACCCAACCACCTAATACAAGCATCAAGCAACTATCAATATGGGCTCCGCTTCAACGTCGACGCTTCCCCCCGACTTCCTATGGGGATTCGCAACAGCGAGGTGACTTGATTCTGTCCCCCTGCAGTCATGGAGAGGTGATTTGACGTTGACTAATACTTGCTGTTTAATTTTGGATAGTTACCAGATTGAAGGAGCCGTAGATGAGGACGGACGAGGTCCATCCATCTGGGATACATTCTGCAAGATCCCTGGCAAAATCGCCGGAGGAGCCAACGGCGATGTGGCTTGCGACTCGTACCATCGCACACACGAGGATATCGCCTTGCTCAAGGCTTGCGGTGCCAAGGCATACCGCTTCTCACTCTCTTGGTAAAAGTGTTCCAATCTCTATGTATGCTCCTCATCCGCTTATGGTTTTATCTTAGGTCCCGCATTATTCCACTCGGTGGCCGAAACGACCCCATCAATGAGAAAGGCTTGCAATATTATGTAACACTCGTCGACGACCTGCATGCTGCTGGTATCACTCCTCTCGTTACTTTATTTCACTGGGATCTTCCCGATGAGCTCGACAAACGCTACGGCGGTCTCCTCAACAAGGAAGAGTTCGTCGCAGACTTTGCCCACTACGCTCGCATAGTTTTCAAGACGTTCGGCTCGAAAGTTAAGCATTGGATCACGTTCAACGAGCCATGGTGTAGCAGTGTCCTTGGATATAACGTTGGTCAGTTTGCTCCAGGAAGAACAAGTAACCGGGCCAAGAGCCCCGTTGGTGATAGTTCGCGGGAGTGTTGGATCGTGGGCCACAGTCTTCTTGTAGCCCATGGGGCAGCAGTGAAGATCTACCGAGATGAGTTCAAGGCCAGCGATGGCGGGGAGATTGGCATCACGCTTAACGGTCAGTGATTATTCATCCATGCACCTGTACCAAGACACCTGACTGTTCTTCTAGGCGATTGGGCCGAACCTTGGGACCCCGAGAACCCGGCAGACGTTGAAGCTTGTGATAGGAAGATCGAGTTCGCAATTTCCTGGTTCGCAGACCCCATCTATCACGGGAAGTATCCGGACAGCATGGTGAAACAGTTGGGTGACCGACTGCCGAAGTGGACACCAGAGGACATTGCGCTCGTCCACGGTAGTAACGATTTCTATGGCATGAACCATTACTGCGCCAACTTCATCAGAGCCAAGACCGGCGAAGCAGATCCCAATGACACCGCAGGCAACCTGGAGATCCTGTTGCAAAATAAGAAGGGTGAATGGGTCGGGCCCGAGACGCAGTCTCCCTGGCTGCGACCCTCCGCGATTGGGTTCCGGAAGCTGTTGAAATGGCTCAGTGAGCGATACAATCACCCCAAGATCTACGTGACAGAGAACGGCACCAGTCTGAAGGGGGAAAATGACTTGCCACTGGAACAGCTACTCCAGGACGACTTCCGGACGCAGTATTTCCGGGATTACATTGGCGCTATGGCGGATGCCTACACCCTAGACGGAGTCAATGTCAGGGCCTACATGGCATGGAGTTTGATGGAGTAAGTCCTTTCACTTGAGCAAGCCAGCGCAATAGATGTCTCTCAAGTCTAGCTAATAGATAACAATGATTGCAGTAACTTCGAATGGGCCGAGGGCTATGAGACACGATTCGGAGTGACTTACGTCGACTACGAGAACAACCAGAAGAGAATCCCCAAACAAAGCGCCAGAGCAATTGGGGAAATCTTCGACGAACACATTGAGAAAGCTTAGTATGTAGGTTCATGGTTGAAACTATATAGAAATGCACATGATGTCACTGCTCCCCTATAGACACCTGCAATCCATGTACCCTCCTACTTCAGATGATATATAGAAATACAAGTAGTAATACACACCTAGAGAAGTTTAATCGAAACCTCACCCACAAAAACCCTTAGACCTTAGCCCCACATCCCCGCAACAGAATATATTAAGCCAAGAAGACATTGCTTCACACTCCGTGTCAAATACAGTTAGTTGACGCTCCCCGCCCAATCCCCGCTGCCCATGATTAAATCTATCCCCCCACACGCCAATCCTCTTCCATTAAACCCCAGACTTCTACCATAGCAACAGGCTATATCCCCAGGAAAGAGAATAGAATACCCGAGCGTAGACTATCCCGATCGAATTATCCAAGCAAAGCCCTGTCTAATTAAGCATTATCATTTCTGCTCAGTGGCCACTGCGCCAAACTGGGCAGTGAGAAACTGGGGCCGATGGTCCGAAGTTCTAATTTCTATTGCTATTACAGTATAGTTGAGGTTCGGTCCTTCTTCTAGAACAGAATACTATTCATGTATGTATGAGGTTTGGCTGTATTGCGCGAAGACAGTTTGAATGGGCGAGTTGTTCGCATGTTGCTTTTCTATGTGGTGGTGGTGGTTCACTATGATTGTGAGATTTAGGATAGATATGGTTTTTGTTTTATATTGTTATACGGTAGGATGCACAATGGGTGATTGATTCACAAGGACATAAGATGATATCTTGGTGTGCTGCAGTTTACCTAGCATCAACGGGAATGAAGATTGATTTTGAGAATGGTCGAGAAACTCATCACGGCATTATAACCCACTATATACCCTGCTATTCAATATCCACAATCAGAGCGCATATCTAAAGTGCTTAGACTCCATGTCTGTCATATCCTTAAAGCCATCGAGAACAGCAGCCTCCTCACGACGTTCTGCGGTTTCGTCTGGTGACGTACTGCGATCTCTCCGCATATTTTCCCACTTCATGGCCATATACCCGACAGCACATAGAACGATTATCCCCGCGTAGCACACAAGAAGACCTGTCAATGCCGAGTAATACCGTGGAGCTTCGCGAGAAAAGAAGATGTTGGCCCCCGCAACGTTTCCGCTGGCATATACCGTGAACCAGAGCCCGTTGGCGAAGGAGCGTTTCGTATGACCAGCCACATTAGTAGAAAGGAGATTCCAGGATATGATGACGGGAGCACCAATGATGTATTGAAGCCATGTGCAGCCTACCAACGTCCAGCGATGATTAAGGTCCGTGAAACGAATGCCGAGTAGGCCACCGAATGGAATCAAGCACACGACAGCCAACACTATACAGCGCGAGTCCCGCACGTATGTCGATACTAAGCCGCAAATAGGCACTATCACGGCTTCGATAGCTCCAGTTGGCAGCTGCAGGAGCGTTGCATAAATACCACTGAAGCCATATCCTTTAATCAAAGACGATGAGAAGTTGGATACACCACCATTGATAACGCCGCAGGCGATGCCAATGCCGACACAGCAGAGCACTTTGACATCGTAAAAGATCTCCAAAGCTTGGCGCAGCTTGATTTCCTTGGTCTTGACGCCGATCATATTCTCCGAAACTCTGTGAACTGCCACAACGCGCTGTCTGTGGGACAGGAATTTCGCTGTACTCGGCGAGTCGGGCATGATCCAGAGGAAGAAGCATCCAGTAACAAAATTGAGTAAGCCAATCGTTAAGAAGATTAGCTGCCAGCTCCGCAGGCTAGTATTGTGGGAATGGCCTAGACCAAATCCCAAGAGAGCGCCGACCATCGTTGCCATTCCATTCCCAGATAACCATATAGCCATCCGGAGAGGCTGCTCGGCGCGTTTGTAGAACATCGAGGTGAAGTTCATCACTACTTCTCATTAGACACTTGCATCTTTGACAATTCCTAGTCGGTATATCCTTACTGCACGGGCTGACACAAGCCTCCGCCATACCCAGCAGAAATCTGAGAACCAATATCCCCGCGTAGTTTTTAGCTCCAATATGTGCGATAACAAGACCGGCCCATATAATTATAACCGTTCCCATATACTTCGCCAGTGGCAAACGTTGGATCATCAGATTGGATGGCTAAATCAGGTTCGTTAGCCTTTGACCCTAAAAGCCCATCACTCATCGCACGCACAATAGCCCAAAAAAGATATCCGAAGTTGAATATTGCTGCCACCCACGAGTATCTTTGGCCCTCCAGACCGAGGTCTGGGATGAATGAATAAGCGGAGGCATAATTTAGTGACAATTTGTCTACTCGGTACAACTTGGTTAGCTTGGCACCAGCAAATTAAGATATGACAATATACTCACCTAAATATTGGATAACATATGTCACATATAACTAGATGGGAAGCTCGTCAGTAAATTGAGAAGGCATCAAGTGATATCTTAGGTGAACAAGTTTACCATGGGTAAAATTCGCCAGTCTAGGAGCTTGCGCACTTCGGCGCCTTCGCGTTCGAGCTCTTCAGGCGATAGTTGGCCGACTTCAGCATAGAGGTCTGCGCCGATGTCGCGGATCTCACCCGGCATAACGTCGCCATGTTTCTCAACACTGGCGGAGCTCCGCACGTCAGCTTTCGTGTCATTGGTGGTGTCAATCATCGGGGCAAGGATGAGTAAAGCAGTCGATGTCGAGGAATAGCACACTGATGTCGTCGTCGAGTTTTTCTTCCATACCTGGGGGGTTTCTTCGGGCTGATTTATATCTAAAAATCAATTGGGCCCAGAGAACTGCAGCTGATAAAGAACACGCATGTTATCACTTGGCACTGATCTCAAACTGGTTTATCGAAGGGTTGACCGTATATCCCCGCATGGGGCTTGATGCATGGTTGCAAACCAGACCCACCGCCTGGAAAGAAGCAAGCCAATTGATACGGGCCGTTTGCTGAGAGACAGCCAGAGATAGCCTGGTGATCTCGGCTGTGAGGACTTTCCTGTTAAGGGCTGTGAAGCTTTGCGCTTTCAATGTTTAGCTCCTGCATGTATCCTTTACCCTAGAACTTCCCCGCTCGCTAGGACCACTAACCTTATCTGCAGATAAGATGCGGAGACTCAGACTGATAAGCCATAACAAGGACTTGGCACACGCACCTTTTTCCTGTCCCCACGCTATCTAAACCATAAATCTGACTAACAGAGCGGACTTTTGTCCGCTCCTCCTGTAGCCGGAGGGCGAAGCCAACTTCCGATAGAAACGGAGGGAAGAATAGGTGGAACATGTTTTGAAAATGCACACCCAGAGCGGTATGTATATAACGGCTGGAAATTCCATCAATTAGCCCCAATGACAGCAGCCTTCATGATAAACCCGCGCTCTCCAGCTCTTGTTCTGACTAATTCCGTTCATTTGCGTTGATCTTGGACATACTTTAGGTGCAACCTACCGTCCCCAAGGCTACTAAGCTTTCTTGTCTGTCATGGAGTCGGTAAGGCTCAAAGACCGATATACCAAGCTCACATTATGCTGACGAATACCAGGCTGCTGAAACGTTCAGTCTTGTTGATGCCACTATCTCAGAGCTCGAGCATGCCTTGGGTGCAGGATGGATCACAAGCGTGGATCTCGTAGCTAGATATCTCCGGCGGATCAGTGTGTATGATGCAGGTGGCCTTAACTTGAGTGCTATTCCTATTATCAACCCCACTGCTTTCGATGAGGCCGCAGCTTCTGATGCCCGTCGAGCTGCTGGTCTTCCCGTGCGGCCCCTCGAAGGCATCCCTTACCTCGTCAAGGACAGTATCAAAGTCAAAGGTATGACAGTCGCCAGCGGTTCGCCCGCGTTCGAGAACCTGGTCGCTACGGAGGATGCTGCGTGCGTCCAGGCTCTGCGGGAGTCTGGTGCGGTTCTCTTGGGAAGAACTAATATGCCCGCGATGGCATATGGCGGCATGCAGCGAGGCTCGTACGGCCGCGCGGAGAGTCCATATAACCCGGAGTACTTGACCGCAGCATATGCGTCAGGCTCTTCTAACGGATCTGCAACAGCCACCACAGCAAACTTCTGTGCGTTTAGCTTAGGCTCTGAGACTGTATCCTCAGGCAGATCACCTGCTTCTAATAATTCCATTATTGCCTATACCCCATCAAAGGGCCTGTTGCCTCTCCGTGGGGTGTGGCCTCTGTATCCGACTTGTGACGTTTTGGTACCTCATACCCGCACCATGTCGGACCTCTTCAAGGTCCTCGATATTCTTGCTGTTGTCGACAAGACACCTTCAGGGGACTTCTGGAATGAGCAAAAGGCTGTTCCCTTACCCTCAGTGGAGACAATTCGGCCTACCTTGTTTGATGAACTAAAGGATGGCTCTGCCCTTCGTGGAAAACGGATCGGTGTGCCTTCCATGTACATCGGTGGCAAGGACCCTCTCCCGGATAAAGTATGCACGAGACCTTCTGTGCTCAAGCTTTGGGAGAGAACTAAAGGTGCTTTGGAAGCATGTGGCGCTACAGTTGTGGAGGTTGACTTCCCAATGGTAACCACTTACGAAGCTAGAGCAAGTCTAGGAGAGCTAGTGAGTGTCAAAGGCCTTCCAGAAGGTTGGCACTCAGTGGAAAGATGTCAGCTCGTGGCTCACTCCTGGGATGATTTTCTAGCCGCCAACGGCCAGCCTGGACTTGATTCCCTTGCCTGTGTAAACCCTGAGGCTATCTTCCCTCTAGCACCCGGTTCTCTTCGCGGAGCCCCTGATGCCGCAAACCAGCTTAGATGGCACGAGATGGTCGAATATCCGAAGAACAAGCCCGATTCGATCTTCAAGATTCCGAACCTAGACCAGGCTATTAAAGCCTTGGAAAACGCACGAAAGGAGACATTCGAGCAATGGATGGACAACCAGGGCCTTGATGTAGTGGTCTTTCCCGCTAATGGCGATGTTGGCCGCGCAAACGCAGATGTGGATCCTGAAGCTTCTCTGTACGCTTGGAAAAATGGCGTGAAGTACTCTAACGGGAACCGGGAGATCCGTCATCTTGGTATCCCCACCGTGTCTGTCCCGATGGGCGTGATGGAGGACACAAATATGCCAATCAATTTGACATTCACGGGAAAGGCATATGATGACACTAAGCTGCTGCGTTATGCGTACGCATTTGAGGAATCCACACACTATCGCCAAGTGCCGCTTCGTGTGCCAGGGTTGGACTCTGATATTGTTCATACGACTGGATCTCAACATTCCTCTGTCCAGGGTCAGATAGAACTACCTGAAGTCATCATTACAGATCAGTCTAAGTGCATCAAGAATTCCACTGTGTATCTTGAGGTCAAAGGAAGTCTGCAACTTAGCCGTGGCGCGCAATTGAAACAGTTGGTATGCTATATCAACGGTGAAATAACTGACCCCCAACTTGATGGCAACGGATGGAGTCTGACTGCGACACATCCTGTCTCGGCTCGTGATGGCACGTGGTCCCGATGGACAAGCCCTGCTTTGGTCCAGACAATTGTTGTGATCGTGGCTCATACGAATACTGGCCAAACGGCTGGTAAAATGCTATTACTATGATTTATCGTGTTCCCAACCTGTATATACCAAATAAAATATGTACATCATGCAGTCTACCTGGTTCACTATCTCATCAATTCTTTAAAGAGAGTATCCAAGGCAGTCATACCCTCTTTCTATTTGCTAGCATATATCAGAAATGAGAGGGTTTACCATATCTTCGATCATTGCCAGAACCTCTTTGTGCAAGTATTGTTTCTTTAGTTGTTTCAAGTAGGCCTCCAATTCATTAGGAGAACATGCACACCGCAGCCGCTCAGGAAGGTCTTCTGGTAGCCAAGAGGCAGAGTAAAGAAGGAAGTAAAATACTTTAGCGTAGGGAGCGGCATCCTGCCAACGGGCTGCGAAGTAGGTGAGGCTGTCTGCACAGGCGCATGCGGCATCAAACGCCTGTTGTATAAAATCGACCCCCAGACTTGCGGATCGACATACATAGAGAAGTAGAATCCCGGTCCGGAACTGAAACACAAGCTATGGCAGATACGTTAGTAAGAATTCTCTGAAGACGATACTTGCTAGCGTAGACGCACCGCAGACCATGTAAAGCACATCACTTGACCTTCTTCCTGCAGACGTCTATAATTAAGGCATACCTCAACTCCAGCCGAAAGAATATCATCAAGGTCTTCGCGCATGAGGTGTTTCCGCTTTCCTTGCATAAGAATAATAACACTGTAGTCATATAGTTTTGTCATCCATAGAGGATCGAGATAGGTTCTCTGCGCTTCTTCAACTGAGTATTGAGGTATATCTCTCCTCCAATCATCCAATGCCAGCTTGAACGATCTGTCATTCGAGTTTTGGATATCAGTTGGCTCATCCCAGGACCTTCGGATACTGGCTTGGATCTTTCGCAATCTAAACAAGTGTTGCAATGCTGTGCTTGTGTTTGAGACGTTCGATATCTCCTTGCTAAATATATGAATCTATAACTTTTCTATTAGTCAAGGGAAGATACGAAGTAGCTTAGTAGGAGCCCAGATATCCGTACATCGTCATCAACAATCCTGTAGGCCGCAGAAACCGGTCGTTCCCAGCCAGACACTATGATTTCATTCAACATATAACAAGTGATAAACATCGACTCATTAAGGCTGGCATCCCTTCCCATCGTGTCTCCCAGGGTGCTATCCAGACCAGAAGAAATGCGCTTCTGGATCTCAGCCAACGTAGCTGAACAGAAGGGGACGATGGAAGAAACTGATAGGGAGATTTCTCCTGAAGAAGGGCAATGAAGAGAATAGATAATCATGAGAATTGACGCTTGTATCTGAAGGATAGCGGGCGCTTCTACCATAACGTAAGGATAATACGACAATGCGGAGGAGTACATCTCTGCCGCGCGCTTTGAATGGTTCTGGCCGGGCTGGAGAACATTGTATGACAAGGAACCAATGGCATACACCATCTTCACAAAAAATCCTTTCCATGGTTCGGTCTTCTCATCTAGGCTCCAGTCATAACGCCAGGAACCCCAAGCATTGCAATCAAGTAATGGCCACATGAAGTGCGTGATTGAGAAGTACAGGTTGGTGTAGGCTTCTTCGAGCCAGAATGAATAACCGCCCATTATACCAAGATCATGCAGAGAACCAACCTTTGCTGGTGTGGAGTCATCCACATTCGTATCCATTGAGTCAAATCCATCGCTTGCTCTAGAGTTTGTAGAATCACCCAACAATGTGATGACGGAACGTGCATTCGAGCCCGGAGACTTTCGCTGCAAGTCGAAATCCGAAAGATCGCAATATGTCGGAGATGTATGAACATCGTTGTCCTTATCAGTATCAGGATCGCAATCAGGCATTGAATCGCAGGTAAGCAGATCAGTCGGCTCAGTTTGGACACCAAAGTCTCGTGTTTGCAGAGATCTTGTTGAGGTACGCGAGCCATGCTCTAATTCAGAGACTCTGGCCTCTAAGCATCTCAGGTATTCCAAAGGAACGGTTATGTTCTCTCCATTTTTGCAGGAGTTTGCTGGGAGACATTCTGCACCTCGTCGTCTGCATTCTCCACAGGTTGGTTTTGCATGATCACATTTGCGCTTCAATCGAAAGCACCGAGCACAGGCGAGGAGCCTGGAATGGTTTGTAGTCCGCGGCATAAGTCATCGAAAGATTTGTGAGAAAATGGCTGGCCTGGACAGGGTGAGTGAATGAGAGAGAGTGCTTAAATTGATAGCAAAGAAAGATAAGACCAAGAGCGGCTCCCCCACTTTATTTACTCCGCATTATGTGGGGATTTTGATATTGTGCCAACCATGTTCTTCGATCGAGCTGCATCATATGCAACCTTAATGATTACACTGCTCTTTTCTATTTTGTAAGCGTGAGTGAACGTTTGCAGGTAAGAATGGGTGTTTTTCAGTTGAATAGTGCGTCCTAGAAAACGCGATGTCTCTGAACCCCTTGGGGCTGCGCAAGAAGGACAACAGCTACACATGGTCAAGGACAGAATAAAAATAACGAAGATCACGCACAGCCATCCCATAGCTGACAGTCAGAGCAGTGTATACAGGGTCATAGACTATTCCTTAATCCATCTCTGATGGGCTTTGTCATATCCGATGACCTTAAGGTCAATATTCAACGTCTTCAACATAAAGTCCATGGTGAATTCCTGTTAGTTGAGATTAGCACCCTTGTAGCCGTAGGAAAACCCACTTCAAAATAAAAACCAACCTCATCTTCAATCTCTTTTCTTTCCCGCTCCGCATCGTGACCCTCCTTGCGGCCCTTTAGCATCTCAGCCTTCCGAGCCTCCAGCTCCTCTTCATCTACATCAACCCCTTCCGCCTCTGCGCTGCCGTACCAGGTTTCCATCTCCTCTTGCTCCCACTGCGCATTGTTATTCTTTATTCGCTCCCTCCAGGCCTTCATACCCCCCATCCGCGCCACACGTTCCTGGGCCCCAGAGAAAACTTCTTCGGCTGCATTCTGACTGACTGACCTCCACTTCGTAATCAGCGACTGGAGGTCTGCATCTTTGGTCGAGGACTCGAGCTGAAGAGCTTGTTGCGCAGTATCAAGCTCAGATCGCAGGATAGCAAGTCGTGACTGCAGTGCCCTTTCTTGCTTCTGAAGATCAAGAATGACCGGGTCAGAGAATATCGGTTTCTTAGATGAAGCTAGATGGTTTATCTGAGCATTTCTTTTGCGAGACGCCAAGCTCGAGGGAGGAGTAGGTGCTGTGTGAGTTGAAGGACGAGCAGACAACGGGGAAGATGAGCTCACAGCTGGAGTGTGCGCGTCATTGCTGTCAGTGTTATTGTGCTTGAGAGACGGGCTCGGAGGAACATTTTTTTCTTCTTTGGATAATGCCTTGTGTTTGGGCTCCGAGACTTGAGGTGGTCGGCGAAGGGGAGACTTGAAAGGTTTGGAAAGCGCCGAAGCTGCACTTTCAACGCGACGGCGCTTTCTATTGAGGTTGACGGAAGACATTTTTCGAATGTCTAGCAATACTTAAAGTGATTACATTGTATTGAAGTGTTCGTGGGCATTCAGAGAAACGGCCTTCATGCAAGTTTGAGAGAAGATGGAGTGACCCACCTAAAAGGCCATGTGCCAAGGACGTGCAGGTCCACTTGTGTCCATTGTCGCCAGTATTGATTTATTCTATTGAACCCTCTTGCAGCTACTAGTTAACCAAGTTCTAGACATCTTGGTAAATATCATTCTAGACTATACAAAACTGCTAATTAATCTGTGCTGTGATCAGCTGAAATGCGTAGTGTAGTAATTTTATCTATGAAGAGCTTCCTCTACTCTTAGCAAAATCTTCCATTGATCATAAAATACACCATATACAGACTATGAGGGCTCTTCATCAATGCCCAACACCGCCCGCCACCCATTGAGCGAACTCTGGGTCTCCAGGGCGAGGGAAAAAGCCCCTGTCATCATTTCCATTTCCCGGGGCTGCTGGGTTGGCGCCTACATTCCCATCTTGTCTCTGTCGGTTCCGTTGCTGTCTCATGTATACAAGCACTAGTAAAGTCGCAGCTAAGGCAACAATGATAAGGCCCTCTAAAACGCTTTCATCGATATCGAGCTCCAGATCATCGTAGTAGCCATCTTCATGACGGTCATCGATATGGTGTCGATCCGAACCACCTGATAGCAGGTCATCTTCTTCCTCGGCTCGCTTGAACATCTGTGCACGATAGGCTTCCTCCTCTTCGTCGTTCTCAATGAACGCTGCAATCCATTCTTTTAATGTCCGCCGGGGCCTTGACTCTGAGCACGGGGTCAGCAAAAACGCATCACTAGAGTTGACTGTGGCATTCCTACCTTCTTCATCTTGGATGGAGTTGATCTTGCCGTTGGTAATTCTGTTCCAGTAGCTCCGTAAACGAAGCTTCAGTAAGCTCAATTTTACGGGTAGATAGGCCTCGGTACTTGTCTCAAGTGCCAAATCATAGTATCGTTTGGCCATGTGAAAATCTTGTTCCACGGCGATGCCATTCTCATGCATCCAGCCAAGATTCCAATAAGCCTGTGCACTATAATGGACTTCGGCGGCACTATGATAACAAGTGGAGGCTTTTTCAGCATCTGCAGCAATACCAATACCGCCCAGGTAATAGTCACCCATCTTAACTAAGGAATCAATGTTTGTCTGTTTGGCGGAACGAGTCCAATAGATAAGGGCTAACGCGGCATTCCGAAGCAGAGACGGTCGAGGTTTCTTAGCACCCGGTAGGATGCGATCAAAGGACATCAAAGAACGTTGCTCATCGAGCAAGTACGCCACGTTAGATTGCGCGTGCTCATAACCTTGCTCTGCGGCCATCATGGCTGCAACGAGAGCCCTTTCTTTGTCACTATTCTCGTACGCAGCGTTCGCCTCATCGAATGATGAATGTATCACTTCGGCTCGTTCTGCGACCATCTTATAGTATGACGCAGCCATTCCACAATGACGTTCCCTACCAACACCATTGTTGGACAATTCTGCCAGGTAATAGAAGGCCTCCATCCAGCCCCAGCGGGCTGCTAGCTCAAAATATCGGGTAGCCGTTGGGACATCTCCTTGGTCCAAGAACAAAGCACCCAGTCTTGTTTCTGCAGCGGGGAAATCTTGTTCAGATGCGGACTTGAAATACGATGCAGCCCTGAAAGCGTCCTGCTGCACGCCATATCCATGGAGATACATGAGTCCCATTTGATGTTGACAGAGCGAATCCCCATTTGTCACTCCACGCCTAAACCAAGTGAGGGCAGTGGCAAAGTTTTGCTCTACACCTTCACCACGGAGGTACATCAACCCTATGTGGCCCGCTGCTTTCGATGCTAGTTTCTCGATTCCAAGCGGATGGTTCGGGTTCATAGACCCGTCCTTATTCCAGTAGCGCTTTGTGATCTGTTTGAAATACTTCATGGCCTTTCGAAGGTTCCTGGGCAGACCTCGCGAGCCTTCGTAGTGCATCTTTCCCAAGCTGAAGGTAGCCTTCAGTTCGCCCTTTCGCGACATAAGGTCCAGATACTCTAGGACATCTTCCAAGCTGGCTTCAGTGCTTGAATGTGCTGCATCACGCAAGGCGTTTGGTCCCGAGCTGGAGACACTGGCACCTTCGCCATATACGCCGCCCTCCTCGTCAGCCCAACGGTATGATTCCCGAATCATACTATGGCCCCCAGGTGGTCCCGATCGGTAGTACTGAATAGCCTTGTCTGCAACTTTCTTATAGTAATAGGTTGCATGGTCGCAATTTCTGGGCATTCCAATTCCAGCATGATTTCGATACGCGAGCGTCATCTCCGACCTCGTGTCTCCCCCCTCCGCGGCGAAAGTATGGTATAATAGTGCCTTCGCCTGGTCTCGCTCAACTCCACCGCCAATACCTGTCGCATACATAAAGCCCACCATATACTGTGCCGTACTGTTCCCAGTCGCCGAAGCAAGGCTCTGATACCACTGGAACGCTTGCTTGAAGTCTCGTGGATGTGTGTAGTTGCCGTAGAAATTCAACTCCGCTAACAGGAACATTGCATCGGGGTTCTGATCTTTTTGCGCAGCGATCTTGAGTTCATCCACGGCCTTTGCGACATTTGGGTGGATCTTCTGCCGCTCGGCATTATCTGACGGCGGGCCATTCAGGAACAGAACGCGGAAAGCCTCTTTAGAGTAATGTAATGTGTTCCCCAAGAAACCGGACGGTTTCTCGGGCGTGATGATTGGGATCTTTGAGTTACGGAGAATTCTGAGGGCGGTATCGACGTGTTCTAGAGATGCCGTTATAATCTTAGCTTAGAGCGATGACAGTTTGGGCCGAATGGGATACTCACGGCTTCCAGGCCTAGCATCAGAGCCCTCTGTCCCACCTGGAGACTGGTTTGGATGCTGATATGATTCGTGAGAGACATCAGTGGACGCCTTGGATTCCACTGCAAGCACCTGCAGTAGCACTATACCATAATCAAGAGATGTCAGCTTCAATCAAATGTTGAGCTCCGCACCCAACACTCACGAAATGCCACAGGCAAGAAACGCCATAACCATAGGTTTTTCATGTTGTCAGCGAGGAATCTTTAATACTGATCAGTGAGAAGAACATGGCGAACTGGCCCCAATTAGAAGAGCATCGCCAGATCCAGACGGATAAGATTAGGGAAGTACTAGTAGTTATGCATTGCATGCTTCCTTAGAGCTCCAAGGCGGAACGGGCCACCTGTCCACGCGGAGGTTCATTTCGCCGACACTACAAAACCAAGAATTAGTCCTAGAGATTGATAAGGATCAACACTACCGACTTTCTTCTGGAAAGAGATCTCATAATAGCTGCTCTTTTTATTTTTTCTTAATGCTTTTTTTTATATAATTTTTCTTTGCATCCATAACCCCATTCGCACTAAAGCTGTGTACAGGAGAAAGAGAAAGATTTGTGACCGCATCATTAATACACTCCGTAGCAAAATCATATTCTTCCATGCAAACCAGAGGAAACAGCAACATGCAAAAGGATCAAATCACCTCTAGAGTGATGAACCTCGTAGGCCGGGGCAATTCTAAAAGACGCTTGGTAATTTCAGGGCTCAGAAAGAAAAGGAAACAAACATGGCCAACCCACAAACCTCGTTCGCAATTTAAGCGGGCTGGCTCCGAGGCTATTGAATAAGGAATAAACCCATTGGGCCGAAGCATGAAAGAAAACATACATGCAGGAAGGCAAAAGAAAAACGAGGCTACAGGCGCCCAAATTGTGGAAAAAATAACCAACCAATTCCGCAACTTAGAATGCAAAATGTTTTGTTTTTCGTGGGCTGTTCGATGAAGTGATAATACAATGATACAGAGAAGATACGCATTAAAGCAAACTTCACTGGCGAGGGGACCTTCGAGAAGAGTCAGTAAAGGCGAAGCCGATGATGCATGGAAAACAAGACTTACGAAGGGCTGAACGCCGGCGACGTCGGACTATAACCAGGGGAGGTAGGTCCTCCGGGTGAGGTCGGCGAGCCGGCAAAATTAGGGGAGGTAGGAGAGTATGTCTGGGGACTCGTAGGAGACCACCCAGGAGATGTGGGTGTATACTTTGGAGATGTTGGCGAAGTAGGAGACAGGTGCCGAGCGGCACCACCAATAGCGGGGCTGGTTGGGCTGTAGCTTGGCGACGTTGGGCTAAATGCAGGCGAAGCTGGGCTAAAGCTTGGCGATGTAGGACTGTAATTTGGCGAGGTCGGCGAAAACCCGGGCGAGGTAGGAGAGTACGACGGTGAGGTCGGCGACGCCTGGCCATACGCCGGTGAAGTTGGCGAGTAAGCAGGTGATGTCGGTGCGAATGACGGGCTGGCAGGAGAGAAACCCGGAGACGTCATGGAGAAACGAGGGCTGGTAATTGCCATACCAGGAGAGGTTGGTGAGTAGCTCGATGACGGGGAATAGCCAGGAGATGTTGGATTAGCACTGAATGGGCTGCTGGGAGAATAGCCGGCTGGACTCGTGGCCGCTGGGCTGAACCCGCCTCCAAAGCCACCGGTCGGCTGATACTCAGTAAAGCCACCAGGGGATTCAGCACCAGCTTGGCGGATGGGAGAGAAGTTTGATTCGGGATCAGGTGTACCGATGTAAGCGTTATCCTGCATGGGTGAACCAGTGTCATACTGAGTGGCAGCACCGTCAGAGATGATCGCATCCTTAGCGCCGATAGCTCCCATCACGCCAAAGCGAGCATTGTTCGAAACGACAGTGTTGAGCATGTTCTGGTCGAGATAAATGTCGAACTCTCCAGTACCGGCAGGTGCCATCTGTCCCAGAATCAAGTTCTCAGACACACCACGGCAGTCATCCAATTCTCCAAAGGCTGCGGCCTCCAACAAGATCTCCACCGTCTCTTCGAAAGAACAACGCATAAGAGCACCGTTGTCAGCACGGTTAATACCATGCCGCGTGACTGGCGTTAGGTAACCACGGACAGTCATGACATCGACCAGGAGGGCCAAATGACGGTGATTGACGTAAGAACCATCGAAGGCAAGCACTTGTGTCAATTCGCGAAGAACAGCTGTGCGGGCGGCTTCGATACCAAAGACTTCGAACACCTCGATAAACTGGTTGGAGTATGTGCGGCTAGCATCAACTCCAGGAACCGCCAAAACCTCGCCCAGGGCAGAGCCGCTTGTTTCAAGAACCCATTCCTTGCAAAGGGGATCGACCTTGCTGGTGAACAATGACCCGTCCTCAAGGACTCGGACTTTACTCTTCTCGTTGATGAACGCTCGCTCGACACCGTTGACACCGCGAAGTGTTAAGGTGTCCAGAAGATGTTGCTCAAGTTTCTTGAGTGTGACGTCGTATTCAATGTCATCATCGTCTTCATCCTCCTTATGGTCCTGGATCTGTCGGATTCGAATAACCTGCTCATCGGCGTTGTTGTCGCTAAAGATAACGGCGATATCCTTGGGATACGCCTGTTTAATTCTGGTAGCAACATCCTGCACTGTAAGACCCTTGTCAAGAAGCTTCGGCCGACTGAGAATGATACGAAGCAGCCATTTGGACTGGCGAGATGAATCGTCTGTCACATCTTCGGGAATAATGAAGTAGGATTCAACCATGTCTCGGTCGTTTTCAATGACCGTAGACTGGATATCGGGGTCGTAGTAAATCTCGGTGGCCTCCGTAACAGACCGCAAGCTAGTATGCTCAACAACGCTTCGCAATTGCTTGGCACCCTCCTTGTCATGAGTCCGACCGGGCTCCTGGTAAACAGTCATAGAAGGCGTCTTGATATTGGTTGCAACGTTAAGAATTTCCTTCAGACGAGGGACACCAAGTGTAACGTTCTTTGACGAGACACCAGCAAAATGGAAAGTGTTCAGAGTCATCTGTGTAGCTGGCTCTCCAATAGACTGGGCAGCGAGAACGCCAACCATTTCACCAGCAGGAGCATTAGCTTTAGCGAACCTCATTTCGATAGCTCCAATAACATGCTGGAACGCGAGTTTATTCATGGAGTACTCGGTGACCAGTCTTCGGAACGCTAACCGACTCCGAAGTTGCGCCTTGAACAGCAGTGTGGCATTCTCTTGGGCTTCCTGCGAAATAACGTCATCACCGCGCACGATAAGCAGCCGATCAAGCAATGCTTGCACCTGAGGAATAACTTCTGCTGGGTGCAGATCGCTGATTGTTCCCTCGCGGATCCTAAACGTAGTCCTGGCCATCTCGAGAATTCGCTGGACGTTGATCGGAAGCTGCATCATCTCCTCGTCTTCCTTAGCCACAGTACGGAGGAAAGCGCGGTCTTTGAGAAGTTCCTCCCACTCTTCATCCAGATATCTCTGGACTTCGACGTCGCCTGCAATCTCATTGGCCTGTTCCAAGACCTCTGGACCTAAGCTGCGCTCAGGGTCCATAAGATCGACACGGAAACGGTCTCTAAACTTGTCGTCAGAGCATTTGATGATATCAACTCGTTGGTTCTCTATATGAGCACCGTCAAGGCCATCTTCTCCGTAGATAAACTGTATAATATCTCCCAGAGAGTTACGGACAGTACCATCGTACTTGACCATTACTTCTTCCAAGGCCTTAACCAGCTTTCGCTGAATATAGCCAGTTTCTGCGGTCTTGACAGCTGTATCAATAAGACCCTCACGACCAGCCATGGCGTGGAAGAAAAACTCAGTGGGTGTCAACCCACGCAAGTAGGAGTTCTCCACAAAACCACGGGATTCTGGAGAATAATCATCCTTTGTGAAATGAGGCAAAGTACGATACTTGAAACCGAACGGGATACGTTTACCCTCGACGGATTGTTGACCCACAACAGCAGTCATCTGCGAAATGTTGATGGTTGATCCCTTTGATCCAGAACGAGCCATCTGGATGGCATTGTTCAGATCCTTTAAGCTCTTCTCGGTTTCACTACCAGCTTCGTCACGAGCATTGTTAAGCGCACGCGAAACCTTACTTTCAAAGGTTTCTCGCACGTTCATACCAGGCAACGGCTCCAGGGTATTGTCCGTAGCACTTGCAGTAATAGTTTCAACCTCCTTCTTTCGTTCCCGGACGCAGTTCTCAATTCTTTGTATAGTGACTGCGTCTGGAATGGTGTCACCAATACCAATACTGAAACCATTGTGGAGCAACCAGTAGTTAACAATAGCCTGTGCGCCGTTGAAGAAGGCCACAGCAGTTCCTGGCCCATATTCATTGAAAATGGTGTGGATGACACCACCACCACTGGCACCGACAGTCTTCTTGGAAAACATTCCATACATCAACTGTCCACCATGGATGAGAAGACCACCATCATTCAGAGGGGCAAACTTCTCAGAGAGCGCTGAATTGTCCTTATCCACACGGAGAAGATTGAGCCCTGAAGGAAGCGCCATGCTAATAATTTGCTTACCAGTCCATCTGGGCCTAGGTTTCAAAATTGCTGGCGGGGGAATAACGCCGTCCCAATCAGGAACCCACATCATAAGATTCATTACTTGCTCCTTTGTCAAGAATGTATCACGCCGACAAATCTTGTAGATACCGCAGAGAGTATCCTGTACGATACCCATGAGAGGTCCGTTTCGCTGGGGGGATACAATGTTCATAGGAACCAGAGCAAGCTGGAGTAGTTCTGCGCGAGACTCTTCACTTTGAGGAACATGCAAGTTCATCTCATCGCCGTCAAAATCGGCGTTGTAAGGAGTTGTCACAGACAAGTTGAGCCTGAATGTGGAGTACGGCATAACGCGGACGCGGTGACCCATCATAGATTCCTTGTGAAGTGAGGGCTGTCGATTGAAAAGAATCACATCACCATCCATGACATGACGCTCTACCTTCCATCCGTAGAGTAGTTGTTGGCCTCCAGCTCGTTTAGCATGGCGTAAATCAATACGTTCACCGTTATCTCTCACAATATACCTTGCTCCAGGGTGCTCGTTAGGACCATTCGAGACGAGCTGCTGCAATTTATCGATGTTGTACGGCGTGACAACTTCCGGGTATGTCAAAGTCCTTGCGATACTTTTTGGCACACCAACCTCGTCAAGGGACAGGTTGGGATCACCCGTAATGACAGTACGAGCTGAGAAATCCACACGCTTACCCATCAAGTTCTGTCGCAAACGACCCTCTTTACCCTTCAAACGGCTGCGAATAGCTTTCACTGGTCTGTTTGACTTCTGCATAGCCTTTGGCTGGCCAGCAATATCGTTGTCCATGTACGTGGCGACATGATACTGTAATAGAGACTCGAACTCTCGAACCACGTGCTCTGGAGCGCCTTCCTGTTCGCAACGCTGGACATTCTGGTTTGCCCGAACAATTTCAGCCAGCTTATATGTCAGATCATCCTCACCGCGCTGGCCACTAGTGCTACCACCCACAAGCACACTGGGACGGACGGGGGGCGGCGGCACCGGCAAAACAGTGAGAACCATCCACTCAGGGCGAGCATAGTCATTGCTCAACCCCATTATACGAACATCCTCGTGAGAGATGTTACGGAAGATAGTCAGAGCCATCTGGGGGGTGATTGTCTTCTTCTCTGGCTGCTGCATATCCATCTCGTCCATCATGCTCTTGCTAGGTTTCCATGTCCCCACCAAGGTGATTCCCTCTTTGCGAATAGTCGGTTGGGCATTTCCGCACCCACCGTGCATTCTCGTTGGTTTGGAGCTCTCTTTCGCATACGGCTCGTCCTCATCCGGGGGAGGGTCAGCTTCACATATCGTGACATCTTTCGATAGTCGCCAGATGTGGTCGAAACGTCTCTTCGGATCTCTCATACGTAGGGCTTCAAGGAATTTGGAATCAGACTGGTTTCAAGTCAGCAAATTTGCCATATTAGATTTGCCATCCCGTGAGGGATGACTAACCGTGTTGGCTTTGATCTTTCCACAATTGTGGCAGACCGTCTCAAGTAGCTTCTTGATTTTCGTCAAGAAACCTATGAGTAAAACGTTAGTAATAACTCCTAAGTAGACTACAGCGGAATATATTAAACACACCAATATGAAAAACTGGAGTGGCAAGCTCAATATGTCCGAAATGTCCCGGACATTCCTTCTGGCCTTCCTCACAAGTCTCGCAGTTCCATTGCCGATCGATGGTTCCCAAGCGAGGATCGTTCAGACCTTTTGTCCGCGGCCGTTGCCTTTGCTCATCCTGGTTTTACACCCGGTCAGAGGTGATCATAACCCGGCGGTCAGGGAAAAACGATTGGGCAAAACAAACCATAGTCTCTGGATACTCCACATGGACCACACTCATTCGTTTAATCTCTTCTGGTGAAAAGAGACCAAACTGAATTTCCTTGATGGTGCGCAAAGGCGCCTTGGAATAGGGAAAGTAGACGTTTGACATGATGACTGTTGTCGCGGAAACGTGTCACTCGAGAGATGGGGCTGAATCACGAGTCGAGCAGATCTAAGGATGAAATATTGCTGAGAAACAGCTCAGATAGCTCTATTCTGTCAACTATCAGGCGTGCAGAAGCGACGATGAAAGAAATTTCAAGCAGCTGGCCGGGTGAGGCCTTTGGCAGCCCTTGCCACGAGGGCGCCTGCGACCTTGTTCTCCGACGTCGCGAAAGTCGAAAAAGGGCGGAGGTAAAAGATTCACGGTCGATCTTGGCGACTTCTCCGACTCGGAAAACGATATCGCGATGCCAAACGCGATGATCGGGGACGTTGGGGGATGGGAAAGCAGTGTATCGAGGTGATGAAAGGGAGATGGTTGGACGTCAGGTCGTCGCCGATGGGGCACGAGTTTTCTGAGCCACAGCCTGCGGCTAGCGTGGCACTCACTAAAAGTCAGTGATGCTAAGAGCCGTCCCCAGCAGAGATTGGCATGTTGTGACAGATTTAGCCAATGATTAAGCTGCAATTGAGGCACTTGTGGGGCAACCGCTTTCCTTTCTAAACAACCTCTCACCGCCCGCCAGCCTGTTTCTAATCTTCAGCATTGCTCATCTACCGTGAATCTCCCCGCGTAGAGACTGTATCAGTGGTCACCAAATGAACACTGAATGATTGCTCTCACCCATTTCTCCTGGCCTTTAGTCTGGGCTGGGTTCGTCCCGAAGCTCTTGTTACTCTTGTGTTGATTTTCCTGTCACTCTGTCCTGAGCGCATGCCGATAATTGGTTCAGCGCAATGAATCTGTCTCTTCTCGATCCCTTTGTCCTGGCGCAGGACTATCCCGACACATTTACAGAGAAACTGAGTATACCACGTCAATCCCACTTTTACAAATAATCTTTCGCTGACAGTTACAGGAAGCGGCCATGCGACATGTCTACGATTCAACCGCAAGGGAGATTATCTAGCCTCCGGACGAGTTAGTCAATCAATAAATAGCCGCTATCATTGCGATATCCTATTGACCCACATACAGGTTGACGGCACAGTGGTCATCTTTGATTTAGAGACAAATGGGGTTGCACGAAAATTACGAGGTCACACTAGACAAATTCAGTCTCTGAGGTACGTGCGCTATGTTACGAAACACTGCTCGATCAGAAGGACTGACTATAAATCGCCCTGTAGTTGGTCAAGGAATGGTCGCTATCTACTCAGCTCATCGCAGGATTGGAAGTGTATCCTGTGGGACTTGAAAGATGGTTCCCGAGTACGCACGGTCCGATTTGAAGCTCCTGTATATATTGCTGAATTACATCCTTATAATCAGTGGGTCTCTTCTGAAAGCCGCTTCACATTTCTTTCGCGACATCACATGCTAAAGCTTTTCGATTACCTAGTTTACTTTTCGTTGCCTCTCTCTTTGAGGACCAGCCTGTTTTGGTGGACGTCTCATATCCTAAGCCCATTAAGCGCATTCTTCCCTCCGCTCCATTTCGACCCCCGCCTCCTAAATCCGAGGAAGTTGATCCCGCTGTGGCCGCAAAGCAGGCAGCCCAAGATGCGAAGCACTCAACATGTGTGACCATATTTACCGCTTTAGGAAATCACATTATAGCAGGTACATCTAAAGGGTGGATCAACATCATTGAAACACAAACATGCGCGACAATTCATTCTACTCGTCTTTGTAATGGAATGGTGATCCTACTTCGCCTCGCCAGCAACGGCCGAGACCTGCTTGTTAATAGCTCCGATAGAGTGATACGCACCATCCTCATGCCAGACCTATCCCAGCTAGGTATTGACTTAGAACCCGCCAACATCAAGCTTCAAGTCGAGCATAAGTTCCAGGACGTGGTTAACCGACTAAGCTGGAACCATGTCACCTTTTCTTCAACGAGCGAATTCGTCACCGCATCCACCTTCATGAACCCTGACATTTACGTTTGGGAACGGAGTCACGGTTCGCTGGTGAAGATCCTCGAGGGTCCTCGAGAAGAACTGGGCGTTGTGGAATGGCACCCTTCTCGCCCTATGGTAGTCGCCTGTGGTTTGGAATCTGGATGCATCTACACATGGTCGATTGTGACACCTCAAAAATGGTCCGCGCTAGCGCCTGATTTCGGTGAAGTCGAGGAAAATGTCGAGTATGTTGAACGCGAAGACGAATTCGACGTTCATCCTGCTGAAGAAATCCACCAACGTCGGCTTGATCAGGAAGACGAAGTTCCCGACGTGTTAACCATCGAACCCCACAAAAGCGGCACGGATGAAGAGATGGAATCCTTCCGCATGCCTGTTCTTCTCGATATTTCCGACAGCGAAAGCGAAGAGGACATCGTTGCCGTGGGACCCGGAACAATGCGGAGGCGTAGCCCTGGCGTTGGCCGTGACTGGGCCAACGGAGATGGGGAGAAAGAAACTACTGGAGGTAGAAACGGTGCCTCCCGGGGACAAAAGAGCCGCCGGCGTTGAAATGATATCACTGTATGAGTTCGCATCATGGTATTAGATAATTTACCGGAGCATCTGTCTTTTGAGTTATTGGGTGGGTGGGTGTCTTGAAGGCTGTTGAGGCGTTTGGCGAAATACCCAGAAACTGGTATCTCACACACTTGCATTTCCGGATCTTGTTAGCTGGTAGTGAGGACTTGCAAAAGATCACATGAGGAATTCCTCCCGTTGTATTATATAGTTTTTTATATTCTTTTTATGTGATATCATGTTATAAATTTCGTATAAAACAATGGCAATGATTGGATGATGTCGTCAGACAGAATGAAATGAACTGGGTATACAGTTATCAACAATACACTCACCCAAAACGCCATGAATATACTGTCTTTGGCAAGCGGGAAAGCGTACAATGCCAGGGATTGATGTGGTCCTGAAAAGTGCGATGGAGGAGCCGCAGCCAGGTTAAGAGGAGGCAGAGGGCATAGGGCGTGCCATGCCGTGTGTGAATGACCTGCCAATATTTTGCAGTCCCATTGGTTTGTCCATATGGAGAAGAGCTGCATATACTGTATCTTTTGGATCAAAAGATCTTTGACTTGCCTGTTTGGCTTGGGTGTTTTGCGTAAACCCCTCGCAAGACACGCCGGCCTCATGCTTAGACCGATATTGATTTTGCGAATGCCCGCCTCCAAATGGAGAGGTATGACATAATCAAAGCAAGCTTAGTATATTTCCATCAACCTTCCAGGTGTTACTGGAGTGATACAGGCAGTTCGGTGCATCGTTCGTCTGCTACAACCAACAGCATAAACAGGACGTCTCGGACCAAATGCCTAGAAATGGCGCTCTCACAACGCACTGGCTTTTCCAAATAGGTAGAGATCGCAGACCAATATGAGTTGGATTTTGCTTTTGCAGTATGCAAGTGACTGCTCAGGACCGTTGTGTGCAAGCTAAAAACTGGCACCACACATATTCATATCAAACCCCAGCATATTAAGAGGGCTCATGAAAAGAGTAGATAGAGGTAATTGCGTGAACGGTGATTTCGCCCATTCCATAACTCGGAGCCTGAGCACTAGTGACGCTGCTGGTGCATGCTTGGATGGCCCATCGTGCGCATGTCGGTAGAAAAGAATCAATTCGCAGAAGGCTTCCGTGCTTGGTATATATGAAGAATATTATAGGCGTGTACTTCTTTGTTAAATGCCTCCGACTTGACTTCTGATGAAATGCGCCGGATTCGGTCCAAGTCCCAGCCAAAAACACGACTGAAGGGCGCCATACTGAGTGACTCAATACTCTCCGAGACAGCCAAATTGTACCAGCGAGCAACTTTTCTTTCGTGCTCATCTTGATGCCATGGATTAAGGGGCAGCCCCACCATTTGATGATCGATATCGGTAAAACCAGCCTCCTGCAGATCTCGGATTGTGTCACGAGAATTGTGGGTTATAGGTCGCATGGCATCTTGTGTAGCTTGCTTTAGAAGTTGGTACCACTGTCGTATGGCTAACCCCTCGAGAGGGCGGTCATCGCAACGTGGTTCAAAATCGATCTCCACCTGTTCAAACCAAGCCCCAGGTCGAAGGTGAGCGAATACTCTCCGGTACAGGTTCGGCCACCCCATCACACTTCCACATCCCATCTGCAGGTGAATCAGGTCCCAAGAGTCCTCGCCCATAGCCCAAGGACTCTCGAAGTCGAACGGGGCGTAAAATTCGCAATTTTTTGGGTGATTTGGGGGCTGTATGGGAGCAAGGTCGACCCCAACAACGAAAGCGTCTGGATATTTGTTGGCAACATCAATTGCCCATATCCCGGTCCCGCAGCCCAAGTCTAGGAATCGGCCATTTCTGGGATGCGGGGCGTACATTAGGCCATCCGACACCCTTGCCACCGTGAATAATTTGTGGAAGATATCAAGGCGATCTTGCTCCTGCTCATCGCATGGTAACATATATACCCCTTTGCGGTACGCATGATACATTCGTCCGTTTTCTTCATAGACAGGCTTATTTTCAGAACTCCTAGAGAGAAACAGTAACAACAAAGAAGAACATTAGTCGTCCAACGATAACAGCTTCGGCAGAGTGAATAACTGACACCGCCCAGGAAGAAATTCAACAGGAGATTAAGGAAACAGGGAAGAATTACTTGCTATGAATGGAATTCACACTTGGAGAACCATTACGGTACCACTGGCTATAACCAGAGGGTTCTCGTGCTTGGGGGTCTCTGTCTGTAATGGCGTAGATATCCATAGCATCCGAGTTATTTCTTGATCGGCTAGACGCCAACGACTGTGAGTAGTACGGATCGTGTGGTGGTGAAGCCATCGCCGGGAGGCGCTGACCAGCCTGGCCGTTTCCAAACATCCCGTGTGGTGAGGAAGGGTCGGCAAGAAGTCAGGTACTTTAATATGGTGACAAGGGGAAGAATGCCGGCGTTGATGGCAACGATGTCAGTAGCGTGGACGCTTGTAGGTCGTGTATATGGTATATATATTGAGTGACGAATAAAACATAGAGTAGAATGGGGCTGAGCCTAGTCAATGGACGGCAAGTTCATTCATGAATTTTAAGGGAGTGAAAAGCGAAACATAAGATATCATTCGCAGTATCAGAAGGAAAGACGAGGCTTCAGGGGGAGAATCAGAGAAGTAAAGAGGAAAGAGAGAAAAAAGGAAAAAAGGGAAAAAAAATAGAAAAATAGAAAAGTTGGAGATAGGACCAGGCAGAGACAATGGTCACGTCCACTTAAACACAAAAAAGGCAGAAACGGAAAAACCAAGACGGTGACCAGCCAAAAGTACCGACAGGCGAAGAAATAATAATAGAGCACGCCGTGCTGTCTCCCCGCGATGAAGCGATGCCAGTCGGGAAATCCACAGAGAAGTAGCGGTCACGGCGCAAGCAATCACTGGGCGCAAATCGTCACCAACGGACTGGAGTTGTCACGGCTAACCATGGATGGATGGTCGATCCAAGGTCATCAATTGGGACGGATTCATCCAGCACCATACCACGGAAGAGAAGATTAATGAGCGGAGCCCTGAGGGGGGCGAGAATTGGTAGTGGTGGACGAGGGGGAAGCGAGACGAAGCCCTGTAATGGAAAGCCTGTCTTTAAGGTTGTTGCAGCCGCTGTCTTGTCCCCGTTGGGCCCACGGGTGCGAGAGGGCGGGGCGGCTATGGAAGAAGCCTGAGGCGACAGCCTTGCATTGGCCGGTATCCTTTCGTAATGCTCTTTTCCTTTTTTCTCTTTTCCACTCTATATATTTAAAATAATGGATAGATATATCTCTTTCTCTCTCTTTCAACAGCAAAGGAGAGTTAGCAACGCTGGGCGGTATGAGCATACGTTCTATTAGTGTGTCCTTCAACAATCTCACAAACTAATCCCCTCTAGTGAAGGTACCCGGCTACAGAGAGTGTCGATTTGGAATAGATGCTGTGGTTGGTATCCCATAGAATTTATTGGCTGGAAAGGTTAAAACAGCCCCTCCATAAACCATGGTATATCCCCTAAATAGTACCTGTCCGTCATCAACAACCCTACATGGATTATCTTTTAGTGGTTACTAGCCTGAATGACTCTGGTAGCGCCCTTTCATTCTATCCATGGATCTTGACCAGCTGGTTGCACAATTCAGATATTATCTAGGTGTGTTTGTGTTCATGCCATGTATGTGCATGAATACCAACATACATACATACATTCATACATACAGGTACGCATAAGAAGTATGTAAAGACACCCTGTATTGATGTATCATAATGTATGTATGGTATATGTATGTACATGTACAGTTATCTTTGTCCATTATACATACATCATACAAGGTATAGATGTCTGGGCACACATTAGCCCGCAGTTTTTTCCGTTTTTTTCCCTCTCTTTTCGCCTCTGTCTGTTCTTTCCACTTCTCCAAGTTTGTCCGTAACTCGGTCTGGAAGAGTACTACTCTTCCAGACTAGTAGTCTAAATCATCAGCTAAAATCCATGAGTAATTAGATAGCGAAGACATTACATTGATTAAGTACAAAGCCACGGTTAGATCTTAATTTATATTATGCCTTGTCAAAAGGAGCCATATACAGGGTAGATTGGTGCTAGTAGAGGTTTCGATCGATTCTTGGGCTGATAGTGATGAGTTGGTTAGGGGTTATAGGAAAGGCTTCGGGGCGCATAGCTTTATAATGTGTCCCATTTTTTTATTTTCAATGATCATTATCGTAAGAAAAAGTTGAATAAATAGGATGAATCAATAAGGCAAGTAAGAAAATATTGGAAGAGATATATGAATGCCGATATCCTCTGTTCCCCTGGTAATTTATGACGTTGGTGAGTGGGGGTATACACACAAAAAGTTTTTGTACGGTGTAAAGCGTCGTTCCATATTTCTTTGCACTGCTACTGTCACTGTGTCGGCGGGGGTGGGAGAAAATGGTTCCCACCACAGTCGTCAGTACTACCTTGTCTTTGTAGGTTGGAGCAAATGCAGACCTATGGGTCCAACCGAGAAGCGAAAAGTGACTTCCGGGCGGGATGCGGACCGCCTCCCACACTTAGTGAGGTGACTGAAAGTTTGCTCGTGGGCCACTAAGATAAAATATCTCTGAGACAGACAATCGCTGCCCTCGATTTCAGGCTCACAAGCGTCAGGCAGCGGTACCAGCACTGTGGTTGCAGGATTCGAAGCTTCGGGCGTGGCTCCCCTTCGAGTAGCGCCCAAAAAAAACAACCCAGAATTGGCCCCAACCCTCCATTTCCGCAGGGTCACTAATCACCGGACGGCATTGCGTGCAGCCGCTCCGGCGCGGATCGACCGTGAAGTTCGTACGAAACTATGCCGGATTGCGGGTAGGCAAGTAACGAATTTTTTTTTTTTTTTCATTTTTCAATTTACCCTTTTCCCCTACTTCCCCCCCCCCCAGGATTTTTCTTAGCACTGTACCTACTCTGCCTAGTACTAGCCTCTCTCTTCTTAAGTTATACATAAAAATACAATGTTACATACAGACATTCCCGTCTGCACTACAGAGTACGTATCAGGTACTTGCTACTACAAATGTTCTTTACCATACTTGATCTCTACTTTGTATTCAAGTGGACATCACACATGACGTTTGAATTGAGTCAGATATATCGGCAGCGTTTCTTAGGTACTGCTGAGGGTAAACAAAGGAATTATCCAAAACGTGTCAATCTGATCATCAACACCATTTGAGGTCGTCGCCGTGACTTTACCCCCGAACGCCGTCGTTCCTATTCATACGCATGCAAGTAGTCCATGCATCACCGGGTACACATCCCATACTTGCCGCGTGGCCGTAAGGTGCCCACTCTGTACGACGGCGCCGAGTCCATGCCCATGTGATTTGTAAGTAATAAGCAAGTGTGATCGGTTGCAGGTGATCATCTCACCGCTTCCCAGACTCTCGGGTCCAAGATGATGATGCAGGAGTTCAGGTTATCATGCATTGTAAGTCATCGTGCATACACACTCTTTGGTGCCTGCTCAATTACCCACACCCTTTTCTTTTCCTTTCTTTTCTTTCCTTTCCTTTTGTTCCTTCCTACTTTTTTTTATATACTTTCTTCTTCTTTTTCTTCTCTCTACGAATTCACATATAATGTACCGCCGACGTGTATCATGTTAAAATCATGTCTCAGAATGACTGGAACGTTGACAGTCCCATGCGCACAGCCAACACCCACTGCGAACTCCTCGACCATCATTTCCAAGGACAAGGATGAAAGTCTTACCTAATGAACCTTGGTCGAAGGATTCAAACTTCAACGACCAACGGGTTCTTGAGTAGGCGACTCTATTGGTCTCCCAGAAGCTTCAGCAACTAAAAGCGAGACAAAGTCGCTCTTCTCGGCGTCTCTGGGCTGTGGAACAACGCAAGCCCCTCAAACTGCAGTTCAGTGACCTGCGCCAATTTACCTCTACGGGTAGTTAGTACAAAGCAGGTGTTCTCTCCCATCGTCCACGGTGCCATTTGTTTTGTATCCACACTACCGTTTTCGGTACAGCATCCGTTGGATTTATCTGCCGGGCGCTTTGCGTGTCTGTCTATTCGTCCTTCCACTTGGAACTCTTCGGTCTGGTAAGAATAGTCATAACTTTAACCAAAAAAATTGAAACCAGAAAAAGGCAATAATAATATTAATAAAAAAAAAAAAAAAACATCCTTTTCTTCTCCACTAATAACTTCAAACATCGGTACCATATCACAGATTGTCTGTAAGCGCCATCTACCATGTCTTCTTCGTCCTGGGTCTCAAAAATCCAAATACGTCAGCAGGTTGGCGGCTGGCCTCAAAAGCCCCGTAACGAGGAGTCAGAGTCCACTCTATCTTTTCCGTGTCTAGTCGCGTCTATCGCAGGACGCCTTGCGTTTCGTGTTTGACCCATTTAGTATTTCGCAGAAGATCAGGCGCGTCATTTTCAAATTGAAGCGACAACTCACCGACTTCAGGGCAGAAATACGCACTCCCCAATCACAGAATCCAACGGTACCACCCATAACGGAGGATTGCCTATTCTCAGCGTTGTCTCGACCTTCAAATTTATGCGCATTTGGTTGGTAACCAATGAGAATCTCTTCTTGGCCCCCAACTGAAAAGGGTAGTATGCGATGGGTGCCCATTTTCAGATACTACTAGATAGTATTTCCTGCTCCTTTGTCAACCTTGAATGGCCTGGCCATGACCGGCTTAGTGCTTTTACGGTACCAACTCGTTTCCTTTTCCCCTTTTGACAACCAAACGGTAGAAAAGAGCGTGTTAACCACGGAAAACCGTTCAAGTTCTACTCCGTACATCTTCCAAGCTCCCTACTGAAAAGCCCTGTGTGTTAGCCCTTAACTAACTGACCTGGATCAGGCATGAAGGGCACTACCCCGTTCGAGTCACTACATGAGGCAACAAACGGGCCACCTGCATCACAGTGGGTGGGAAAAAATGACGATTATCCAATGATTTAGATGAAGAACCCAATGGTTTCATCTCTCCAGTGTCCCTGAGAGATTATCGACCTGTCAGTCACCGGCCCGGTTTGCTTAATGCTTCACACCCCAAGCAGGGACACCTTTTTTGGGAGAGCTGAAACCGCTTCGGGGTTGTTTTGCGGCAGTGCATATGCAGCTACTCCTGGATTCGCTGTTTTCGGAAATGGAGGGAGCACTCCTGGGCAGAAACTGGTCGACTCGCCTTTCCTGCCCCCCAATGCTCCACACTGCTATAATACTCCGAATAAGCTCCTCTGGACATTGACCAATCCTGTCGCCACCACCGCCATTCTTTGATTCATATCACTACACCATACAGTACCCTCGGGCGGGAGCCCTTATTCCATGGTGTGGTCGGTCAATATCCGACTCAGCAACCTTACAGTATGTCGTCGCTAACTCGATTCGTTCTTCCAAGCTTCTTAGCAAGGCAAACATCGAAAATAATAATTAAAAAAACACAAAAAAAAAGCCCCCGTCATTTTTGGCTGGATAGCACTCACTGGATTACTTGTTCAGTATACTGTCCTATGACGAAATATATCGTATGGAGTGTGAACCCTAATGCGTGGGGAATTGGCTCAAGTATTTTCATATTTCATATGCGGACCATGAACGGCCCCAGATTACTCTCGCCCGATGAGTATGAATCTCCTAATATTAAATCCACAGAGCTACTGTGTCAATTTGAACTTGTGGATGTACTCTTGAGCCTAGTCTCAACGCCTCGGGCTGCTGTGTATCTTGATCTTTGCTGCGGCTAGCCCGCCCGTCTCAGGTTAGAAAGCGGGGATGCTTGGGAGGAGGTCTAGGGGGCGTAGACCCAACGGCGATAGCCCTATGGGGGCACAGTTCCAGAGCTCGGGCATGCAGTCGGCTTCATTAACCATGTCAGGTGGTATTGCCGCCATCCTTGTTATGGTTTGTGTTCCAGTATGAATATTCTAGACAACCCTCGAAAATTGAACCAACTGAATAAAAGCATGATTGGTGAGCAAGATAGCGCGCAATCTATGAGGAACAGCGAAATAAAGAAACATAAAGATAATGATACCTACCAGTAGTGACTTCCTTCCCATAGTAAGTCAGCACCTAACCGTGTTTGTGGCAATGTTTTGAGTAGTTTGTTTGTATTTTTGCCCGTGCCAGCCTTTGCTGCCACATACGTGAGGCATCCCAAAAAAGGTCCCCGAAAGGAAAATCGAACAACCTAATTTCTTGGCTTTCGCGCAGCTTCCGCCAAAAGGCCCGAAGTACCATCGGCGAATCCGGGAAAAAGAAAAAAGCAAAAGCAAAGAAAACAGGCCATTCTAAGAATCGTCTGTGATATCCAACACCAATCTCCCTTCGCCGGTCGCTTATTTCCTATCAGAGTAAGCCACGTCAAGGGAAAGACAAAGAAGTTGGTTTTAGCAAGAACTTTCCCGTCTGGCTTGATATCGAGAACCCCGGGCAGCCACCGACCTGTGGGACGAAAGTAACAGTCAGTCTTCGGCCGGTAACTAAGTCAGTAAAACACGCACTACGTTCTGCTCTTGCGGGGCTATCTATCTATCCCTCTGAGGCTGAGACTTCGGTGCCTTTGATTGGTGAAGTGGCTATTTGCCCTAAGAGAGGACAGGACACCAGAGTTTGTTATACTAGACAATCACTGTCCAGCCATGCATACACTCAAAGCCACGGCGTCTTCCTCGCTCTCACTCGCCCAGGACAATTACATCTACTCCATTGCTTCATCAAGCCCAGGCTCATTCGCAGCCATTGCTTCAGACGACTCCCTGCGTGTGTTTGATGCCGCTAGCCTTAGCCATGTCTCTGTGGTGGCTGCCGACGCCCACAAGGGAGTCACGTCGTTGAAATCGTATGATGCGGGTCAGCAACTGCTTGCTACTGGAGGAAGAGACGGGAGGGTGAAGCTTTGGGATCTGCGGAATGGCAAGAGGTCGGCAGTTGTAGAGGTGGAGACATGTAAGATTCCTTGCTTTCTTTCCCACCCTCCCTTGTTCTTCTATTTCCCCCTCATTTTCCTTGCTACCTACTGCTTGGCAATGTTACGGCTGCGGACAACGTCGCACTGCCTTTTGAGGTGCACTGTTTCTGGTAACAAACATGGATGCATCTTGATGTGTTAGCCAACGCCAGCCATTCGGAACTTATGATGCATTTGTACAGTCGACTGATTGCTAATCCCGCCTTCTCTAACAGCAAGAGACGCACCAGTTCTATCTATAGCCTGTTGTCCTGCAACGAACAGCCTCGTAGCCGGCACTGAGCTTGTCTCTTCTCAGGCTGTTGTTGCTTTTTGGTGAGTCCGTCGCATTCCATATGAGTATAGCCACACATCACCGGTTGACTACTTGATGGTGGTTTCTCATCCGCATCTCCAATTCATGAGCTGCTAACTGACGTAACAGGGATGTCAGATCCCCGGGTCAATCTCGACTTCAATACGTTGAAAGCCACAATGACGATGTCACTGAGGTAAGCTCACTCCTGTACCGTGGTTATACTTTCCCCTGACAAACTTTTCTTGATGATTTGCAGCTCCAATATCACCCGACAAGGAACAATATCGTGCTTTCGGGAAGCACGGATGGTCTAGTCAACATCTATAACACCGATATTACAGACGAAGACGAGGCTCTTGTACAAGTTATCAACCATGGCTCAGTACATCACGCCGGTTTCTTAAGCGAGAGGACCATCTACGCTCTCAGTCACGATGAAGTGTTCTCGATTCATCCGGCTACGGATCCGGAAGAAGAGACGCAGGAGCCTAATCCTGTGCAGTTCGGAGACTTGAGACAGCCCCTAGGCTGTGAGTACATTGCTCAGTTATGCATTGGCAGTCAGGGCCCCTATATTGCTGCTGGCCATAAAATGTTAGTTTGGTTTTGTTCTATTTCCTTTTCTTTCATTTCATTTCATTTTCTTTTTTTTTTTTTTTCCTATCTGCCCTTTACTACTTATTATCTATCTGTGTATGCTTCGTGCGCTAATAATGTCCAGGGAGAGGCGACTGGACTTGGTCCCTCTTACCTCAAACCCATCGTGGCAATTCAATCAAGAGAACCTGTGGCGTCTTCCTGGCGCTCACGGCGAGGAGGTTGTACGTTCCATCTATTTGGACGAACAGGTATGTGCCGCCTTGCCAACCCCCCTATTCGATCAACAACTAACAACGTCGATCGCAGTCCCAATCAGTATTTACCTGCGGCGAGGACGGATTCGTCCGCGCATGGAAGCCGGAGTCCGGAGATGCGCAGGGCGATGATTCCTCAAACAAGACTGCGCGGCCGAAAAAGAATAAGGATAAGGGACGGTTCAAACCCTATTAAATTAGGCCTCATCTGTTTCGTTACCACGTCCACCCGCTACGATAGAATGTAAAATACGTGACCTTGGCAATACGCATGCTGTCATATTCTCCCGGTCTTGCCGTATGTTTCAGACCAACCCGTCATAGTACCAGCGTATTTCATCCACCCATCTTCTTCACTGGGTAGGGGGATCTGTACAACTCTGACCTGCACCCCTCCAAGTCCGTCATCCGCAAAGGATCGGACTCCCCAGTAGTACTGAGCATAAGTTCACCATTTGCTGCAAGCGGGATGGCCCGATATTCCACCCAACCCCTGCCCTATATCAAATCCCCATATAGTAGCCGGATATCAGATCTTTTTTCTGCTGACCGTACGCAATCTATTTAGTTACTTAGCACCAACACAACCCTCCCAGTTCATACGCCGTATGCAGATGCAGAAATCGCGCACGTACCAATAGCCCTGCAAGACCCTAGAAAGAAGAAAATTTTTTAATTCTCCAGCCCGAGGCTTGCGGATTCCCAATGTTTTTGCCCAGCCCACTTGGGCGAGGATGCGGTCAGCCGATGAACCACTTAGGCGCCAGAATTGAGTTCAATCGGATGATGAAATGCCCACTGCGATTGCTACGGTGGTTTGTGCTCTGTTTAGACGCGTGGGGGCCGCCGGCCTTGGTTGGTGAATATATATCTGCGCGGAACAAAACTCCGAGGGGTAGGGCTTTGTACTAGAGCAGGTTTAAAGTATGTTGCGAAGCTGAGTTGCAACATGGGATTTTTAAGTGTGAATGAATTATGTAGATGATCCAGTGTAGGAGTAGTGTGAGGTCTGAAAACAAAAATAAAAAAAAAATAAAAAAAATACAGAACTAGATGAAGTAGAAAAATATAGCTCGGACATGCTAGTACTACTAGTAGTGGTAGATGAGCAGAATGCTACCCACATGTTCATAGACGACAAGACATCCAAAAAAGAGTAGTCGCGCCCGGGATCGAACCGGGAACCTTCTCAGTAAACAACTGAATGTGAATGAGAAATCATAACCATTAGACCACGCAACTGACTTCTTATCAGATTGAACGAAAATATGTCTAACATGGACTAGGGCAACTATAGGATACCCCGTTCGGAAATCCTTATCTCCTGCGGAGGAATTTTTTTTTTCTTGTCTTGGATCTTCGTTTCTTTTTCTTCTGGTGTCGTCGTCGTCTTCACTCACTCCCCTTTCCTCTTTCTTTACCCCCTCTTTTTTCATTGGGGTATATTCTGGATTTACTTGTATTGTGACTCGGGTCATGTCCCCATAGTCCACTATCCTGTCACTCCCTCTTATCGGCGCCTATACCTGAAAAATCACATCGCATCAGGAACAAAACTATATCCACTCCGACGAAACCTCTATATAAACCATACTCACCAATCACTCAATCCACACCACCGAATTCTGCACCCCAAGAACAAGAAAACAAAAGAAAATGGACGCACAAGCCTACCTAATCCGCCACGGCTGGTCGGGCCCAGGCAACCCACTCAACCCCAATCGCCGACCAGGCACGCACGCTGGCCTCGGCCTCACAAAACCGATTCTTGTGTCCCGACGCAAAGGTAATCTCGGTGTCGGGCAGACGACAACCAAAGACCCGACGAACCAGTGGTGGCTGCGCGGATTCGAGGATGCGTTGAAGGGCGTTGGAGATGAGAAAAATGCTGGGGCGGAGAAGAAGCCGAATGCATTGACGAGTGAGCTCTATCGGCATTTTGTGAGGGGGGAGGTTGTTCCGGGGACGCTTGGGTCGAAGGATGAGGAGAAAAATAAGAAGGAGGCACTGGGCTCCGAGTCTACAGCCAAGGCGGAGTCTAAGAAGAGGAAGAAGGATGATGCGGATGGGGAGGAGGATCGGGAGGCGAAGAAGTTGAGGAAGGAGGAGCGTAAGAGGAAGAAGATGAGTCAGGTGGAGGAGGTGGAGGATTCTAAGAATCGGAAGGAGAGCAAGGAGGAGAGGCGCCTACGGAAGGAAGAGAAGAGGAGGAAGAAGGAAGCAAAGGAATTGAAGAAGAAGCTAAAGAAGGCCAAGGAAGCGGAGGACAGTACTACTGATGAGAATGCAAAAGCCACACGCAAGAGCGAGAAGGCGAAGGAAGGACACAACCCAGAAGAGGACTATCCTACTCCGATATCGATTGAGAACGACCAGACAGAGTCTAGTGGACGTGAAGAGTCCTCTGATTCGATAGAAAAAGCGAAGAAGAAGAAAGAGAAAAAGGAAAAGAAGGAGAAAGAGAAGGACAAGGAAAGCCAAAAGAGGAAGAAGAGCGAGGAATCAAAATCGAAGAAGTCGAAGGATGCCAAAAAGTCGAGAAAGGAGTGAGCTGACTGGGGGTAGATTTACTTTTTTTTAGGATATCATATTTTTGCTCACAGCCGTACATAGATAGATACCCATTTGCTACAGCTACTGCGGTCTTTATGAAGATTATATTATATATCGTGTCACGTCTGAATTTGATATCCTTTTTACCCATAAATCGTAACTTAAACCTCCGTGGGCAATTTGCCCGGCTTTCCCGATAGAATCCATGGCCTCCGCTCCCAGAATTCGTCTTTGATGATGTCGACATGGTCAACGACAACCTGTGCCTTTCGACGCAATTTACGAAGCTTGTCCTGTTGTGATCTGGAGGTCTTCGCTTCTTGGACATAATTGTCTTCCTCTGCCAACATAGGCTCTGACTTTGGCTTGATGTCCTCTAGTTGGTACTGCAGGCAGAGTCAGCGTATCGGTTTCTGATTTGTAAATGTTGACCAACTTACTTGACGATAAAGTACACTTCCCTTCTTGTATATCTCTTCCTCATTGTTGTAATTAATCCCGAATCTCTTGAAGAGAATTTCATTCTTGTCCGACGATACTGTTCCCTATGATTGGAGCCAAGCATTAGCCCCCGGAAGAAAAGAAAGACAGCATGAACTTCTCACCTTCAACTCTTGTTCTGCATCCGTGTTACTCATGCCGCCCTGCTGGACCATAGTCCAGAAGGTTGTGTTATAAAGGTTATTGATATGGCCTTCGAGTAGGGTTGTGAGCTAAATCTTCACAAACGAGGAGCATGCGGCCAACTCACAATCCACCTGCCTCCAGCTCATATAGTCACGCAGGTTCCTAATAGCGGGATACATGACTGCTCTTCCATCAAAGGAAGGCAAATATGGATGCTGAAGCGGGCTATCAGGGAAGTACGTTCCCCACAGGTACACATAATGAGCAGTGAATGTAGATACAATGGTCGTTACAAGCTTGCTGTTATCATGTAAGTCGAAGCCTACTGGACTGGGCCGTGGATGACTGGGAATGTTGCATAACTTACGCACTCCGCCGCTCGAATAACTGGCAGCTTGGATGGAAGACGAAGCTGATATAAATTAGTATCGTTGTAAGTAGAGAGTGTGCCAGGGGGCAGGGGACAGACCTATACTCATCGCTGACGCCATATGCAATGCACAGGTCCGAAAGATCTTTCATTACCTCAACGGCCGCAGCATTCATCAAATCCAGCGCGCGGCGGTCATTTGGTTTTTTGAAGTTATAGCGGTCGGTAAGTCTAAAGGTAGTTTAGTAACGGAGTATATGAGTGCGATCCATGACAAAAAAGAATCAGAATCAAATCTCAGAGATAGACTTGCACAGAGAAAAGAGCAAACATGGTTTGTTTTTTTCTCCTTTTCCTTCTCATACACAAAAAATGGAGGAGAATAGCTACTAACTTGTGGAACCCCCTGCCATCGATGCGGACTACAATCCAGGTATTGGGGAGTAAAACGTCTGGCTGCTCGAAAGCTTTGACGTACTCGTACCTGTTATTTAAATTAGTCATGTTATATCCATGGAAATAATGAGGGACCCGGCGGAAGGGCATACTTTGAGTTCGCCATTTATTGGGATTTACTACAAAAATGCTTGTATGTATAATATGGGATGGAGCAGTGAAAAAGAAAGGCGACATGAATGAAGTTGTGCGGAAGCCACTTTAACCGACGGGTATGAGTGGCACCCAACCCCGGATTCAAGACTCCTAAGTATATATATCTATATCTATATCTATATTTATATCTAGACACACACGTCGAAAGATTAGTTATTGATATTTTTTTTTATTACTAACGAGGAGTTTTGGAAAGACTATATGTTTCTTGTCGGCAACTCAATATATGTTGATTGAACGAGAAAGAATTTGAACGACTGAAAATATATCTAAGATGAGACAACCGGGCATCATGCATGCGCCATCCAAGAAAGATTACTATCCTATGTTTTATATCTAATGAAATTGTGCAAAGACGGTGCGAAGTCTTTCAATCAGCGGAACCTCCCACTCTCTATAACCAGTGGCCATAAGAGTACTATCATGTATGGATATCCTCTGAATGTTCCTCGCCGCCTGTTTCGCTGGCTTGTTCACTGGGTCGTTCACTTGTTTCACTGGCCGCCTTATCCGTCTTCTTAGATTTGCGACTGAAGAATCCAAGGCTGCTTCTGGTCGACCTGTCCGCGGATGGAGCACTGGAGACAGTGCTGTCCACGCTTTTGGCGAGCAGTGACTCGCCATTGCCGTCTTCTTCGATATCACCCTGGCTGGTATCCCCCTTCTTCGAGAACAGGCCTGAGCGGTCTTTCCACGAGCTAAACTTCCCCGAGCTGCCCTTCCGCGTGATCTTCCGGATGAATGACTCTTTCGAGCTACTGTTATCCGCGGAAGCCGCGGAAGGAAACTGTTCCAGAGATTCATATGAATCCCCAGTAAAGGCAGTCAGTGAACGGGAATAAGATTCCTTAGAGGTACGAGGCTCAGACGGTGATCCATCGTCCATAAGAAACTCAAACGAGGTATCTGCCCCATTGTCTATCTCCATTTCCCCATCCTTATCCTTACCCTTCTCCGAACCCCTGCTAAAAACGGTTCGGAAGGTGGGCGCAGCAGGGTTCAGTTTCGGAGTTATGGGCCGATGCGAAGATGATGGTCTCGTACCAATGGGTGCCTGTAAGGGTCGACCAAGTCTTTCAAAAGAAGAGTCTTCCAGGAAATCAGGCTCCCCTGTGAGTCCCAGAGGCAAGTGGCCGGAGGAGCCATACGAGGTGGACTGCCGGCGTGATTGGGCTCTTGACCAAGTCGATGGCGAAGCCCAACTGAATCCCAGAGGGCTTCTATGGCCCGGTTTCTCTGCCGACGGCCAGCCGAAATGTTGATTGTCTGTGGATGGATGGGGAAGTTGATTCTCAAAGGAAAACGTCGACGATGGCCTTGGTGACAACGAGCCCCGTCGCACAGTACCGAGAATTGACGAGGGGTCGATCGGATCATGCCTAGGACTGAATTGATTATATCCAGTGCTAATATCAGAATGCTCGCCGGACTTCATCAGACTGCTCCCACCACCGAATCCAAACCTGCTGGGGGAGAAGATGCTGGTCAAAGCGGCCCGCCGGGACGGCATATGATCGGAAGAGCTATCGTTGGTGACACCCGTGGTGTTGCTCCTTGGGAACAATGACATCGGATTGGCCCAGTTTCCTGTATAGCTCAGGCGGCGGCGCCTGGCACCGATGGGATCCATTTCGTCCAGATTCCGTGGGAAAGACTGGCTTTGTCCTGGCTTCAAAGTGCCTAGTAAAGGCGGTTCATCTGCGAGCGTTTTACCGCGAGGACGATGGAAGCCGAACAGGCCAGAGAGTCGCCGCGAGGCACTTTTCGGAGCCTCCGCGGCATCTCCTAGGCGTATGGGCTGAGAGTCAGGCTCCTGGATCTGGTTCTCATGAGGACTAGCAAAGATACTTCCAGGCCGGCTCTCGGAAGACTCTGGCGATGGCGGACCTTGTGGGAAACCTTCAAGTTGGCCACTTGACTGTTCAACATCGGACATTACGGGTCGCACGATTGGCCGGGGAAGCTCTGGTGACTCTTCATCTCCAAGGAGGTCGGACGGAAGCAACGCGTCAGCCCGGGGGCTCATTTGAGGATTGCTAAATGAGAGTTCGGAAATGGCATCGGCGGCCTGACTTGACAGGCCTGGAATGGTCATTCCATTGTTGATATTGAAGAAAGCGGAGCTGGGTCCAAAGGTAGGCGAGCTTGTGGAAGGGGGATTGTAACTGATACCGCCAGAGAACGAAGGTTCCATAGCTGTGAAATTCATAGGGGACGAAACATTGCTGGTTAGAGAACTGCGATGACGACGTGGGCGGATGGTCGCTGTGTTGGATAGGTCTAGATCTAGGGCAGGTAGAGAGAAAGGCCCCGTGCTTCCGGGTCCTTGCGTTGTCAGCCACTTCAGACGCTCTTGAGCTTCTTGATATTGTTGTTGAGCCTTCGCACAAGTCAGTATCTGCCTTAAGTGCTGGCCCTCGGGAGTCACAAACCTGAGCATGAATATTCACTAGGGTAGCATATCGAGCGTGTAGGTTGCTTAGCTTAATTTCCCACTGTCGAGCACGCTCGTTGTCAATTCGATCCAACTCTTTGCCGTCTTCACTATCTGGACCCTGGTGCCCCTGCCTCTCTTCTTCAAGCTTCTTGATCCGCCCCCCCTTGTCCTGTATCTCATCGTCGATAACCTTCATCTCCGTCTGCTCTTTTGCGATCTTCTCCCGCACCTCATCCGCACGCTTCTTCGCATCTTCTTCGAGACGTGACTTCTCCTCCCTTGCCTGCGCAGCATCGGCTGTCATCCGTGATATCCGTTCCCGCCATCGCACAATGTCATCCTTGCGCTTCTTGCGCTCAGACTCCTTCTGTTGCACAAGTCTCTCACGTTTCGCTTTCTCGCTCTGCACCGTGCGATTGACGCTTTCTAACTTATAAACGTGTTTCTTTAGGTCGCCGCTAGCTTCATCCTTTTCCTTTACTCGCTTCCTCAGCTCATCACGCTGCTTCTCCAACTCCTTCAAGAGCGCGAAGTGCTCTTCCTCTTCTTCGGCGGTTTGCTTTTCAACGTTCTCGTTTTCCTGCTGCAATGACTTTAACCTATCGGCAAGTTTCTCGAGCGTTTCATCACGATCACCATTCGCCGCACTCTTCTGCAAGTCTTCTATGTTGCCGTGAGAGGATTCCGGCCCGCCAGCGGCAGGAGATTGCTTTCGACCAGCTGAAGCTCGTTTCGTTGGTAGTTGCCCTCCACTGTGCTCGCGAGACATGACAGGAGCCGAGGGAGCTGCGAGGCCGGCAGTCGATCGTGGGACTGACGCTCGAATAGTGAGACCTCCAGCAGGCGCATTTTGCTGAGCTTGGGATAAAGGAAGAGATTGCGTCCGCACGTGAATAATAGCACTAGGCGTCTGGAAATTGGCTGCACTAACGGAAAGAACGCAGATATGATATATGTTGCCTGGTGCTAGATTTAAGATTTCCACCGCGGTTTCCGCTCGTTTTGATTCGCCCACTAACAATGACCGTCAGCCTTTGCTGCAACACCAAGAGCACTAAGAAGAGGTGAAAGAGATGTTTTTTTTTTTTACCTTTGGATCCATTCACCTGAATGATATGCTTGTGTATTGAGTTGTGAAACTCCGGTTGTTTCCAGGCAATGCGAATCTCGCGGGCGGTGATCTCCTCTAGTGTAACCTCTGGTGGCGGAGGGATGTCCAATCCGAGTTTTTCCACTAGGACATCATTCGGAGTCTGACAGACTTGCCATGCGCGATACAATAACCTTCGGCCAGGACCGTTAGATGGGACACGGTGTTGAATATCGAAGCTGAAGGAACGTACCAGATCAAGGCCCAAAGAATGGTGACGGCCAGGAAGAGAGCCATGACACCTCGTACCCTTACTCGAGGGACCACGCTAGGGTAGGCGTCAAAAGAGAGATGCAGCGGCTCATACATCCCAGCGTCGGATACCCATGGAGACGGGTATGACAGAAGAGGGGAAACAGACAGATTGGCGAGCGAAGCCAGCCTCTTCGAAATCCACTTTTTTTCGGGGCAATCGTCAAGTACGGTCGGCAACTAAAGGTGCATCTCCAACAGAGTATCCGCGGAAGCAGTCATGTGGGGCGCGGTCATGTGATGCGTCCGCACTTGGAACGGGGGAATCTTAGTCACCTGCAGAACCCTGACTAAGCCGATCATGGCAGTCACCCCATACAGGAAATGTCTGCTGGATGTGGGTTAGCGCCACGCTCGTCCGGCTCATGCCGAGGAACTGTAGAGGCAAGAAGCCCGTGACCTTGGCTTGCTCGTTGGGCCGTTGAGGGACTCCCAACAGCCAACATCTAGATCTTCCACCACTTGGACCTGGCTCCTTTTTTTACTAATTAATTGGCTGACTTGTCCCTCTCTCCGACTGCCACATTGCGTTCGCTTCACTTGCGAGCGGCCCTGTTTCACATTTGGTTTGCTTTCGCAGCAGTCTGTCTATACAGCGGCTACGTTCGTTCATGCCTCTGGGGCTTTGTCACATGGGCCGTATGTAGGCGGCAATTCCTGCGACCTCCGATTCCTTCTAACCACCCCCTCCATCACTCACTGCCTTTGCATTCTTTTTTTGTTTTCCGCCTTGGACTCGATCGTTCGCCTTTTCTTCACCGATCGTTTGAAATCATCGAGGGGTCTTCCCCATCATACGTTGCAGGATGCAGTACGTGCGCAGTATCAGTGGCTCCGTCTCCAAGACCTGGAATTCTATCAATCCAGCCACCTTGAGCGGGGCCATTGATGTAATCGTCATTGAACAAGAAGACGGTCCGTTTACTTGCGCGCCATTTGATTCATCCCATAGTTGCTAAACGGTCGCATCCAGGCACACTCGCTTGTTCTCCTTTTCACGTTCGCTTTGGCAAGTTCTCATTGCTCCGTCCCTATGAAAAGAAGGTACGATACATCTATCACGAATTTAATGGCTATTCATCTGACCGCGCGCTCTGAAGGTGGAGTTCAAAGTCAATGGGCTCAAGCAAAATTACTCCATGAAGCTCGGGGAGGGCGGGGAGGCCTTTTTTGTGTTTGAGACGTCAGATGAAATCCCCGCTTCCTTACAGACCTCGCCATTAGTGTCGCCGACGGGTAGCCCGAGAACGCGTAGCGAAGAAATCCTCCCGGGCTCTCTCCAGGAACCCGACTATCTGGATCTAGATCGATCGTCTTCTAATGGAAATGGCAACGAGCCGAAAAGTCTTCCCATACTGTCAAGGAGCATGCGGGCAACCAGTGATTTAGGTGCGGCAAAGTATATCACTCCTACTATGGGTTCGATCTAACATTGTTGAGCCTATAGGAACGATGACACCTTTGTCAGGGTCGCCAGGTGACTCTAGTACGAGCAGGTCTCGTCATGGTTCGTTCGGAGATGAACCAGAACCGGGGAAGCTGGACCGTGCGGTTTCAGACGACGTTCTCCTGAACCAGACGCATAGTGCGGCAGACCAGGTTTATGGTTTGCACGTAGCAGGTTCAACCGATGATCCTGATCTGGCCCGTTCTCGGAGTCCTCCCCCCCTGTCTCTGGAAGACGCTGTTTCCCGTGCAACAGCTCTGTCAAAGAAGCTCTCTGGGTCAAATATCCGCTCGCATGTGACTGAGACGGGCGATCTTATGCTTGACATGACTGGCTACAAAAGCAACGAGGAGGACGCTCTCCGTGCTGAAGTCATTGCACGTAAAATCCTCTCTGAAGAGCTGGAAGGGTGTTACGATATTGGCGCCCTGATAGGAGCTGACGAGCATGGGAACCTGTGGATCTATAGCAGTGAGGAAGCAAAGGAAACCGCTAACCGCCGTGCCGCGTTTAGCTCAATGAGGCCCGGCTCTGCGATGAGTGACAACGCTATCTCCGACCCCGGGTATCATAGTGACGGTGACAAGTCCGTACGTGACTCGCCGATCCAGACCCGCCACCATCGCACCCAGTCTGATGTTCAGCCGGGTATCCCTACCCCTCCACAGTCACCGACTCCTGGAGAGACAACTCGCAACTACGCGAAGACTTTGCGCCTGACGAGCGATCAGCTTAAGGCTTTGAACTTAAAGCCAGGCGCCAATGATATGTCATTCAGCGTCAACAGAGCCACTTGCACGGCAACCATGTATCTGTGGAACGGAAACACACCGATTGTCATATCAGATATTGATGGGACCATTACAAAGTGAGTTCCCATGAGGCAGACTGACCATTCTTGGCCCATCTTTGACTAATATAACTGGTAGATCCGATGCGTTGGGCCATGTGTTGAATATGATTGGCCGCGACTGGACACACGCTGGAGTAGCTAAGCTATACACAGATATCGTCAACAACGGCTACAATATTATGTACCTTACTAGCCGATCTGTTGGCCAGGCAGATACTACTCGCGCATATATCTACGGCGTTAACCAGGACGGATATAGACTGCCCAAAGGTCCCGTTATCACGAGTCCCGACCGGATGATTGCAGCCCTCAGGCGAGAGATTTATCTGAGGAAACCAGAAGTGTTCAAGATGGCATGTCTCCGGGACATTCTGAACCTCTTCAATGGAAAAGAGAATCCCTTCTATGCTGGATTTGGTAATCGATTGACCGACGCTTTGAGTTACCGATCTGTCAACATCCCGTCTACCAGGATTTTCACGATCAACTCGAACGCCGAGGTGTCCCTAGATCTTCTCAGCCTGAACAAGTATAAGAGCAGCTACGTTACCATGCGGGAGCTCTTGGATCATTTCTTCCCGCCCGTTAGTCTACTTGTTCAGGCTGGGGGTGAAGAGTACACTGATTTTACTTACTGGCGTGAACCTCCACCAGAGCTGGCCGATTTCTCAAGCTCAGATAGTGAGGATGAAGAAGACGAAGAGGACGAGGACGAGGAAGATGAAGAGGAAGATGATTATGATGCGGAGCTGAGTGATGAAGACGGCAGTGAGATTGATGAGGATGCCGAGGAAGACCTTGGTGACAGCTATATCTCGCAGGCCTCACTTGACCTCACCGATGGTCAGAGTCACCTAGAAGATGATGAAGCGGACGACGAAGGCGCAGACGACGGGTCTAACGTGACTCCAAAACCAAGTCGCTTCGCGACTGCTGGTGCTAGCCCCTCTCCTAAACGCTGAGAATGACCGGGCTTCCACACAACAAGTGTAATAACTATACGCGGCTTTCAACGCTCATAGATACCCTTCCCGGCGTTGACCATTGTATTTATATGCCTTTCCGGCATCTGAGATTGGCCCTTGCATTCTGTGGTGTTATTTCTTTTGCATAGTTGGCGTTTGACAGGCTGCATCGGTGATTTCCCTGTTTTATTTCATATGGTGAGCGTTTCCAGGTTTCATGTGTGATATACAAGCAGCAGGACGGCCTGCGGTTTTCTATGACTGCTGCATGGTTGCAACCGGAGATAGACCATTAGACTATATATAAGCGTAATTCTGTCTTGTGTGAAGCGAAGTGTCAATGGTATAATATGGTTCCATGAATCAATCGTAGAGAATGTCGAGAAGCTATTGGGTTCAAAAGGTATGAATCAATCGGTCACCACTGGCTTACCAGAAGCGGGTTAGCGCAGATCGGGATCATTGACCTTCAATGTTCTTCGCGTCTTCACCAGCTCACTCACTGACCGCAACACCACTTTACCTTCTTGTCAGTCTTTTCTCGAGAAGAACATAGCATATTATTTACTTTTCCTAATACCCCACCACGGTACCGACGTATAGTGGCCATGCCGACTTGGCCATAAGTGACGCCGTCCACGATCACTAAATTCCACCGCATCCCACGGGGACAGCTAACCAAGCAACCTTCGCTCACATCCAACCTCAATCTCACAACCACCGCAAACCCACAAGACAATGGCCTCCCCAAACCAATCGCAAACCGCCGCCCCATCAACCCAACCCCTCACACCCCCCGCCGAGCCCGCCAACACCAACAACAATAACACCACCACCAACGCCTCCCAACAGCAGCCCGCAACCGGATCCACCACCAGCGCACCAGTCGCACAACCCACACAAGTCCCCTCCACCTCATTAAAAGACAGCGGCAAGTCCCGTCGCCCCCGAGATGTCCGTCTCATCCACATGCTCCTCGCCTCGCTAGGCGTCACCTCATACCAGGAACGAGTGCCCCTGCAGCTCCTCGACTTCGCCTACCGCTACACCGCCGGCGTCCTGCAGGACGCCGTCCATCTTGCGACGGAGGGCTATGCTGGCGCAGTGGGTGAGCAGGCCGGTTCGGCCAGGGGCCCACCCGAGGTGAATACCGTCAGTTTGCCGGCGTTGCGGCTCAGCATTGCGTCGCGCTTGCATTATCAGTTTCAGACCGGGTTGCCGAAGGAGTTCCTGATGGATGTTGCGGCGGAGAGGAATCGTGTGGCCCTACCAGGTGCTACGAGGGGGTATGATCAGGGCCAGGCGAAGCCGACGGCGAATCAGAGTGTTCTTATGGGGGGTATGAGGTTGCCGCCGGAGAGGTTCTGTTTGACAGGCGTTGGGTGGAACATGAAGGACGAGTGGGAGAGTGAAGGGGAGGAAGAGGTGGAGGAAGAGGAGGAACCGAAGGAGAGTAATCATGCCAGTGCGGGTGGTGAGGAGGAGGGCGATGGAGGCGAGGAGGATGAAGATGGGAAGATGGAGGATATCTTCGGCGAGGATGCTGTTATGGGAGATGGAGATGGAGATGACGATGGAGACAAAGACATGACGGACGTTTAATCCTTTCTTTTCCCCCCTCTTCTTGCTTTCTCTCTTTCTCTCTCTTGAAAAAAATAAAAGGAAAAGAAAAATATATGGATGGGACTGGCGATTGGGAGTTCGGCGCTCGGTCAACAAGTTATATACCGTCAATACTATCAGCCAGACAACAGATCTGATGGAGGAGATTTGCTTTCATTGAGTCTGTAGGATATCAACAGACATGATCTACTGTACATAATGATATACGACTTGCAATCCTAATGCAACAGAAACTGGCAAGAGAAACAGTAACAGAAAAGAAAAGAAACGCCTAAATCACACCAAAAGCACACATGAACAAGGAATAAATAGTACAGTCAGTCCGCCAGTCAGTCCACACCACTCACCGACAACTCCCCCCAAGAACAGCACCCCAAGACAAAAAAGGAAGGATAGAAAGAAGAAATCACCTCGCCTTGGACCTCGCCTCATCCTCCCTCATCATACGAATAATCTCCTCCCTCCTCTGCTCGACCTTCCTCAGATCCTCATCCTTCTCCCTCCGCCGTTCCTCATACGTCGCAAACCACTCCTCTCTGGCGCGATCCTCCTCCTCCGGCTTCGCATGCGCAAGCATACACGAGTTCATGGTCAGCCGCTGATCGCGACACACCCAGGTAGCCGTTATCGTGCGATTGACAGCGCATTGAGCGAACGCTGTATTTATTACCCATTAGCATCGAATGCCCACACAGCCAACCAACCCCTCCACAAGACACAGACACATAGACACATGGACATATATATATAAAAGAAAAAAGAAAAAAGAGAAATACCTTTAATTTCCTCCGCGCAATGCGCTCGTACCCTTTTGTGAAAGATCTTCTTGACTTCTTGTTCTTGGGGTGCGGAGAGGGGGAGGGGATTGCGAAGGTTGTATTTCGTGCCCGTCGAGGGCGTTGATGTGGATGTTGTTGTCGACATTATGGATGGTATCTTGGTCGGTTCTACACTGGTTGGGATATGCGATGTATATACACGGTGAAAAAAAAAAGAGAGAACCGAATCCCTTCGAGGGGGGAGTGAGTGAGTGAGTGAGTGAGTGAGTGTTGTTGGTGTTGGTTGTTCCTATCGGAGTAACGCGAGAGAGATGATCTGCGTTCGACTTCGACCCCGGGGAGGTAAGGTAGGAAGGAATCGTAGGAGGAGTAGTAGTAGTAGTAGTAGTAGTAGTAGTAGTAGTAGTTAAATGGCGTTGACGGTCAATTCGATCCCGGGAGGAGTCCAATTACTCGGGCTTGTGGAAATGGGGATCCCGGTAAGAAAATCGTGGCGTGTGGAACAAGTGTAGGAGGTGGGAGTTTTGAGTTGGTTCCACACCGAGCTTTGAAGTTGTCAAGTGAAGGTCAGTTCTTTCTCCGCTTAGGCCGAGTCGGAGAACTTTTTTTAATCTGCACCCCATTTCTTTCTTTCTCTGCTTTTTTGTGACACTGTTTTGGGGTCTTTGACAACAACCCCCTCTTTTTTATAATTTCCTGATTTTATACTCTGATTGACACACGCTATTTATCGTCGGTTCGAAACAGAAGCAAAAAAATAAAATCAAAATCAAAATCAAAATACAAATAATAATAGTTAATTCACAACCACCACCACCACCCAAAAATGTCGTCCATGCGCAATGCCGTCCAAAGACGGAATCACAAGGAGCGAGGCCAGATCCAGGGCCGTGAAAAATGGGGTATCCTTGAAAAGCACAAGGTACGTGACAGAATATCTATCGCCGTTCACTTGCTTCTAGAAAATGGAAACTAACAATATGGAAATTAGGACTACTCCCTCCGTGCAAAAGACTACAACCAGAAGAAGGCCAAGCTCAAGCGTCTGGAAGAAAAGGTCCGCGACCGGAACCCCGATGAATTCGCCTTTGGGATGATGTCGTCGCACTCGCAGAAGGCGGGCAAACACGGTACGGCGTCGCGCGACTCGGCGGCGGGACTCAGTCACGATGCGATCAAGTTGCTGAAGACGCAGGATGCGGGGTACTTGCGGACGACGGGCGAGCGGATTCGGCGGCAGATGGATAAGCTGGAGCAGGAGATTCAGTTGCAGGATGGCATGGTGCAGAGTCTGGTGGGGAAGAGGCCGAAGAAGAAGAAGGCGCCCGTGCGGGATGAGGGTGATGATGAGCTTGATTTTGATTTCGATGAGGAGTCCGAGGAGGAGGAAGAGGCGGGGCCGAAGAAGACGGTCTTTGCGGATGACAAGCTGGAGCAGAGGGCTTTGAAGATGAAGCGGGTGCAAGAGGAGGGGGCTGATGAGGAGAGGGAAGCATCGTTTGGAGATCTTCAGCGGAAAAAGACTGCGAGGGAGCTGGAGGCAGATCGTCTGGCGCTTCAGGAGGCTCGTCGCGCTCGGAAGATCAAGCAGCGTGCTCATGTGGCGAAGCAGAACAAGCTGGCCGCGCTTCAGAAGCAGCACAACGATATCACAGCTGCGGAGCGCCAGTTGGATTGGCAGCGTGGACGGATGGACAACGCCGTCGGAGGGACGAACAAAAATGGGATCAAGTGGAAGATCCGTGAGCGGAAGAAGTGATTTGATATTATTCTCACCATACGACTGATGATTCCTGCTACATTCTCTCCCTTTTTTTTCCTTCTCTTTTTTTTCTTCTGTGTTTGCATTTGGGCTGTTTCTGGGTGTATGGCTTGGGAAAAGTGTTCTACATGGGTCGTGTACTTGTATAGAGATTTACTGCAGGATACCATTGCTATTTGATATTCTTCATCAATTAAAGCTGCTCAATTTTGGTAACCCACACCTGCTAAGCATTCGTAAACCATTCAAATTACCATAACCGTCGAGGTCGTGAAAGCCGAAAAGAAACACCACATATCCCTGGCTCCTGGATCTATTGTCCCTTCATGTGGGCCACTCGGATGCTCACAGCCCGCTTGTGTGCATCCAAGCCTTCCACAGCCGCCAACTGCTCAACAGTGCGCGACAAGGCCAACAATCCATCGGCCGTCAGGTTGGAACTGGTGATGTGCTTGAGGAACGATCCCAGGTTCACGCCAGAGTATTGCTTGGCGTATCCGTAGGTTGCTGGATCCGAGTTAGCTACTAGTACTTGATTGTGAAAGAAGCGATGAAGACTTACGCAAAGAGTGGTTCACACCGGCCGAGTAGTCGCCGACACTTTCCGGAGTCCACTGGCCAATGAAGACACTTCCAGCGTTCTGTACCTGCTCGACAGCGGCCTCCGCGTTTTCAATCTGCAGGATGAGATGCTCCGGAGCATACTCGTTGCTGAGAGCCATCGCCTCGGCAAGGTCACGCACCACAAAGGTGACCGAGTGCTCCAGAGATCCCTTGACAATGTCCATTCGGGGGAGTGCTCTGGCCTGCTTGTCCACCTCATCTTCGATGGCCTGCAGCTGCTGCTCATTCAGGTCAATGGCAATGAGAATGACTTGGGAGTCGACACCGTGTTCGGCCTGGCTCAGCAGATCCGAGGCAACGAACGCTGGGTTGGCCTGCTTGTCTGCAATCACCAGGACTTCACTAGGACCGGCTGGCATATCAATGCTGACACCCGCAGAGGTATCGTTGGCGACCAGCATCTTAGCGGCGGTCACGAACTGGTTACCGGGACCCAAGATCTTGTCAACCTTGCTAATGCTCTCCGTGCCGTACGCCATGGCAGCAACCGCCTGGGCACCACCGGCCAGCACAATACTCTCCGCTCCGACCTTGTGAGCAACGTAGACAATCTCGGGCGTGATACTGCCGTCGGCACGAGGGGGCGAAGCAAGGACGATCTTCTTGCAGCCAGCAACCATGGCAGGGACACCCAACATCATGGCGGTCGAAGGCAGCACAGCGGTTCCACCGGGAATGTACAAACCAACACGTTCAATGGCTCGTGAAAAGCGGGAGCAAACAACGCCAGGCATCGTCTCGACCTTGAGGCCATCGTTGCTACCCTTCTGCGCACTGTGGAACTTGGCAATGTTGGCAATACTAACATCAATCGCCTCCTTAGTTTCGGGCGACACCTGCATCAATTCCGGTGCGAATGGGGCGTTGATGACGGGGGAGGTGAGGGATGTAGCCTTCTCGAATTTGTGAGTATACTTGAGAACACCGGCGTCGCCGTTCTCGCGGACATCCTGGATGATCGGACGGACCAGGCCAATGATCGCATCGTTGGATTTCTGCGAAGGACGCTTCAGGTAAGCCTTAACATCCTCCACTGGGGTCGATGCGGTGATGACACGAGTCATCTCAATGCGGCTGTCCTCCTTGGCCGGGGGCTGGCTCTTCTCCACAGGCGCGGGGGCAGGAGCGGGAGCAGAGGCAGGAGCTGTCAGACCGGCCTTCTCTGCCCAAGGACCCTTGGCGTCGCCCTTTCTTCTCTTCACCTTCAGGCTCTTGAGATCCAGGTTCCGCTCGACGTCTTCCAGGCTGACACCAGCTGCGACACAGCGGGTCAGAGCAAAGTAGAGGAGATCGGCGGCCTCAAAGGCAATCTCTTCCTTGGTGTTTGCGCGGCACAGCTCGTCGGCTTCTTCCATGATCTTAGCCTGGGTGAGCTTGGGCTCATTGAAGAGCCTAGCAGTGTAGGAACCTTCGGGGGCATCGGCTTTGCGGGCCTGCAGGGTCTTCTGCAGACGCGAAAGACCGTTGTAAGGACCGAAGCAGCTGGCGGTACCAAGGTGACAGAAGCCTCGACCGATCTGGTTGACAACGAACACTAAACAATCGCTGTCGCAATCGAAGCCAACTCTGATCAGTTCCTGTACATCGCCGCTCGACTGACCCTTGTACCAGAGGCCCCGCTTACGGCTCTGGTAAACACCAGTACCCGTGCGAAGCGCCTCAGAGATACTCTCGTCGCTGCTCCAAACGAGGCCCAGGCTGGTTCCTCTCTCGTCGGTCACCGTGGTAGCATAGAGACCGTTGCTCTGATCAGCGACTGCACGAGCTGCGATGAGGGAGGCGGCGACAATCTTGCCGTCGGCCTGGTTGCGATCAAGAGTCAAGGCTTGCGCGGGCACGATGCTGACCGCACCCTGGGTGAAGGTGTCCTTCAGAGTTTCCTCGGTAATAGCGCCGGAGTACGTCCGGTAGAGACTCTGGGCTTCGGGGTTTAAGCCCAATTTGTCGACCAAGGCCTTCACGGCGGACGAATCGGTAGAGAGACCGGCTTCCTTCCGCTCGGCATCCTCAGCCACCCACTTCTGGAAGGAGTCCACCTGGCTGTCGGAAGAAGTATAGACGACGACTCGTGACGAGGGAACGGACTGTTCTTGGGAGAGGGCGGTCAATTGGTCTAGGGTAATGAAGATCTTCGCGGCACCGGCATTGAGGATATCGACGAGGTCACCGGTGGTGGAAATCGCGGTGGCATCGACGTAGACGTCCAGCAGACGGAAGTTCTGACGCAGGAATTCTTCGGCTTGAGCGACGCTGGAGGCCTTGACCAGAACACGGCCGAAGTAGGCAATCTGCTTGAGTGAGAGGCCAGGGGCCGAAGGGTCGAAGGAGACGAGAAATGGAGTCGCCATGGTGGTGACTCAATGGGGGAGAGGGAGAAGGAGAAGGAGGGGCAGGAGGGGTGGGACGGAGAGAGAGATGTTGTGAACAGGATAGGTCACAAGAGTTGATTGATGATTGAGTGTATCACTCTCTGAGGGAATTGAAAAAGCAGGTAGGAATTCTAAAAGCCCCGGAGGGAAGTAATGGGGGGAGTATGTCAAGAGTCAAGAACGATTGCGGGATGATTCATTCAATCGCCATAGAAAAAGAAATTCCTGTCGGCCCCGCAATCGGACAAGTCGGCGGCCACCGGGGGCCTGGAATTTCAGGAACAAAGAACTGGTGGTTAGTAGTTACATTGAGTTCGGGTCAAGCCGTGCTGGACCGAGTCTTTATTAAAAGAGTCCTTGATTTGGTTCCTCCGTCTCATATTATTTGTGACACCACCGATGTTGTCTCCATGAATTCATAGTTGACCTGGGCGATGTCTTTTACCTAACAGTATGGCCTGATTGGCCGAGACCCTTTTTTAGATGGACACTAAACCAATACATTTGCCGAGATTTGATAGGAGTGAATAAGAAAACAGTCACTCTTCCTCGCACACCTCATCAGTCCATTCCTGTGCATAAAAGGTGACCTGATCAACCCCCGTTTGACCTTTGATGTCGGCGACGAGATCGTTGACATGAGTGAAAACAACGATTTGTCCCCCGACTTGTGCCCCAAAGCCCATTCCGACCATCGCTCCCGATTCGGTGAAGAGAAGGGATCCCGAGTCCCCAGGCTCAAAATAAGACTTATCTCTTTTACAAATGACCGAATGCTCATCGGTCGTGCGTTGTTCTCCATTTGCTGCAACAGTAAAAACCGTCGTGGCAAGCATGTTGTATTGGCCGGTAGTCACGTTCGTTATACAACCACACTTGTGAAGGATATCGTGATGATTCAATGAGATACTGTCCTCGATAAACCCGTTTTCGACTTTCAGACTCCTTGGATCATGTTGATGGGCGAATCCACCAAACTAAAAATTCCTCAATCAAGCGATCCTCGAATGGAAAGCAGTAGAAACTCACTTTATTAGATGGATATGCTCGAGTTGGATAGGGCTTCAAAAGCGCCCAGTCCATAACTGTGGTCGTAGTCCGAGGGCCGTCGCCAGAATGTGCCCAAACCTCGCCAAACCTATGCATATTTGAATGGTAGTAGACCTCTAGCTCTGCAATCCAGCCTTCGTAAGCATCGATGGGGGCTCGGAGCTTTTTCCAGCATGCTTCCGACAGATCATCCAAGGGGTCTTTATATAATCTAAGTTCTTCCAAGCCGGGATAAGGATGTTGTCTCTTGAGGTCGGAGACAGTCTCCTTGAGTCCATCGATATACCCTTTGATTTCGCCGTAACTTGGACAATCGACCTCCTGCGCCGACTTAGGTAGACTGAGCCCGTTGTCTCCCACATGCTTCAGCGTTTCAGCTGTGGGGTCGTGTATTACGGGGTCCTCGAGGGGGTTGCCGAAGATGCAATGGCGACATGTCAAACCAAATTGTTCCCATTCAGAGTCAGGCTTTTGCCGTATACTGAGCCATCCCCCAAAGGTGCCGTAGCGGTCGCTATTATGAGCACCCACGCTGTGTCCAATGGTCGCTACTCTTGGACAGTTCTCCATGTGAGTAGGATGCCGTGAGTTGAGTTCGCTCTGAATCGACGGTCGGCGGGCGCAGAAGATGCTGCGATCTTTATAAATCTGCACGTCAACTGCAAGTTCGAGCTTGTTCAAGATATTACTGATATCCTGCTTAGCGATAGTCCAGTCTCGCTCAAATTTTGGATCGACGGTGACGAGTATAGTTGGTTTGCAGTTTGCAGTACAAGTTTCGTATCCCATGCGATAGCAACCTAGCAACTGGAATCCAGACACATCAACAGAGTCTAGGATCTGTTTGCGAACCGTATCCCATCCGGAGAAGATTGCGTCAGTCGGTTCGCATAAAAAAATGCCGGGACCTTGTTCCAGGCGCCAGTCAATGATATCAACTGTCATATATTCGAGGCCGTATCTGCAAAGAAGATCGTGCAGTTCATGTGCTGCGTGGAGCCAGTTCTTTCGAGACTCATTTCTTCGCGGGTCTACACAAACTTGTAATGTTGGGATTGGCTCTGCAGAATCGTCATAGCACGGTGTGCACTCCACAACATCTATAGACGCACAGATGTTCAATGTTCGGACAAGAGACTGAAGTTCATAAAACGGAATTTGTTCATTTCGGATGTCGTGGATGTTGTACGGTATTTCGCAGAGCTTTGGTCCACCAATCCTTAGAAGTCCCGCAGTCTCAGTGAATACCATATCGCTAGTACTGGACATTGTGGTAGGACGAGACAGGGGAGTGGGATTGGCCTTGTGCAGTGAATAGCACACAGATATCCTTCAAAGCACCTGGAGCCCAAGGTATGTTGCAAACTATGCCTGCCATTTTCAGCTAACTGTCCGTGAAAGTGCCCGTAAATAGAGGAATTTCAAGAAGTTGGTATATTAAGAACGGAAAAGAAAGGTTTCTGGCAGGGGGGAAATGAATCTATGTATCAACGGTATCAACAATGTTTACCTCTGGAAGTCTTTGATTTAGCAGTCAGCTAACACATCGGTATTTCTTTATATCATTTAACAGAAGGGAGGACAGTCATGTGCCAAGTGATGTGCTCAGCCAAACAGGACTAGTAGAGGTGCTAAGTATATCTGTGTAAATGAAGGTGTGATACGTTAAGCTCTGAGAGTCAATTATATATAAGGTTAGGTAAGACATCCATGAAGCAAGCATTCATGCGCCATAAGAGCCTTTGTCTGTATGGAAACCTTTACTACAGTTAACAACCTTTACAGTGGTTCTTATCTAGACAGAATCTGTGTCAGTGCCCTAAGTTTCTTTCTCACTTTGCTCTAAGAATAGCACAAACAATAACACCAATGGATATATTCTGGGTACCGAAAATCTAGTTTAAATGTGACTTTTCGATTATTTTAACGAATGTGACACTCCCTCTTTGTTCATTCCTTTCAGATGCGACATCCATTATTTATCTGTCTTTCATCCCATGACTAAAATAGAACATTGGAAGGGATTCGTGGCAAAACCTTTGTAATCACCAAAAAGCGTGTGACTGCATGGCTGTATCTTTTATTGGATAGACACTGTATGGAGCTCTCAAATCTATTGTATGAGCTTGTCTATATAGGAGCTCAGCTTTACAATTTCTTTTTTTTTGCTGTCCCAGTCTTATGAAATCACACATTCATATCAGGAATTCCTTCCTTTCTTTTTCCAGTTCACATGGCAGCCATCCATGATTACCGTTGTCTAATCATATTTACGACCTGTTTTATTGAGGTGCCAATATCATGAAGGTGAGATGTCAATAGGAATGAACAAAGCGGATTCATCGGAACTATCATAATGTCCTCTTTTTTTCTAACACTTTGGAGTAAGATAAGAGTTGTGGGGGGGGGGGGGGGGGTCAATAGATTTATGGATCTGGCATCTTTGAATCATCACAAAAACGGGCAACACTCAAGTAAGGTCTCCTCAACTTCCGTACATCCCATTCTCTTGCTAAAGTAGTTTGCCGTCTGAACTACTCCAGGCCCTCTTGAAGTCAGCCCCGAAGTACAAAACGAGAACTCTAATATTTATTCTAGTCATTCAAGTAGTATTCTGATGAAACCAGGTCAAGCTACCTAGTTTACCCCGAGTTCCCGCTTCAGACTCAGCATCCATCTGTCCAAGAATGTCGTCACAAACCCCTCCTATAGAACGACTCGTTCCAGTGGACCGCAAGCTGCACCTGGCCATCCCAAGTCCACACGTTGGTGAGTAGTAGGCGGAAGATAATCGTTGACAGCTCCGACCGAGCTCAGCCCAGGATGCGCCGGCGCCTGCAATGGGTCGGATGGAGCTGCTCCTAACAACCCTAGGATCTTGCGCACATACTCGGCTAGGAAGGTAAAGATATTCCTGGGTTCCTCGCGACTTAGATCCCGCTTGTATCCCCGAGCAAACGCCGCTGCGTCAGGCCCGTTGTACGGGGCAGACAGGTACTTACGAAGATCGAAGAGATTGAACTCCCTGTACTTGCCGCCCACGCGCCCACGCGCCCACGCGTAGTCAGGTCAAAATTCTGCTGCGCCAGAGGCAGCCTGGTCAGTACCAGGGCTGCATACCCCGCTGTCATGACGGTCAGTCTGCGCGCCTTGCAGGCGGCGATAATACGTTTTGTCGTTTGTCTTGAGGCCCCACACTGGAGACGCCGCGTCGTACCAGGGAGGATCCTCCGCTGCGTGGCAATCGATACCCCAGGCAGACCCTTTAGAAGCACCTCCAACTCAGCATCCGCTGCCTCGGACAGGGCTGGAGTGACCTCTGGCGGCACCAGGGCAGCCTTATCTAAGGATGGTGCTAGACGGGCAGCTTCTGAGCCATCTAGCTGCGTCTCGGCCGGGCCGTCGGCCAGAATGCGAAGAAAGGTGGCTTGCAGGTACATCAACCCGATGCCATCGACGCGCCAATGTGGGGTGCGGAAAAGCAGCTCACAGGATCTCGGGAGGTAGTATAGATAGAAGAGCGAGGATGGCGACAGTGTCTGGTAGAGATGTGTAGCGGAATTCCCCACCTCCACGAAAAAAGTGTCGTGCACCCATGCTTCGAGTTCTTCTGGCGACGGCACGGTGTCGGTCAGCCGTGTGCCGGGTTCATCTTCTACAGCCGCAATCTGAGGATACTGCCGCCGCAAAGCTTTCCATGCCTGGCGCACCTCCTTAACAGGGGCTAGATGTTGGAGTTAAAGGGAACACAAGATCAGATAATGTTGCTTCTGCAACGGGGCACCGACTTCTGCAATGCCTCGATAGAACTTCTCCAGTGAGTCGAATGCGCGATCATAGCGATTAGTCGACACTGGTTGCCACGGCATCGTTGGTGAGACTAATCTAGGTGTGGAGGACTTGGGTCAAAGCTAGAAAGGAGAGATAAAACGGGCATATCTCAAGGCTGCATGGATTCGTTAAAATTTACAGCATCGCGCCTCACAACTCTGAGATGGCTGCCATGTAATCCTGCTTACTGATCTCGTGCATGCATGACAACCAATAAGATGTCGTTAGTAAAGTTGGTGGGAAATGTTTTGTGCAACTGTATAGGTAAAACCTGTGTCCTTAGCCTACCGCTACGTTTTCCAGAGATATGGCCATATACGCCTAATGTGGACAGAGAAACCTGCACCCATGGTCATACTCTTTCTCACACAAGGAGTTTCTCTGCATGGAAATCACATCAGAGCACTCCACCGAACTATACATCGTAGGATAATACCAACGTCAGTCTTGATTGGTATTCGGACTGGTTGAAGGATTATCCATGGCTCTTCTTCCGCTTTTCTTCGGCGTATGCTCACAAAAGGGTCATGCTCTCAAGGGTTGCGATTAGATCAAAGATTTCCAAGCGCTCAAGTGTCATTCAGGTGATCTGCTTTTATCCATAATCTGGGTCGAGTTTGTATAGGAGGTGCCAGACTTGTGAAGCATACTCTTGAACTCTGTGTATCCTTTGGTGGACAAATTGATTTCATTGGGATTCTTGGTGTGCACTGGGCAGGAGGAATATGGGGTCTTTTCCACACTAGTCAACTAGTCGCGCGACCGTCGGGTGACTGTCATGCCCATCATCCAGATGATGAATCGCTAGACCTTGGTCGGACACGACAAGAGACAGTTTGGAGATTCCGTAGTACACTGTCCAAACTCTTAAATTGCTGGACAGCTGGTAGTATCAATAACCAATCATAGTAACTATTGATAAAACGCGTTAACTGGAGAAGTATAGTATACCTGAGGATGAAGTATTTATTTATAAACCAAGCGGGTCTAATCTCCGCAGACGCTAGGGCATATCCACTAGGGCCGCACCGCATGAGGTTTGAACGTACTAGAGTAGTACATCGATAGTACGTAGTATGACCTGAAGGAAGCATATCGATGGTCATTGTGTCGTGACCCCGCAGTTTAAGTTCCGCGGTCGAATTCTCGGCCTCGTCCGGGTTTCAGGGAACAATGTGCTGCCTGATTCCTCACGTGCGTGTCACCTTCCGTCGGGGAGTGTGACTCGAACAGATGATACAGGAGTATAAAAAGAACGACAACTAATATAGCTAATATAACTAGTATATAAGTCTATCGACTTATACACAGAGCAGTCTTTAATGAAATACTAATTACATATAGGCATCTTCATTAGTTATGCTCAGTCACAATAACTCCTTAGTCATTTCACTGTTCGGCCGCAGCTGAGAGTCTTTTCCCCTGCATAGCATCCACGCGATCGACCCAATCATGGATCCCGGATCGGCGCGGGCCTGGATCGATCTGGCTTAGTTCGCCCAAACAGGCGATGGTTCCTGTAACCGAACATAGTCTGGAACTCTATGTTGTTGATTCTCCGCCCAAAATGTAGTATGTCCGGCAGATGAGGGATGATCCTACCCATGACTTACCCAAAAGGGTCGGCTGATTTCCCATGCCAATCTGTAATTTAAAATATGATCATTCGCTTCTCCACGCGACACATGAGCTCCCTTCTCTCCCTCTCTCCCTCCTTTCTTCCTCTTCTCTTTCTCTCAACACACCCTCTTTGTCACTCTTTTACATTCGTTCCCATGTCGAAGTGATTCCACTCTTTTGTCAATTCGACTAGTATATATCTCGAAAAACGTCCGCCTACCTGATTAGGCTGTCATTCCTTTCATTCATACGGAGATAATCGACATTCCTTATCGCTAAACCCATTGCTAATTACTACCCTCATCATGCATTTTTCGACCCTCTCATTGCCGCTCACGGCTTTGAGCCTCGTCACTCCTTCGCTAGCCTTTCCCCAGCTCAAACTTGAACAGCGCGTTGCACGAAGTAACTCCAGCGAGTCTCGTGCAAATGCCGTGAAGGAAGCTTTTGTACATGCCTGGGATGGTTACATGCAATATGCTTACCCACATGACGAGCTGCACCCCATCTCAAACGGTGTCGGTGATTCGCGGAACGGTTGGGGTGCGTCCGCCGTGGACGCCCTATCCACGGCCGTTATTATGCGCAATGCCACGATCGTCAACCAGATCTTGGACCATATTGCCACGATTGATTACTCTACGACCAATGACCAAGTGAGTTTGTTTGAGACAACAATCCGGTACTTGGGTGGCATGCTGTCGGGCTATGATCTGTTGAAGGGTCCGGCCTCGGACCTAGTCCAGGACTCTAGTAAGGTTAACGTCCTCTTGAATCAATCACAAAACCTGGCGGACGTCCTCAAGTTCGCCTTTGACACTCCCAGTGGTGTTCCCTACAACAATATCAACATTACTTCGCACGGTAATGATGGTGCAGCAACCAACGGACTGGCCGTGACGGGTACATTGGTTCTCGAATGGACCCGGCTCTCAGACCTGACTAATGATACGGAGTATGCTAAGCTCAGCCAGAGGGCAGAGGATTATCTGCTCAACCCCTCACCAAAGAGTGCAGAGCCATTTGACGGACTGGTTGGAAGCCATATCAACATCACCGATGGACAGTTCACCGACGCCATTGTGAGCTGGAATGGAGGCGACGACTCGTTCTACGAATACTTGATCAAGATGTACGTGTATGATCCTAAGAGGTTCAGCACCTACGGAGACCGCTGGGTTAAAGCGGCGGAATCAAGCATCAAAAATTTGGCGTCACATCCGTCGACTCGCCCAGACCTGACTTTCCTAGCGTCATACAACGAAGGCCAACTTGGCTTGAGCTCCCAGCACCTTACTTGCTTTGATGGCGGCAGTTTCTTGCTTGGCGGAACCGTCCTGGATCGCGACGACTTCATCCAATTTGGTCTGGAGCTGGTGAAGGGATGCCACGAGACGTACAATCAAACCCTGACTGGTATCGGACCCGAGAGCTTCGGATGGGATCCCAAGAACGTACCATCGGACCAGAAGGAGCTGTATGAGCGTGCTGGCTTCTATGTTAGCAGTGGCGCATATATTCTTCGTCCGGAGGTGATTGAGAGTTTCTACTACGCCTGGCGCATCACTGGCCAGGAAATTGTACGTACCTCGAGACCCCATGTTATTTTTTTGAGCCTGCACTAACAGCAGATTAGTACCGTGAGTGGGTATGGAACGCGTTTGTCGCTATTAACAAATACTGCCGCACCGACTCTGGGTTTGCAGGCCTGACCAACGTCAACGCTGCGAACGGTGGAAACCGATACGATAACCAGGAGAGTTTCCTCTTTGCTGAGGTGTTGAAATACGTGTACCTGACCTTTGCTCCGGGTAAGTCTTCATCTGACTAAAGGACAATAATCGTAATCTAACGGAAACAGAAAACGAGTGGCAAGTCCAGCGCGGCCAGGGCAACAAGTTTGTCTACAACACCGAGGCTCACCCTGTTCGGGTGGCGGCGGCGTAGTTGTATATAGCAGGCTCTCCGGTATTGATATAGTTAATCACTGAAGTTTACGTGTGTTGTATTTCTACAATATGTCTGATACAGTTTCGTGTAGAGTACTCCACAACATTCGTCTCTTTTATCCACGTGCCTAGATTTGTGACTTTCCGACACCTTCGATACCAGATACAAGATCCTAGACAATGAAAGCGCCACCACTGACTCCAACAATCACCGCCTGAACTAGTAGAGAAAGTAATCCAAAGTGATCCTTCAGGGAGTGACTCTTGACTAGACCGCTAATAATATCGGCACTTGAAGTTCCGCAGACAATCAAAAACACGCCCATTCCGAACAATGCCAGGACATACATGATGTCCCGGTATGTCCATGATCCACCCAAGACCGACAAAAAGTATCACACTCCCCTGTGGAAAATTACACCCACGCTTTATCTCCGACAAGTCCAGATATACCAAAGAGAAAACACCATTAATAAAAACAAGAACAAGAACAAGAACACGAAACAAATCCCCTCAAAACCACTCCGACAATCAACTGAACCCACAGATTGGCCTGGTGGTCGTGATCGGCCAGACCAGGCGCGCCCCACATTATCCGCCGCGGATTTGCGCAGATTTGAGCACCTTTGGGACGGCCACCGACTACAGAACAGAACACCTTGGGGACTGTCCCAAGGGGGTTGAGTATTTATATTTAAATACTCTGTAGAGCAGAAGTAATTCGTAATAGTAAAGTGAAAAAGAAAGACATACATTCATTCATATCCATCTCAATCTCTGCCATACAAACCACCACCACTACCACCAATCCATCCATCCATACATACATACATACATACATACATTATCAACGACAGATAACCCTAAACCCGTGGCCCCATACATCCATCCATCACTATGTGCGGAATCGCCCGCCCCAGCACCGGCCACCGCATCGCCGTCATGTTTCCCTCCGCCAGCTCGAAATCCATGAGTCCGTATTCTTTATTCTTCCGGGAAATGGACGCCGGCACGAAAGCCGTCTTTCGCATTGAGGACGCGGGCACTTTTGATGTTTTTAGGGGGTGTCGGGGGATTGATTTGCGGATTGAGTATGTTCTTTATCCCTTTGATTATTTTTCTTTCTTTCTTTCTTTCTTTTTTTGTTGGCTTGTATACTATTATGTATATTGCCTGGTATACCACTTGTATACCTGGATCAGGTCATGGCGAGGGGAGAGTGACATTAAACTGGGGCTATTTGTTCGATGGAATAGACCGCTGACATTGATACTGGTATAATTCAGACGATATGGAGATCTCACATCAGCACGCATGAGCCCCCCACTGCACCAGTTCCGGTTACAGCCGTGTGGGAAGGACCGTGCCGAGATGGAGTTCGAGTTACCAGAGAGACTGGATCTGGGGGTATCGGAGACGGGCATCGTGGGACGGCAGGTTACGGTGATGGTTGAGGGTCAGTCGTCCGTGGGGGTTGGGACGGGGATTGTGGGGTATGACTGATTGAGGTCCTTTTCTTTTTTTCTTTTCTTTTTTTGGCTTTTATGGGTGTTGTGAATTGGATTGGATGGGATTGGAGTTGGTGGTGTTTTGTGTTTTTGTGTGTATGGGTGTGTTTTTGGGCTGGCTGATATTGCCCTTTTTTCCCTCCCCCCGGGGAATTTGTGATCTTATAATTTCATTCATGTTCGTATTCAGGGTCATCTACTTATATGTGTGTATGAAAGTCCTTGGGCAGACAGAGTTGAGTTACAGCTTGAGAAGCGCCGAGCCCTCCACGCCGTTCTTGAATCGGTCCTCTGCCGTGCGCCAGTTGAGGACCTTCCAGATACCCTCTACATAGGAGGCCTTGTTGTTGAAGTACTAAACCACTGTCAGTAACCATTTGACCACAAGAAAGAAAATGAAAAGAAAAGAAAGAAACCAACCTGCAAATAATACGCATGCTCCCACATATCCACCCCAAACACCGGGATCTTATCCGTGACCGGATCCTGATCCTTGGTGGAGACGACCTCCAGCTTCCCTCCGGGCCCATTAGCCACCAGCCAGCCCCATCCGCTGCCCTGCAGACCGAGGAGCACGGCGGCAAAGGCCTCCTTGAACTTCTGCACGGAGCCGTACTGGGCCTCGATGGCGGCCTTGAGGGCGGGGGCGGCCTGGTCGATGTTGGTCTCGGGGGCGCCGTGCGGGGCCAGGTTCTTCCAGAAGAGGGAGTGGTTGATGTGGCCGCCGCCGTTGAACTTGATCTTCTGCTGGAGGTTGATGAGCTCGGGGATGTTGTTTGCAGCGAGGGCGGCGGATTGCGCGGCGAGGGCGGCGTTGAGGTTGGTGATGTAGGTTTGGTGGTGTTTCTGGTGGTGGATTTCCATGATCTGTTTGCAGATGACGGGTTCCAGGGCCTGAGGGATTTCGTTAGTTGCGTTTTCCCTTTCAATGTATAGGGGATTAGGGTGGGATTTACGTCGTAGGCGTAGGGGAGAGGTGGGAGCGAGAATGTGGTGGCCATTTTGGGTGGTTTGCTTGGTTTCTGGGTGAGGTTTTAGAGAGTATGTATATATATATATATATGTGTGTGTGTGTGTGTGTGTGTGTGTGGTGGTGAAGGATGAGAAGGTGACAACGAGGGAGAAGAGGGGTTGGAAGGGATTTCTGCTCGATGACCATGACGAGGGAGAATATAAACCTACTACTACCTAACTAATAGTAAGTACTATGGATGCTAGGGACCCCCAAGGTACCTTGATCCGGCCAATCATGTTGGCGGGTGGTCACTATGAGCGAGTTTGAGGGGATTCGGGGACCTTTGGCGCTCGATTGGGCACATTCTTGCTTTCGTCTGTGCGATTCGCAGATGCATGTGGATTACAAATGGGGCCAGTCTAACTGGTATATGCGTACTTCATGGATTGGACTGTGGTTTATCAGGGCTGTGCAGCATGGCAGTCAGTCTTCAATCACCAGCAAGTGCTAGAGCCCCACCAGAATCATATAATGCACGGACAACCGTGGACGTCATTTTCCTTCAAGTTGTGGGGATCATGGAGTATAAATATTGCTGACTTCTCACAAGTCACTGGCAAGGTTGATTAAATGAGTCTCCAGATTAGCAGGATGGAATTATATTGTAATCCGGCGATCTCCTTCGTCTACATGTCAAACTCGCAACAACTTGACATATGAAAAATAGACCAATAGTCTGAGGAACTGAACAGAATGACATGAGCGAGGAGAATGGTCATTCAGAATTGAATCAAGCTACGGTGCTGGACGTCAACTAGATCTAATCTCTTGAGGCGATGGCAGAGAACCAGTTAGGGCTAACTCGACATAACTCGTTAATACTCTGATTATTAATCAGCCGAGTTCATAAAAGATGATTTGCGGGGGAATCCCAACGGCTGGACCGAACGACCTCGGTATGTTGCTGGTACCGCAATTCACCTCCACAATGACTTCAAGCTCAATCCCTCCCATTCCCTCCTCAATTCCATCCCATCCCATCCCTGGCCCTTAGCACCATCTCGAAACATCATCTAGCTACCAAAATGTCCGTCGCCGACCAAGTCCAGCTCGACAACTTCGGCTCCATCTTCTCCCTCGAGGGCAAAGTCGCCGTTGTCACCGGCGGCTCCAGAGGTCTAGGCCTGCACGCTGCCAGCGGGTGCGTATCCCGCTCCTTCACCACGGCCAAACACATGTATCGCTAACAAGAAGTATGAGAACAGATTGCTTCAAGCAGGCTGCTCAAAAGTCTACATCACATCTCGTAAAGCCCAAGCCTGCGATGAAGCTGTGGCAGCCCTCAACGCGCTCCCTAACAAGAGACCCGGCGCACAGGCCATCTCCGTGGCGGCCGATAACTCGAAGATCTCTGAGCTGGACCGGCTCGTTGAGGAAGTGAAGAAGACCACGGACCATGTGGACATTCTCTTTGCGAATGCGGGGGCTACCTGGGGCGAGAAGTTCGATACCCATCCCGAGAAGATGTTCTCGAAGGTTATGGATTTGAATGTGAAGAGTGTGTTCTATCTCGTGCAGAAGTGAGTACTCTTTTTTCACCCCTTTTTTTTGTATTCCATTTCGGGTTGGGTTTGGGATGTTCGAGGTTGCTAATGATTATGGAACAGGTTTGCTCCTCTGCTTACTGTCAAGGCTACGCGTGAGGAACCCTCACGAGTCATCGTTACTGGCTCCGTTGCTGGGCTTGGGATTGGTAGTATTGGAGAGAACGCCACTTTCAGCTACTCTGCTTCAAAGGCGGCTGTCATTCATCTGACCAAGAATTTGGCTGTCGAGCTGGGTCCCAGACATATCCTGTGCAATGCCATTGCCCCTGGCTTCTTCCCGTCGAAGATGGCCGATGGCCTGATTAATCTGCAGGGTGGGCTGAAGTCGCTCGAGGACTACTCCCCCAACAAGAGACTGGGTCGACCCGAGGATATTGCGGGTCTGGTCGTGTTCCTCGGAAGTCGGGCAGCCAGCCATCTGAATGGAGCGGTCATTGCGACGGATGGCGGAAGCCACTTGAAGGGAAAGCTTTGAGTCCTATCTAGATCAATCTGTAGCATGTTATGCTCTATCGCTATACTTTTGTGAGCGTATTTAGTGTTGTAATTGATGTCTTTTGTCATATCTGGAAGTATTTGAACATATGGGACATGTGTAGAGCTAGCTCTACAGCTTGGCTGCTGTCTTCTCCGTATCCGGTACCCTCACAGCCCTGTCAATGATTTCCATGGTTCGGAACAGCTCATAGTCGTGCTGCTTAGGTGTCACGACCTGGATGCTCAACGGTGAACCAAGATATACGCGGCGATCAACGGTTTTCTCATTCCCTGTTTGGCTAGCGTTAGAATGGGTAATCAAAGGTAGTAGATAGAGCAACATACACAACTGCCGGTTTGTCTTATCCCAGCTTCCCAACACCGGGGCGTCCATTTCCTTTCCGCTCTCGAGGTCGGACTCCCTGAAGGGACGGACTGGAATGGTGGCCGCAGGATAATCTAGCAAGACAAAGCTAGACGTGTATCCCACAGCATTATAGCGGTCAATCTCAGGAACTGGATGCGGGGCTACTGGGTGGATAATAGCGTCAACCCGACGCCCAGTCCCACTGTTGAGAGTCCACATCTTCAGCAGCTCCCGTTCGACGATAGACCGCTGAGCCTGCAGTTGGCCCAGCTGCGAGAGCGTCAATTCCCGTCCCCGCTTCATTCGGCCCTGCAGCCAGGGAATCAACGGCTCCCCTGTACTCTCTAGCAAGTCCATCATGGCGCTTCCCCCGTCTACGCCCATCAGTCTGCCTGCCAGCCCTTGGCATTTGGCCAACGCCGCCGGCACGGGAATCTCGACCACCTCAATACCGGGCGTCTTCCGCAGTGTCTGCGCCACCTCATCCAACACTTTGGCGACAGGTGGCAAGGGTTCGACGATACCGTCCGAGCGAAGTACGCCGATGGTAATATTCCGAGCCTGTGTCTCAGGCAACCGGAAAGGGAATTCACCATGCCACCGACCAGGAATACAATCCTCCCCGAACAGCTCCGCGCGAGGCACAACTTCCTCCATGATAGCGCCCAGATCAGCCACCGACCGCGCCAGGGGACCAACAACCGCTTGCAGGGACACCCTTCCTTTGCCGGGAATATGGCCCCCATCCTGGCCTCCGGCGGGAAAACGGCCTACACTGGGCTTGAAACCGTAGATGCCGTTACACATCGCTGGGATTCGGATACTGCCGCCGATATCCGTACCAAAACCGACCATGGATCCACGCATGGCGACCAAGACGCCTTCGCCGCCTGTGCTGCCTCCCGCTGTCCACTGACGGTTGAGGGGGTTCAGTGTCCGACCAAAGAGGTAGTTGCAGCTGTCCAGCGTGCCCATGGTCTGGGGAACATTGGTCTTGCCGATGATCACGGCGCCCAGGGATTCGAGGAGATCCACTAGAGGCGAGTTCTGCGTAGCGGGCTTGAATGCGAGCCCGGCTATGCCTGTAGTCGAGTCCACGCCTTTCACATGGAAAGAGTCTTTGACGGACACTGGCAGACCATGCAAGGGGCCGATTGGTTTTCCGCTATTCTGGAGATGAAGATCGAGGTCTTTGGCCCGTTGCAGGGCACGGTCGAAAAGCGGCTCGCTCAAGCAGCGGGTAACTTGGTGAGCGATTGCCGCGCGCTGACGATGTGAGTATGTATGATAGAACCCAATTATAAAACTAGAAGGTAAATCAATGGGAAAGATACCTTGCAGAAAGCTCTGACCACGTCTTCCGTGGTGTACCGTTTCTCTGCGATGACTCGCAAGAGACCTCGAATATCCCAGTTCTCGGTAATTTCCAATTCCTTACCTGTGAGTAGACCACATGTTCTGGGGGTGTCCATGACATTGACCCGCTGATACTGCTTAGCATTGGTGATAGAATCCTCCAGGGAGAGCATTCCCGAGGGTATCTGAGAAGCGGAAAGTGTCCATTCTGCTGGGATTTGCGATTCCAGGTGTGCTTGTTTACGTTGGGCAATGGCTGGGTAGCTGGGGGTGGCATTCGGCATTTTGACTGGTTTAAAGATGCAAGATACAGGTCGTTGGTTGCACCGTTGAGTGACCTGACGAAAAGGATTAAATAAGGGCGTTGGAAGTACGGAGTGAGTATGGGGTAAGTTGTTTGGCAGCCGAGGTTAGTCTGGATTTCCCCACACTTGGGGAAGATCACTGGGTCCCGTTGCCCTAAGCGTTCATTGAGCTGGAATGGCAGACAGTGAGTATCCTCCAATTCTAGGATGCTCATGAGCCCAGCTATCAAAGATGTCATGGACAATGCCACGAACTTCGAAATATTGGACGTACTATGTGATAAATGATGCCTTGTTTACAGTGCTACCACTCGATCAACTTTCTGAGGTTTCAATCTAGATTGGTGACCAACATGGACACATGGGGTATGTACAAGCCTAGGCTCCAGCTATATACTTCGTCATGCACATATGTAGTAAATGCAGCTAGAATTACACAATCTCGCCTATATATGCCGTACTGCAATTCACAGAGGAGGCGGGTTGAGATCCAGTCCTTCCACCGTCAACTTGAACGCATCATTCCTCGAGTAGTGGCCTGCCACATCCATGTCCAATTTAGCCCGTTCGCAGTCCTCGACATCGATCTCCGAGATAATCAGACCGTCTCCCACGGCATCAGCCGCAGAATCCGACGCATCGTCAGCAGAAACCTCCCAGATAGGACCCGCAAGAACCTGGCCCTGGGGACCAACGATGGAAGAACCACCGCGGCAGACGTATTCGGTGGAGGTGGGTTCTGTTGTCACTATTAACAAAACTACACAATGGAGTGGTTGATATGAGGAACTTACTCTCATCCTCTTGTCCAGCGACCCACTCCGGGAGTTCGTTATACCGGACGCACTGGTTTGCGCTCAGTACATACGCCCGCGATTCGAATGCGATGGTCCGCATCAGGGACAGCCATGTGTCCCGGGCATCAGCCGTCGGAGCCAAATAGATGTTCACGTTCTGTGAATACAGACTCTGTCGGAGAAGGGGCATGTAGTTCTCCCAGCAGATAGCTGCCGCCAGGGTCACGGGGACCCCGTTGAGATGAGTAGTCACGGCCTTCAAGGTTGATGGGGAACCCTGGGCCCAGACAAGACGTTCCGATCCAGTCTGTTGGAGGTCAACTATCTTCTCTTCTAGATTTGCTTGAACCGGACTGTAAGACTTACAGGCATCACCTTTCTCCTCTTTCCCAGCACTCCCCGGAAAGGGTCTACGTAAAGTGCGGAACAGTACAAACTGCCCGCGGCTCTCTCGATGACGCCCACAACGATGAAGACGCCCGTCTCATTCGCAATCCGCTCAATAGTTTCTCGGGTACCGTCGCCTCGATGATTCTTGCCCTCTGCGACGGGCAGCTTCCTCTGCACCCAGTCATCCCCCGCTCCAGCGGGGGTATCCCCGAGATCCACCGCGGAGTGGAAGTAGTTCAGGAACTGCTCCCGTCCATGAGGCTGACGCGCACCAATGGCAGTGCCAAAGTTGCAGGTCCGGGGGTATCCTCCCAGATAGGCCTCAGGGAGGAGGAGCAGATGGACGCCGCGGGAGGCGGCATGACGGGTGATGCGGTTGAGGGCGGAGAGAGTCTCGGGGACAGTGTTGTGGGTGCGTGCCTGGGCAACGCCTACGGTGATCTTGGACGGCATGTTTGGTCGATGGAGAAGCTTGTGTGCTCTGTTGATGGTTGAAGAAGCCCATGCATGGATGCGGGGGGATTTAAAGATGAATATAAATCAAATCCCGAAAGCCGAACCAATCGCCGGGTGAGTCACCAAAGATTCGTCATGAGGACCCGCTTCTCTCTTTCTCTCTCTCTCTCTACGGATTGAATCTCCGCATGACAAATACATTCGTATCTTTCTTAGTTATACATACATACATACATTCATTCATTCATTCATTCTGTCTGTCAGTCTGTCAGTCTGTCATTCTGGTCTATCATACACGCAGGCAGCTTCTCCTATATGCCTATGTACAGCACTGCCGTACCAATCTGCCGGAGATCCCGAATAAAAAGCATTCACCAATCGATACGGAGACTCGAGCAAACGCTGAGAATGCAAACAATGCCGGGTATAGCGCCTCGCTAACTAAATCATCACGAAATCAAACTCATCGGAACATACTCAAAACCAAAACCAAAACCAAAACCAAAACTAAAACTAACAATGAATGATCCTGGAAGCAGAGCCATGTCGAGATCTTGAATACTGTTCTTTTCCGCTTCCTTATTTTAATTCCCCCCAAGCTGCTTGTTCAATGGCGATTCAAACCTTGGTGCCCATAGCACTGGCGGCCTGCTGCAACACACGGGGCCAGCGAGAAATAAATTCAACGTCGTCCAAAACACCCTTGCCCTGGTTGCGCACGTATTGTGTACTGGGGTCAATGCGCGGCTCGTAGTCCCAAATAGCCGGGTTGCCCTGGATCAAAGCCGAGTAAACCAGGCGTCGCCGGCGCTGTGACCGCAGCACATCTTCCGTGATGCTCTCTAAATCCCAGCGGGCTTGCGCTTCTTCCAGGAAGTATGCCAGGACCTTGGCGGGCTCGGTAGTGGTCGGCATTTCTGGCAATCCTTTGCCTGGACTAGGAGTCCGTGGGGGGCTAGGGAATGGGTATGCGGACGATGCACCACGCTGTGGTCGAGGCGACACACGGGGAGACTCGGCGGGAGTAGGCAAGGATGCTGGTTGCAACTGCGATCCTGAAATAGATTTGGCTGCATTTAGTCGCGCCGGAACGGGCAAACCAGCCGCCAGGTTCACCTTTTCTTCTGGGTCCGTTTCCACATCGAAGAGCATGGGTGGGTCAATTAGCGAGTATACGAACTTCCAGCGGCCACGACGAATCATCACAACTGGAGATTGCGTCCCTTCGCCCATGTACTCGCCCAAGACGGTATCGGTCTTGAGGCCATCCTCGCCTGTCAGGTATGGAATCAACGACACACCGTCCAGGGGCAATTCCCGAACCAACTGCGCGCCGACCAGATCAACAAAGGTGGGCAACAAGTCCATTGTCGATACATTCTGTGGAACACGCTTGGCGGCAAAACGCTTGGGCGCATGCACGATCATGGGCACACGCGCTGAGTTCTCGTACCAGACCATCTTGTACCAGAGTCCGCGCTCGCCCAACATGTCTCCGTGGTCGCCAGTAAACACGATGATTGTGTCGTCGGTCAAGCCGCAATCGTCCAGGACCTTCAACAATTTACCAACGTTGGTATCAACATAGGTACAAGCCGCATAGTAGGCGCGGCGGGCGGCCTTGATCCGTTCTTCGGGCATTTCTTTGCCCCACAAGTCAATGCACTTCAAAACACGCTGCGAATGGGGATCCTGCTGGTCTTGTGGCATGTTGCCATTCTTCGGCAAAGGAATGTCAACATCTTCATACATGTCCCAGAATTCCTTGGTCATGGCGTAAGGGTCATGAGGGTGAGTCATAGACACCGTCAGACAGAATGGCTGATCACCGCGCTGGCGGACATGGTTGTAGAGATACTGAGTGGATTTATATATGACTTCCTCATCGAAGTCAAGCTGGTTGGTCCGCACCACAGGACCGGCCTCCATGACAGAGGACATGTTGTGATAATAATCGAGACGAATTTCCTACACACGATCAGAGATCCCTTGCCTTGGATTCAAACTACTGGGGATGCAACTTACTGGCTCATCCCAATTAACCGACCAGCCATAGTCACCGGGGTAGATGTCGCTCGTCAACCGCTGCTCATAACCGTGCAGCTGGTCGGGCCCACAGAAATGCATCTTCCCTGCCAGTGCGGTGTGATAGCCCTCACGGCGCAGATAATGGGCATAAGTGGGGATGTCAGCGGGTAAGTCGGCGGCGTTATCGTAGGCTCCGATCTTGGAGGGCAATTGGCCGGTCACCATGACAAAACGTGACGGCGCACATAGCGGCGAGTTACAGTAGGCCGAGTCGAAGACGACACCCTCATCTGCCAACCGGTTCAGGTTAGGGGTCTTAATGGGAGAGTTCTTGTCATGGAAGGCCAGAAGGGGAGCGGCCATCTGGTCAGCCATGATGTAGAGAATGTTGGGCTTCTTGGTAGCCATAGTAACGATAGGTGAGACCTCTCTCACACTCTAAACTAATAATAGGAAACTATGCTAAGGAGTTGGTGGCCGGAATAAGAGAAGACGTGTGACGGATGAAGAAGGAAGGGAAAGGAAAAGAATGAAAGCCGGAGATGGGAAAGACTAGTTATAAGTAACCTTAAGGGGGAGCGGATATTGTTTTCAGGGTGAATAAGACAAAGTAAAAAAAAATAAAAAATAAAAAATAAAAATAAAAATAAACGAAGAAGATAAGAGAAAAGGAAAAGGAAAAAAAAAAAATTAAATTGCAGTACATACATGTACCAGAACCAAAATTACTTGATGTATGAATGAATGTATTGAGAAACAGTGGAGATCTACTTCAAGTGTGGTACAATCGATGTCACCGCAGCGATGGAACCATTAGCGGAGACGATGGTGTGATTCCCCACGAGCTGGAACGCAGGGGCAATAAACTTTTGGGCCAATGATTCAAGTGAAGGAAACTGGTCGTGTTCGTTTCCACTGGAAGATTACTCGCGGTGGATTGAGATTACCCAAGATCACGTTGGCAGTTGCCTTGTCCCGTACGGAGTACTCGGTAGTACATACATACTCTTTAGTAACATGTCGACGAACGGACGATCGCTTTGTGACAAGGTGCCGATTACTAGGGCCGCGTAAGGATGTAATTTCCCGGCAGAGAAATGCGGTCCGGCAAGTCCCAAAGGATCGGTCAGATCGCCACGAAAGCCCTCGGGTGGTGGTCGGAGTCCGCAGGTCCTATCTCATCTTGCAATCTCCCTTCTGCCTCATCCATTGACCATTCCCCACATTCATAGATAACGTATGTGAGAATACCTGTACGAAGTGTCATTGGGGTTGGTCATATTCTGTGCGCGCTCCTTTGGACGTCGAGGTACTCCGTACTAGTAGTAGACTGGAAGTTCGTTTAGGACGGGTAAACTAGTCAGTCTACTAACCGAAGTGGGCCTGGGGTCTCAAACCCCCTTCTCACTAGTCCGGACTCCCCAAAATCTTGGCACGCTTGGCACAACGGTAGCTGGCCATTGGCTCCTCAATCCCACCCCCGGCCGGTTCCGACAAGGATCCCCGGCACATCACAGGTTGAGTCGCTAAACTAGGCGCGTCAGCTGGTTCGCCACGAGACTTCATTGGGTAGCTCCTTAAACAGGTTCTAGTGCCACAGAACTAAGGCCCTTGTAAGAAAACGGGCTGGTCCGTGAGAAAGTTACAAGCGTATACCGGCTTTAGTTGGGAGAGTTTCAACAATGAACAGGAAAAGGAATTCATGTGTCAGTATAACTCGATACGGCTGAAGGTTCCATAATCCATCTCGTCTCCTCTTTCGGGTCAGGGGTCATGTGCCCTCCTCTCAGCCAGCCAAGACCACATTTCTCGGCAGGGCAGAACCTCAAGGTTGCGGTGAATATGATGTCGTCTTTGACCAGCAGGCTAATGCGCGCCCGTAACCTAATTCCAGTGCCAATTTTTGGGCTCGATTTCAACCTTACATCCGGAGTTCACTTCGGGTCTCCCGTTCAACAGTGTCAACAAACTTCATATTTGGCAATGCTCAGCAGGATAATGTGCCGTTCCCCAGATTTTACCAGGCACTCAATGATATTTACATGGTACACACATCATAATGGTGTCACGCATTCATATATGGGCTGGTTTAGGCGGTTCTATGATCCTTTACTTTCAACTGGGCCTAATACCAGTCCTCCCAATGTAGATCACTGAGGTGTCTGTTTCTCAGCCCTTTCATTTCTGGTGACGGACTTGGCAGTTTACATTGAAATGTGCTCCATTCTGGGCTACCGGATCCCAACCACTGGTATTGTCACGTGGAAGACTTCTTCGATCAATTACATGTTCTACAGTAGTTCAGTGTTGCTTGTATTCTTGGGCCACTTTTCATGCGACTACTCGTAGTGAAGCAGGGATTGCTTTGCAAGCGTACATATTTGCGTCAGGGTGCAAGACAAGGAAGAGACGGTGTGGAGAGAGTGCGGCATGGAGTACATACAATGTAGCAACCCGCTTCGCATTTCGTTGCCAGTCCGAGCCAAGATTCAAGGCTTGTGCTTTTGAACAAGTCTCAGATACTCGGCCACCAAGAATGGAGACTGTGATGTTGAATGGTGAAGTATTACATTGTATCTATTATACATGTGTAGCATCCGTACTGGTTGTTATGGCCGACCTTGAAACCGAGCAAATCAAGAATGTCGCCCTAATTGTTAACTGTCCCCCAACCACCTGAGCCGGTATACAGATGCCAAGGCGAGCGGAATGAATGCATCTTGGCACTGATCTTCTCAACTCATCAATACCGTATGTATGCACAATACTTACTATTGCACAGACCCCATTTACCCCAGACGCTGCATACCTTAGTTTAGGAACATGGAGACCAATAAGGAGTCTCGAGAATAGGCTTCCTGCAGATGCCGTCTTTAGCGTTATACCAATTCCGCGGGTCGATGGCATCATCTCCACTCCGTCCGTCATTCGTCGATCTTTGCATGACGCGTTGGATTTCCATTGTCCTTACGTGTGCGACTGAGGATTTTCTAGAAGATCACCCGAATAGCAAATTCCCCCATACTGGAGTTGCTGATAAGCTTTTGGGCTAATGGGATCTGCTACGGGTTCCGGAGTTTCACGGGAGATCAAGCCATTCCGTACCATATCTCAGTCGACATTGCTACGGGCTCTCTCGATGAGATGTCCGTTTGGACATGAGCCATAGATCCCACCGCCGTTTCGCTCAGTGAGAGGCGCGCAGCCAGAAGAAGCTCAATCTGCCGTCCGCATGCGGATGCCGAGCCCTCGACGTGAGGAAAACACATCATTTTATCCTCCGATCACGCCATCAAGGGGCGAAACGTCTCCACGAATGAATGAATCATTACCCTCCCGGAGTCGCGGACTGTGCATTGCTGCTGCCTGTGCACGCTGGTTTATAAGATGCGCAGATGGGAGAATGCCATCTTTCCTCCAATGAACAGTAAGGAGTACTCTATGTCTTACCTCGTCCTTGACCCCTTCATCTGGGCGATCACGCTCATCATGGAGCCGGGCTGAAACGGAGTCCGTTCTATCCGACCCTTTTTCTGGTCTGCTGTGGGCGATAACGTATCGGTGAGATGATCTGTCCAGAGTAGATTAAACGGGACATGTCCACTACTAGTATGTATGTATATGCCTCGTACTCCACATAGTACATACGATACACACATGCATTGTATAGTGTATACAGTAGTAATACTTTCGGTCCCACCAAAGCACGCCCTAATGCACCCTGACTTTAGACTTGAAAAATCCAAACCAAAAGGAAAGAGTATTGGTATTGGTCACTGCCTAGCGGCTGTAATACATTTTGAAACAAAGTCTATGTAATTTAATCCGAATGCATGAACGGACATGCCGAGTCACAGGAACTAACTTCCCCGGGACGGGACTTGATTTCTGCCATGTTAATTGCGTAGCTGACGCAATCGGTTTGCTTTGCGGTTTGCTGCTCGTTTCATCTCCGTCGTATTCTCGTCCTACTATATTGTCTCATTTTGCATCTGATATGTAACCTGGACAGCCTTGAAATCCATTCTGGGCCTCATCTCATACACAGTAGAAAATAGACACTGGGATCTAGGTATCCATATCTATGCACAAAGCATCCCTTACATGAATAAACCCCACAAAACTTCACTGCCCAGAAGAGCCCCAGAACCCAACCCCCCCCCCAAATACTCAACTCAAAGAGTAGTACGCAGTAAGATACAGCATGGCAGCTCCACCAAGATCAGCCATAACTTCTCATCGCCCAGAACTCAATACATAGATACCACATGACCCCGGCCCGACCAATCACAACCCCTCCCAAAAAAGGATCTGAAATCATTCATCCATGGGAAGAGTACTGACCAAAAGATTGGAAACCTTCATCAGTTCACGGACTATCTTCGTTTTTCTTTGAACATCACGCGGACCCGTTGGTGAGAACCTCCGCTTGTAGCCATTCTCACAAAAGTCTCGTGTCACCAGGTAGACGCGGTCGTGTAACGGGGGGTTTGTATTGACGACGTGTATTTTGTTGTGTTGTGTTGTGTTGTGTGTGTGAGAGAGAGAGAGAGAGAGAGACGGGGTATGAGATGACGGCCGGGGAGGATTTATGGGGGGTGGCTGTTAAGCTCGTGGGGTTTGGTGGGCTGGATGGGAATGCCGTTTTGGGGAAGAGAGAGTCGAGCCGGGTCGAGCTGGTGAATGCGCTATCATAGCCCGGGGTTTCTTTTCCGGGGTCCCGAAGGTGTATTTTCTTTATTGTAGGGTATTGTCCTGTGGAGGACCAGTCACTAGGTGCTCCATTGAGTCTTTATGCTATGGCTGGTTTTGGTAACTTGATCCGTTAGATGTGATTGAAATACGATAATTGGCCAAGCTACTAGGACTGGAATGTGCGTTAAGACGGAGAATTGCCGATTGAGCTCGCTAATAGACGGTATATATATATAAAGTACATAAAAGCCACGGACCAAAGGACATGACAAGTCACTAAGAGCACGGTAGCCTCTTTCATACGGGGAGGGAAGGTGGATATCTTGAAAGTAGCGCCAAAAGATGGCAAAGGAAATGAATAGGGAATGCTGGTCCCAAATGCCGTTTCACATAAGCCCGCCTGGGCAAAAAGTTGACACGGATGTCAAATATGTGTTCGAAATTGATCAATCAACTTTGACGCCGCTGTGCCATGGTTAGCTCCAACATCTAATATTCACCACACCAGCAACCGCTTACCTGTAAATACGTCGAACAAACGCGTAGGCCGTCAAGAACCCAACGGTCCCCGTCAACAAGCCGTATACCGCACATGCCAGAAAGCTGTAGCTGAAAAAGAGCAGACTAGAAACGAACCCGGTGATATGAAGGTGGAAGAAGTAGTACCAAATGCAATAGGCAAATACCCAGAATGCGCTGCTAGCGCCGGTCAGGAAGCTCTGCCACCACCAGTGGTAATTCTGCTTCAGTCAGCTTCGTGATCCTTTACCGATAATGGATAGAGCATACCTCGGAGCAAAGTTGACTGTAGGTTGCGATGATGGTCACTTGACTCACTGTGACTAGCAGTATAGTCGAGACGGCGCTCAAAAAGCCAAACACGTAATAATACCCGCTCTTGTCCTGCCACAAATTCTTGAACACGAACAGAAGCTCAATGAATAGAACAGCAAACGGTGCCAGCCCTGTCAAAACGGGTCCGTAAGTGTTGTGCAGGTACCAGGGTTGCGGCGGAATTTGTCGGGCGATGGACATGGTCTTGGTTGGGTGCTCCCACGGCGTTGTTCGTACATAACCGTACCAACTACCAATATAAACCAAAGGAACTTGAATCAGCAGCCAGAGCGCAAGAAGACCGATCAATGTGCCAAACGGGATTGCGGTGCTGGACGCCTGTGCCCAAACGAAGAGATTCAGGATGAAAATAAGGCAGAAGGTTAGGCCAGGGATGAAGAGAGCGGTCTACTGTTATTAGCAGTGTTCAGGTCACAAGTTTCAGAGGGAAAAGAAGAAATCCGGCCGAGATAGACTTACAACTAGCGTGTTCTTCCTCCACTTGGCGCCGCCAAATGTTTTGTACAACCTGGCCGAGAAGTAGCCGGAGAAGAGGCCTGCAAAAACAAACAACCCCATGCCAACACTCACAAATCCGCCACGGAAGCTGGGGTTTAAGATACCAAGGCAACTGAGTAGAAGAAGTCCCGAGGTCATAAACAATAGTTGCATACCAGAGCCAACAAGTGGTGCAAGTAGGCCGCTGTACTCCGGCACTCGGAAAACGTCCCCATGCAGGAGTTTCCAACCGCTGACATCTTCGAGACCCTCGTCGTCGGATGACAAGTCTGCATCCCGCTCAAGATCCGATCCTTGGTCCAAGAGGCCGTCCCCTTTTCTTTCAAGAGTCTTTGCTTTGGCTGCGCTTCGAGCCTTCAGTTTGGCCTCATCCATTGCCCCGTCCCCTCGACCCTTGATATCTCCTTGCACCGTTCGTCCCCAGATGACATATACAGCCACTCCAAGAACGCTAGCGATAGTCAAAGAATTGAGAATCGCAAACCAGTGCGTCATAGAGCTATCGTCTTGGTTGCTAAAATAGAGGTCCCATCGACTAGACCAGTCAATGCTGTTGTCCTCCTTGAAGTAAATCGAGTATGTGTACGGAATCTTCAGTGTAGTTCCGTCGTCAACCCCGTCGTCTTCTGGGATATATGAAGAACCAGGATACATTTCACGGAGTTTTGATGTGTTTGGAGGAATGTATAGCTCCAGACCGTCGTGGTGCTCATGTACTTGTTTAGGGCAACCGTTCTCCACATGGTCCTCGGCGCGAATACTCTTTGGATAAATCTCGAAACCAACAATTAACTTGCCACCTTCAGGTGCCGACCGCCAGCGGATCACGACGGTGAAATGGTTATTGATATAGTAGTGTGGTTTTCCATCGATGGGTGAGAATTCCCGAGATCCAAGCTTGAACCCAGTTGCGTAGTACTTACGACTACGGTCGACGGTGACAAAGCTAGTAGCTCCAGGCAAGTTGTCCACGATCCATTCTGCTACATAGCCTTCATTGATAAGCTGACGAGCCCACTTGACGTCTTTGCGCCCGACTTCCGCAGTGCAGAGGGCTTGACATTCCATATTCTTTCCCATCTGCAGTTCAAAGTCAGACGTCATGATCCGATCACCACGTAGAATTTCCCCCAAGTTAAGCGAAACGCTATGCCCCGAGCCGAAGGGCGAGCCACCATGCGTTTTCCCGCTCGGGGGGCAGACGAAAGGCAGGTCATAGTAGGCGTACTGAAGCTGCGTATGGTCGGAAAAGATTTTGTTCACAAGAAGGGGAATGGACTCGTCATCGGTATAACGCTTGACTGAATAGCCTATTTCGCAAACATAAACGTGTCAGTTGTAGTGTCTGATGGGCCTAACAGGCTGGTCCAAGCTTACCAGGTATGTAGAACGCGCAGGAGTATGAGACGAATAGCAACCACAAAGCCCACCGATGAGGGCACCACAAGCGCCCCAGCTCCATTATTGAGGTGGTGGAAAAATGGAGGCTAACCCTCACTTTTTGAGAGCACAGATGCTATCAAGGAAGCATGCACCGACGGTTCAGATGTACGTGGCGGGTGCGTGAATCACAAACGTAGATCAGTAACTTAGTTAAACCCAACTGAAGTTGCGCTGGACCGTCCCCATTAAGCAGGCCACTTAAAGAGAGAGAAAAGAAAGAACGTAAATAGTAAAATTTAGGCGCGGTACTGAAAGTAATATGTCAAGAAGGATGAACAAGTGCAGGAAAAAGGCTAATGTAGAACAATAAGAGGTGTATGTATGCTGTCTGGAGGGACCGGCGGTCCAGAATGCGACGGAGAATGAAGAGTCCGAGATATAACAGATCGAATTGATGTAACGAGTGAAATCGGCATAAAATGCCTACCGAATAGAAGTAGATAGATAATAATTTGAGGACGAGGGAGGGGGAGGTGTCAGGGGTGGAAGTGGACAGGATAGCAGCAATTGGTAGTAGTTAAAGTAGTAGTTGATTGCAGGGGAGATTCAGAACGGGGACCCATCAATCCATTGGCATCGAACAGTCCGGCCGATTCTGCCCACAATGGGTTTAGCGTCCATTCCCAAAACGATAATCTCACCGCCGCCCATCTGAATGCGACAACTCAGGTTGTGTTGACTCCACATTGTGACGACTGTCCCTCATACCACCGCTATTCACCTACAGTACAGGGTACTTCGTGGAACAAGTTACATTCTTCATACCTATTTATCGCCGAAAGTCACCCTAAACCGTGACCGGGAAGACGCCCGACAAAGAGATACCCGTATACGAGACAACTGTTGATATACTATCATAACATCAAAAACATGAAGTTCTGCTATACTAACGCCCTTTCTGCTAAGTCATGAGACATTCCCTACATGAAAGCCTTCAAAGCATCCCCCTATATCATATCCGAAAGAGTATGCAGACAGGGTAGTCATAAATTAGAAGCCGTCGATAAAAACAATCGCTCCACGAAAGAAGGCCATTGGCCAACACGCCATTACAGATCGGTAGGAGAACTCAAGAAGGATGGCTCAACAAATATTCCACTGCGCCTTGTACACTGCCACCTGCTCGTCGGAGCGCTTCGATATTCCTCTCAAACTCATAGAAACCCATATCATTGAGCTGGCGAAGCTGTTCCGCATACCTTTCTTCAGGTGGCCGGTTGTCCTGTGGAGGGGGGGTCCCAAATCCGCCGCCTCCGAGAAGCGCCGCCAAGGGATTGGCGCCAAGTCCACCTGCGCCAGCTTCTCCTGGCGGTGCACCCATTGCCTGCATCATCTGCGATAATAGAGCGGGATCGCGAAGGAAAGGATTCTGCTGGGGATTGAAAGGGTTAACCTGACCGCCTTGTGCCCCAAGCATGGCGGGATTGAAAAGGAGCCCGAACGGATTCTGAGCGTTTTGTTGATTTTGACCCTCTCCTGTGGTAGCATCTCCCCCAGCAGCATCTCCAGCGGCTCTCTGTGCAGTCTCAGTTTGACCGGTACCCGTCGCAGTTGAAGCACTGGACGGGTTCGCGCCGCCCATTGCTGGATTACCTCCGAAAAGGGCAGCGAAAGGGTTACCAGCTCCAAGGCCCGGAGGCATAAATGGGTTGAACGCGGGTGCGCCAGGGGCAGGAGTAGCGCCGTTGTTATTTTGGCCGGTTTGGCTTTCCTCTGGTGTTGTGTTTGTAACCCCCGGGGCAGGGAATGCGCTACCGCCACCAAGCCCACCACCGCCACCCATGGCTCTCTGAAGTTGCATCGCCTGGCGAAGCGAATTGGGATCGGTAAGCATACGGCGGAATTCAGGGCTCTGCATCATTTGCCGCACGCCGGGACCCATTTCGCGCAACATGGGGTTTTGTTGAATCATCATATCAATCATCGCTGGGTTTTGTAAAGCTTCATTGATAGTAGACTGGAATTGAGGGTTTTCGAGCATATGGAGCATAGAGTCGGCATCAGGAGGGGCCCCATCTAAACATCATGATTAGCACCATTCAATGGGTTAAATTTTACGCCGCTCATCACTTACGCCACCATCTGGGCCAAACATTCCAGCTCCTGGAAGTTGCGCAAAACCAGCATATCGTGCGCCGGTCAAACCGGCCAGTGGGTTGTTGCCTGTGCCGGCCGCAAGGTTTGTGGGGACACCAGTGGCTGGAGTAGCAGAGGTGCCTGACGGCGTAGATGCCGAGGCAGTCTGAGAAGTGCCGGCCTGACGCTGATTGCTAGCAGCACTCTTTACCAGGTGGATGGTGTGTCCATCTTTGATCTTGTATGTAGCCAGGGTTTCATTATCTTTCAGCACTCTTCCCGAGTAGATTAAGCGCTGACGCTCCGCTGGAGTATCTGCATATTCCGACGTCGCAAGCTTTTCTTTCAACTCTGACACTTGCGCAGACTGTGGAAGAGTGATGGTGAATTTTGCATCATTCGAAGACTTGATATTGAAGGTGATGGGAGAGTCCTCCGCCGTCGCGGTGTCATCAGCCATTATAACGTAATTTCGGCGAGTGGACTGAGGGGAGGTAGGGGCTTAGATTAAGGGTCTTCACAAAACCACCGCCCGGAGAAGTGAAGGGTGGTGATATATATTCAATTAGTTTGTCGGAGAACAAGAGGAGGTAAGATGGGGATGGGGTAAAAAGTAAGTGAGCAATGGAATAGCCGCAGTAAGTAGTGAACAATGCCACTTCTCGGCACAGCCAATACCTACTGATAGCGTCAGTCGGAACGGAAAGGTAGAAGGTGGCAGAAACCCATCGTCCGCCTTTTCGGAGAGCGGGATAGACCTGTTGCGCTGCGAGTAACTTACATACCACGATCAATCGGGGTAATGTGCGTGAGGAAATGACGTTCGAGGTATTACCAATACTGAACACGTGATACTCAACAAACAGGTCAAACTAGAGTAGCTTCATTCTCTTCCCACCGGAATTTTCACTTTCTTCTCAGGACACAATCGGGTGAACTGTCGCGTCTTGCTCTCAAGACTCCAACGCAAACCCATTGCGAGGACACTCGTTCTCGAGAGTCCTCTTCCTCAAGCTCTGTATCTGCAGCAATGGGAATGGTATCACGTTAAAGTCAACTTTGGTTGCAATTCTGCAGTAAACAAAACACATAGCATCGTCTGTCTGATCCAGGCTTGGAAGGAGCCTAGCTGCTCACCATGGCTACCACCTCGCATATGTTCATGTACTCCCTGACAATCCAGCCGCCTACTGCTGTTACACAGGCCATCCTGGGTCAGTTTGCGGGTACCAAAGAACAACAGATTGTCACCGCGTCGGGGTCAAAGCTCACTATTCATCGACCTGATCCCACCCAGGGCAAAGTCACCCCACTTTTTTCCCAAGATGTCTTCGGCATCATTCGCTCTCTGGCTGCTTTCCGACTAGCTGGGAGTAATAAAGGTATGTTCGACATTCCCCTTGGTGTGATTCCGAGATCATCTTAGTGATTCTTCAAGCTTCCGGGCAGCACGATCCTTAACTGCCGAGTCGACCACCTTGGAGGTGGGACGTGCCCCGGTCAGCGACGTTGACGCTGGGTGCTAGTCCTTGACTTTTGCTGAAAGGTGCATCTAGATTACATCATCATTGGTTCTGACTCTGGACGCATCACTATTATTGAGTATGTGCCCTCCCAGAATCGGTTCAACCGTATTCACCTGGAGACGTTTGGCAAATCCGGTGTCCGTCGTGTGATTCCCGGCCAATATCTGGCGGTTGATCCGAAAGGCAGAGCTTGTCTCATTGCATCTGTGGAGAAGAATAAGCTTGTTTACGTTCTGAATCGGAACTCGCAGGCCGAGTTGACGATCTCATCACCGCTTGAAGCACACAAGCCACAGACACTAGTCTTTGCGATGTCGGCATTGGATGTAGGGTATGAAAACCCGATCTTCGCGGCGCTTGAGGTGGACTACTCGGAGTCTGATCAGGATCCTACGGGTCAAGCGTTCGAAGAAGCTGAGAAGGTTCTGGTATACTACGAACTGGACCTTGGACTGAATCACGTCGTGCGCAAATGGGCGGACCCTGTCGACCGCACATCCTCGATGCTCTTCCAGGTCCCCGGAGGCGCCGATGGCCCTAGCGGAGTCCTGGTTTGTGCTGAGGACAGCGTCACCTACCGACACTCAAACCAAGATGCCTTCAGGGTACCGATTCCTAGGCGTAGTGGCCCAACAGAGAATCCCGAACGTAAACGGTTCGTTACGGCCGGTGTGATGCACAAGATGAGGGGTGCCTTTTTCTTTCTCCTCCAGACTGAAGATGGCGACCTTTTCAAGCTGAATATTGACATGGTTGAAGACGACAATGGTCAATTGACTGGCGAAGTGAGAAGACTGAAGATTAAATACTTCGACACGGTTCCCGTCGCGTCGAACTTGTTGATCCTCAAGAGTGGTTTCTTGTATGTTGCCAGTGAGGCAGGAAATCATCACTTTTACCAATTCGAGAAGCTCGGTGATGATGACGAGGAGATCGAATTCAGCAGTGAGAATTTCTCTCCAGATCCTTCTGTCCCACTTGAGCCCATATACTTCCGACCTCGAAGTGCAGAAAATCTAAATCTCGTTGAGACTATCAACTCCTTGAATCCATTGATTGATAGTAAGATCGCCAACCTTTCCGAAGAAGACGCTCCCCAGATCTATACTATCTCTGGAACTGGTGCTCGTAGCACGTTTAGGACGCTTAAGCACGGCTTAGAGGTCTCTGAAATCGTTGATTCAGAACTCCCCAGTGTGCCTTCAGCTGTTTGGACTACCAAATTGACTCGGGCTGATGAATTTCATGCCTACATCGTCCTTTCCTTTGCGAATGGCACTCTTGTGCTCAGTATCGGCGAAACCGTGGAGGAGGTGACTGATACTGGCTTTCTGTCATCTGCCCCTACTCTCGCCGTTCAACAGCTTGGGGAGGATTCTTTAATCCAAATTCACCCCCGGGGTATTCGTCATATTATGGTCGATCGTCGGGTGAATGAGTGGCCTGCACCTCAACATCGGTCCATCGTTGCTGCCGCAACGAATGAGCGCCAAGTTGCGGTGGCACTGAGCTCTGGAGAGATCGTGTACTTTGAGATGGACTCTGATGGGACCCTTGCTGAATACGACGAACGGCGCCAGATGTCTGGCACAGTGACATGTCTCAGTCTCGGAGAGGTTCCTGAAGGTCGTGTTCGCAGCTCGTTCTTAGCTGTGGGATGTGACGACTCCACAGTCCGCATTCTGAGCTTGGACCCTGATTCCACCCTGGAAAACAAGTCTGTTCAGGCCCTCACTGCAGCCCCGTCTGCCTTGAACATCATGTCCATGTCTGATTCCAGTTCTGGCGGCACGACACTCTATCTTCACATCGGTCTGTACTCTGGCGTCTACCTTCGAACAGTCCTGGATGAGGTGACCGGCGAACTGTCCGATACGCGTACACGCTTTCTGGGCTCGAAGCCCGTCAAGCTATTCCATGTCTCTGTTCAAGGGCAAACTGCCGTTCTGGCTTTGAGCTCACGTCCTTGGCTGGGCTATTCAGACATTCAGACAAAGGGCTTCATGCTTACTCCCTTGGATTACGTCCCACTTGAATGGGGTTGGAACTTCTCGAGTGAGCAGTGTCTGGAAGGCATGGTTGGTATTCAAGGCCAAAACCTTCGGTATGATGCATTCCCTGTTTCCTTTCCTCCGTTGACCCTGATCGTATGATGAGAATATGGGACCTGAAAACCCATGTGGAAGCTTATTATTATTTTATTTCCAATTGTTCCTACTGAGATCAATTTTATTTTGAACACTACATGTCAGCTGCTGCTTGCGAATAGTTGCATTTGCTAACTGATGCGGATAGGATTTTCTCCATCGAAAAGCTTGACAACAACATGCTGCAGCAGTCGATTTCCCTCGCTTACACGCCGCGCCGTTTCTTGAAACACCCTGAGCAACCACTTTTTTATGTCATTGAATCAGACAACAATGTTTTGTCACCATCCACTAGGGCGAAACTAATAGAGGATTCCAAGGCACGTACTGGTGATGAAACCGTGCTACCTCCCGAGGAATTTGGATATCCACGGGGTTCTGGTCACTGGGCCTCATGTATTCAGGTTGTCGACCCAGTACACGCCAAATCTGTTGTCTCGACAATTGAACTTGAGGAAAATGAGGCTGCTGTCAGTGTTGCAGCTGTTCCCTTCACTAGTCAGGACGATGAGACGTTCCTCGTTGTAGGAACAGCAAAAGATATGAATGTTAACCCTCCATCGTCTGCCGGCGGATACATCCATATTTACAGGTTCCAAGAAGATGGAAGAGAGCTTGAGTTTATCCATAAGACCAAGGTCGAAGAACCTCCACTCGCTCTTCTTGGTTTCCAAGGCCGACTGGTTGCTGGTATTGGCTCGATGCTCCGGATCTATGACTTGGGAATGAAACAACTTCTCAGGAAGTGTAATGCCCAAGTGGTGCCAAAGACGATTGTGGGCCTCCAGACGCAAGGCAGCAGAATTGTCGTGAGTGACGTTCGTGAGAGTGTTACGTATGTCGTATACAAGTATCAAGAAAATGTTTTAATTCCATTTGTGGACGATTCTGTCTCGCGCTGGACGACTTCTACGACGATGGTCGACTATGAAACCACCGCTGGTGGTGACAAGTTTGGTAATATCTGGATGCTGCGGTGTCCCAAGAAAATATCCGAGCAGGCTGATGAGGATGGATCGGGCGCACACTTGATCCATGAACGTGGTTATCTCCACGGTACGCCCAACCGTCTGGAGCTGATGATCCATGTTTACACCCAGGACATCCCGACCACCTTGCACAAGACCCAGCTTGTAGCTGGTGGGCGGGACATTCTCGTCTGGTCCGGATTCCACGGTACTATTGGAATGCTCGTGCCCTTTGTCAGCCGAGAGGACGTCGACTTCTTCCAAAACCTGGAGATGCAATTGGCAGCACAGAACCCTCCCCTTGCTGGACGGGACCACCTCATTTACCGGAGTTACTATGCACCTGTTAAGGGCGTCATTGACGGTGACTTATGTGAGACGTATTTCTTATTACCTAATGACACGAAGATGATGATTGCTGCGGAACTTGACCGTTCAGTGCGAGAAATTGAACGGAAGATTTCGGTATGTTTTACCTCGTACCATGCTGTGTGAACAATCAACTAACTCCTGTGTAGGATATGCGGACGAGAGTGGCGTACTGATTTTAGCGGACACGGCGTCTAGCGGCTTCTTTTTACTGTACCGGGGTTCTTAGATACCCGATAATCGATATCATCATGTACAGCTTCTACCGTAAAACCTGGTGCCTTCCGTTTTCAACTTTGCCAATAGAGATAGGGAGAACGCAGTATCGTATGTATCTGCATGTTGACGTCTCTTGCCTCGCTCGGTCCTCTGCCTCACTTGGTTGATCTTGAGCTGGATGCAGCATGGACTCTCAGAGTTCACCCTGTATGAGACAAGAAAGAGGCTAACGCCCTCGACGATCTTTGAGTACGGTTTTATCTGCATGCCACAGATATGAATCGTAATTTATCCGTCGGGACAGTTATTCTTGTATGGTCTCTCGTAGTTTAGTTCTAGTCAATGTCATCCTCCCGCACCTTGATTGTGCCTCCATGGCGATAACAACCGTTCTATATACAATTTATCCAAATATACAATGTTCAGTCGCTGCCTCTACATGTCTCTTTTATAAATCAGACTACGCACCAGCATCCCGTATGTCCAGTGTGGTCCAGATTGCCTGATCTCTTAATGCCGGCTGTCACTTGGGATCCCATGTCACTATCACGACAAACATTATGAGAAGAATGGCTCACTGATCGGCAAACAAGGCCATTCGTACCTACTTGTTTTCTACTTTAAGGTCCCAAATGAGAAACGAATCCTCAAGGATGTTGTTATTATCGTCGTTTTTCTACAGCAATAACGGTCGTTTCTGCTAACACCCAAGGCCTTTTACCAGGAATGCCGTTTGCTCTGTGCTCTCGAATTTACAGAACATTCGACTAGCTAGCCTTGACACGGAGGATTTAGTCAAAGGATATGCTTTGTTGTGGTAACTACAGGTAGATTCCTCATCATGATGCGGTTGTGTCACATCCAAGCTTTACCACAGCAAGTGCCAGGAGCTTCCATACCTACTGTCCTACAGCTATGACCACTTCCCTGTATGAGCCCTTAATGGTAAGTATTAGGCCTGACGCTTCTTCGAAGCCCATGCATAGTACAAGCAGACAACGGATTTTCGGTTCTCTGAGCAATCCTGAGTTTGCGATGAGCAATATCCTGCTTTACTACACTATGGTTCGAGTTGAGAGTTACCAGGATGTCACACTTCAGATTCATGCGGTTGTGTTTTCAATCACTGGTAACACATCCCACTGCGCTCGTCTATGATGGACGGTATCTACACTACCTCGTTAGCGTGATCCAGGGGTACCTCGAGCATCGAATAGAGACTACGGACATAACACACTCTGTTTTTGTACAAAAACTCGCTGATCTTGAGACAATTTCGCAGCTGAAAGTCTGAGGTGGCCCGAGTGCCAGCAGTGCCTAGAATAACCGCCTGTAGCTGCTAGAGCTGCTTGTGATCTGCAGGGGAATCATGATTTAGAGTTTATCGAGCTGTTTTTCTTATCCCCAGCTAAGTTTTCCATGAGAACTATCAGACTCTATTTGGTTTAAACCTGTTCCTTCTCCAATGCTATTCTATAAGATCAGCTGTTAGGGCTAAGGGTGTATCGAGAGGTCATTGTATGGTTTGGCTCTACGTTCTTCGGGCGACTAACTGGCCCAGCTTCCGGTCGAAACTTCTCCATAATGGCTGCCAAGAAGGGGCAAATGGGACCGGGCCGGGGTAGGAGAAGAAAAATTTTCACAGATGGCGACATCGAGCGCTAGAAACCATTATTATATCGTATCACTTAAGATGCTATCAAGTATTGTTAGTTTCCCGTCGGCATACCGTAGCGGTCGGCTCATAGACGTCGCTTAGCCACGGCTAGACGCGGTCCCGTGGAAAAAACGGCTGGAGACAGTGAAATAGCGTACCTTCGTTCCTGGTTTCTGATGGAGGAGTGACTAATGATAATGAGGGATATATAGCAGGAAATGAAGTCGGTCGACTCGATGGGGATTCCATTTGTTCTTCTTCATGGGGAGGGGAAGAATTCAAGATTCTCTTCAGGGTGATTCTTTTTTGAGTTCAACTGTTACAGCTGGGTCAGGATTAATAATTGAAGTATGACAGCATCGAGACCAAGAAAACGCATGGACGGCCAATGGGATAAATTAAGTCGATTGATCCCTTGGCGAAGAATCTTGGACGAAGAAAAAAGTGGATCTCGAGCCGAAGCTGTAAGGCGCAGAGCTAAACGGTCGACTGGCGACAACACGAAGTTACTTGGAGCGGGTAAACGTTCTTATTCGCTTCATCCCATGGGCTAGACTCTTTAGTTCAGTCTTCTCGGTACTCGGAACGACTAGTATACGAGGACTTTGATTATCAACAATCGTCTTCCAAGCTGTTGTGGTCGTTCTTTGCCTTGGTCACACATGTCTCAAGGTTGGGAACCCGTAAAACACGCACTATGGGCAATGATTGACGAATAGTTTATGGGGGCAGACGGCCATCAGAAGACCCTCCTCAGGATGGTGTGAGATCTACGATCATCACGCGATAGGGACCCGGTTGGGAATGCTGGAGAGTAAGGAGTTTTGAACTCCCATTAAAGGGTATTATCTAGCTAGGGTTATGCCAAACTATTGGTCTGATGATCGTCACCAACCTACATATTTGTCAGGCTGCTTACTATTAACTATCCTTTTCTTCCCCTGAATCTCCCTGTCCCACGGGGGGGAATACCTTCTTACTCCGGAGTAAAGTTCATGACCAATATGACACAGGGCGTGAGGTCGGCATCGCTTAAGGCTTGATATTATCCGGGATTTGGAGGTGACTGCACTGAATGTCACGGAAGGGCGCAAAGGATCATCGGGAGTTGGACCAATCGCTGGGAAAAGTGGATCTGGGCCGGAATTCGTGTTATGGAGACGAACTATGAAAATATTCATTCATTCATGTGGTCGGTGTGTGAGTTTGTTGGTTCGGTCTTAATATTTTAAATTTTTTTTTCTATTTTTTTTACCTTTTTTGTCCAACAAGTGGATTATCGTCAACACGTGCTGAAGATGACCGATCAATGGATTCTCTCTTTCTTTGCTCAAGGCGTGACTCATTTTGCGCCCTGTGTATTGACATGGCCGATGAGAAAGAGAAGGGGGATGGTTAGTTATGAGCTAGGTATTTAATATTTAATATTGAAATCGCCGGGGGTCCGTTCAAAAGGATATCCATCGTTGTTATCTAGTTTTGAGTGTGCTGCAAGTATACATCAAACTATCTCCACAGCTAGCCATTACTATTACCCAACGACAACCATCACCCCATCCCTACATTCAATTTAGAACCTTTCTCTTGCAGCTGGCGTCTCCCTTCGTTTCTTTTTTATATTCTTCTTTCTCTCCACGCTGCAATCCAATTCCTTCTGCTCAGTAGCTACCTCTCCTCTTCACTATCGGTCTGGGGTGCTGCGCATGACGCGCTCTCCACAATATCCTGGAGCATTTCTCTCTGTATTATCCCCTTACGTTGTGATATACAGCCGAAATGACCTCATTTGTCACTCGTAGCTCCAGCACGTTGGAGTCCTTGACGCAGTCGCGTCCGAAGGTCGACATCGAGCTCGCCGGACAGGCCGAAGGGCTTGTCAGTTCATATACCACCAAGGATCGTATTGAGGGGACGGCAGTGATAACGGTAGACCGTGATACTCGTTTTGATGATGTTGACATCACCTTTGAGGGTAAGGAAGTCCCAGACAGGAGAGATCACTCAACGCCGGAGGGAGCCTTGACTCATATATACAGGGACATCGAGAACTTCCGTGGAGCGTGTAGCGATGCCAGGACGTACAGGCGCTTACCAGACATTCCTCCGACTTCGCCAACCGATTGAGGACTCTGCCTATCCTATGCCCCGTGTGCTGGAGGCCGGACGCACTTACAGGTTTCCGTTCACATTTGTCGTACCCGATCGTCTGCTGCCACATGTATGTAGCCACGCAAAGACGAACACCCATGTCGAACGCTCTCACACCCTGCTCCCACCTTCTCTGGGGGATCCCATGTTGGCCAATGACGGCAGGTCACTCTTGAATGACCTAGCCCCAGATATGTGCCGGATATCGTATTTGATCCGGGTTAGCGTGCAACGCAAGCCAGAGAATGCCCCGTCGAAGGCCTTGGCTTCGGTAGGAAAGAAGGTGCGGATCATTCCGGCCGTCGATGAGGAGCCGCCTTTAAACATCACGGACGATGACAGCTACTGCATTCGGAAGGAGAAAGACGTCAAGCGCGGTTTCATGAGAGGCAAGTTAGGTCGACTAGTCGTCGCCTCGTCACAACCCAAGCCTGTGCAACTGTGCCCACCAAACAGTGAGGCCACTGATTCGGTCAGCACCGCTGCGACAGTACATCTACGATTCGACCCCGTGGGCAATGAGGAACCTCCCCGCCTGGGCACGATCTGGAGTAAGCTCCGAGCATCCAGTCTGTTCAGTGCAGAACCCTGGGGTGATTACCCTTCCCCCCGAAATGTGCCCTGGGCACAGATAGGTCAAGGATGTTACACCGAGACCGTCCCCCTTTCTACCATGTGCGTGGCGTCTGCACAGTGGACGAAGCATACCAGCCCCCGGGGACTCAGTCGCTGCGACTCGATGGAGTCGTCATCATCCTCGGAGTCCTTAACCGGTCCATCAGCGTCTTTTACCGGAGAAACCTACTATACCGCATCAGTCGTCGTGCCCATCACTCTTCCCAAGACGAGAGCATTCGTCCCAACCTTCCACTCGTGTCTGATCTCTCGCATATATTGCCTCGAACTCAGCATCTCGTACCATACGCCAAACGCCAATATCCTGACCCCGACGGCAACGCTAAAGATCCCCATCCAACTCACAAGCCGGTCTCGGTCCGATGCAAAGACAAAGGGTTCTGAGCATGAGATCACCCAGCATGAAGTTAATGCCGAATTCTTCAGCCCCCGCAGCGTCGCACCCCCGACAGTGGTCCAGGTGGCGCCACCAGAGTACTCGGAGAACCAAGGCCCAATCCTGCCTCCTGACCGTTCGATCGATTTGATGTCTACTGCCCGAGTCCCCAGGGTCAATACTGGAGGCGTCGGGACTGCTTGTTAAAAGTCTTCCCGCATTCAACAGCGGATGCAGAGGGTTTCACGAGATCTAAAAGTTCTGTGTTCCATGGCGTTGAGAAAATGTGTTTTGTCTGAATATACCCGGATTGTTTTGTTGTATGAAATTCGCATAGCAATAGCGCATGAGGCGTTTTTGATCGAGATATCCGGCTATCGCCAGGTTCTGAAATCATGTTTGGAGTCTTTTGCACTGAGCCTAATCTAATTTAGAATACTTGAGTTATAATATAGACTAACTTGATGAATACCTGAATTGATACTATATGTAGTCCTACTCGCCTGAAATCATAGGCATCACTCTATCTCCAGGTCACGCCCCCTTCCTCTCGGTGCCTTCATAAAAGGTGGATTGAACAAAAGACCCTCTTTCTGATACATTCAAGTATCTACTATCACCAAACTTGGAAACGTACCCTGAAAGCCCCGCTGAACAAAGCATCCGTGGAACACAATCCCATACAAAGCAATATAATCCCCAAGTATCCTGTCACTTGACAAAGAAAAGCAGGAATGTGCGTCTTTATAGAAGCCGTTCAAGTATATCATCATTTGTTCCCCCCCACCCCCACAGTATTAGACAAACTGCTGACGTTCATTATACAGATATCAGACGTGACTATAAGTTCAACATGGATTCCTTATCAACACCACCTCCAGGCTAGTCTCCTCAAGCAGATATACTTGGACACTCACTGGCATTATCCTTCACTATGAAAACTTTCTTCCTCCTCCTCTGGGGCCTTGCATGCTTCACCAGTGCTGCCCTCATCCCACACAAACGATAAACATCATACTTCTAATACTTCTGAGCCTGAGAACGGGTATATGTCCATGGCCTACTATGCAAGTTGGGTAATCATTACCTATCAAACCAGCACAGAAGACCTCTTTAACATGAAAGCGTAGTCCATATACAATGGCCACTATCCGCAGCATATCCCCGTCGACAAACTCACCCACGTCCTCTACGCCTTTGCGAACATCACCGAAACTGGTGAGGTGAGGCTATGGGGTCAATGGTCAGATTATGATAAACACTTCCCCGGAGACCCAACGGAAGCAGAGAAAGACAATGTCTACGGATGCGTCAAACAGCTGGGTCTCCTAAAGCGGAAGAACAGACATCTGAAAGTCCTTCTGTCGATCGGTGGGTACACAAACTCACAAAGTTGGGCTGGTATTCTCAATGTTGAGGCGAATCGAAAGACCTTCGCCCGGACGGCTGTCGAGTTGATGCATGACGTGGGATTTGATGGGGTGGATATCGATTGGGAGGTCAGCTTTTCCCTTCTATCTATCTCTCCCTCTCCTTCTCTTTATCTTATGTATTTTATTTATCATTTCACGAGGCTGATAGCATATAGTATCCCAAACAAGAGAGTGCAGAAGATATGGTATCTCTCCTGAAGGAAGTAAGAGAAGTATGTGCTGCGTATACATCAGGAAATACATGACAATCCGATTCCAATAATAATTCTCTTGCCTCTCTTGCATGGCACCGCTAAGAACAGACCAACAGGAGCTGGACAGTTGCAGTAAGGAGCATACGAATGGCAAAAGGTTCCTCCTCACCATCGCCTGCTCAGCTGGTACGTGTGGTCCCTTCAAAACACAAAAGAAGAGAACTAACGACAAGTCTCAGGGGCGTCAAACTACAAGGTTCTCCGGATGTCTGGGATGGATAAATATCTCGATCTCTGGAACCTGATGGCATACGACTACGTCGGTATTTGGGTAAAAACAACCGGTCATGCAGCTAACCTCTATGGCAACTCCTCTAATCCCGAAACCACCCCGCCAATACAGATGATGCTATAAAGTACTATACCTCTAATGGCGTGCCACCCAAAAAGATTGTTCTCGGAATACCGCTTTACGGCCGTGCATTCGTCAACACTACTGGACTAGGCCAACCCTATGTTGGTGTTGGGACGGGCATGGCGGATGCCGGAGTTTGGCATTACAAGGTACTGCCACTGGCTAACGCAAACGTTGTTGAACTACCAGATTTAGGGGCCAGTTATAGTTATGACGAGAAAAACAAGATGTATGTTTCCTACGATACGGTGAAAACGACCATAGCCAAGGCGGACTATATCAAAAAGCAAGGCCTTGCAGGTGAAATGTGGTGGGAGACCAGTATGGATAGAGTTGGGGAAAACAGCCTTATTGACACAGTATGTCTTGATTCCTTCATTTCTATTGTCCCTCGAACCTACCTGCTTGCTTAATGGTGAAACGGTATACTGGCTAATATGGCTCAGCTGGTTCGAGAACTCGGTGGCACTGACGCTTTGGAAAAATCCGAAAACTATATCGATTTCTCCTGGTCGAAATACGCAAATGTCCGGGATGGTTTCAAAGCTGATCAGAAAGCATGAGGAGCATTGGTGGTAGTTCTGGCCATTCATTCTACTCCTCTGACCTGAATCATTATATCAAGTTAAGGGTTCAACCCCTATGTATCCCGTTTCCTAATACCTCGCTAAGATTAGACAATATTGATTCGCTATTCATGATATAAGATGCGTCTCTCTCCTGGATGAAATCAGTAGAACAACTGCGGAGTTCTGTTCATTTAGCTCTTCCACTAGAACCAGCATATCTCTTAGAGAATTAACCGGATATTCCAACCCAAAATTCTCAGGCTATTCTTAAAATGAGTTTAAGCAGTGAAAATAGGACAGGAATAATAAGTGTGGGATTTGCATGACCTCAAGACTAAGGCTCTAGATGTACCTAGGGTTGGGAGGGCAGGGGTTACCTGTCCCCTGTGAATTATTTGACTTACGTGTATTATTTGCTTTTCCTTTCTTTCATCTCACTGCATGAAGTGTTTTTCTGACTGGGCGGCTGTGTTGTAGATCAAGATATAGAACCTCATGGAGAGGGGTATACAGCCTATTTTTTGGAACAAGGGGTCTTGTATCATGATGTTCGTGTTTTGATCTTTTTTTATCTTTCTGCAGGGTTATGATATAAATTGCAACAGAGGATGATGGACAGGGGACATGTTGAAAAAATTTCTACTGGACAGTAGGTAGAACCAAATCTATGAATTATATATTCAAGGGCACAACAACAAAACCAAGCCAACTTTTCTATACACAAAGAACATCTCCACTCAAGAACAGAATTCCAACGCCAGAAATGCCCAGAACCTCTTTTTGAAAACTTGACTTCGTCCCGATCGGAAAGCACATCAGGTTAACATATCATCCAACTTCTCGCCGAGCACGTCCTCGATCTGCTTAACCCACTTGCGAACCTCCTTCTCCACGTTCTCGTCCTCGTCTTCCATCAGTTCACTGATGTACGGCAGCATCTCGGGCAACAGAGCAAGCCACTCCTCGCCCAGCTGCTCGGTGAGCGCCTGTTCCGTCTTGAGGGCTGCGAGACGCGTGTGCGGGTTCTCGCCGCCGGCGGCTTTGCCGGTGGGGCCGGCTGAGGGACGCAGGTACCGCATAAGGACTGTGTTGAGTTCCTTGTGATTGTCTGTGGAGTCGGCTGCCACGGCCAGTTCGGTGATTGCTGGGATGGCTTCGTTGATGACTAGGGTTGCTGTTGTGGAGTGAGTGGCGTGGGCGAGTTGGGAGATTAGGGGTGTTGCGATTTTGGTGAGATGTGAAGGAGATTGCCAGAACTCTGTTTCGGGTTGCATTAGTTAATCTGCTTGTGTTAGGGTTGGGAAACTGTCGTTCAGCTTACCGTCTTGGTCATGCTCGAAAGCGTTCTTGAGCAGGCGCATAGCTGCCAACCAGAGGGATTTGGTGTTGGGGTTGGACGGGCTGGCTTTGCCGAGGACTGATACTACGTTCTCGAGGATGTAGCTGGCATAGCCGGTGACAATGGACTGTGGTTCGTTAGAAGAGGATTGATTGGGTTGAAGAGAGTCTGGAACCATATTTTACTTACCTGAAGAGTTCCGAAGAAAACCTGCAGGAACTTGTAGAAGGTCGTGAGTCGGGCCAGGCTGCCCTGGGTATCCTTCTTTGAAACGCCGGTTGTTGCCCACTCGAGGAGCTTTGTGAAGATAGGACGGAAGGTTGAGTCGTTGAGCTTGTAAACCATCTTGATTGTGACCTCATTGATGGTTTCCTCGATCTCGTCTACATCAGACAAGTCAAAAGTAGCATCCGATCCTAATGCGAGTTGCTCCCGACGCAAATCGAACGCCTTGAAAAGAATGTTGGTGATTACAGGGAGGTTCTTCGCGGTAGATGACTTCGGGTGCTTCTCAATGGCCATGCTGACGACTTCCAGAGTTTCCTTCGTAGCGTCTGGTCCGGCTTGCACCGCATGCTGCCAGTTGCGGTCGACTGCACCGAATGTCGCCGACGCATCAACCTTCTTGGCCATAAGTCTCAGTGCTTCCTGCCGGCTCTCTTCTTCACACTCATCGTTCATGGCGGACTTGTACGAAAGTACAAGGACCTTGTCCAGATGAGAAGCGGAGATCATGTAAGGAAGGTGGACGAAAAGAGCTGAGAACAGGGAGTAAACAGCATCATGCAACCTTGTGTTCTCCTTGCCATCCTCCAAGCTCAATTCAAGCAAGGCCAGCGAGCGGTTGAGTGTGTCCGGCAGGGCAGGGATCATGGCCTGGCCCAGGACTTCGGCCATAGAGGCAAGACACAGCACGCCCATGATGCGAATACGGTCATCCTCCTGTCCGATGCAAACCTCACTAGCAACAACCCTGGCGGCAGGGATAACCTTCGACGGGTCCTTCTTACCATACTTGTCGGCTATGCGGTCGATGCAAGCCACCGCAGCGTGCTTGAGCAGGATGTCTGGCGAAGACTCGACAATCTTGACCAAGACGGGCAAGAAGTCCAACATCCTGGTTTGGGAAGGACTGTCACGTTCGGGGTTCTGGCGTAACCGGCCTTCCAGGAGCCGGAGAACCTTGCGGCGGAGTTCGTCGTTGGGGCGCTCAAGCAACACCTCGATCGTGTCGAGGAAATCGACGAGCGATAAGGTTCCGAACAGTGCACTGAGAACTTCACCACTTGCCTGGCCGACGGACTTCATGTCCTGCATGTTGTCTCCAATTGCCAAGGTTTGTTCCAGGATCTGCGAGAAGAGGGCGCGGATTTGTTGAGGTTCATCACCTTCCTCTGTTGTGAAGGCCTTGGCCATCTTTGACTTGAGAGAAGAATGCCTAAACAGGTAGGCCAAAGCCCGGAGAAGGTCAACGGCAACCTTCTGAGGCTCACGGCCGTCGTCACTTCCGATTCCAAGGAGAACTTGTGAGATACCAGGCTTCGACTTGAGAGAGTCGCTGACCAGTCCGAGATACTTGCTGTAGGTGGCAAGTTCAACAGGAGCATTGGCATCCGATACCAGGCCCGTCATCAAGATCAAAACATCCTTATCCATGGAATATCTATTGGCGAGCATGGACAAAACAGCGAACAAGAAGTCCTGCGTTCCAAGCTTCGTAATAAGGGCGTGGAAAAGTCGGAGGCGGCGATGTGAAGGGATGTGCTCGAAGGCAGCGGTGAAGCTGAGCAGCAACTCGGATGTCCCTGACACAACGTCACGCTTCTGGTTACGCAATGACTGAATGAGGGCCGGGACGACTTGGTCAATCGTTTGATCGATCACGGAAACAGAGTAGTCGTCATCCTTCTTGAGCACGCTGGAGCCCATGAAAGTGAAGATTGGCATCACACTGTGAAGAACCACTTCAGGAGCAATGACAGACAGTCCCGCAACCAAGAGAAGGGCTGCGTTCTGCACTTGAGGACTGTCGGTAGTGCGGACACAATCGACAACCAGATCGGCACGAATAACGGAGGTATCGAACTGTGGCTTACCAATGGTCTTCGAGCGATTGACAATAGCCAGCAAGCTGCCAAGTGCCAAGCTGAGCAGGTAACTCATTCCTGACTGAACTTGAGACTTGAAGTGGTGGAGAGCAGCCAGGGTTTGGAACAAGCCGTCAGCCAGTTCCGGGTGGGTCTCAGGGAAAGAACTATCTACCAACTCCAGAATGAAGGTCATCTTCTCCATGAGTTCACTGAGAGTAGCCTCATCCTTGACGGTCATTGCGACCATATTACTCTGGCTGGTGCGCCTTCTCTTGGGAGCCGGCCCAAGACCTTCCATATCAGTGACCGTGGCAGGAATCTTCTGGAGGAATTGAGAAAGCACGGCTCCCGGAAGTTCTACACTGCGCAGGACGTCCCTACAACCATCAACCAGAGGCGAATCTGATTGTTCCATAGATATCTCAAAGAGATTCTCCGCGGCAAGAACTTGCCGATCTTCAGGAACCTTAGGCCAGACATCCTTCATACGACCGAAGATTGCGCCGACGAAAGAAGGACTCAGGGACTCCGAATACGGGCTCACGTTGGATAAAAGCACGGTGATAGCGTCTCTCTCCTTTGGTGTCACCGTCAAGACAATCTGGTTCTGCATCTCTGAAACAGGGACTCGCTCCTTCTCACAAACATCCTTAGCCTTCTGTCCATCCATCTCTCTCCAGCTCTTTAGTAGCGGCCCAAGTTCCTTAGTACGGGTCGTTCCACCAGCCTTTTCAACACGGTTAAGAAGCTTTAGCAAACCAAATTTGGGCGCATAGAGCGGAACATGAACAGCATGAGAGCAGAGGCAGGTGAAAAAGCTTAATCGAACAGCCTTCTTAAGCTCAGACGACTCGGAGTCCGAAACGGACGAGCCACGCAGAGTAGCCTCGAGAACTCGACCGATATGATCTGGATCAATGACGTATTCTTCCAATCCTGGAAGCAAAGCGCGCTCGAAAACCTTCTGTAAATCGCGGCCCGGGATCCATTGGATATTCTTGGGCTGACTGTCTTGACCATAAATTGTGTTGCAGGCCCAGACGCCTCCTGGAGCATCACCCTTCTTATTCTTATGGAGACTACCAATGATAGTCAAAATGCCAGCAGCCTCCCGACGAACTCGCTCTGAGGGATCGGCAAGAGTGACTAAGACAAAAGGCAGTAATGCTTGGAGATCCACGTCAATGGAAGCGGTAGTGAGGAACGAAGAGACCATATTCAATGCAGCCACTCTGGTACCAATGGGATATGACCCGGAGAAGACCCGGACAAAGAAAGACAGATATTGAGGAGATTTTGTAGCGTTCGCTTTGTCAAGAGCTGGCAGGCTGGCGAAGGCATCAAGCTTCTCTTGAGACCCAATACCCAGACCAAAAGTCCGGACAAGGCTATCGTACACTGGGATGGATTGGGTACTGAGATATGAGCCCTTGAACGAGCTACCCGCCAGAGACTCTAGAGCCGGTGTGAAGTTATCTTGCTCCTCCTCCTTCTCCGCATCTTCCATCTCCACGTCTTCCAAGGCTTTGGGAGCGGGTGCAGACTCGATAACTGTTTGCAGATTTTGTTCGATAGCAGCAATATCAAAGGATGACTCCGCAACGGTCTTCTGGAAGATAGGACGCAGGGATTCCGACCGGCCGAAGTGCTGTACCAGATCCGCGAGATGTGTCTGCGCATCCAGAGACATGACACCATCCTTATGAGCATTGCCACTAGCGCGCAAGACCAAGGTCATGCCACTGCCCAATTCAGACTCTCCTAACAGTTCACTCTCGAACATAAGCGACAGGAAATCAAGACGGGCTGTGTCTTTCTGCTTCGAGAGGTCCTGTACGCAGCCTGCCACCAATCCAAGTAGTAGTTGAGATGCCCGGTGCTGTTTTGAGGTTTCGGACAACTGCTGAAGAGGGTTCTCCAATCGAAGGATGGCTTTGAAAACACGCTTTGGTAACGAGGTGTCTGGCTTCTTCTGTGCAAGAACGGCTAAGCAGACAAGACCCGAGTTCACAGTTTCTTCCGTCCAAGACTCTGCCACAGCCTCCATCAAGCTATCGAGGACCTTGTCGTGCAAAGAAGCTTTTTGTGCAATAGCCACGCAAACCATGTAGCACCCGATGACCAGCTCTGCTACATCCTTCATAGCCAACCCGTCATTCAATACCGGAAGAACTCGCATGATGATATCGTCGTGGTTTTCCTTCTCAATGTTTCGTCGACCGGAACGCCCCGAATCCAGCATTCCAGCAACAGACTCTGTTACGATACCCGCCCAAAATGTCAAAAGCGCATGGTGACCCGCTCGTTCCCTGCTGACTTGGATGGTGTATCTATTTAAAGCTGCGAAGAATGGCTTGTTTGTGGTAGCACTGTGCACGAGCGGATGGCGCGGGGGGTTGATTGAGCTTCTCTTATAGGGATTGAGAATTTTGAAGGTCGGTGTCAGATCCTCTGGAAGTATCGACAATAGATTCAAGAACAGAGGGGTGGTGTGATATGGAAGGAATGTGAGGATTGTAAACTCCATGTTATATTCGTGTATCCTGCAGGTTCCGTTAGCCCATGGTTGTCGAACAGTTGGAGCTCGGGGTCAATCGATCGAATCAATCGTACCGGAAACGCCTAACGAGCCAGTCAACAGCCTTTACAGCAGGACTTAGCAATAATTTCCCTCCGACCAAGGCAAGGAAAGTCTCCAAAACGGCATCCAGCTCCTTATTCTGGGCAGCGTTCATTTCCGTTCGCTCCTGCGCCTTGCTCTGTTCGCTGAAGATCGTGCGCTCGAATTGCGCAAAGCGGGGATCCAACTCGCATAATTCCTGGAAACCTTCGTTGCATATATCATAGATCGTATCGAAATCTTGGGACCCGGCGACCTTTCTATCGAAAATCAAAGATTGTGAATGCGCTATCCTCTGCGCCTTGAGGTTTAACTGGTTGGTCGAGTTTGCCGCAATCTGCGACAGCTGCGCGGCGAGGGACGATGCCATCTTGAAGCGTAAATTGTTTCTTAACCGTATTTGCAATAGTAACCCATCCCTCAGAAACACACTTCTCAAACTTGAACAACAATTCAGTCTCCCCAGGCGTATTGGGTTATTTTTTCACGCCGGCACGGTGGGTGATCGGAGTAGCTTTTTTTTTACTGCCGCCTCTCCAACCAGAAAAAATTACGGGAAGCGGAGGCGGAGTTTTTCCAGTGACAACCACCAAACAACTGATCTTCAAGCCTCACGATGCCTCACGTTCAGGAGCATGGATTCCTCTAGCTCTCAGGTTGGTCCCTTTTCTTGGAAAAATTGATCTATTATTGAAACTAATTGGAATGGATTTTTTTTCTAGCCGGAGAAGAAGTCCATCCCTCGGTTCGCCAGCTTCAAGTCTCGACCAGCGCCTCCACCCGAAGCTGATCGGCCTCCCGAGCGCCGCAGTCGCGACAGCTCCGACAAAGAAGACAGGCACAGACACCACTCAAAACGGCACCGTTCAAGACACAGACATCACCGAGACCGTTCCCGCTCTAGAGATCGTCGAAGAGAGCGCAAAGACATTCGTCATGGCCATAAGGAAGCGTCTCACTCTGAACGGGAGCTTATTCCAGAGCACCGATTGGTGCCGCAAGACACCGTGAAGGTAGAGGAGGCGTCAGATCTATATGTTGTGGACCGTAAAGGTGATAGATACAATGTCATATACGGTACTATTCATCGTTACAATGTTCCGCTCTACTACCGGATAGGTCGAGGTAGCGTGCTAGGCCTTCCTCCAATCTACAAGATCGATCGAGATACCGCCGAAGGAGACGCGTTGATCATCAAGGCAGATGCCTGGCGCTCCGATGGCTCAAGGGCAAGGTCGAAGAGTATAATATCTGGAGTGAACACACAGAGAACGAAACTACTTCGGATACGACCAACGCCTACGTTAGATGCTGCTGCAGATGCCTCGAAAGATTATCTTCCACTTACGGCTTCCGTGCATCAGAAACGCAGCGATGCCTCAGGACATGCGGGGTCGGATGATGAGAGATATGGCTATCGTTCAATTCATGGAAAGGCGAAGCATGAAGATAACCTTCCCAGTGACATGGAAGAAGTATCAGACACCGATTTGAGTGGTGACGAGACGGTGCGAGTCGACCCTGATAGAGAGATCAAACAGCGCAATGTCGAACTGTCCAGGAATGTTGAGCGCAATCCAACTGATGTCCGTGCATGGGTTGACCTGGTCAAGCATCAGGAATCTCTTCTGAAAGGCTCTGAAGGAGAAACGAAAGCCCTCACGTTTGCTGAAAAGAAGAGCCTAGCCGATATCAAGATATCCCTCTATGAGAAAGCCTTGAAGATGGTTGGGGAACATGCTTCTCGTGATCTTCTTCTACTCGGTCTTCTAGAAGAAGGTGCTAAACTTTGGGACACGAAAAAGCTCTCAGCACGGTGGCAGGCTGTACTGAAATCAAACCCTCGTTTCATCAGCCTTTGGGTCAAATACCTTGATTTCCGACAGACTGAATTTCTTGACTTTACTTACGAACGATGCTATGCCACGTTTATTGACTGTATGAGATTGAACAGGTCTGCATCCGACAGCCCGGAGAAAGCCCACGTCCAAGTCTACCTCTTCCTTCGCTTGACCCTTTTCATTCGGGAAGCAGGATTCACCGAGCATGCAGTAGGTCTGTGGCAAGCAATTCTAGAGCTTACCTTCTTTCAATCGGGGACAATGGATTCTGTCACAGCTCGAGAGGAGGTGCTGTCGGCTTTCATGGATTTCTGGGATTCTGAAGTTGTGCGTATTGGTGAAGTTGGCGCAAAGGGCTGGCAGAGCGGCCATAATACTCTTTTGGAGCCAGATCCTTCACACCGCAAAATCGAGTCAACTCGAAGTCTGTATTCGCGTCTTGGGTGTCATGCGAACGGGAACGAATTCACAACGCTCGCCTTCCAGCTCGCAGCTTAGATGAAGAGAACGATGATCCCTATCGTGTAGTTCTCTCGGCCGATCTTCCGGAGGTCCTATCGCTTGTATGGGGTTTGGCATCAACAGACGTGTTGGTTGACAGCTTTCTATATTTCTGTCATCTTCCTCCTATTGCATTTTCCAGCAACTCGAAGACAACCAATCATTGGATGGGCGACAGCTTCTTGCGGAATGAATTCATGAGCAGCTCTGATTCCACGCTTGATCGCTGGGTTCCTAAATACGGCACCGATGCTAGAAATACTGCTTCTGTGCCGGTCTACTTCCAGAACTTTGTTCATTCATTCGACACTCTTTTCGCGGACCACGAAGCATGGTTCTCCTCCATTGGTCCTTGGGCTACGGCGGCCCTGAACTCTCGGTCCGATGTCGACCCTAGTTGGGTTTCCAAGGTATTGAGATCTTTGGTAGAGGCAATGCCACAAAATGACCATATGGCTGCGTATGCGATTGCGGTGGAGTTTGCATGTGACCGCAGCAAGGCAGCAAAGTACGCGAAATTCTTACTCAAAAAGCGGCCGTCCAGCCTGTGGCTCTACAATGTGTATGCTCTTATTGAACGTCGGTCAGGCAACCTGGAGGCCGCCAACCGTGTGTGGGAAACCACTCTATCTATGAGCCAAAACAGTAAGACTTTTACTGAGGAAAAGGTCGATGCTGTTCTCCTTTGGCATACTTGTATATGGGAGATGCTGGAAGCTGGCAGCTTAGATTATGTATCTTATCTCTTCAGCTCTATGCCTCAGAGCAGTCCTAGCCTGAAGGCTCCAGTGGATCCCAATCAATACATACTCAACCCAACAAACCTGCTGAAGACTCAAAGTGTAAGTAGACACTCCTTTTTACTTCTTGCCACTAGGCTAACTCAAAGCAGCTACTGTCAGATAACCAAGAGGCCTCGCTTGCAGCCGAAAAAGCCAACACTTTCGTGGCCTGCACGGACTGTCTAGCAATACTAGCGTACCTTTTTAACTCCCGGGATCTAAATAAAGCCCTTCAGCCATACAGCAATGCCTTCAACAGACTTGCAACAATGCCAGCACAGTTCGAATCGTTCAGGTCCATTTCTACTGAACTCCTTCACCAAGCCCGTGCAAGACTCCTCTACTATCACGCCCGCACAAGCAACATATACAAGCCCTCCCAGATCCGTGCTCTGCTGACGGATAGCATATCCCTATTCCCCCATAACACGATATTTCTGTCCCTCTTTGCTTGGAATGAATCTCGGTTCCGCATCGAAGAGCGTGTCAGGGATACCATCATGGACATAACGACGAAAGCCCACAACCGAGCCGATCAAATCCTCACAACCCAAGTACCAATCACATCGCACTTATTCTCCATCTTCACCGAGCTAAATCGTCCTATGTATGCCGGTTCTACACCACACTCTGTCCGTGCGGCTTTCGAAAAGGCTATTGGCGACAAAGACCCATCAACCTCAGCACACCATAACACAATTTCCACCGCCCGCTCCAACCTCACACTCTGGAAACTCTACATCCTCTTTGAGCTATCTCAGCACGACATCAATCGTGCCAAAGATGTCTTCTACCGTGGCATGCGTGTCTGTCCCTGGTCCAAAGAGCTCATCATGCTTGCCTTCAGCCATCTCAGGGCAGACATCGTTCGAGAGCTTCATCCAAGCGCATCACGGAAGGGTGATGGTATGAACTTCTTTGAGCTACGAAGTGTGTATAATGTCCTGATAGAGAAGGAATTGCGGGTTCACGTCGATATCGAAGATGAGGTGGACGAGCTTGTGGCGGAGATGCAGCAGAAGACAGCTGCGTTGGGGCTACCAATTGCCATGCCAGAAGATGCCGATAGTGAGGATGAACAAATGCAACTATGACAACCTGTTATTCTATCAAGTGTATCATATCAGCCCTCAGGCTATGAAATACAGGAAGGAATACCATAACTAATCACCCTGGCAAATTGAAGAGGGAACCATTTTTAACTATATACTGGTCTACTGTACAGGGCATTGCATATCATCAGGTACATACACTAGTTCAATGACACGCAACTCGCATTGTCGATAAAGAAAACTCGTAACTCATCAAAAAACCACCAGAGCCACTAGACCCGGTTCTGCTATCCAAAACAAACCCTGATTAGAAGTGCTCTTTCCAGAACTTGAACTTAATATCCTTAGTTGCCGATGCCGTGGCAGCTTCCCTGATCTGCCTAGCAGCGGCATTAGGTCCACAGAAATACACTCCGATCTGCGTTGCGAATTCGGCATATAAGCCAGGCATGTATGTCCCGTCTTGGAGACCATCACGCATGGCAGTGAAGAGGCGCTGGAAGTTTGGACGGCCGAAGTTGGTCCGACTCTTCAGCTCCGTGAGGGGGTCGACCTCCTGGCCGACGGAATTGAGGTAAATGTTAGCGGTAGTATCGTCGTCTAGACGTTGTGTGAGGTAGGTGTGAATGCGCAAGAATTCCACTCGCCCTTCATTTGCTGCCTCGTAGGCAGACTGAGATTCGAGTGAGGATAAGAGAGCCTGAAACCATTCGAAGGACGAGGTATCCTTGCAGACCCAGATGAATTCGACGCGGCGAAGACGACGGGGTGGGTTAGGTCCCGCGCGCATATGCCAGATGTTCTTTAGGATGGATGCCCATGGTGTGACGCCGATGCCAGTTCCAATGAGAACAGCGATTTCGTTTTCGAAAACGTCCTCGGCTGGGGCTCCGTACGGTCCGTCGACGCGGAGTTGAGGCATCTTTTGCCCGTTTTCAAGCGCCACCTCATACATTCCGAGAGGGTCCAGTCCTTCGAGGTCTCTGGCTTGAGCTGGTCCACATCCAAGGGCGTCGCCGAGGGCTCGTGTGAAGTCTCCCACTTGCCGGACGTGGATACTGATGTACGGGTCAAACGGGCAGGAGGTGATGGTAAAGGGGTGCCATTGGTTGCTCGACACCTCAGGGACTTGGATGAAGAGCCATTGGCCGGCTTTGTACTTCATACTCTCCTTACGGAATTGAATCTCCATGGCGTCTATTTTGATTGTTAGCTCATCGATGTGTTGCGCAAAATACCATGGAACGAACTATTGTAAACATACCGTATGGATGACGGATCACCTTTGTTATTACCGTTTCACGCCGAGATCGAATCTCACGATAGAGCCTTTCGAGGAGGTACAGACCACCTGCTACTAGCTCCCATCTCCATCCTTCGTATCCGATACAATGTTTCCAGAAATCTTCACCCGCGAAGGGTGAGTATGGTTCTGTAGAGTCGCGGACAAAACAACCCGTAGCGTGAGTGTAGAGGGCCAACATGAAGGGCACGAATAAGTGATGAGTGTACCAGAAGGTCTCGAACGACTGTTGGCGGATCCGGTGATGAGCCGTAGTATACATTAGCATCATGCACAAGAGCATTACGTGACCTGTAATCCCTCCTGCTTCAGTGAAATGTATTTGGACTGCCGTGACGGGTCGAATGTTGTCCTTCTCGACATTATAAAAGCTATTGCGTGTTAGAGCTATGGAGGGTTATTTTAGGCCCTTACTTACTTGACATAATGGGCGGCAACATGAAGAATGGTAAAGATAAGCAGAGCATAGCTGACTTGGCGGTGGAACCATATTGATTCATCGAGCGGTAGCCATCGGATCCTAGGCCTGAGAGTTTTGACAATGTTCCTACACATTGGCAACAGAATCAGGGTTCCATCGAATGTAAGTACTAAGCCTGCACCTCTTGAGATCCAGACAGAATATTGGAGGGCATTGAGGGCATCTAATTTCGAATTGTTTGCTTGGAAATACCTAAGAATTCTCAGCGAGCCAATCCCAAGACCATATAGACCGGCATACATACCATCCAAGTGCAAACACAGTGATATGAGAACCCCAAAAGAGTATGTAGAACAAGATCTTAGAACCAGTGAACAGAGAACTCCATGTGTATGACATGCTGGCCCACACGGGATGAAAAGCAACGTAGTCGATTGCCGCGGGGAGGCCTAGAAAGAATAAGGGAAAAGTAGCTGTGTCATCGACCAGCAATGACTGGCGGTACGAGAGGAGAATCGATTTGTGGCTTCAACGTCTGGTGTGCCTTTCGGAAGTAAAATATGTCTGTGCCTCAGACCAGAGGAGCAATATTTGCAGACGAATGGCTCAGATGCTCCCTGTCTGCAATCCATGCAACCTGGATCTTCAGTATACTGGCTCAGGTATTGTTGTCGAGAGAAACGCAAGTTAAACAACCCGATATTGATCGAGCCCCCAGCGATGATAGCGCACGAAAGCGATAAACCAGCGTTCCCAAGACGTATATGTATCGGTAATTTTTGCCCTTTGCCTTTGATCCTTCGCGATACCATGTGCTGGGCTTAGGTGATATGGCGAGTAAATGGGCTTCAGCGATAGTAAATGTTCAGTGGCCGATTAAAGCAACTGAAAGCGAAGCCACCACACAAGATGATTCTGATGCTAAACAATAATGGGTTGGTGCCAGGGTATGGCGCAAGTCAATTCAACCATTGTTAGCTTGACAGTTACCAGGCCATGGACAGAAGTGGTTTGAACGTTGAGAGAACCAATGTGGGGTCCGGTGATGGAGATTTGATTATTTTTTTTTTCTTTTTTCCCTTTTTTTTTTTATTTAACTCTTCTTCTTTTGTTGCCTTGGTTCCGGGGGTGTGGTTTTGGTTGCAGGGAAGAGGGAGGGGGACAGCCACCGGTCGAGGGGGAAGAGACTAAATATGCACCTTTTGCTATATTTACTCCATCCACTCACTAGCTACGACTACTACGACTCTTAGGGCATCGAACATCCAGTGACTTCAACACTATGTGCACCAGTCCTACCTATGTATGTACGTATCTCAAACCCCTCCCAAAACACGCTCTAGGATACCTTCGATCTATCCCATCGTATGACTCGGTGAGGTGCCACAGTCTCGAGTCAGAAGTGTCTGTTGGGCCTCGTGGGATTCTCATTGAGTTCAGCCTTGCTTCTCGTATTCTTGACCAGAGGATGAACGGCCAGATATCTATCACAATTAGTTCTGAACCTTGATTAGCAGGTTATAACTGATGCCACTGTCATGTTCTTCTTCTCGCGCTAGCTTGACGTTCAAAAATAGTAATCAGGAGGGGCCATCGCTATCTCTTCCGTCAAAATTCTTCTGATCTTCTCATATCCTAGTGAAAACCATGTGGCTCTAGCATAAGTCGAGAATGATTGGAGACGAGTGCGGCCTTGGCATCACTGTAGCTAACTTACGATTTTTCTTATACTCATGCCACCAGGTGATTTGCTTCCTTGAGTGTGGAGATCCTGCCACTCATTTTGAGGTTGCCCTATGAGAGACGCTCTGCAAGCGCGCTTCCCGTCGCACGGCCTAGCCGAGTAGCAACCCCATCCATCGCAGGAATTTATCGAACTGAGGTCGCTGCCAAATATAGCTCTTTCAATCGCTTCCCAGCATTCAAAGAACTAGTCCAAAGTGGCAACCATCTCCGTGCATATTCTGATTTCCACCGACGGTTGGGCCTTGGCGTCAGGAGAGCCCAAGATATCCGTGTCCGAGATGATGCGGACGAGGATCTTGGACTGCTCGGCTCTGCATGATGGACAGCTCGTCACATCTACCCCCATAGCGAGTGTGGCCGACTCGGTAGTAAACATTCATAATTCAAGACTAGTTGGTGATCTAGCGCAGTGGCTGGCGGTGATACAGAAAAGACGGTGAGACCAATGATTATCTGCGCCTCGATTAATCGCCTTGAAATCCTTCGAACTATGTCTTCTTTTCCCTTAATTCTTCTCAGAAGTGTGTTGTATTTGGATTATAGGACAACATTGAATGGATATGAGTGCCTGTGCAGGTATGGCTGTGTAGCATCAGTTACCGCCGAGGCAGAACAGCCATCAGGCATGGAAATACCAGCAGCAACCAGGATACTGTTCCCCGCTTCGTGGGTCTTCACAAAATCTTCCTGGTCCAAGAGCAATGACCAAGCCCTAATTGTTAGCATGGGGCTTGTGCGGTCAATCAGAATGTGGGAGTGGCACAAGTATCGGCGACTAAAGTCTGTTCCCGTCAATCTCCTGCAGGTTGCGCTCCACTGTCACGCACCGTCGCGGCGCTAATGTGCTGAACACCTCCCATCTCACCAGTTCTTCCTTCTGATTTGCTAGAAACCATTGCTTTACGCATCGGCATAGCGCCCAACCAGGGTTTTCAATAGTGAATATGCTGGGATTGAACTTGGATGTCACAACGTCTCTACTTTCTCAAGTCCAATCAAGAGCGTCCAGAGCTCGATCCCCGTGAAGAACCCAAGAGGGGATTCCCGAGTATGTACCTTCTGAAGCGGCATAATGCTTCCAATTGGCTCTCGGTCTTGAGCGGTTCTTGAAACGAGTCCGCGTATCACATCACTGTACGATGGGATTTCATGCGCGCATACGGATCTGTTGATGGGGCAATCGAGATCATGTGGTGTCCCTCTTTAGGCGCCGGGAAGCTATGTATTCCTTCTCAATCCCCCCTCCATCTACCATTCATACCGCTTCCATGGACATGACTCTCGGGACTCCACGAAGGATTGCGCTCGATCCTGCTCGCATTGATATTTTGTGATGTGATTTATCATTTAATCTTAACTTTATCTACGACTATCACATTCAGATCCGACCTGTTCGCAGAGCAACAATCAACTTTATACGACTTCACTTGCCATGTTATCACTGGGTCTTACACTGCACGCGACTTCAATTGATACCATCGATGACGAGGATAGCTGGCCACGCCGACCCCAATTCCCTTGCTTGTGAGGTGTCAGCAATTCTATCGACTCTTTAAGTCAAACTCCTTTCGCTGGACGAAAGCGTCACAGCTCTCACTCTGCGTGGTTGCGGAGGAAGATTTGGATTGCCATGGGAAGGCTTATCAAAAACCACTGGGCCCGCTTGATAATCCTCACGGCCGCAGCATGTATGTTGGCTCTCCCCTGTCGGATAGAGGCAAGCTAATGCGTTTCGCCGATACACAGATCAAGTAGGCAGTGCCATCGAAGGCTTCATCTGGCCGAAAGTGTTCTGGGATTTCATGACGAAGAACCTCAACGGAGCAGTAAAACCGATACCAGTGTTACAAATCCTCAACCTGCTTATGGGACTGCTTGGTCTCGCATGGGAATGGCCACTGAAATACTTTGCCGGGACGTTACCACATCGCAGTATCGAATTCCGTCTGATCCTATATCCTCTGAGCGCTCTACTTTCTATGCTCCTATACCAGGGAACTGATCCCGCCATATATTACCTTGTCGGAATAGGTGTATACTTCTGGGCTTATTCCGAAGGCGAGGTTCGTATATTTGCAAGAAGCTTGAATCACAGAGATGGCATGTCTAACAAAGATATAGGTTGTCTGCGCGGTACCTTGGACCTTACCTAAACGAAATTCCCTCAAAGTATAACGATGCGTGTATAGCGCTTGAATTACGACCTAATGACGTGAGACGACATAATTAATGACTATTTGGGTGGTTATCGGCGTTCACCCCCGGTTCTTCAAGATAAGATACGAGTAGCCAGCGATGGCCTTGTCTAGTTTCAGTCCGACCCTTCTGCCCCCTGCGCAATTGCCCTCGACCATAATTGAACCACCGATAGTGAGGCACAGAAGAAGACCCCGAACAAAAAAACCGAAATGGAGGCATTATCACCACGATCATCAAACCAAATGATCAAGGCCAAGCCCATGGAGCGCAAACTCTTAGACTCCAAAGCAGCTGCTCCAAGCCAGTGACTATTAATTGGGCACAGTACATACTAAAGCGATGGATAATAGCCGGATTGGCGACTTCAGTGGATGTAGTATCTTGGCTCATGTACATACATATATACTACCTATATATACTAGTGCGATCTTTAGATATCGAACAATTCAGAGCAGAAACTTTTAGACAAATGGGTTGACCACTTGGAAACTAACTTGGCCGAATGGAAAGTGACAACCTCGGTGCCTTGATGCCTTGCCACCCTAACCTGATGGGGAATTTCTGCACGTGACTGTGGCATCAACAATATGACTGGCCGATCATCGCTCTCCCATACCTTAGTAGTCGCCTGTAGGTACTACCTACCTTTTCTCCTGCGCTCGATCTTCAAGGGAAGAAAATAGAATATCGCACTAACTATCCAACAGCTAATAATGATATAAAGGCTTCTAAATATTTTCTAGATTTGACTTCCTCCAAAGTTGCCTGCGAACTGATACCACATACCACTAATACCAGTCAAAGCTCCCATAATCACCTCGAAGCGGAATGTCGCCTCCAGCTTCCACCACCCTCATCAACGAGGATTTCCGCGTCGAAACAGCCCTTCCCACAGATGATGCTGAAGACGTCCCCGTTAACAAGAAGACCAGCTTCAACGGCAGATTAAACCAATACTTCCACACGTCCAAGAATATTCCTTCAAGACAAGACACATTATGCAAAAGGACGTCTGAATCAGAGTCCAACGACCAATCATCCAGCAACGACAATGACTCGAACTCCAAACGAAGAAAGAAAGCCGTCTCAACCGCCGTCTTCAACCTCCCCAAACGGATAACCCGTTCTCGCTCCGCATCATCATCATCGCCGGCTTCCCTCGCCTCACCGTCCCCGTCGCCCGCCACGGAGCCAAGTACACCAGGTCGTTCTCGCGCTCGCCGTCAGCCCTCTTCTCGTAAGAGTACACCAGCGTCTTCCCCCGTCTCGCTCCTCCGCGATACCATCCCATCGAATCTCACCCTTCTCCTGGTAGGCGTCAACCCGGGTATCATGACCGGTGCCACGGGGTACATCTACGCCCACCCCTCGAACCTATATTGGAAGCTCCTCCATTGGTCTGGGATAACGACGATTCGCCACCCTCCCTCTGATACCTACCGGCTGCCGGAATTATATAATATCGGAAACACCAATATTGTAGAGCGTCCGACCCGCGACGCCAGCATGCTCAGCAAGGCGGAGATGGATGCTGGCGTGCCCGTACTAGAAGAGAAAGTAGCCAATCAACGGCCAGAAGCCGTTTGTCTTGTTGGAAAGAGTATCTGGGAGGCCGTATGGCGAGTACGTAAGGGTCGAGCGATCCGGAAGGAAGAATTCCGCTACGGATGGCAAGACGGGTCGGAGAACATGGGTCGGAGTGAGGGGTGGAACGGGGCGCCGGTGTTTGTGGCTACCACTACTAGTGGACTGGCAGCCGGGATGAGCATGGCTGAGAAACAGGCCGTATGGAACGAATTGGGGAAATGGGTGAATAGTCGACGAGAAGCCAAGAAGAATACCCATCCAATGTAACTATATACAAGGATCTAAGTATTACCCAGGAATTACATGAACAATACCACCTACGTACTTTAGTCTCATGTACGACGCTACAACGAGGAACCCACACGGAAGGGACACCAAACATAAATAAAATCCACTCAGTGGAGTTAGTTCATTGATGCCATCATTTATGCAAGCATAATCCCATACATCCTATCCTAAGATACAATAAAATTTCAAGAAAACACCCCCAAAATCAGCACAATCCATGGCTCATAAAAACATGCTTAGCTCCACTAAATTAAAAAACTACCGGCCAATGCCAACGGGGCCGTTAGCAACATTGGTATCATCCTGGCGTTCCCTCGTCTAGGAGTAACAGTTAGCATCTTCCATAGAGGAAGTGGAGGGGAGGGGGAAAACATACCACAGAAGACTGGTATTCACCATTCTCTAGGATCTTCTGGATGCACTCATCCTCGTTCGATGTACCGAACTCGGTGTCCAGAATACCCTTGCTAGCGCCGTCCATGATGCCTTGAGCACCGTGCCTAGTAGGCGGATGTTAGGATGCAATTGTTCTGGGGACAGGGGCGAGAAGGTAGAAGGGAGGAGCCTACCTGTGAGTGACAAAGATCTTAAAGCCGTTTACCACATCGGCCAGTGGGATTGAGCGGTCCTTGCGCCAGTTGTTGAGAACCTGGATGTCGTCGACGAAGACGATGAAGTCCTCAGCAGCTCCCTTGTAGAAGACCTTGGCGGTAGGTTCGTTGGCACGAGGCATCTTGGTGTGGTTGGAGGATTGATTTGTAGTAGTATGAGAGTAATTGACGCTTTAGCTTTCGGTTTGGAGGTAAAAAAAAGAGGGAGGATTGAAAGTTGGAAAGCAGTGGGAGGTCAATGAGCTGTCGTGTGAGGTGAGGTAGTATATGATGACGTCACTCGGTGGTTCGGCGGGATGGAAAGTTCAGGATGTTAATGACTGTCACGTATGAGGAGGATCTCAAGATAAGTAGAATAGAGCGATGAGAGTAGGAGACAATTGTTCTTTGAAAATGAATCTGCTATTCTATGCCACTCTTGAAGAGGGTTGGTGCGGTCTCTAAATAAGGTCGTGTGCTACGTATTTGATGGTCGACGAGCAACCCCTCCGACGTCATACCCTGTGAGAGACGACATGAAATGACTTACGATAGGCTCCGCTTTTTCTTGCCTTGACGACAAAGCAACCTGCATATTACTCACTTAGTATGTGTCGATGATGCATTCAACAAATGCTCGGTGGGGAGATTTGCTTATTATCTGATACCAATTGCCTCGCCAACCACCGCATTTCTCAGCCCACTCTCTTCCCCCACTGTCTCAGCGAATCGATACGAAACAAATAGACACCTTCCTTTCCGACATAGAAGCACTTGGACCCTCAACCCCTGACGCAATATCGCAGATTCTCTCCATGCCCATTGCATCATTATCCACCACTAACACTCACGCGTAAGCCTGGGCTCCTCTTTGGCCGCCTTAATGACATGGAATTAAACATGATTCGGATCGATGTTTTCAATGGACTCTCGGCGCGCTCACAACTTCCGTCTCCCTTGTCTGTCTTCTGGTGGTTAAGGCCGCAAGATGACCTTGGGTGGTTCCTTAGCCTTAATGTCTTACTGCGTCTTATGGTTCCCATGCTGGATTTCGGAGGACTGCCGACGTGCTTCTCATCGTCAAACCCCCATTTGGCATGTAAAGCTTCATCTTTATCACTGTCGTTGGACCATTTTCGCTGGGTAGCTTCGCTGGTAGAGTAAGGTTTCTCAACGACAGACTGGCTTCGAGGAAGGTTCACGGAACTTGAACGTCTGTAGACCCCAGGACGGACAGTAAAGTGCCTCATAATTGTGCTGGGCCGAAAGAGAATGTCACCTTTTGCTAAGCTCATGCCAGGGTATGGGAGGCATTCCCGAGTATACACTGAAGAGATAATTCTTTCCAGTCTTATTCGGTCTTGTCTTCGAGTTGTCAGTATTATTGGTGACTCTGGAAGCGATAATTTTGGTCGCTCGAATTCGCCGTCTATATGACGGGTAATCTGTCCTTGCTTGTTTGGGCAGTGCGTTCTCTTGATCACTACATGCTGCAGGTCGGACTCCACGCGCGAAATTGCTACCGAGTGGACAGAGGCTGTACGAGAGAATGAAGGCTCGGAACTCAACACTTGATCCAGAGGGGCCAAGTCTAAGGTCAAAAAGGAATATCCTCGCAGCTCCGAGGACACCGGCCTTTGCATATCAGCTGAAATTGCGGCCGACTTGAGAAACTCGGTTTTCCATTGCTTTTCTTCGTACGCGGATGAGGCACTCAAAACAAGCTCATATTTGTTATTTTGATATTGAAAGGCCAATTTCCATGAGAAAAAACACCCATGACAGCAGAGGCCTATTCTGCGACTTAGCATAGGGAGGAGACAGAAAGGGAAAGAAAGAGAGCATTCTTACCCTTTCCGTTCCTCAGGGTATCGATCTTCGCATCGCAGACATACAAACACGCGACCACCCCTAAGCTGCGACCGTCGTTGTTGATTTTGGCTAGCAAAAAGTGGCTCTTGAACAAGACACAGACCATATAGTCACCTGCAAGGCATGTCGAAGTCTGATATGTGGTATGGAGCACTCCGCAAAGCGTCATGGGTCCCAATTGTTTGTAAATGTGATGAAGAGCAACCTGGAACCCGATCAAATTCCGCTCGTACGCAAGCTTCTAGATTCATATCAGTCCAGTTACTTACCAGCCTGGGGAGCCCTAGCATCTCTTGTAACAAGAGGGTCCTTTGAACCATTCCTTTATTGACAGGATTACCCGGCGCCTTGTTGATTTGATTGATCATCGTACGAACGCCCTCCAATGCTTCGTGAATCCCGTCATGGGCAGTCGGGTCATCCTGGATATAGGTCCACTTTAGTAACTCTTGCAGCAGTAATGGATACTTGCAAAGGCGTTGGATCGGCTGAGGCTTCATCAGTATTTAGCTGCACATCTTTTTGAACTATTAATCCTAACCTTGATGAGGAGGTCATGCAACAGCATTGATTTGTTATGTTCGAGGGCCTGGTTCTCAATCGACGCTACCGACTTCGACAAAGCTTCGATACCATTCTCCAAAACCGACCAGTTCGGCACTGATCGACGTAGAATATCCACGTCCTCCGTAAGCTGCTCATAATTTCTACAGAAATCCATATATGTTGAAAAGGACTTTGACTGCAGAACCGGGTATCAGCACTGCCAATCAAACAGGCTCCGGCAACGTACTAGTTTCCCAATCTCAACCGCAACTTCCAGGGCTTCATTCGCTTCTGCTGCAAGTTCTTTAAAGCGCGAAAGTACAGATTTCTTGAAGTGACATATTCTAATAGATCTATTTCGAAGTGCTCTCAGACTTAAATCAGTAGGATTGAAGCGCTCATGTACGCCATGGGGTACCAATCTGTCATATTCTTCCGCAGCAAGGATAGACATCGGTGTCACCTTGCGGATCCGTGCCAGAAGGTCTTCGTGTAGTTCGCGAATCTGATGGAGGTTGTGATAGATCTCTGGTCTTGTGGAGAAGAGGAAAAGTACCTGGGATGATCAACCAGTCAGATTCGAAGCTAACTCATGAAGCCAATGAAAGCAATACATTGATAAGGGCTTTCAACCCAAATACATAGTCAGATTCAGTGGTAATAATCTCTCGAAGAACTTTACGTCGCTTAACAGCCCGGTTTTGTGCTTCTTCGTCGATCGTAAAGCTCAATGCTGGTCTTAGGCTCTCTATAGACCCACGTAGCTCTGAGCCGACACTCCGATTCGTACTCTGAGTGGTTCCCCTCGATCTCGCTACACTTTGACTGGCAACGCTCAAGGTACTCGTCTTGATAGTCTCCAGATTGGATGAGTGACCGGAGAGACATTCCCACTGCAGATCCTGTCCTCCTCCGCAGGGCAATGCATTAGTATTATCGCAGCATGTCTGCGTAGTATCCGACCAGCCCTTCACGTATCTTAGACGCTGACAGGGGCGGTAGCTCTTTTTTGCCCTAAAGCTGTTCACCCAACGTCTAAACGATAGGAAGCTTGGGGTATGCTCTTCTGACGCATGTGAATCAGTTGAATTCCTGTGCTTAGCCTCTAATTCCAAGTCTCCCATGACCAGGTGGCGCTTTTCAGCCACCTCTTCTTTGAGCCGTTGCATAGCGATGGATAGAATGACAATTATTTATAGAATGGGGCAGCCCACGGCGAAGAACACAGGCCCATCCCTTCAGTAGTAAGAATACGTGAAGCTCGTGGGGCAGAAGACGATAAGGTGCATGCTATAAAAGGAAGCTATGGCCCATACGAAGTACATTAAGGCTAAACAGACCAAGACGGAAGGAGGATAAGCTTCACCTTCCTACAGAACCTACATGCGACTGACCATGAACAGCGCAAGCATAGGTAGGTACGACCTACTTCAATGTTCGTAGTATAACCTATCAAATGAACTGTACATATAGCAAGCTAGGTTACTATCAAAATTGACTAAATCTGGCATAATCCGAGCATATCCACCAAAATCAGATTATCCCTATGTTAAATCGTTCAAATCGTTCAAATCGATCGATGTCTGCTTCTCATTGCGGCCATTAAATAAGCAACATAAGACGGGGTCTTTAAAAGGTCATGCGCCAAGATTCGAAACTCCCCCAGATCTTCCAGAACAAAGACCCACCAAGCTACCACCACCACCTTATTACCACTGTCACAGACAACTCAACTCTTCTTAGCCTTCTATCCCAACGGCGGCAGCGATGTCTAAGTTTTCCTTGGTTTTATCTTAGGATGGGAATACATATGGACGACAATATTCATGCTCCGACAGTGGCCTCCGGTCCTACGACGACCGGAGGGTCTGACCGCGATCCGGCCAAGCTCTCCATGGTCGAATTGATGCAGGAAAAGGAACGTATTGAAGAGGAACTTTCAGCGCTAAGCAGTGTGCTTACTTCTGTGAGTGGACAGATGGTTACTACCCTCAAGCACATATCTAATCATTTGGGTCTTTCGCAGCATGGAGTTAACATGAATTCATCGCTGACAACATTCGACGACTTCCCACGGGCCGATATCGATGTTGCCCAGAGTAAGAACGTTTCTCCTTTATTCAAACTGTCGCTAAGCCTAAGGCAGTCCGCACAATACGCGCGAAAATCATTCGACTCCGCTATGACCACAAAGAGGTTATGAAATATCTCGAGAAAGGTATTCACGATCATTTCTCGAACCTCCAACGCGCGCAAAGCGACACATCTTCTGTCAGTAATATAAATGGGCCTAATGGAACACAATCAAATTTGACTGGCAATTCTTCGTCGGATGCCGCGATGCTTGGACCACCATTCGCGAGAGTAAACAGTGTCGCACCGGCAAGTCCTGCGGATCAGGCTGGCCTGAAAGCGGGAGACAAGATACGCAGCTTTGGGGCCATTAATTGGATTAACCATGAGCGTCTTTCGAAAGTGGCCGAATCGGTCCAACAAAATGAAGGGGTAAGCCTTTACTCCTTTGCTCTTCGTTTCACTTGTTTCTAGGGGCGGTTTGTCGCTTTAGGCAAAGAACCAGTTTTACGAATGACTGACTGACTTCCATTCTTTCAGCGTACTTTAATCGTCAAAGTTCTCCGTCAAGACGGGGGCGATGCCACAGAACTGGACTTGGAGCTTGTGCCACGACGGGGCTGGGGTGGTCGTGGTTTATTGGGTTGTCATCTCGTTCCTTTGTGATTTGAAGACAAAGGCCATTGTATTTGACGAGGCATGCGATATGGTTTTTAATGACTAGAGTTATTTAATGGGACAAGCAAGAAGATATCGCAGAGGAGCTACTAATTAGGGTCACTGATGACCTGAAAACATGTATGGAAAACATCATGGTTGAGAGCCCTGATGTAGCATTTTTCCCCCATATTAGTATGATTGTTTTGGTAAAAGTGATCGATAGCGGTGCAGTTACCGCAATCCTGCGGGGCATGCGTGCCTGAGGCTGTGACACGTGACTTAAAACTTGGTGACCGACTCAGGGCAAAAATTCCATCACCAGATTCGCCTTTCACTTTGTTCCCTCCCTGTGCTAAAAAACCCTCTCTTCACCGTACACACCGCGTCCCTTCATCTATCATCAGTCGCAACCGTTTGTCGACTTTTGACACGCATCACCTTCTTCCGGGACCTTATCGTTTTTGTGATTTATTTTCACATTTTCTTCTCACATAAACATCACCATGCTGCTGCCCCACCAACCTTTAAGCTTGTCCTTGTCGGTGACGGTGGTACTGGAAAGGCAAGTTGGATCTATTTTCTTCCTCATTAAAGAGGGCCTCCATATCTCTAGTCTATATCTCGTGGTCGCTATCTTCCGGCATAGAAGGCCCCTCTATTACCACTCTTTATCCTCCCCTCTCCGCCGCCATCGTCAGATCTCTCAACCCGATAGTGAGACGTTATCACTGACATTTTTCCTTACAGACCACTTTCGTCAAGCGCCACCTTACTGGCGAGTTCGAGAAGAAGTATATCGCAACTCTCGGTGTCGAAGTGCACCCTCTCACTTTCACCACCGTATGCCCCGCCCGGGACCCCGCTTTGGGCTATACCGCCATCCTATATTCAGGCGACTAACGATTGTGGTAGAACCTGGGAACCATCCAGTTCGATGTGTGGGATACTGCCGGTCAGGAGAAGTTCGGTGGTCTGAGAGATGGATACTATATCAACGGCCAGTGCGGTATCATCATGTTTGATGTTACCTCCCGTATCACCTACAAGAACGTCCCCAACTGGCACCGTAAGTTCTTTCGTCGCCTACACAGCATATGAATTCAGTAGATAACCCAACTTCTAGGTGACCTTGTCCGTGTCTGCGAGAGTATCCCCATCGTGCTGTGCGGCAACAAGGTCGATGTTAAGGAGCGTAAGGTGAAGGCCAAGACCATCACCTTCCACCGCAAGAAGAACCTCCAGTACTACGATATCTCCGCGAAGTCGAACTACAACTTCGAGAAGCCCTTCCTCTGGCTTGCCCGGAAGCTGGTCGGCAACCCCCAGCTGGTAAGTTGTCTTTCCGCGGTCCACTGTTGTCGCCTGCTAAGATAGCATTTAGGAATTCGTTGCTGCCCCTGCTCTTGCTCCCCCCGAGGTGACGGTCGACCACACCGTTCTTCAGAAGTACCAGGAGGAGATGGAGGCTGCTGCCAACCAACCTTTGCCCGACGAGGATGATGCCGACCTGTAAGCGTGAAATAAATGAATGGTTGGGGCTGGACAACCGTTATGGCTGTGGTCCCTCCCAACATGTTGGGTTCGTTATGCAAGGTCTCGAATTACGATACAACGATAGCGGTCGGAGGATGGGCCTGAGGATGACGGGGGATGATTATGCGTTTTCCATATAACTACTAGTAGTCTAGACTCTCCACAAAGTTCTTGATTTTTTTTGAAACGATAACACTGTTGACAGCACAAAAGAACCACAACATGCTCTGTGATTGTTGGCTATTTTAGCATAGCCATTGAAAAAAAAAAAACAAAAGCATCGTCATTTATTTCACGGGAAAGAGAAAACAGAAGAGACAGGGAATACACTTAGACTCAACTAAAATATATAGATATAGATTGGTAGTGGAACAGATATCATCAACTACTTTGCCAGTCGGTGATAGGTCATTTTTCCCATTCAACCTATGATCCATAGCACTATACATGATGTCAATAGTTCTGGCTGGTATCAGAAAGTGCCGGATATTGAATAGTAGCATATGGGGTACCTGCATGTTTAATTTTGCCTAATTGGGAAGACTATCAACGCGACGGGACTCGAGATAAGTTCCCAACAACAAACAATAGTAGCTTCTGGTGCATATACACACCTTCACTGGTGGTGAAGACTACTTCAGATATAGCCTCCCGAAGTGAAGCTCTGAGAAATTACAATCGGACAGTAATTTTGGGTTATGAGTATATAGATACGACTATGGATCTCTTCAAATGTAATATATCAAAGAAAAGCAAATAGATCCTCCGGAACGGTATCAGAAACAATAATAATAATAAAAAAAAAGAAAAGAAAAGGGCGATATTAATAGTTCAAGCCTGACAATAACTTCTGCCAATGGTATATGTGTGCAAGTATATGCGATAATGTGATAGATCCAGAAGAGGGGGGAGAGTGCAGGGGGAAGTAGAAAGTAGGAAAGAAAAAAAATCTCGAGCTGAGTTAATTGCCACTGGTAATGTAAACTACAACTACTACTGACCAACAGGCACCTCCACCAGTCAACATTGCAGTGCAGGCAGCAGCTTCTTACTATTCATTCACTATTTTATCCTCCTGTGTTTCTGGCCTCTGCCGGCGTAGTTGCCCGTCCCCTTTCCTTTCCTCCTTTTTTTTTCTTCTTTTTCTTTTTCATTCTTTTACGCCCTGTTCCGTCAGAATTAGCATCCACTTTCCGCTGCCAAGCGCGATCGTCAATCTACACATCATCTTCTCCAGCGATCACTAATTCCCACATCTTACATTCTTCGGTTTTTAATGTCGGACCTCAAGTTAGCTCATGTACATCGCAGAGCTGTGTATTGCCCCTGATCTCGAAGCCTGAACGCCTTTGTGTGGAAGTGGCAGCTTTGGGCGCTAAGCTCACAAGCACATTCTCAACTTGGATTTATCCATCATGGCTTCCCCAACTGACGCGTCTATAGAAGATCTCCTGGAAGATCTTCAGCTAAACCATGTTATTCTACAAAGCCTAGAGGAACAACGGCCAAATGCCGTTGCTGAAAAGCAAGAGATTTTAGATGCCATCAAAACATTAGAAACGCGACTGGCAGAACTACGCGGTACTGCCACAAAGAGCCCGCCACATAGTCGCTTTGCTCCCCACCAGGGTCCGGAAAACTCATTTTTGTATCGAGCGCAGTTAGATGGAAGCTCTGGTTCTAGCCCGGAAAACTCTCCCAGAGGTTTACGACCGGATCAGTCCACCATGTCTCCCCCGTCGCAGCCATTTCAGTCGGCGAGGAAGCTAGCGGAGTCATTTCAACCTTTAGGGCCGTTGACCATTCGAAAGCGTGGGCGAGAGGAAGACGATGATCGTAATCATGCCCATGATGATGGTGTCGAAACAGACTGGACCGATGATCTGGAGTTACCCTCAAAGCGGGTCGCAACAAAGAAGCCTTCCTCTAGCCCGATCTCATTGCCTGTTCGTAGTCTTCAGGGGCAGGGGCAGGATGATGGCTTTGACGACAGCATTGATGAACTTCGAAAAGTGCTGGGCTTGGACAGTAATGATATCCTCGAGCTCCAAGACGAACAGCGAAAAGCTGAACAATGGCTCGAGAAGCGCAAGGAACAGGAACGCCTCGACGAAGAGTATGCTCGTAGACTGGAAGGCTTGCAAGAGTCGCCCCGACCAGCTTCCGCCAGAAGCACTTCGTCTACTCACTACTCTGGGTTTTCTTTGCCTTCCCCCGCTCCTAGGGTTAAAAATGGAATACCATTTCCCGATGTCAATCGATCAATGCCTGGGGCCATACAGCCCACAGATCTTTATCGTTCACCATTCGTACCGCCTCCGTTGCCTGAGACAAATCGGCTGGGGCCTCAGCGCCTCCAACCGGCCCTCATACCTGACAGCGATGATAGCGATATTGCCGAAATCTCAGCTCAGGATTTCGAGCTTCTCATCGGTCCGTCCTCTAAGCGCCCTTTCATGTCGCAGCATTCCATCGGCGGTTCGCGTTACCCATTGCAAGACAGCTTTCCGCAACAGCGACCTTATTCCAATATGTATCCTTATCTGGAGTCAATGCCTGGTCCGAGTGGCATCGGTGGACCTGGTCCTGCATACGGCCCACATGTATTGCAGAATACCATGGCAAGGCTCAGTGCTGGGAAGGAGCTGCTTGAGCATGCGGGGAAGTCCATCTTCGGAAATTACCCTAATCCCTTCTCGCCCTACGATAGCTCGGTTCCTCTTTATCCAGGTCCCACCGGCTACGACATGAACAAGTTGCCGGAGTGGGTGAGTGATTACTACGGAGCTGATCCTAAAAAGGTTAATGAAGAGATCAAACAACTTCTGGAGACTATTAGACCCGATTCGGATATTTCTACAGAAAACCGTGAGGGGACTCCTGAGGCCCTCAAATTCACGTTGTTGGAGCACCAAAAGCTTGGACTGGCATGGATGAAATCGATGGAGGAGCAGGAGCAAAAAGGCGGTATACTCGCTGATGATATGGGCCTGGGGAAGACAATACAAGCCATTGCTCTCATGGTATCCAGACCCTCTACGGACGAGGAACGGAAACCGACTTTGATCATTGCCCCTGTCGCGCTGATGCAGCAGTGGAAGCGAGAGATAGGAAGATTTTTAAAGCCTGGCCGTTACCAACTCTCGGTCTATGTTTTGCACGGCGAAAAGCGAGCCGTAAGCTTTAGGGACCTGAAGAACTATGATGTGGTTCTGACAACTTTTGGAACCTTGTCTTCCGAACTCAAGCGTCGGGAAAAATACGATGAGCTACAGTCGTCTGGTGCGAACGAACAAACCCTGTCGAAGGAAATTGCCAAATCTTTACCGTGTCTTGGACCGTCCAGCAAGTGGTATCGTGTGATCATTGATGAAGCACAGTGTATCAAGAACCGTAACACAAAAGCTGCCCTCGCCTGTTGTCGTCTTAATGCCACCTATCGCTGGTGTATGAGCGGAACTCCCATGATGAACAATGTCGAAGAGTTGCACTCACTATTGAGATTTCTCCGCATCAAGCCTTACAGCAACCTGGAGCGGTTTAATCACGATTTCACACGGCCCCTCAAGGGGTCCAGTGTTAGTGCACAGCGCAAAGCAATGAGACAGCTCCAGGTACTTCTGAAGGCAGTCCTCTTGCGGCGAACTAAAGACTCCAAGATTGATGGGAAACCAATTTTACAACTCCCACAAAGGATCTCAGAAAAAGTGCACGCTGTGTTCAGTGAAGATGAATTAGAGTTATACAGTTCGCTCGAGGCTCGAACTCAACTTCAGTTCAACAAGTACCTCGAGGCTGGAACCGTGGGACGAAACTACTCCAATATTCTAGTCCTACTCCTTCGGCTGCGACAGGCGTGCTGCCATCCCCATTTAATAACCGACTTTAGCGTCAAGCTCAACGCGAACACAGACGAGTTGGATCTGATTGCGAACGCGAAAGAATTCGATCAGGATGTTGTGATCCGCTTGAGAAGCAACAATGATGATCTCGAATGTCCCATCTGCATGGATGCCGTTGAAAACCCAATCATCTTCTTCCCTTGCGGGCATAGCACCTGTGCAGAATGCTTCTCAAGGATTTCCGATCCGTCATTGGCTCTGAGGCAGGGTCACGACGGTGCCGTGGAAGTCAAGTGTCCTAATTGCCGTGGCAAAGTGGACCCGAAGAAGATTACCGATCATGTGTCGTTTAGAAAGGTCCACGACCCTGACCACTCCCATGACCCAGTTGAAGAAGAACCCGCCAAGTCTGCAGAAGAGCAAGACGAGAGTGATGATAGCGATGACGGCGACAGCCTAACTCGATTTATTGTCAATGATGAGGAGGGCGAGGACAGCTCTTCCAAGAGGTCCAGGCGCAAGGGGAAAGGTAAAATGGCCAAGGCTAAGCAAACCCTTGCCGAACTCAAGAAAGAAGCCTCGAAGAATCAGAAATCGAAACGCAAGTACCTTCGTCGACTAGAGAAGACTTGGGTGTCGAGCGCTAAGATTGAAAAAGTCATGGAGATTCTGCGGGGTGTCCAGGAGGGCGAGGAGAAGACAATCATTTTCAGCCAGTTCACGTCTTTGCTTGACTTGCTCGAAGTTCCAATTGTGCGTCAGGGCTGGGGATATCGGCGGTATGATGGTAGCATGAAGCCAGGAGACCGAAATTCAGCAGTGCTGGATTTCACCGATAACCCCGATTGCAGGATTATGCTGGTCTCGTTGAAAGCGGGCAACTCTGGCTTGAACCTCGTTGCCGCATCACAGGTTATTCTCTTCGACCCATTCTGGAATCCATACATCGAGGAGCAAGCAATCGACCGCGCGCATCGAATTGGACAGGTGCGAGAGGTACAAATTCATCGGATTCTCGTGCAGAACACCGTTGAAGACCGCATCCTTGAACTTCAGGATAAGAAACGAGAGCTAATTGAAGGAGCTTTGGACGAGAAGGCCTCCAAGAATATCTCTAGACTGGGAACCCGAGAGCTGGCTTACTTATTTGTAGGTGCTTCCGATCCGTTTCTTCGTTTTGACCCTGTCGCTCAATGCTAACTTCATATCTAGGGAGTTCACTAGGGGAGTTTTTATTCTTTATCTCATCAGCATGGCGTTGGCGGGCTTCTGGGTTGAACATTTAATTGGATTCGTATCCTCTAGAAGATACCCAAGATCTAGTCGTCCTGTAGTTTTTTTTTCACTTGAATGTGATTATGCTATGTCATACCATAGACTGTTGTGTTATCCAACAAAAATCACACCTTACTCAATCAAGTCCATCGAATCTACTAAGAGGGGCGATATGTCTTTATCGGCGAATTTCTGAGTTAGTTACATTGAACCGAGACGGTCGTTTGTGGTGTAATTGAGATTCGATGTTTCTCTTTTCGCCTGTTTTTGGCCATTTCCCCCCTCTATCTCATCTGTGCACTTATTATCCCCCCTGTGTTGGTGGGAGGATAAATTAGAATGAGATGACATAAAAAAAAAAGTCCGGCGACAGTTGACCGCCGTCTGACGTGAGCACGCGAGCAGCTCGTTTGCAATTATAATATGGGACAGCGTACATACCACTACTACTAGTAGTAGTACATACTAGCACTAGTACATCGGTACATACTCTGAGTGATGGTTCGGGCTGCTTACCGCAATAGGCAATGCTGATCATCAAGTTGCTTTGTTTCTCTAGAATCATCGATCTGGTTCTTGTTGGGGACTTAACCTCCCAGCCATAGATTAATTGGTGGTCATTTTTCTTTGTAGGGTTCCAGCCCCTCTGTTTCGCGATGGTCCTTTCACTATCTTAATTGCGGGGCGTTTGTGTATGTAACCATGTGGACGGAGTAGAGATTCTACATGACTATATTCTCCCAGCGCAATATCATTTCCAGCTTGATCCTCTCCATAGGCCAGCGCAAGAGAGATGGTGGATCCAGGGCTTGTAGGACGAATTCAAAAACTGTATTTCTCCAGATATGCAAGCAGGGTGCATTGAGGATGGTTTAACAGAAACCAGAAATCACAGGAGTGAGAGCCAGGAAAAAAGGGCTCAGGTCAAGCCTCGGTCCGTATGACAAAGGCATGAAATCCCGCGACCGCCCTCCATTCACATGCCCCGAACACTCCGGGGAAGCTTGACGTCCCTGCTTTTTAATTCCCCAGACTCTTTCTATTTAAATCTTCTCCCTCTCGCCCTCTTCCCTGGGACATACGACTATTCAACTATCCACTAGCTCTCACTCACCCAGTACTATATACGTTCTCTCACAACTGTGGTATCACAAAACCGTAACCATGTCTCTCAAGAACGGTACGTCTCTCCCCTGGCCAACTTTTCCCCACCGGCAAATATTCTACATTTCAGGAAGTCGCTCGCTAACGATCACTATTCCCTAGACGCTTTCCCCTCCTCCGCTGCTTTCGACGCGATCAATGCCGCTCTCCAGAGCGACGCTGCCGAGCGCAAGGACGCTGTCTCCAAGGCCAAGGCCATCGTCTCTTTTAACTTGAAGAACGTGAAGGGTGACGAAGAGAGCTGGTACCTCGACCTCAAGAACGAGGGTGTTGTGGGCAAGGGTGCTGCTCCTCAGGGTGCCAAGGCTGATGGTTAGTGTCGCACCGGCGTCTTCTACTGACTACCTTTGTTTTGGTGATAAAGAAGCTAACTGAATCGCGTCGATGAATAACAGTGACTCTGTCCCTCTCCGACTCTGACTTCGCTTCCCTGGTTAGCGGCAAGGCCAACGCCCAGAGGCTCTTCATGGGAGGCAAGCTCAAGATCAAGGGTAACATCATGAAGGCGACCAAGATGGAGCCCGTCCTGAAGAAGGCCCAGGGCAAGGCCAAGCTATAGATACCCAGTTGCGTTGTGTAGTATTTCGGTTAAATGTATATTTCTATTCATCTTACGGACTTGTTTTCCTCGTTTTTCTTTTCATTTGCGTAGGGCAGGAAGCCACTCTCAAAGCTTATGCCCTCGCTTTAGCTACAGAGCATATTTACTAGTATGAGACATGACTCCATTGCAGATCATTTTCATTTACTGTAATCTAGACATGGTGTTGTAAGCACAATACTGTATAGGTACACTTTATTCTGGGTATTAAATAATTAGGAATACTACAAAAATAGATAGCCCCTTGACATGTATGCTTTGTCTTGTGATTGTCGTCGCCACAGACAAGAAATCATTTAGATGTGAACATGGCATGCCCGAAATATATTCTACAGTGAATATCTGGTTGACATCATGATCCATGACTTCAAAACGGGACTTGAGAAACCCGACTACTACTATTAAACACCTGTAGAGATAGGTTGAATATGCGAATATATATTTTCAGTGTTATATATATGAAGGGCGATATGATTGTGTACATACATACCTAGGTGTGTACATAGCAAGTATGTAACACCTATGGTAAGCAATACAGGTTTGTCTCTTTATTTAGTGAATGGTATTAATCCAAATGACAGCGCCCCCCCCCCAAAAAAAAGATCGCCCCTCCTCCAAGTGCAGGAGCTGTCATATACCAAGCATCGCAATCTGTCATTAATATCGATTGTTTATTTATTTCCTTGCATGATATTGCATTCTCTCGGGCGTTTTGCCATACTATTAGTAGTGGCCTGTCAACCTGCCAAGAGGGTCGCCTTGCATCCTCACGTGACTGTATTTTTTTTCCATGGGCGACTTTCCCCGTCAAAAAAAAGTCGCGAGCCTCTTATGAAGGCAAACTGAAAAGAAGCTCGTTCGGAGCCACGACTATCCCAATCCAAGGCAGAGCATATCAAAAGCAGGCATCTGCCCTTTTGATATTCTAGAGAGCGCTGTATTTATACCGCTCTGCCTTCTCATCCCTCCTCACCCTCCCCTATCCCGTCTCGTTGCCTCGCGCACGTCGCGATCGATCTCCGGGGCACCTACCCAGCGCGCAAAGCTTCCCGGCCTTATCCATCTCACTGAACCCGGGAAAAGACGTGACAGTTACTGGAATAAGAGCCAGGAACCTAGACAACGACGATAGAGAGGTCCTGTCATTTACGTTTTCCGGATCATCTCTCGCATACCTGTTCTCCTGTCTCTTGGACTCGTGCGCCGGTCGCTTCGATAATCGTCGTGACAATCGGCGCTGGATCCTCAGTTGGAACCAAGAGTAAAGTGCTAGCTACCCGGAAGAAGACCAACCCGATCAAAACGCCCACATTGTGGATGAGAAATCCGAGTGAAGGGGCTTGAACAGAGATCTAGGAAGGGGGCGAAGTCAACTATTACTTGTTTGTCCGAGGCATTTCAAGCCTAGACAGGGGGGCTATTAATATAATAGATGTCGAAAAGATCGGCCCAGGGCCCTCAGGGGGACAAGGATTCTAACTTGTTTGATTTCAATATGAACAGCACACCGGATGAAAAGCCGCAGCGGGCAACCGCTGCGCAGATGGCGCAGAGAAAGTAAGTGGATATATACATACGTTTGCGATCTGTCCCATATTGTTAGCCTTTACCTGCAGCCCGCCATGTCTCAAAGTGATTAATTGTGTTCTATCTTTGTTTCATTGTGTCGCTTTGTCCTACCCAGCAATCTTATTCAACATACCCTGGTCATTGTAAATCGCATTGTGCTCTAACTCATCCGTCCTCGAGCCTTCAATATGTGTATATGATGGCTTCCTTGCATATATCTCTAGCCACTATATTGGATCTCTAACATATTTGGATAGGATTAAGGACGTTCGGAGGCGAGCTCGTCCCAACACAGCTGCCCCCAGTGCAACAGCGTCTTTTGGCGGTCCTTTCAATTCTCTTGACCCCAATACTGTCTCTACACCGTCTGCGCCCCAACCAATCTCAAATGGGTTTACATTTGGCCAGTCACAGAGCTTCCCCGGAGCCAGTTCAAATCCTAGTCAACCGACCCAAAACGGATCGACACAGTTCTCTTTCGGTTCCGGTGGAAGTACCTCATCCTCCTTCAATTTTTCTTCATCGTTTAGTGGATCAGCGTCGACCACAAGTAATCCTTTTGCTAGCATGACTACTGGTTCCACCAACCAGTCGTCCGATGGAGGCAGTTTCTCTGGCTTCAAGGGAAACATGTTCAATGTTTCCCCAGCTGGTAGTTCGGCCCCAGCCCAGCAACCTTTGCCTTCGGGAGGACTTTTTGGAACAGGATCGCAGCAAAACAACTCTACCGGAGGCTTATTCGGCAGCAGTACGACCAGTGGATCCTCCGGGCAACCTGCGACGACAGCGCCCGCTACCACAGGGGGGATCTTCGGACAGAACAGTGCTTCCAGCAATGCTCCGTCGACAAGCATCTTCGGCCAATCGGCCTCGAATAAGCCCTCCCCATTCGGACAGTCCACCGCCTTTGACGAGTCTATGCAGACATCTCCTGATGCGAAGAACAATGGTGCGCAGTCAAAGCCGCCTATCTTTGGCGGTGGTGCCTCCCAGTCTGGTTTCGGAACGTCCACAAATTTCGCTAGCCCCGGGGCTGGTTCCTTGTTCGGTGGCTCTACATCAAAACCCGCTGAGACACCCAAGCCTCTTTTTGGTGCTAAGCCCACGGAGCAGTCAACTCCATCGACCTCGCTCTTTGGCGCGACTACTCAATCCAGTTCTACCCCTACCCCGAGCACGACCGCCGCTCCATCACCATCTATCTTCGGAGCTTCATCGTCTGCGAAACCCACCACATCATTCCAGAATCCATTCCAGTCCACAAACCTGTTTGGCACACCCGCTTCATCAACCGCAGCACCAGCTTCGGAGGATAAACAAAAGCAAGAGGAGAAACCCGAGGAGTCTCAACCTAAGACTGGTTTCCAATTTACGCCCTCCACCGGTGCCCCATCTTTGTTCTCAAAGAGTGCAAGTTCTGCAGCTCCATCGGCTCCGTCATCCGGTCTATTCCAGCCTCCGTCTACAGGTAGTTTATTTGCCTCAAAGCCATCTACAGAGCAGAACACTTCCAGTGCGGAGCAGGACAAACCTAAGCCCGCTGAAGGAAACCCATTTGGCAGCCTCTTCGCGCCAAAACCAGCTACCCCAGCCAAGCCAGCTGTAGAGCAGAAGCCCTCCACAGAGCAGAAGTCGCTGCCCTCTGCTAACCCTTTCGGTAACCTTTTCGCTCCAAAGCCCTCTACATCTAGCGAGGGATCTAGCCAGCCACAGAAGCCGGCCACTCCCGCACCGCTTTTCTCGGCTCCCACATCAGGATCTGATGCTTCTAAATCCTCTGGTCTTTTCGCGCAATCGCCGTTGTTCCCCACCCCTACTGGAGGAAATAAGACCCAAGCTCCAGCTATGACTGCCCCAGCCCCTTCTCAAAGCCCTTTCAAGGTTAATGGCACAAGTACAGACTCGTCGACTTCATCGGCTTCTGTTGCGGAAAAGAGTTCGACAACAAGCTTTGAGGACATACGACCATCTGGACTTCCCACCGATCTTGATAAGGCAAGCAAGGAAGAAGTGGAGATGTTGTATCGCATGCGCATGTTGAATGAATGTTTCAAACGCGAAGTGAATCGTTTGGATCCTACCAAAGACGACTTTGATGCTCTCGTGCAGTTTTACATACGAGTTCGTGACACAATTGGAGCGCCAGCTGGTTCCCAGAAGCGTAAAGCTGGAGACGAAAGTGCAACTGCTGATGACCATTCCGTTAAAAAGGTCAAGCCCTTCGGTTTGAAGGCTGCCTCTAACAAAGAAGGCTCTTCGGCCGCCCCAGTCACAACTGAGACAGGCTCTCCAGCTACCAACATCTTCGGAGCAAGCCAAGCGACTCCGACCACCAGCAAGAGAAAGGTGGCCGATGAGGACGAGAGCACTGCTTCTCCAGGAAAGCGTGTCAACGGAGACTCTACGACAGCAAGCATCTTCGCACAGTCCTTCTCCAAATCCATAACCTCTGAGTCAAGTGATGAGCCGACTAAGCCTAACTCTACCCAATCTGTAACGTCTTCCGCCAGGCCATCTACCCCGGACTCAGATGCACCTGCTTTGTTCTCCACTACGCCTATCTCTTCTCCTCCCAAGCCTCTTTTCGCAGCCTCGACCACGACAAAGGAAAGCTCCACGTCGACGTCATTGTTTTCGCAATCCGCCCCCTCCTTTAAGCCAACATCCAATGCCTCTACTAATGGCACTTCTGCTACCTCGAATCCTTTCGTCCTAAAGCCGTCAGCTGATAAGGAAGCTGGCTCTACACCAGCACCTATTCCTGGCATGCCAAAGTTCAGCGCCGGAGCGACGAACTTCTTCGCCCAGTTCAAGGCACGGGTAGATAAGGATGCTGAAAAAGAGAAGGAAAAGCGCAAGGCGGAAGATTTCGATTCTGATGAAGAAGACGAGGCTGAATGGGAGAAAAGAGACGCCGAAGAACGCCGGAAAAAGCAAGAGGCACTCGAGTCTCAGGCTGTGAAACGCTCGAAATTTGTTCCTGGAAAAGGGTTCGTTTTTGAAGACGACGAGGACACAGGTGATTTAGATAAAAAGGAGAAAGCATCTGCTTCTGTTTCTAGTACCTCGATCTTTGACAAGAAGACCGACTCATCAGCCACGCCCAACAACATATTTGGTCACTTGTCAGCAACACCTTCTGAGGCTGAGGAAAACGACGACGCCGATGACACCGAGGAAGCGTCTGCCGCTGGTGATGAGCCAGAGGATATGTCCAAGGATACATCCCTTGCGCCCGCAAGCGAAGACGAAAGCAACGAAGATTCGGTGTCTAAAGCCGATGCCAGCAGTGGCGCTGAGAACTCTGCTAACGACAGCAGTGACGATGGTGATCTGACCAAGGCTCTGCAAAAGTCGAAGCAAGATAAGACCGCTACAGGCGAGCAATCCGCCAGTGATACAGGCGCGAGTGGTCGTAGCTTGTTTGACCGTGTCGAGTACAAGCAAGACGGTAAGCCGAAGCGTCAGGACGACGAGGAACAAAAGCCCCTTTCTACGTTTTTCAATTCTTCCAAATATGCCTCCTCCTTCAATTCACCGGGAACGCCCAATCCATTTGCTCCGACTCCCTCTAAGTCTGACGCCGAGAAAGATGATGCTCCCGCCTCGAAGCCCGCAACTCCCAACCCCTTTGCCGGCCTGTTTGGTTCTCCCTCCCCTACCCCTGCTGCAGGCACCCCATCTATCTTCGCCCCAAGCGCCGCAAAGGCCGGTACGGATAATACCTGGAAGATGAATTCTCCCATTAAGTTTGCCAGTGACACAAATGCGGCTTCTACTTCGAAACTTGATTCCGCATCCGCGACGCCGGCTGCCGATTCCTCCAAGCCATTCTCCACACTATTTGGAGCGGCACCTGCTATCAAATCAGCATCTTCTGCTACTGGATCACCCTCGCCTGGCTTCACTTTCGGTGGACCTGCACAGCCGCCATCATTCCTAGCTCCGTCGACTGTTAGTTCAGCTGCTGCCAGCCGTGCGTCCACCCCTGGAGTTACATCCGACACGGGAGCCGAGGAGTCCGGAGATGGTGATGCGGCTGAGGCTCTGCCTCAGGTTAACCTTGCCCAAAGTCGGGCCGGTGAAGAGAATGAGGATGTTGTGTTCGAGACTAAAGGGCGTGGCTTGAAGCTCACTAAAGAAGGATGGAGCAGTCAAGGACTGGGATACCTCCGTGTCTTGAAGGATCGCACTACCTCTCGCGGCCGTGTCATCCTTAGAGCTGACCCGAGCGGCAACGTTGTTCTAAACGCATCATTGGTCAAGCAAATCAATTACACTGTGAAGGGCACCAGTGTGCACTTCCTTGTACCCCAGGCCGATGGACCTCCAGAACAATGGGCAATCCGGGTGAAGAAAGAGGAAGCGGAACGCCTCGGGTCTGCAATGGAAGAAACCAAGACTTAGTTGGCTGAACTCCTCTACTTTGTGAACAAACGTGGTACATTGGATGCAATAAACCACCATCATGATGCTCTTCTTTCCAGGTTGATAATAACTGGTGATGTATTATGGCCTTTTTACTTTATAGTTTCCCTTCCTTCCCGCCTGTTTTATAAAAGCTATTATTGGAACATGTTCAAATTCAGACGCCGTATGTATGGCTTCTGTTTCTTCTCCAGCTATCATGATCAAGTCCAATCCCTCACAGCGCCGAATTCTTTTTGTCCTATTGTACTTCTGACCTTACGATTTCTGGAACCTGTCTTAGCAACACCGCGTTTCTAATTTGATTTTTGAGTCTTGTTTCTTCCCATCCGGTGTTACTGTTCGCCATCGCACTCATCTGTTTTTCATCTTTTGTGTCCTTTTCCTTTTGTCTGATCAATCTGAGGCACTTGTGTAACTGTCTTGCATGCTGCAATTGCAACCGCATACTCGGAGAGCATCATGTCGTCGTCTGTCCAACCAGAGACGAAGTCTAGCATAGCGTTTGGGTTTTGAGGGATCAATGGAATCAATTGGTTTTTGTTATTTAGAGATAATATACTGCACTGCGCTGTCTGCACAGAGTGACATTGCAACAAATCCGCAGAGAACGTAAACTCTGTCGTCCTTCCTACATTTCACGGGCTATCTCAACATAGACAGAAAGTACCCTACGAGGCTTTACACTCACGCACAGGCCCGGAAACTGATTCCGAAGAGACCAGCTACGTAGCCCCCCTTCCTAATACAATACGCCCCCATAAAATCTACTTAATCTAATCTCTACCACATATAGTAACAGTTACCCAACTAAATTCGAACCGAGCATGAAGGAATCCACTACCGAGAACTCAGTAAACCCACGCCCTATTTATCCATTTCCAAACACTCGAATGATCCGCCCAGACAACCCAAACAAAACGTAATATGAATTTAGAAAAGTCTTCTGGATATTGACGCCGGATCCATTCCCCCTCCCCCCGCTCCTTTAGTTTCTGTTAGTGCCGGCCTACCGTCTACTGTTCTGGATAGGTGATACTATATATCCAGTGGACCGGGTCGAAAAGGGGTAATGCTCGGTTGGACTATCATTGTTCAGTGGGTTTGGGATTTGGGTATGCTGGTGCTGCTAGTTGGGGGAGGTTCGTATATATGGTTTGAGGTAATGGTTCACTGTTGGGATTTTTTTTTTTTTTAGGTCGGACTTTGGCATGTGATTGCAGTTTCGTTGGGAATAGTTTTGGATAGTTGAGTGGGAGTTTTCTTTGGGGAAGGATACTACTGTACTAGTAGTATGATGGTACTATGTCTATGCAGGACAGTAGACAGAGTCTACAGTGTATATGATATACAAACAGAAACTACGCAGGACTCGATACACCCCGTTCGAGAGCGAGTGGAAACTGATTTACGCTACGCAGGCAATATGCGGATTCACGACAGGGAAAGAAACTTTTCCGATTTTTTTAATTTAAATGTTCCAACCCAACCGAGCAAGACCCGACCCGGACGGTATCGTAAAAACAGAGAGAAACCCCATCATTTCATAGAGTAACAAAAGGTATATCTAATATGGAAATGAAAAAGATTTTCCCCGTTTACTCCTCGTCGACGACAGCGGTGTGAAGACCCTTGGTCTCCTTGACGTTGACGGCGTAGACCATGGAGTAGAGCTTCTCCTTGGCGCCCTCCTCGTCGTTACGCTTACGGGAGATGCGGACACGGAGACGGTAAGGGACGCCCTTGACACCGGCCTCCCAGACCTTCTTGTTCAACTGGGGGTCGACGCGGACATCCTTGGTGCCCTGTACCAAGTACGCATTGTCGTCAGTCACGGATGCTCTTTGGATATCAATCAGGGATATCGGAAGAAAGAAGGGAACATACCATAGCACGCTCAGTGAAGGCCTTGATCTCCTTGATAGCACGAGGAGCACGCTTCTTGAAGGAAACACCGTGCAACTATACCCACAAAAAAGTTGAATTAGTCTTCCGCCCGAATGCCATCTGGGAAATATGATCTTGAAAAAAATCTGCGAACAAGATTTGCGGCCATAGAGGTGGACTTCATAAAACTAATTCTTCTTTTTTGGTCTTGGTTTCTTGGGAACACCTGATAATTGTTCCTCCACACACACGCAAAAGCAGGCATGTTTCATCCCTTCCTTTTCTGTAGATGTATTCCAATCCACCGAGAAAAGGTTTTTGGTGCCAGAAGGATTATTGCAGTGTTCTCCGTCCATTGCCTCCATGTCGAAACTTGTGGATGTTTGTCTTGTTCCGCAGATCGGGGGTTCGATCGATGAGAATGCGACCGATGTGTGCAAGGTAGGGATAGAGAAGACCAGAGTCTTATCCTGCTGTGTTTCAACGTACTCTCTTGTGCATGTTGATGGTGTACTCGCGCGAGACGACATCGGCGATGGCCGAGCGCTGCTTCTTGCCGGTCTGAACGGTGGTGGACATTTCTGATTTTTCACCCGTTGGTTAGTTGTCTCAAACCGATTGAGATTTATTTTTTCACAGAGCGATGGATATCGCAATATAGATGGATTACAGTAGGACTACTCACTGAATGAGTTGACGAGGCGTCGGCTGTCGTTGGCTGAAGTGCTGTCGTGAGTATTGAAGATTTTCGGACGGCTCTCGTTTTTCCTCGTCGAAATTCAGTGTGTCTCGCTTATCGTCCCAGAGCCCCTCTCATTGGCCGCTGGAGAGTCACGTGATGAACTATGACCGTGACATCCTTAAGGAACAGGCAGGTCATCACACTACTCAATGGCCAATGCTCTTTTCATGCGATACTAAATAATGAATGGCCAGCGAGCGATAGCTATCAACCATTCTTGAACATATCCTCTGTTACGGTCAACGAGCACGTTAGTGAGTAGATGCTCGTACTGCATGGATACATTACCACGTGACTCGGAGATATAGTCTGTCTGGATTGGGTATAGCGCGGATCAGGTACTCCCTCCTACATTGCCCTAATTCAATAGAGAGCAGGCAATGTTGATGGATGTTGTTATAGCATATGCATCGGTGTATTGTTTTGCGACACTAAGCATTCCAATCGCCTGCCATGAAGCCTCTAAATCTTCTCACTAGCGCAAATCAAGGCCTCGATTTAGCCACCACACAGCAACCAGGAGCCACAAACTGATAGTATTCTCTTATTGGTGCCTGCACCTAGCAGTGATCTATGAGACCTGGAAGCAATACGATCCTACCTAGAAAGTACAGAAGTGAGTCGGGTGTGGCGCGGCTTGCTTCTTTTCAGGCATCCCAGGACTTTTCAGTAAAGAGTTTCGGGCTGCTACAAGAGTATCAAACTTTATACTATCGGTCCTACCTCTCGTGGTGTATAAGTCACTAGGTTCGATTGACCGTTATAAACAGTGAATATCATGACTCGATTCGTCGTTACTCCTAAGTACTTCATACTGACAGACCTATTTCTCGGCGCTCACATCGGGGTACAAGTCAAACCGCCTCTGCGTATAGACAGGAATGCCTTTCCTTATGCTTTGAATGGTGTCATTATTCAGATCGGCATAGACAATAGTCTCTTTGTCCTCCGCCTCTACCAGGACTTCCGCAGCTGGGTTGGTTATCAAACTGTGACCCCATGCGTGGTAAGTGGCATCCATATCGCGTGCCGGGCTACACAGCCCCACATACAGCTGGTTATCCACTGCACGAGCGCGAGCCAACAGAGACCAGTGCATGGGACCAGTAGTCATGTTGAAAGCGCCCGGATAGATAAGTGCGAAAGCGCCTTTTCGCGCAGCAATCATGGCCGCCTCCGGGAAACGGATATCGTAACAGATGGCGAGGCCGATCTTTCCATACTCGGGAAGATCAACAATTGTCAACTGGTTCCCGGGCGACAGGACCTCGCTCTCCTTGAATGCGATCTTTCCTGGGATATCGATGTCGAACAGATGGGTCTTGCGGTGGGTCCCTATTAACGAGCCAGTGGGGGAGAACACGAGGGATGTGTTATAGTATTTCTTCGTTATGGGTTCCAGTTCGGGGATGCTACCCCCTACGAGATAGGCCTTGGCCTCGGCAGCGATGGCTGACAGGGCATGGTAGGAAGGGGATTGATCTTCGGTAGGAGGCGAAGGAAGAAGAGTCTCGGCGTAATTGGGAAAGTATTGGGTTCCGTATGGCGAGTTAAAGCATTCCGGGAGGACGATGAGCTTGGCTCCAGCCTGTGCTGCCTCAAGGACTTTAGTGCGAGCGTGGGCCAAATTAACGGCTTTGTCCGCGCCTACTCCATCGCGCCAGGCTCGCGGTTAGTATGGTGTTGATAAGGGGCCTTTCAATGACGATCGCATCGGACGAGTGAAACATACCGGAGGCGAGCTGCACCAGGGCTAGTTTCAACGGCTGCTTCAATAGAGCGGCCATGGTTCAGTTCGGTAAAGACGGAATGCGACTAGATTGAGGGAGTGTTGAAGAGGAAGTCTGTGCCTGCTGCGGGGGGTGTACAGGTTTAGGGTATAGATAGTGTCGGGGTTGGAGACTGTTGGAGTAATTAGTTAAATGAGGAGACCCGCCACTATCATGACTTACCTTAACTATCGGAGTCGGCGCCGGCACCCAACTCCGACCCCCGGGGACACTAACCGAGTCATTGGAGCACTACGGACTATCCCGTTCGTTCCATTCCTCCAGTGAACTCAGCTGAAAGTATGGCCTTGACATGTCGGTCTCCTAAATGATACGTAGTCTATCGCGATCTTTATCTGACACATGCGCGCCTTGCATGGTTCCGATCCATCACAATTCCTTCGTGATCACGCAAATCACCGAACTTAGAGGCTGAGATTCACGACGGATTGCATAAGAAACCGAATTAGTGTTTCATCTTAGCACAATCACTCGGATAACGCCGTAGTAGCCGAGTAAGACCGTTTCTCAGGAGATACGCTGGAGGAGCAACTAGTTAACTAATCCTTAGCGACGATGACTATGCAGTGCAGATTAATTTAATTCTTGGGCTGAATACGGGGAATTGCAAACGCTGCAAACGGCTTTTAATTGGCCGGGGTCACGTGCGACAAGTCTGGCCGCAGTCGATTTGGTGAAGGTGGGAAAAAAAAAAACCAATAACTTGGACTAAGTCACATCGAAACCCCCTGAGAAGGAGACGCACTGATGTTCTGCTGGCTCTCTCAAAGCGAGAAGAATATCACTTGAATAGGGGGCGAAAATACCACTCTCGCGTGTTGTTTTTAATACGCCGCCTCCTACTTCTCCACATCATGACATTCCCACGGATTTATTCCATCCAAGTTCTTTTCTCGATTCCGGCCGACGTCTCTTGAACTTTACGACGGCGGCGGTTCGACAGCCAATTGCAAGTCGTCCACCGGCCTTTCCGCGCGGAACGTTAAGGACGTTCCCCACGAACTGTTCCATTCGATTTGCCCCCCAGTGGTTCGGTGGTTCCTATTAAGGAGAGAGCGTTAAAAAATAAAATTAAAAAAAAGAAGAGAAAAAGAAAAAATCTGGCAGATTGGCCACCGGACCTTAGTGGCCTTATATTTGCCTGGAACGCTCTCCCGGTGCCTTCTTACATCCCGAGCGGCATTGATATACTTTACCACACTGTGGCCTGCCACCAGTCAGGGCTACAACGTTCAACGCTGGGAGACACAAGAGTCCACACAATTCATCGCGCCCGATTATTCGAATTAACACTCGGGACCACATCTATATTCTTTTAGTGTTTTCGAACCACCTCGGGACAATGTTTGAGGACTTCTCTTTCTCATCCCCCTCGTCCACCAAGCCACCCCGCCTGGCCTTTGATGGCGACGACAATCTCATGGTCGACTGCGACAGCAGCCTGATCTCTCCGCTATCCTCCCGGTGTCCTTCGCCTCGTTCTACCGCGACACACCGGATTCCGAGAGCGTTGCCTCGCTCGCGGTCCTCCTACTTCCGTTCCGCTCAACCCCCCACTTCCGTTCCCTTGTCTGCGTATGACGACCATCAGAAGCGTCTCTCGATCAGTATCTTGACAAGAAAATTGCATGAACACACCATCAAGACCTCAAACAGTGAGACGCAGATCGGAAGACCCGCCACGCCGACGTCGCCCCAGTCCCTCGACATGGCCACCCGATTCCCGGGATATTTTTTGACCCCTCCAGACACAGACCACGATGATGAGGGTTCCTTAGACTCTCCGTCGCTCACCTCTGGTTCTCTCTCGCCTCAGCCTCAATCCCCCTTTCTGAGTCCAACATCCGTCCCGTGTGATCTCTTCCCGCAAACCGCGGACATGGATCCTCTATCCCACACTCAGGATAGCTGGAACATCCGCGCCCAGCGTCAGAACATCGCCCGTCTCCAATGCAACCACTCGGAGCTGGAAGCCATTCGCCGGGCTCTCATCTCCGACGACGAGAAGTTAACCACCACCTTCGACCCAGACGCCTGCCACCCCAGCTCTATCCCTCCCCAAAAGTCCCCCCGCCGAAGAGCGGCCACTCTCCAACGGAGCCGGTTCCGCCCCCAATTAGGCCCTAGCCTTTTGGACCCGCCCTCCTCTGACTCTAAGGGACGGAGAATGAGCAGCTCCATCCCCGTGCAGGCGTCTCGCATCGAGAAGAGCTACCATTCATCTTCTCGGGATTTGCGGAAGAAGAGTGAGCAGGGACTGAGGCGGAAGAGTCTTGTCAGCGCTGCTTTGGCGTCGATGGTGGAGAAGGAATGTTAAATATGTTCTTGTTTTGGGTTTTATCTTCTATTGGTATCTTTTCTTTCGGATGGATATATTTAACATTTTCTTCAACTCATTTCCTCTCTCTTTTTTCCCTCTTTTCAATGTTGTTACTTGTACATATTAAGGTAGATACCCTGATTGTGAGATTCTCGGTTTGGTTAATATCGGCGGTATGGAGGTAAGGGTTCTGGTCAAAAGGTCCACAGCACAATTGATTCGGTTTTACAGGCATAGACAAATCTGAAAATCTGGCTATTCCGGTCTTCCCCATTCTATCCCATGATTAAAAGACATATACCACTAGGACATATATGGTATCGAAGTACAGGAAGAAAAAAAGAAAGAAGAAAACAGAAAGAAACAAACGATCGCCAGAGAGCAAAAGCGAATAAAAGCCGTGCTTTCCAGAAGCACTCAAAAGGTTAAAAAACCGCTCACAGCAACGCTTAGAACATCATCATCAACGGAGTCATAACCACACGAGTCTCACGAACAGCAAGAATAAACAACAAAACCTACTTCCCGGCCTTCCTGCGAAACAACCCGTAGAGTCTCCGCAAGGGACCCCTGCGCTTGCGACTGGCGGTTGACCTCCGGGTTGGACGACGGTGGATTTTGATCTCGGTTCGTGGAGTCATGGATTGTTCGTTTGAGGGGGGCTTGGTGGCTGGGTCTATGCCGATATCGAATTGCCAGAGACCTTCCTGGGGGATCATGGGGTGGTTATCGTCGTAGATGGGGTCTCCCGGCTCGCCGAGATCGCTTTCGTTGGCTGGACTGGCGCATTGTCTGGGTTTGGAGGCGAGGTGGCGGGTCATGTTGAGGGTGGTTTCTTCGAGGAGCTCGTTGATGGAGGGCATGAGGTGGTGGTGGAGACCTTGGGTGTCGCCGATATCGAGTTGGGACTTTCGGTTCTCTTCTTCAAAGGCTTCTTCCGTGTTGGTTTGGGTGCGGGGTTGTGGCGGCGGGTCGTAGGACCAAGCGTCCGATTCGATGATCACGGTGTCTTCGGTGAATGAGATGTAGGAGTCCCTGTTGTGGCCTGTGGAGAAGCTGTCGACGTCTTCGATGTACGAGACGATGCGAGCGAAGTGGAGAGATTCATGGGGATTGAGGATCTCGAACGATGTACCTTGATGGATGATGGTTGTGGTGGGCTGCTTGACATTGAGGAGCATCGAGTCTGAGTATCGCTTTGTGTGTCTGTGGACAGATGCTGGGGGATTGCGTGGGACTGGTTTGGGATCTGAGTCCGGGTATCTCTCGAGTCGATCCCGGAACGTATCCTACATGTGCGTATGTTTTGTCAGATAAGCTGCAAAAGTACCGTACATAGGGCACGAGTGACATGGCGGCTTACCAGGATCTTGTGGGGGTTCTGATTGAGGTATATATGATCGTCTACGGAGCCGGGGGTCCCCGGGGCTATATCCGCAAGTAAGCACAGGTCTACTGGAGATATATGGCGGTGATAGCCCATACGGAGGAAGCCATCCAGGCTCTCAGGCTGCTCGCTTAGAGCGCTGGGTGAATGCGACGGGGATAATGGCGGAGGACTTGACGCTACCGACGAGACCGAGAATGGGTACTCGTAGTGGTGGTCCAGGGACATCTGGGACTGGTTCAAGTTCAATGCGGCGTTCTTTCGCCGTAGCTTTTTGATGTCGGGACTGTCACCGGCAGCTGAGTCGCAGTTTGACAGATACTGGCGGCATTCATGCAGAGAGCGATTCCCTGACGTACACATGGCGTTCAAGGATGTTGACAGGGAAGAGGAATCCAGCTCTCGCATTGGAGATGATGGTGGAGATGATGAGGATGAGGAGGAGGAGGATAACAGTGCCGTTGTTGGGGCTGCGGCATCCATGCGGTGAAGATGGATCGAACCAGGACCACCGTTTGGATCTCTCACACTGCAGCTTCTGAGATCCATAGTCTGAAATCAATAGTCGATCGTCTTTGTTGACCTGTATAAAAGAGGAGAAAGGAACAGGCGGTATGTCCCGTCTGTATCCTGATGCATTGGGAGACTGTCTGTAGCATAGCCCTCCGTCCAGAGAGCTCAGTTGGAGTTGAATAATGATGATATCAGCATGGTTTGGGAGGCCTGGATCGGGACCCAAGGAAACCAATGTCCGGGGAAGTCTATTTATTGATCGCTGGTGGAGTTCGGGGATATCCACCGGGTCCAGCCACTGCGCGACAGGAGAAAGGGAAATCCTGCACACTGTGATCTTGAACAAATGGACTGAATCGAGAAAAAAGCAAGAAATTTTGCAAAAGAACCACAGAGAATTACAAGAAAACAAGAAGAAGAGAGTGAAAAAGAAGAAGAAGAGAAAAAAAAAAAAAAGTTAAGTTGCGTCGTCACATTGCCAACATGCAAGCCGGAGGAGGAGACCCACCAGGTAGTAGTAAGTAGTTAGTAGTAGTTTAGTCGTCTACTACTATGTAGTACTACTAGTAGTAGGAGTATGAGAGGAACTGGCGATGACCAGTCCGGCGCTCTGGTTGGGCACCCGCTAACGTGGTCCAATCTCACCGTACAGCCGCAGCCGGATCACTCTGCTTCCCTCACTCACTGGTTCAAGTCATGAAGATCTCCGTTTCACTTTACGACCGCCTGCCAGCCTTGTTCCCCCAGGAACCACTCCCATTCGTTCGCAGATGGCCTGGAACGGTCCAATCACTCGCCAGTCCTATTCTTATCCGGGCTTATACTTGTGTGGCAATGGTCATCTGCGTCCTTCAACTGGTCGTCTCCTTTCTCTTCCACCGTCCTGTTTTCTCCTTTCGTTTCTTTCTTTCTTTCGGATTCTCCCCACCCGACTCGGTCCCTTTCTTTCTCTCATTCGAATAATGACCATTCTCTCCCACTCAGCCTTGTTGCATGGCCTCCCTTTCGTCCCACCTGCGAGTAACACACAGCCAAAGAACAAGAACAAGAACAAGAACAAGAACAAGAACAAGAAAAAAGAAAACAGGGCATGATGTAGGAGCCGTGTCCCACCTTGCAGCCACCCCGATCTGCACATGTAGTCCTACATTCCTGTCCGCCCTGATCAGCATTGCAGTTGTGTGCCGGATGCTGTCATGCGACCATCTACGGGCGAGGCGGTGGATGTGTCACACAAGACAGCCCCAGTCGTAACACACACCTACATAGTACTTTGTAGATACACCCAGCGAGAGGGAAGGAGAACTTCTTTTAGTAGGCAGCCTCTCTCATGGACACTTTCACGTCCTGGTCATGCTCATTGCTACCAATCTTCCTATGCTGACGCCCGGGAAACAATCATAAGCACAAGAACCGTAAGATGCCAAAACTATTCGCTGGGGGGTTCGGACAAAATAGGGAAGCCCTAGAAGAAAGACTCCAAACCAAACACCAGTCATGCTCAATTTCAATGGCCGAGGAATTAAACCAAAAGAACAATCATCGGAAGAAAAAATGTGTATCAGCGGTAACAATGGAAATCAAGATAGCGTCGTCATATCATCATCATGAGCCCATACGCAATGGCCGGGCAGCTAACCTCGATCTCAGGTACCTGCCTGTTTATAAACCCAGTTATGTACGGTTACGGCGAGCAACCCTTCCCATGTAAACAATGCAGCAGTGCATGATTGAATCGCAGAAAACGACCCCCAGTATCAGCACCCGTGAATGTAACCCACCAGGGATCAGTCGTGAGTCAAAATATCGGAATCGGAATCGAAAAGGGAAACAATTCTCTAATGACGTTTATATTTCTGGAACGATAAAGTCAATCTATGTTAAAAGAAGTGGGGGATTGGGGTGCAGAAAAACTTACATCTTCCATCTTCCGCCTGTTGCTGGGATCCAGAGTGTTTCCCGCCCCCAGAAGCGTCTGTCCCACGGCCTTGGATACCCCGATCGCAGGACGGAGGATAACCGTTGGCGCACGTTTCCACACAGCTTTTGCAGCTGCTTTGGCACTTCCGCTCTCGACGACTTCTCCAGGGACAGCAACGATGGCATCTCGAGTCAGGAGCAAATCGCGTTCTAATCCCCTAAATGCTCCGCGAAGGCCTTGAACGACACCAACGGGCTGGTCCGCATAGAGGGAGATCTTTTTCGCTTCCTCCTCATCCGCTACATCTTCCTCCGCGCTAGCCAACTGCGCATTGGGGGATGTCAACAGATCCTCTGCGCCCTGCAGGACGGTTTGGGTGCCAATGGCGAGTTTTGCCCCAAGTTTGACGAGCTCGTTGGATGTAGTCTTGGCGAAGGCGAGTGCCCCCTTCTGTATGCTCCGTACAATGCGACCGTCCTTGCGATACTCGCGCATGGGAACGACTACGAGATCCTTCACACCTCCCCCCACGTTGACCAGGGATCTAATCGGCGCAAGGCCGGCAAGAACCCCCGGTAGTTGATTTCTTTTTATATCTGGCATCCATATATCATTCAAGGTCTGGCCAAGTTTGTCAAACCCAGATACTCCATAGATGATGACATGGCGCATGACCATATCTGCTCCGTCTAGAACAAAGAAATTCATAAACTCGGTCGTGCGTCCGGATCGAAGCCCGTTATAATCGACTCGCTTGGGTTTGAAGTCCAGTCTGACAGGGACAGCGTTTATTTCCACTCTCTGTAAAAATGGTATGTCTTGCGGGGCACTAGGGGCGGGCGCAGAGTCATCTCGAAATTCGAAGAAACGGCACAGAAAGTCGAGAGCATCTTGATCAACATGAAGCCTTAGGGGTAGAAGAGTGGCCTATAGCATTGTTAGAAATTTTAGGGAGATGGTTGGAAGACTGTCTATTTTTACGTACCTTTAAGACAATCTCGGACGCAGCGAGCTCAGGCACAGGCCTGACGGTCAAGATCTCTAAGTGCACCATACTGGTTCCACTTTCTTTCTCACCCACTTCATGCATGTAGGTCGCAAATTTCTTCCAGGTTGAAGTAGGCACATGGTCGAATATCTCCAAGTCATTGACTCGAACATCCAAGGAACTTTGCGTCTCGCCGGAGTCCGGCGGGAAGACGACAAGATCTGCGCATATACCTTTGAGCTCAAAGGTCATTTTATGATACTTGCTTCTGGACAGCCGCAGCTTCTTTCTGAAGGAAGGCGACTGGCTTTGTCGTACCGTAGCTCCCGTGACTGTGGTTGTAGTTGCATAGCTGCCAGTCTCACTGACAAGATCATCAATGTTGCGGTTGATATCGCTGCGAAGCTCTCGTGGATCCTTATTAGCAGGGATACCTATATATATTGAGTTAAACAGACAGTCGCCGATGACTGACTCCTCATCCTCGTCGAAACTTGGGGAGGTCGATTCGCCCTTGCTCGCCGGTCCGTAGCCTTTCTCTCCACATCTTTGACCGCCTTTGATATAGTATCTCTTGTCCGCTGCCAGTCATACCCATCGAATAGGTTCCAGATGACATGGGCATCACGGACCCTGATTCGCAGAGGGCTCTTCTGAAGCTTCGTGTCGTCTGAAAGGCCATAGGTGTTTTCGGCAGAATCCCATCTGTGCGCCGTTCCCCCAACAGCTGACTGTGCTGCAAAGTGATCGTCACGGAATTCGAGGTCGGAAATACTGGATGACACATAGTACTGAGAGTGAAAACTATCTAGAAGCTCGTTTGATCCTGAGGCCGTCATAGCCTCGTGCAGAGATCCTGCTCCAGATGTTGGCTTCGCTGGATAAAAGTCACTTACGTACTCGACTTCATCCTCAATATGGCCCTCCTTATCCTGGAAGTCTTCGGCGGAATCGCCGGCTGTCTCAGAGGAACCTTCAGGACCCGACCTTGAATCTAGAGCAAAGGCATCACCGGAAAACGACGCTAACATGTCTTGAAGTGGAAGAACCTCAGTCCGATACTTCTTTGTCACGCTTGGAGGAGTAGGAGGCTGAAGTCCATTCACTATGCTGATGAGAGTTTGTGTTGAATCGGCACATGTTTCAAGAATCAGCAAGTCATCCCTGAGTTCCACATCTAGCGACTGTGTTCCGTCTTCACTAGAGCGTAGTAGTTTCACGCTGGCCGTTGCTGATGATATTGTTGAAACGGTAACAAAGCCCATGTCAATGAAGGATTGGACCTGGCTACTCGGTGGAGAAGTTGAGTTTCTTCGATGCGGATCATCTGTGTTCCCCATATTTCGAGCATCGTCAATAATCATGATTGATGCTTTGCGGAGATCTAGCGTGGCCTCTGAGGACGCTTCGTCGCCCATGGCACCCGAGAAATTCGCGTTTGTGAGCACAACAAGGCCTTTTGCTTCTGAGCCACGGGGGTTGAGACCAATGACGCAGTCTCGCAGGGCCAATGCCAATCTAGTGGGTCGTACAGGAGCCTTAGGGCTTTCCGGTTGTATTGCTGGCTTGGAATCTTTTGAAGGCTGTAGCTCCGCCAGATTACCTAGGGACTGTGCCATATTAGCAGCAACATCGCCGGTTGTCGAACTTTCATTAAGACCGAGAAAGGCAATCGCTGCTGGAACGGTGTACTCTGCACGTAGGTTATGCATTTTGACCTTGATGGTGGGTTCCATTTCATCGGCAATGAAGCGGGCCATGAGCATGGGGTGCGGGATTTGGCCTGATCTTTGCTCGGCGCTCAACGGTAACGCTTCTCCTAAAAGCTCTTCGGTTCCGTTTCTGAGGACCATCGCCGATCCAACTTGAGCGGCTACAAGTGAAGGGAGCTTATATACGCCACCTCAGCATTCTTGATGCGTGTACTTATATCGCCAACTTTACCACCAACGTTTACCTGGACTTCAAAATCTCGGATCAGATTTAAAGTCAAGAGACCCGGCCGGTCGTCTTCAGGTAAGTATTTCGCAACATTTGACAACCTACCTAACTCGTCCCCAAGCTGCGGCAGTGAGTCAAAGTCAGTGGTGCGCGAAATCGTGATATTCGCCCCAGCGATTGTAGTACGAAGCACAGAGCCTTGTCGTCGCTGTCGAAAAAGCGTATCCAGCATAATGTCATCGTCTTCATCGTATTTGTCCTTAGACGGCGTGATCAACGAAAGAAGACGGTCTAAGTCTACCTCTTTCGGAGCGAATAGGTATTCAACTCGGATGTTGCTCAGATTAATTTTGGCTGGCGCGTCTTTAGAATCATCAAGCGGTAACGGTCCACTAAGTTTAGCTTTGTCGATTTGGACTCCCACGCCTTCGAATCTGCTAACAACTTTAACCGCGGTCGTTCTCAGCTTGAGGTAATGGGATTCTCCAACAACATTGAGTGCAACCCCGCCAACCCGTGCATTCACTTTCCATGGCAAAGATGTATTTCGGGGGAGCTTCTCCGGCGAAGGCGGCGCTTCGAAATGCACTCCACGCGGTCGCTTCGGTGGATCCTTCTTTGGCGCCTTCGTGCCCGAGGCAGATGAAATGGAGCTCCCTAGCTCTAAGATTGTGCTTAAACCTCCAATCCATCCTACAACCTCTTCCAAGCGTTGTATATTGAGGTTGAGATGGAGAGGGAGTGTAGTGATGTGAATCCTTGCAGATTCCAATGACTTGCTCATGGAAAGGGAAATATCTCCATGCGTGGGTGATAAAACATCCCTCATGGATTCCCTCATTTTAAGGTCTTGGTTGAATGAAATGAGGTCTTCCGAGGCGACTCCTAGCGTGAACTTGGTTATATCTAGGCGGAGTTTCATTTGGTCGTTAACCGATGAGAAGTGAGCTTTCATGCCAGAAGCAGTAGTTTGCAAAACGATGTCTTCATGCATTAAGCCGAAGAATGTTGGAGAGTACTGTCGAGATTCGCCGAAGGGGTTTGCATGCCCAGGAACATGCTCAACAAACTTGACGGAGAACTTATTCAGGATCAAGCCGAAAGAATTTTGTGCTTGTGCTTGTGCATTGCTTTCTGGACTATGTTTCTTCGGGGATTCTCCGTCGCTGTGACCGAAGGCATCGACGATTCTCTGACCGATCTTGAAAACAAGCCAGCCTATAGCAATATCAAATTGCACCTCCGCAGAATGAATCTCGGCGGTTACCTCGTCATGTTCCCTACTGACGCCAGCGTCATATCCAATTTTTTCCTGGGAGCTTGAAGCTTTATGATCAACCCCTTCATGCGGAGAAGACGGATCGTTGGTGCCACTACGAGGATCCGGGAAGTTATGAATTCTAGAAGCTAGTAGATCATCATCAACCACTGAGTCCTGCAAGTATGCGGTTGAATCCTTAAGACCATCACTTGGCATCTCTTGGTGAGGCGTTGGTTGTGAATCCCCTGGCGGTTTGTCTTCGCGGTTAACCGAAGGGATCCAGATGAGAACTTTGTCAACACTGACGAATCTCTTCACCACGTCCGTCAATCTGTTGAATCCCGGTGAGGTGTGAATTGATTCCCTATCGCTCGTTCCAGTCTGTGTCTTCTGAAGATTATCGATAGAACGGGCTTGTGACAAGTACATTTCTTCCCGGGCTGTAAGTTTAGGCGTTGTGACTGCTTCATCCTGTTCGCCATGGGTGTCCTGCTCCATTGCTGTAGGTGTTTCATGGAAGGCTGTATCCCTCACGTAAGTAGACTCTGGCGAGTCCCAAGCACCAGGCATATTAGGCATGAAACTGTGTGATGTCGAGCCTTGGCTTATCGCGCTCATATACATGCTTTGCGCTTCCTCATTAGAGAACAGCTTGGACTCTGATAATTCAGCCTCTTTGAGAGACTCAGAAGCTGAGCCTGAACTGTAGTGTTCGGAACTCGGTGCACAGACAAGAGGCAATTGTTGCGTATATCCAAAATGGAGGTCCTCTTCTGGGGGTAATCCAGACGACCCGGGTTCGGCTATAGGCTCAGGAGCTTCTAGATAACGTTGACGGCTGGGGAGTTTTGCAACTTCCAATTCATGCCGGTCATCGAGGGTTATCAGGGCCCCCTCAGGATGACTGTTTCGGTCGGATGGTTCGGTCGTATGTTCTGGACTTTGTGGACGAGGGGTATCCCCGCTCCTCGGGAAAAGTTCATCACCTCTAGTTTGCAAATCACCTAGGCGCCCAGGATCATCATGATGGAACTGATAATCAATAACTGAATCAAGGTAAGCCGGGTTGTCCAGCAGCTTTTCATCATCTTCAAACTGTCGGGAATCACCAAGAGAGCCATAACTCCTAGTCTCATCTTCCGTATCAGCATCAGAAAAACGACCGTCATACGTGTAAACGGATCCTTCCATTCTTGGCGTATTCTGTTCTCCTATCTCTGGTATAGTAAGGTCCTGCGGTGGCTCGAAAATGGTAGACCTTGTCATAGCTAGAGCTAAACTCGATTCTGACGAGGTCTCCGGAGAAGGCGACTGGGCCCTACTTGGAGGCTGGCTCGGCTTTGGATGTACTGGAGTAGATGGTGAGGCCGGAGCAGCGAAGCGAGAATAGTTGGAGAAAACGACTGGCTCAGATATCAAAGCAAGGTTGATATCAGCTAGGGAAACCAATCGTTTCCCCTCGGACGATGAGGCTTCACTTGATTCGGAATGAGTGGACACTGCACCCATGCTGACCTGGCGCACACTTAATAGTCCCGTTATTAAGTCTGGCTTTTCCTCCGGATGCCTTTTTGACGAGCCCTCTTGCTTGGTCTCCACATCCACGCGTATGGAGATGTCGTCGACTTGGACCTGGAGTCGATCCACGACCCCCTTTAGGAATGCAGCGACAAAACTGGGTAACGATACGGTTTCATTTCCCAGGCCGAGCTCCTCTTCATCATCGCTCGACGAGGTCGATGTATGCTGGAGGATCTGGGACTGCGAGGAGATAGCAGCCTGAAGTTCTTCCTTTTCTTCTTTTGGCTCGGCCTGAAGGAACGACTCAGCGAGATCGGTCGGGTTGGGGAGGATTGGTTCGTCCCCAGAGCCAAAGCCAACTCGCCCTGAGGCCTTCGGGTCCGTTGTTGCATCGTGCGTTTCAGCACGTGTCTCCTCCAACGGTAGCCTTAAATGCACATCGATCCCGCTAGCTTCACATATTATACTGCTGCTGTAGATATCGGCAGGAACCGTGAGCTTTAGGAATTGAACACGAGCACTGAGAAGCTCGCTTGACGGAGGGAGGTGAAGGAGTGTGGCTAATTTCTATCCGAAGGCCCATATATGTTAGCGTACAGAAAGCAGAAGTACCGAGACGCTCGGTCCGGCACAGACCAGGGATTAGCATGGTTCACTCACCTCGAGCCTCAAACCTATATCCCGCAGTTCAACGGTACTACGTTGTCCCCAGCGGATACCTAGGCTGTCAAGATCTAGTGCGTCCGTATCGACAAGCTCCAGGCGGGACAAGGCATATCTGAGCAACCGCTTCTGAAAGAACGAGGGCAAGAAGTAAGCCATTTTGGTGGGAGAAGGAGCCGACCGGGGCTCATTTAAAGATCGCAGGTGTCATCGGGTGGGTTTCATAATATGAAAAGTGAACGCTGGGGCGGATGGGATGCAAGGCTAAGGCTTGGACCGTACTTCCCCCAAGGGGACAAACAGATGCGGAGGGTTGTTGGGTATGGACCGATTAGAATGACGTTCGGGGAAACCCAGCGCTAGTGTTAGCTTAGTTACTGTATTTATCAGTAATAACAATCAGATAGCGACGGTCGGATCAACCACCGCAAGTCAGGCGGAGCTCATCATAATTGGAGTGACCGAAAGAAAACCACGCCGTGACAACTCATACATACGTCAAATCTCGGTGGTGGGTGGTATTGAGCTGTTCAGGTGTAAGAAACCACCCTAACCACCAGATGTTTAAGCGCTCATCTTAAAGCGCGTCGACCAAGTGAACCGTGGCAACCCAACGAGGACACTGCCGGTTTAGGGTGGTCTACGCGTGATGGATCTTCTTCAAATCACCCACTTTATCACGGACGCATAGTTTCCACAGGTTTCAGACAAGTTACAACACGAACAGCAAGTCTGTAGATCTGGTTTCAGTCCATCATCGTTTCTTTACCTACTGTTAACTTCGACCCTTGCAGAGCGATAGCCATACTACTCAATGAGGTAGATTAGGCAGTGCAGGTAACGCTAAATATTGCCGAGGCTAAGAATACTAGTCCAGAAATAAATTACTATAATTACATTCCGGTAGATCATCTATACGTATGACCGTTATTATCTCTGCGAACGACACATCGCATCATCGACATACTTTGCGTTTCACGTGACTGGACGATCACTGAGTCAGTCCTGCACTTAAGCTCCACTGTGGGTATGGAGTATTCCGGAGTATGCACTTCATTGGGATCTGAGCAAAGACCCGACGAGTCCTGATTATGTCTAGAGACACAAGATCTCAGTGGTATTATACATTAGCTATTAATTCCATCAATACACTAAAGCTTGAAACTAAGATATATCCACTTCAGCGAATTCCAGTGTTATCCACTCGCAAAATTTCTCGAAGCAAGCATACCAGTCCCGTAAACGGGCGGCCTTTGTGCCTTCACCTAGGATTCCCTCTCGAATATCCGACAGCCATTCGACTGGTGGCTGGTCTTCATAGCAGCTCCACCGGATTGAATTCTCGACCATCATCGCAAGGCCCGGAAGCTCAAGGTTATCGGGGCCCTGAAGTGCCTGCCAAAACCCAAACGTTAAGCTATTCAATCCACTCTCGGAAAGGTCTGGAAGGTAGCTGCTAAGAGAAACAGAGATGCCCCGGGATAACAGAACGGAAAGCGGATCAACTTGAGTAAAATTCGTTCGACTATTGATACCCTTCACAATAGGGCAGCACTCGACAAGGATCTTTTTTTCCTTGATCAGCTCCAGGAGCAAGGGATGCTTATAAAGCGACTCTCCAGGACCTAGCCTCCTAGCGCCAAGTAGAATCGCATCAAATAGGTCATGTTCAGCCTGTTTATCATCACATCCATTTTCACCGGTATGGAAAAGGAAAGGGATATCCACCCCTTCTTCAGCGCATTGTTTTCGGAACCAGAACAGAATGGGGACGAGGTCGACAAGCGATCTAGCATCATCTCCTTGCCCTATCACATCGAATCCACAGATCACCTCTGGAAAGTCCTGCTTCGCCAGGATACAGTTTATCATGCTACCAGATATTTCTCTGTTTGACTGTGTCCGTGACGTCGTCCAGATGATGCGTGCTCCACATATCGTCTTCCCTTCTTCGGTGCCTTTGAAACTTTCAAGTTCCTCCTGAAATGCATGACACCATGCAGAATAGTCTTCTTCGGGAGCAGAGCTTCCTTCCTGTCTGTATGGGAACGTAAAAGAATTCCTAAGTTCCACATAGCTTATGCCGTCGGCAGCAATTTGCGAAAACATCCGACGAAGGCATGAGCGGAAGATGGGCTCGTAGCTTAAAAGAGAGTTAACAACAGATGATAAAGTCTTATAGGCATTCAATATATTATCGAATCCATGGTGATATGAATGCGCTGAAGGGAAAATACATCGCTTCTTCAGCCAAACATGAAACCCAGCTTCTTCGCCATCAGGAAACGATGACGCCGCCTCTTGTAAGCTGATTAGGCTAGATGGCTCGTAGCCGGGGTCCCATAACACTGGCTTGTTTTCCAAGTGTTGTACCGATGGTGAGTATTGGAAGTAGAAAATCCCTTCTTCGTAGTCCCGTTGAGTAGTCAAAGGCTTGGGGGCATATATGTGGATGCCCGGTGTTTTGAAGGCCTCCTCTATTACAAAGTCGATATCCAACATGGTCTCCATGTGCGCATGTAACAGTGACCCCTTCGGCATCTTCTGTAAGATTCTCCATAGGTCGGTTTTCTGCACCTCATCCCTGTTAAGTTGGGGTATGTGACTCGTCTGAGGGGTAGGGTTTAACTGGCGGGGATTTCCCTCGTTCAGCCCTAAAATTGTCAGATCGCGGGCGCGTATCTTAGAAACGATGTCGCAAGCCTTCGTAGCTACTGGCGACAAGGCCTTGCGAAGATTGGTGTCTATGATTCCAAGTTTGGTGAGTAATGAGCTCGGTTGATTGTCTAACCACTTGTAGGGAACTGACCATATCGCTGCTTTTGCTCCTCCAATACGAGGGAGGTACGGCCCTTCAGGTACTGTTGAATGAAAGGGTCGTCAACCTGGGGTATCCCTTCTTCTAACTCCCAATCGATATCGCTTGAGTTCATGGCGGAAGTATAGCTCGATTGAAGAAAAGTGATGACGGAGGTCGAAGAAGGGGCAGAATATCGATTACATTGACAGGGTCACAGTTCCCCGCTTGGGGTATAGTGGGCCATGTTTGTTTGCGGCACAACCTAACTTTATCCGAAATGCCGATTTTATCTGGCAATTGGATGGTTACTTCGTACAGAAGACAGTGTACAGAGTTCAAAATATCTCATCGGGTGCGAGATTTAATCGGACGACAATTTCCTCGAGGCATGTGATCAGTTCAAGGGAAATTGGATCACAACAAAATACTCAGGCATGCGAAGGGTCACGGTGGAACGCCGATGTAACCTCACAATACGTACAATATGAAAGTGGGCAATGAACGAGCCGCCCCGGGGCAAATCTTATGCCGCTAAATGACACCCCAGAAGAGTACTACTCCGGGGTATGGATGGCCATGGGAAAAAGTAAGAGGATCACAATTGGTGAGTTACCCCGGATCGTCGTTATCATAACTCATTCTGTATAAAGACCAGGCCAAAGTCCGGCAATCTCCGTACATACATCTCATTATGAGGCACTATGGAAGTAATCAATGTCACCCTAAACCAGGGAAGAGTATTGGTGGCTTGGCAGTCCGAGAGCTTATCGAGCCCTATCAGAAGCCCTCGTTTGTTGGTCGCACAATTGTGAAACAACACTCGGCAACACTCCGGCGTACACCGATACAAAGGGATTCATCAATGTTATCTAGTTTATACTCGGTGGGCTTGGCACCTGAGTTGAAGGTGCGGTTAGTGTCGGTGTGCCTTACCCCTTTGAGCCCATAGCGCTAATTCATGTACTCCAGAGTGCCTTCTTCAGCACTTCAAGGTGGATATCATTTTCAAATAGAAACTGTATTCAAACCTCCACAACCACGGTTCGGTGAATTAGTGGTGAACCCTAACCTTATAACAATCAATCACACATACTGCATCGAAAGGAATATCCAGGGCCAAAAATATCTGACTCTTCATAGTTTATTTTCATCTCCAAGGGACGAACGGCATTAACCTAAATTAGAGAGGGCGGCACACGAGCGACTTCTTTTGTGCGGAGATTGTACGTCAAGGTGTTGGCAAACTAAGAAACTTTCGCCTCTCAGTGTTGATCTTCCGCCAATCTACGGCCTCAGGCTTGTAATCTTGCCCCTAGCGACGTTTTAGTGCTGCAACAGTCTTATCACTACGGAGGACAAGAAAAAATGAAAAAAGAAAGAAAAAAGAGACCTTTGCCACTCTCCGTAACCTGGGATTGGGTAAGTGGAGTTTTAACTTAGCTTCCTTCTAAGAATTTTTTCTTCTTCTTTTACTGGTTGAATCCACCACCCAGCCACCAGTTGTAGATGGTCTGCATGCTGCTCCAGCGAAAGGCATCGGGAAGAAAACATGGAAAAAGAAAGAAGAAAAAATTTCCCTAGACATCCAGAACAACCGTAGAAGACTAGCCACTAGCGTCCTGTATAGTTGAGAACGCCATGCCATGCCATGCGACAAGGTCTTAAGGTTAAGAACATACACTATCCCCGCTTACTGGGTTGTTCAACCGATAAGTCCCAGCCTTGCATCGGCCAGTTTTCCTCTAACGGTCTTATCTCAGGTGGACATGGCCTGAGCTGAAATTTTTACTCGTTTAACACACATTCCCATTATCTTATTATCAGTCCCCAATCTATTCACATCTGGGTCCATCCATGCATTTAATAAAATCCTATTAAACCTCCCCCGGCCCTGCCCCGTCAGTAAAATATTGATCACATTTTGACCTTGCCACAGCCTTGAACAGATCAACAGGATTAGCCCACGTGCTACTTGATACGTTACAAGCTGCGTGGAGATGGTGGATGAGAAGAGGCTGGAGGACAACGGCACGTCTGCGAGTCACCACGCGATCTCTTATACTATGCCTACTAGTACGATGGAGGAAGCTACGCCACAGCATCATGGCGTAGGTCCTAATGCGCAACAGGATATTGAAGAAGATATCACTTACACGAAAGATGTGCACTCCGAGAAGAGAGAACTACCAGAGTCGGGCTCTCTCAATAGCAGTGGCCAGAAGAAGGATGATAAAGACGAGGAGGCAGGTGAAAACGTCCCGTCACGGCCGTGGCGCCGCTATCGCCCGTGGTTGAAGCATGTTGTCTACGCCGTCATCTGGCTCTTGTTCACCGGGTGAGTTGTGCCTTCTTCGAGCTGTCGGGGACGCCTGCCAGCGAGGTAGCTGTGATCTTTTAAAAGCTCATTATGTCACTTATAGCTGGTGGATTGCCGGTCTCATCCTCCACCGGTATGATCTGGGCTGGTTGATCCCATTTTTGCTCTACCTCGCGATTACATTGCGCCTCATCTTTTTCTATGTTCCCATTTCGATTTTGACCAGACCAGTCTACTGGGTATGGAACCAGACCGCTTCACGATTCGTCAACCTAATCCCAGAAAAGCTAAGAGTCCCCAGCGGCGCGCTCTTGACGATTGCAGTGATTATCATCGGCTCATTTGCCTCTCCGGAGTCTGCTGACAACACCCGTGCGAATCGGGCCGTCAGTCTCTTTGGACTAGTTGTTTTCCTCTTTGTCTTGTGGCTTACCTCAAGAAATCGGAAGAAGATTATCTGGCATACCGTCATCGTGGGAATGCTTGTGCAATTTATCATCGCACTCTTCGTCCTCAGAACCAAGGCTGGATATGATATCTTCAATTTCATTTCCATGTTGGCCAGAGAACTCTTGGAGTTCTCCAGACAAGGTGTGGATTTCTTGGTGGAAACTGGTTGGGCCGATAAGCACAGCAGCTGGTTCCTCGTTAGTGTGGTCCCGGCTATCATCTTCTTCGTGTCTATCGTGCAGTTACTCTACTACACGGGCGTTCTCCAGTGGGCAATTGGCAAGTTTGCCGTATTCTTCTTCTGGGCGATGCGTATCTCGGGAGCTGAAGCTGTGGTGGCAGCTGCATCTCCTTTTATCGGACAAGGCGAGTCGGCCATGCTTATCAAGCCTTTCGTTCCCTATCTTACGATGGCGGAAATTCACCAAGTCATGTGCTCCGGATTCGCTACCATTGCAGGATCAGTCCTGGTATCCTTTATCGGAATGGGTTTGAACCCCCAAGCGCTGGTTTCGTCATGCGTGATGAGTATTCCGGCATCTGTGGCAGCATCTAAGCTGCGCTGGCCCGAGGAAGAGGAGACGCTGACGGCTGGCCGTATTGTCGTCCCTGAAGACGACAGCCACAAAGCAGCCAACGCCCTTCACGCATTCTCCAACGGAGCTTGGATGGGCATCAAGATTGCAGGCATGATTGCCACTACACTTTTGTGTATTATCTCCCTTGTGGGTCTTGCTGACGGCCTGTTGACCTGGTGGGGTCACTACCTGAACATCTACGAGCCTGATTTGACCATTGAGCTCATTGTTGGCTACATCTGCTACCCGGTTGCCTTCCTTCTTGGTGTCTCCCGCGACGGTGATCTCCTGAAGGTCGCTAAACTCATCGGAACTAAGCTTGTTATGGTAAGTCCCATTGCCTTTGATTCGAGAGAACAACAAACATGCTAATAGACTCCAAACAGAACGAGTTCATCGCATACGATTACCTACAGAACAAAGACGAGTTCCAAACTCTGTCACCCCGCTCCCGGCTGATCGCCACTTATGCCCTGTGTGGTTTCGCCAACATCGGTTCTCTCGGAAACCAAATTGGTGTGCTGGCCCAGCTAGCACCCAGCCGAGCTGGTGATGTGTCTCGTGTTGCCGTCAGCGCCATGCTCACTGGTGCCATCAGTACTCTGACGAGTGCGGCCATCGCAGGTCTTCTAATCACAAATGAAGAGCAATACATCTCATAATCCTAAGAACAATGCGGGGACATTTGGATCTGAGCATGTATCGTGCTACTTGAACTGTACTATTTAATTGCGGGTGTTCTTTTGCCGTTTTCTTCGATGTTCGCTATTTGTTGCCCATTTCAAAGCAGAAGTATGTATATACTTGTATCTCCATGAGTCCAGGAGCTCACGATCTCAACTCTTTCTTGATCCAATGACTTCATTAGGAGTCTTTGGCTCATTGCTCTGTGAGCAGTAAATACTATATGAATATTCCAATCATCTTACTGCCTCGTCATTATTCACATACGATCTTCCTGTGACTGCCGTACTTATGGGTGACTGCACACAATTCTATAGTATTCGAAACCGTAATGTATTCAAATGAGCTAATTCGACCCAGCGCTTTACGGTGTCACTGTCCTATCTTCCCCTTTTGTTGTCTGAGTAAAGCTATCCCTATATCTGATAGCAGGAAACACTGTGTTTCTCATGGTCCCACATTGGGCATTATTTTCGGCAATTGATGCCGCTGTCCTTCTACTAGCTGTTAGTGAGCTGTCCGTGCACATGGATTGCCTGGCAGCTCATCGGGTACAGTGACCCATGTACACCTGCCCATCACGGAAAAGCCAGAAAAGTCAACTACCCTCAAATCGATTGTAATGGATAGGGCCGCCCTAGCTGACTCGGGATTTTATCGTCACGCCGGATCAGGTGTGGCAGGATGACACCGGCCTCGCTGCTGTATGGACGTACATCAGCTAGGCTGCCGGACATCCATAGCATCTTAGTACGCGAGACGGATCAGGTAAAGATCATTAGAGAAGTATGTTTAACCTATTATTAAGTTGCAGGACAAAGAAAGGATCATATTTATTCCACGGGCGCGAGCACTCTTATACCTGAGTTAAACCCGCGGTCCCATAATAGAAGGTGAACCCAACGCATAAACTCCAGAACCATTTGTATCCCTTATGCATCGAACCGTACCCCTGAGCCAAAAATGCAGGAGCTACAAAGTCTCCAGTGAGACGCCCCAAGAAACGACGACACACAGACCCTATGCAATACATCCAAAAGAAACATGGTCTGTCCTTAACGCCACATCACGGCAACAGCCGACAAAGTCATTACAGTTTACTCAATATCCTCAACGTCGCGGTGTCTCGCAAGAACATGACGCTTGTATTCTTCCTGGTTTGTATCCCACAACTCGGCTGCCTGAGCGTTAAGGGGACTGGCACTATTAAACTGTCAGTAAGATGTATACCACATGCAAGAGTATCGATGTCTCACTTGTTTGGCTCTCCGAGCAAGCTTTGCAAGCTCAGGAGAACACTCTGCACGTTGTACACAGCACTCCATTTATCCTTCAAGATATCCAAGCAGATACGTCCGGAAAAGTCCACATTCGGATGGTAGATGGGAGTTTTAAAGAGGACGGTTGGTGGAGAGTAAGGATAGTTGTTGGGGAAGGCAAACGAGAGCTTGAATGTCAAGCCCTCATATGGAGTCTCGTTGGGTCCGCTGATGGTGGCAGTCCAGGAAGTAAGGTTGCCATCGGCGTCAGGAAATGCGGAGATACCAGGAGAAGGCGAGAGCATAAGCTGCATCAGTTCAGCCTGGAGGCTATACGGATGGGTAGAAGTCAGCATCGATTTCTCTTTTTCATTTATCTTCCAAGGACTATACCGTTTGGTTACGCTTTGGCTGTCATTCCGCTGAGGTGCTGAGTTCAGCTTGGACGCCTCGAGCGCCTCTGGAGCGGAGTTCTGAGTATCCTCCATTGTGTAGTCCATGGTGACTTTGCCGAGAAAGCGAGGGAGTGAAGATAAAATACTTGGATCCTTCCTGACGAAAAAGTATTACGAAAAAAAAGACTTCCGGAAGGTTGTGGAATGTGAGTGACAGTAGCAGGAGAGAGGTTGCTGTCTGGAATGACGCCGAATGCGAATGCGGTACCGCAGTTGGCTGGAAGTGGACGGAACGACCCACAGAATGAACCGCAGAGGATCTGATCGGATTCAGAGCAGTCGAAAGTTCCAAGATTGACTTTCGAAACTTGCAATGCAGGGATAGACAGGAAGAACAAGGAACCTTACAGGTGTAGTATTATTAACCCCCAAACTGGCAAGGACAAAGAGACGGTTGGAGTTTTGCAAACGGGGAAACCTTGGAAGGTATTCGAAGCCCTTCTTCGGGCTCCTTTTGTTTACTGTACCAACCAAATAAATGCACCCCCGGCAACGCAGGCAAAAAAAGCCCCGCCTGATCTCACACCATACTCCGGAGTAAATCTGACTCGTCTTTCATTTATCACGCTATCAAATAGAATTTGGCTTAAAACTGCCTCGTGAGATGAGGTCGGAGATTTTTGTATAGCGTGCTCTTTCCGTATGATGCTCTCCAGCTCAACGATAGCCTGTACAAAAGGTCGTGTAAAGTTTCGGATCTCATTAAAATCTTTTCTCCAGTGTCCTAAATTTACAAAAAAGCAGGGCGCTGCCACTTAGCATACTCCATATGGCAGGCGACACGCTGCTGCGGGTCTAAAAATGTATGACGGGCATTAAACCAACCACGATCCTTTTTGATCACATTGATTCCTCCGTCGCATCAAGCGAATGATTGACTTGCTGTTCTGCCCCTGATTTCTGCTATATCCGTAGACTGATCTTTTCTTCTCTTGGTAAAGCTCATACACATATCTGCTATCCAATCATTTAACCATGTTTCTCTCGTGTTTTGCCCTCATCATGAATGTTGCGCCCGGCGGATCAACATATTACCCAAAGGGGATAAAGTGGCAACTCGCGTGCCGCGTTTCTCAGCCATCTTGAACCCTGCCTATCTTCATCTTCCAGGATAATGGGGCTAAACCTGGCTTTTATATGACAAGGATCTTTCTGTCTTTTTACTCACTCCGACTGACCTCGTACAGTCAGGCTCACAGAGGGCTACGTCAAGATGCACCACTCTCAACTCGCCCCGCTGCCAAACGATTTGCCCTTTCGTATCGTGTCCAAGACAATCGGCCAGGGTGCCTACGCGTGGTATGATTATTATTCTTTACCCCATCTTATGTGTATTGCACTGTACACTGCAGTTTGCTAATCCTATTTCGTGTCATTGTATAATAGCATCAAAAAGGCATGTCCATCGCATACGGATAACCCTGTCTTCGCCGTGAAGTTCATCCATAAAGAATACGCTGCTCGACATGGCAAGATCAGCCCACGACAATTGCAAATGGAGGCGACGGTACACAAACACATCGGCGATCACAATAATATAATATCATTCTTCCAAACCGGAGAGGATGGGGTCTGGAGATGGATCGCTATGGAATTGGCCGAGGGAGGCGATCTTTTTGACAAGATCGAGGCCGATGAAGGTGTGGGGGAGGACATCGCTCATGTTTATTTCTCCCAACTTGTCAGTGCAGTGGGATATATGCACTCGAAAGGTGTGGGCCATCGCGATATCAAACCGGAAAACATGCTCTTGACGGCAGATGGGAACTTGAAAATTGCAGATTTTGGCCTGGCAACTTTGTTCGAGTATAAAGGGGTGACAAAGCTTTCCACCACTTTCTGTGGCAGCCCGCCTTATATTGCACCAGAGGTCATTACTTGCAGCAACAAAAACCATATGAAAGGGATTGGCTACCGACCGGATCTGGTCGACATTTGGTCATGCGGAATTGTCCTTTTTGTTCTCTTGGCTGGCAATACACCCTGGGATAGCCCGACAGAGAGTAGTTACGAGTTCCACGAATATGTCACAACTAACGCACGGACAAGTGACGAACTATGGCAACAGTTGCCAGTTGCGACATTGTCATTACTACGGGGTATGCTAAATATCGACCCAGCCAGCCGCTTCTCTTTGGAAGATGTTCGGAGGCACCCCTGGTATACACGGCAGAACAGGTTTTTATCTCCGGATGGCAGACTCAGAGACCCCATCAATATGGCTACAGCAATGTTCGAGTCTCTTCATATAGACTTCTCTCAGGATCCCCTCGCTCGGCGAGCGAATAGTAGTGTCGATCCTTGCCGAATGGACATGGACATAGGAGATCTGGACACCGACTTCAGGATCTCGTCGACACAACCTGAGATGCTAAGAGGCGACATGCTAGTTGATTGGGACACACCTCACTTAACTGACGTCTTTTCATCTACTCAACCAATGGGACAGCCTCTTTCGGTGGATGATACCTATGTAGCTGACACGCTTGAAGATGAGCCGTCCATGTCACAGTTTTCTCCTCATCCGTCTGTGCCTCTCAGCCGAACGCAGAAGGCACAGCAATTCCGTGATATAGTACCATCCCGGCCTCTGACTCGCTTCTACTCTACATGGGAGCTCAAAATCCTTGTGCCCCTCATATGTGAGGCTCTGCATCGCCTGGGGGTACCCGTGCCATCAGTGCCCGCGGTTTCTGCTGGTGATGTGTCGGCAATGATAAGAATTGTGACCAGGGACGGCCGAATGTGCACGCTTCAGGGTAAGGTCATTATTGAATGCGTGTCGGAGGGTCTATTTGAAATTGAACTTGTGAAAGTGAAAGGTGACCCACTGGAATGGCGACGTTTCTTTAAAAGAGTCGCTGTTCTCTGCAAAGACGCTGTCTACAAGCCTGAGGGCTAAACGGTGGTACTGTTTATCAGGCCCTTAAAAGTTTCGTCTCGGCTCAGGCCAACCCTACGCTCTTTTCATGTGGGACCTGGTAATGGGTCTCCTTCTGTACGACTAATATGATTTATGATGAATTGGGTAAAAGATATCAATTGGAATTAGGAGCGTGCATATGCTCTGAGATATTCGAAGGATCTAAGCAGAGCCCTGGCATGAAAACCAATAGCAGCCGTTTATCGTACATTGTGTAATGAAATCAACCATCAACATGGGCTTTCTTAATACTGCGTAAATAAATCGTCTCCACCCCAATGCGTGCTAACACGTGACGCCAGTCAGGCTGAATCACTGATCGCGGGGAAATTTATAAAAGAAAAGTCTGGAACCCAACAACAAGAGTCGGCTTGTCCCACATTTTTGTAGTGAGCCCCAATTGGATCTGTCCGGCCTCGATGGTGTCTCCGGACCAGTGTTCCTCATGGAGAAGCTGCCCGTAGAGATTCTTGCTAAGATAATTGATTGTAAGCGCATCTAATCTCATTTCTTTCGAATCCCCAGCCAGTTTACACTATTCTCCACACTCCGGTCTTTTAGTGCGGATGGCCCTTGTGTAATAGTACCTTTTGCCACAGTCGCTATACGAGCTAACCATCCTTGTGAAACACCAGATCTCACGCCACATGAGCAGGTACAGCTTCAGTCTGTCTCAAAGCGATTCTTCGGGCTCGCGCGGGACAATAGCCTATGGAGACTCCATTGTTATGAGCAGTCATGGGCCGCCGCACACGCCTCTCACTCGGCTAACAGGGCCTCGGCACGCCGTGTCACAGATTCCACTACGCCCCTTAGCTCGTTGGGCCAAACTTCTCTTCGCTCCCTAATCCAACCAGATACTTCGCTCTCGAACGGGGATCAGAATGTGTCATTTGCTGAACGGTCAAGAGCGGCGGCAACGTGGGATCCGTCGTACGAGGGTGAAGATATCGACTGGTATTCGGAGTATATCGCTCGGAATGGTCCGATATCCTTCAATTGGCTCCAGCAGCCCTTTGCAAAAGAAAACCTAGGGAAAAAGACGCACCGCGAGGTCAAAGGTATGGGATTGCTCCGGGATTGGAGCTCTGCGCGAGAGAACAAGGCTATCGCACCATTAGACGACGGCAGTGTTTGCATTTGGGATCTCAACCATTCCCACTCAATCGGGTCTCAGTCTACCAAGGGCCGGATCCTTGGAGTTAGCCAGCCGGGCATCCTAATGGCTAATCTATCCGGCCGGAGGGATAACTCGGCGGCCAAATCAGGGCTGGAGTTTATCAATCTTGGGGAATGTGTGAGCGTGGACTCAATTCGTCGAAGAGCATATCTTGCCGTTGCCAATGTGTTGAATGAAGTTGATCTCGAGACGCTGAGCGTAATCTCACAGCAGCGTTATCCCTGGTCGATCTTTGCCCTATCTCAAGAGACGGATTACTCTGTGCCATTAACTCTAGCTACTACGTTGAGCCTTCATATATACGATGGTCGGCTATCTGCCACCGAGGAAGAAGAGGCGATTAATCTTCGGTGTGAGAAACCAACACTTTCGTTGGTCCCGAAATCACAGATCTATGCTCCTCCGGATTCCCCCCTTCTCCAACTTCGACCCAACGGGCAGCCTCCCCATCGAATACGAAGCCCCAACCCCTTGGAGACAGGTGAGGACTATGCTCCTTTATTCCAACCAGGACCACTTGCCCTACTGCATCCCCCCGCCCCCCACGTGAATTCCATATTCCTCGCCGGGCGATTCCCAAGCATCTTGCAATATGACCGACGATTTTTTCCCCGGCTGCAGAACACGATTCACTCAGGAGGTCGATTATGCGGCCTCGCCTCTGTCCCAGCACCACAGTTTCCTGTGTCTTCTGGGTCGTCCTGCCCAGACTCACATAAGGTTGTCGCTTGTGGTGAATACAAAGGCAAAGGCTCCCTTGAGCTATACAGCCTTATGCCGTCGGGTGCGCAAGGAGAGAACGGACCATCGGATGTATCATCCAGCCTAACACCTGTGTATCAAAACCGACAGAGTTCTGCGAGCTTGAAGGTGTTATCAGTCGAGTCGCACGGCACCCGTATAGTCTATTCTGACGGAGATGGGAACATTAAGTGGGTTGAACGAGACGGCCAAGCCGAAGTTCGTCGGTTCAACATCAACGACTACAAACCTCGTCGGAAGAATGAACAAGACTTGACTGGATCCAGCACTAATATGCATGGTGAGAACGAAGAGGCCCGCGGCCTGTGGAACGACTCATCTAGTCCTCGGAGCCACGACGAGGTTGCTCGGAAGATTCTACCCACCGGCGGAAATTTAACGGGAGATGAACTCCTCGTCTGGACAGGCGAACGTGTTGGTCGCATTAGATTCGCCGATACGGATGGCTACGATGAAGATGAAGAGGAAGATGATCTCATCGATCTCAGTGAAGATATGGACGGTGCTAAGCGTGAGGAGTTACGAAACAGAAGACGTGAGTTCCGGATGCGGGAGCGCGAATATTCCAGCATGATGCGGAGAGCTTTGGAAAGACAGGCCGATGAAGTACGGCGGATGGGTGGCTTAGGGCTGTAAGCCGTGAAGCTACTTTTTTGCATTTTACGAGGCCCACTGGGGACCTTGGCTACATACTGTTCGGATGATATACCTTTTAGATTGTTTCACCTCTGCTCTTTATAGACAGCACCATTAGCAAGCGCAAGATGTTTTTATCTCCTTTCGTCTTTTCATTATCTGCATGTATATAGGTGGATGCTATAGTATTAGAGTCTATCTCTATCGTAGTGCGTATTGCCAAGGCTTTCGCTTTAGACAGAGGCATGCAACCAGATAGCAAGAGGGAGAGTCGCGGAGTACGAAATCGAGAAATAAACGAGGACGATACTTTGCTATATAGATTTGGTTATGGTTGTGGTGGTTGATTTTGCGATAAACGGTCAATGCTCCTTTTCAAATAAAATGCTTCATAGACTAAAGTTACAGACATATAGCCAACATTTTTTTCGGTCTATATCTATTCCTGTAATTCATATTGCCCTGTCACATCCATTTCATAACTGAGAGAAGTATGGTCATCTGATATCCCATAGATGTCCTTTTGCCCGCCCAGCCTCCAACTTTGCTTTGCAATAGTACATACAAAAACAGCTCCATAAACAGGTCGTAAACATGCACCTCGCAATGAAAAAGAACCAAGAAAGATGGGGAAATTGACAATAGAAAAAGAGAGAGAAAAAAAAAGAAAAGAAAAATGAAAAAAACTTATACAACATTGTCACGCTCAAACTTACTGCTTTCCATTTGTGAAAACAGGAGGGCTACCTTCTACTTTCTCGACGTATTCAACCAGGTCTTCGATGGTGCATACCTTGATGCCCCATTTCTTGCCAAACTTCAAGCACCCATCACGTCTCATCATGTCGTTATTGCCACCGATCTCTGGGACACCCGGGACCAGCTCTCCATCCTCCACTAACTCAGCAATCACACCAGCTTGTACCTTACCGGTCAGACGGCAGAACTCGACTGCGGCTTCAGTGTGTCCTCTACGCTCACGCACGCCACCGCTCCTGGCCTGGAGGGGGATAATATGGCCCGGTCTCCGAAAATCTTCGGCGCGAGCAGTCGGAGAGGCAAGCGTTCGGCATGCAAGGGCGCGGTCCTGCGCAGAGATACCGGTGGTAACGGTTGGGTCACTTGAGTCGACGGAGATCGTGTAGGCGGTTCCTTTCGGGTCTGCGTTCTCAAGCACCATCTGGGGTAGACTGAGTCGACTGGCGATTTCGGGGGATACAGGTGCGCAAATTAAACCACTGGTTTGGGTAAGGAAACGTTAGTGACTATATATGAGACGCATGCAGTTGGGAGGATGTGAGAATATCGGGCTGAGCGGGTTTCCTACCTTGTGAAGCGAACCAGGAAAGCCATCTGAGCGGGGGTAATTGAGTCGGCAGCAATAATGAGATCGCCTTCATTTTCACGGTCTTGCGAATCAAGGACAATTATGAATTCGCCATTCTCTATGCAGAGTCATGTGGGTTAGCGTTGCCGGTAGGAATTGCCTCGGGACGTTTCCACATGAGTGCACCTTCGGCACAAAGGGGAAGAATACAGAGGGGAGGGGCAAGGGGAGCAATGCTCACTGAAAGCCTTGATTGTATCCTCAATTGAATCGAATTGAAGACTGGGATCGGTGTCTGCTGGCATGTTGAGTCGCGAAGATTTGCCCCTCACTTGAGCGGGGCAGAGGAATATATGTGGCGTTGGTACTTGTTTCTTTGAGATTGAACGTAAACACGCCCAAGTTTGAGTCCGGTTATTCTGACGTATGCAATTGGGACAGTAGATTTAGTTTGGACGTTGGAATTGACTCTTTTCCGAATGTGAATGAGTCAAGCCGATAATGGTTATCTCCGGGTCGGTGTGCGGAGAAGTACGGATACCGGATACCGAGATGCAACTCTAGAGTAGGATCGAGGGTAACAGGAAGGGACAGAGTTATCTGGAACTCGAAAGAGATACTTCTATAGTCGGAAAATGCCGGTAGCGCAGCGATATATATATGGTTAGAAGCAAGCGGAAGGGAAGGGAAGAAGAGTGGGAGGCCCGGCCTTGAGTCGATCACTAATGGTTTGTCATGTATGGAAAATCGGTGCCGCGGGTGATAACTCCATCCCACTTCCCTTTAAGGTAGTACTACTTCCCACACCGAGGCTGTTCCCGATTTAGGCGCGCTGCGCGCTCAAGACATGCCTATCTTCCCTTTCTGGGGTAGATCTCAATAAACTATATGTTGATGATTTCAATTACAGATTTGTGACATGGGTCTCATCTGGAGAGCATCGTAGTGATCTACGCAGTGATATTGGTTCATATGACGGTTTTGGGTATCTATATTTTATTAATATATTTTACAGGCTGGACAGCAACTGGCGATGAGCGAAGATGCTAGCCAGACTTTGAATCGTTTGATGAAACTCAAGTTCCCGGTGTATGCTCCCCCGAAGACGCCAATAGATGCAATGGGACCGATCTCCATGGTCGTGCCAGTCTCTATAATTCAGTTTCAACGGAATGCGCAGCTGAAAAGCGCAACTGCAGAAGCCAATAATCAACATTCTTTTTTCCATAGCCTTAACGCTTCAATCATCGTTTAAGATGTGAGTAATCTCTCAAGACACCCATCATATGGGTGTTAGTCGTCTTGCCACTGCGACGAGGCTTCTTGACCTTCTTATGTTCGATCTTGGGTCGAGCTTTGGTGACCTTGTTTTTGTTCGTGGGGGTAATCCCGGCCTTCTCCAATTCCTCCTTGACAGCCTGCTGGTCCGGAACTCTGATCTTCTCCCAAATCTGACGGAACTCGTCATCGAAGTGTTGTATCAAGGATGGATCATTGGCCCACACCATCTTCGCATGGTCGTCCTTCTTGTTCCGAGTAACAAGGAGTTTTCCTTCTTTCTCTAACTGATTGATGGTGTCTTCCACATTTGGCCAGCCTTCCCGCAGCTCACGAACGCTCATTCCAGCAGCGGTAGACTGCGACTGGAGTTTCTGGAGCAACTGCTCGGCAGTGCGGATATTGTGTGGTGGGCGAAAGCTGAAAGTGCCTTCTCCGTTTGCTCCACTAGGATCATACTGGACCTTCTCATGCATCTGAAGGATGCTCCGTAGTGCCTGGACATAACCCTGATCATTGGCCCGATGTTGAAGAGAGAGGTAGGAGACGATATCCGTAAACCTAAGCGGGACGCCCTTGTTTTTCATATGCTCGATTGCAAAGATAACCTGTGTCATAATATCCTTGCCTGTGCCAGTATTGGCAGGCTGCGAGTAGACGATATCTGCATCGTGCCTTTTCCGCTTGACATCGCCGCTCGGGGTGGGTGTGGAGGCCGACGATGGTACTTGCGAACTACTGGCAGAGTTGTTATGGACGAACCGTCTCTGCTGTGGCATGCGAGCCGCAGCAGCCACGACGCCAGCGTTGAAGCTTTTGAGTTGCTGCTGGAGATGCGACATGGTTGCGAGTTCTCAAGCAATAACCAAACTTATAGTTGAGAGAAAATGTGACGTGAAGGGTCCAGAAGTTAGTAATATGAGGCAAGGCTTGGCTCACCGGAGCCAAACAGAGCTCAAGTAGAGGTCGCGATAGCTCATTCGAAAGTCCAAAGAGAAATACTGTCACCTAGAGCTATCGAGTCTACCCTGGAGTAAGGCGCACCGAGAAGGCTGTCAGCAGCCTTTGTTGGGCTTGATAGATGCGCTGTTCTTTGCTGCTGTAACCATAGCCTCCTGTTCATCCGGAGAGACACATCACGTGATAGCATCGGCGCGCTTAACCGTGTTGGGAGCTGTAACCCAGCAGCCCGAATGCAAAGCGTCACTCGTCACCCTTTTGTCCATAACCTATTAATCATCAATCTACAGAGGTTTTATCTTCGCTTGACCTCTGTTGCTTCTCGTAGACATCTCTCTTTTGATGTCGTCATGAGCTAATTGCAACCTTAAGCGCTGTGTGCACGTGTCAAAGACAGTGCATATCACGCCTACAGCAACATCGTCTGCTCACCTGAGTACACGACGTTCGCTCTGGGGCCTTCTTAATTAACCATTTATAAGTATAAGCGGCTTTGTTCTGCTGCCAACCTACGGCACCATGGCTACCACTACGATTGAATTGCCTTACCTGTCCTCTCATTACTCCATCGCGGAGTCGACCCTTACCACTCTTACCCAAGCTCCTACGGTTGAATTAGTGAATCAACTCCTAGAAGCGATCACGAAGAAGGCCCGAGAATACGATCATCTGAAGTCCGATAAGCTTCGCCTGGAGGTAGAGCTTGAAAACGCTGTTCGCAGCAGTGAGTCCAAGGTCAAGGTCTTGAAGAGCTCTGTCGAGAAAGGCCATGCAGAAGTTGAGGAATCCAGGAAGAAATTACATGAATCTGGTTTGTGCTACCAATGCTGCGCTGTGATGCAATTGCTTATCTGCTATAGAAAATATCCGATCCAGCCTGGAATCTGAGATCGCCACCTTGAAATCCTCTTCTACCTCCAATGAATCCGAAGTTAGCTCTTTGAAATCCCGCATTTCCTCCCTTGAAGCCTCAAACCGGGACACACTAGCACTTCTTGAATCAAAGTCTGCAGCATACGATAAACTCGCGGAAGAGCTTTCGACACAACACAAGAAGACCATTGAATTGAGACGTGAACTTTCATCTGCTGAGCAGAATCTTCAGGCTGCAAACTCGGCATCGGCGAGTGCCCGTTTCCGCGAGCAGAGTCTCCAGCAGGACTTGGATTTGACAAAGAAGAACAACGAATGGTTTGAAACAGAATTGAAGACGAAGTCTGCCGAGTATCTGAAATTCCGGAAAGAAAAGAGCGCTAGAATCGCCGAGCTTCAGCGCGAGAATGAGGAGGCGGGTGCAACCATCGACTCCTTGAGGCGCAGCGAAAACGCCCTTAAGAGCCGGCTCGATGAGGTGGAGCAGCGCTATGAAGAGTCGCTTTCGAGCATCCAACAGCTCAAGGAGGAGGCCATCCAAACAGCTGAATCATTCAGAATTGAATTGGACAGTGCGAACAGGCTCGCCGAATTGCAAGGAAATGCCGCGGAAACCGCCAAACATCGAGTCCAGGAATGCCAATTGGCCTTAGAAAAGGCGAGGGACGATGCAGCGGAGGAGATATCCCGACTCCGCGTAGAGGTTGAAACGGAACATTCCGACAAAGAAGCTGCTGAACGCCGCATCGCTGAACTTGAGCTCACAGTGAGCCAACTCGAGTCCGAAGGTGTCGGCGGAAGGAGGTCCATGAGCCCAGCACCAGGCCTTAACGGTGGGCCTAGCACGCCTGTTCGTCCTGGTACGCCTGTTGGTACCTTTTCGCCTAGAACTTCTCGAGGCAAGGGTGGCCTCACTCTCACGCAAATGTATACGGAATATGACAAGATGCGAACACTACTGGCCGCGGAACAAAAGACGAGCCAGGAACTCCGGTCAACGTTGGATGAGATGGTTCAGGACCTTGAAGCAAGCAAGCCTGAAATTGATGAGTTGCGCGCTGATCATGCAAGACTGGAAAATGCTGTTGTTGAGATGTCTAACATTCTTGAAACTGCTGGAAAGGAGAGGGATGATGCAACAAAGGAAGCAAGAAAATGGCAAGGCCAGGTGGAGGGTTTGGCTCGTGAAGGGGATATTCTGCGCCAACAACTTAGAGATCTGAGTGCACAGGTGAAGGTTTTGGTGTTGGAAGTCGCCGTTTTGAAGGAAGGTGAAGGTAGCTACGACAGGGACGAGCTCGAGAAGATAGCTCGAAAGGAGATCGAGGATGCTGCTGCAGATCTCACTCCTACGGGACGCTTCATTAGCCAGAACTTGATGACGTTTAAGGACCTCCATGAACTTCAGGAACAGAACGTGACCCTCCGACGGATGCTGAGAGAACTCGGGGATAAGATGGAGGGCGCCGAAGCTCGGGAGAAGGATGCTGTCCGTCAGCAAGAGCAGGAAGAACTGAAGGAATTGAGGATCAGAGTACAGACATATCGCGATGAGATTGCAAACCTCGTAGCTCAGACAAAGAGCTACGTAAAGGAACGTGACACTTTCAGGAGCATGCTCACACGTCGGCGTCAGACGGTCAGCGACTCTTCTGCCTTCTCTCAGTCTCTACCGCTTGGTACCGCACCCCCTGGTACTGCAGATGAGCATATGAAGGACGCACCTGATTATGCTGAGCTACTTCGCAAGGTGCAAGCACACTTTGACAGCTTCCGCGAGGAGTCTGCCACTGATCATTCTGCCCTTAAGCAACAAGTAAACGAGTTGTCGAGGAAGAACAGTGAGTTGTTGAGTGAGATTAGCCGGTCCAGCAGTCAGCTGGGTGCTGCTACCCAGAGGGCGGAACTGTTGCAAAGTAATTTCAACATGCTTAAGAGCGAAAACACTGAGCTCCAAAAACGATATGCTGCGCTGTTCGAGAACGCAAACCGCCAAGATCTTAAGACACAACAAGCAGCTGAAGATTTAGTGGAAACCAAGGGACTTGTTGAAAGCCTCCAGCGGGAGAATGCGAACCTGAAGGCTGAGAAGGACCTCTGGAAGAATATCGAGAGAAGGCTGATTGAAGACAACGAGACATTACGGAATGAGAGAAGCAGACTTGACTCGCTCAATGCTAACCTGCAGACAATTTTAAATGAGCGAGAGCACACTGATTCAGAGAGTCGCCGTCGCCTGCAGCTCAACGTCGAATCACTTGAGTCCGAGTTACAATCAACTAAACGGAAACTCAACGATGAAGTTGAGGAATCTAAGAAGGCAGCCCTGCGGAGAGAGTATGATCATGAACAAAGTCAGAAACGGATTGATGATTTGGTGACTAGCTTGGGATCGGCTAGGGAAGAACTAGTTGGGGTCAAGACAACTAGAGACCATCTGCAGTCTAGGGTGGATGAGTTGACTGTTGAACTCCGGAGTGCCGAGGAGCGCCTACAAGTGATGCAGTCTAGACCTAGCGTGTCCGCTGCTCCAGCTGAGGTGCCTGCAACTCTGGAAGATGGTGCACAAGAGTCTAGTTTGACACGTGAGCAGGAGTTGGGTATCCAAGTTGCTGAGTTGAAGCGCGATCTCGACTTGGCCAAGGGCGAGCTTGAGCATGCTAAGGAACAGGTGGAAGACTATAGGGCAATCAGTCAAGGGTCTGAGGAACGCCTGGAGTCTGTTACCGAGACACACGAACAGTACCGCGAGGAAACGGAACGCCTTGTCGAAGAGAAGGATAAGAAGATTCAGGATCTTGAAAAACGGATTGAAGAAATCTCCTCCGAGCTTTCTACTACCAATAGTGAACTATCTAAACTCCGCGATGAGCAAGGAGATGTTGCCCGCCGCCTCGAGGAGCAGAAGTCTCACCTGGAAGCTGATATCACGAGACTAAAGGACGAGAATGAACGCCAGCTTGCCGCAGCCCAATACCATCAAGCAGATTTGAAGGCTCAGGCAGAAATTTCACAGCACGCCCAGCAAAACTACGAAAGCGAATTGGTCAAGCATGCCGATGCTGCGAAGAACCTACAGCTAGTTCGCTCAGAAGCTAATCAGTTGAAGCTTGAGCTTGTTGAATCTCGTGCCCAAGCCGACACATATAAGAAAGATCTGACACAAAAGGAGGAAAGTTGGAATGAGCAAAAAGACAGGTATGAAAGTGAACTCTCTGAGCTGCAGAAACGCCGCGAGGAAGTCCTGCACCAGAATTCCTTGCTTCACTCACAACTTGAGAATATTACAAACCAAATCTCTGCTTTACAGCGGGATCGTGCCAACATTCCTGAGACCGAGGACGAAGGGGAAAGCTCTGCACCCAATCTGGAAGGCCTTCAAGAGGTCATCAAATTCCTGCGTCGTGAAAAGGAGATTGTCGATGTTCAGTACCATCTATCAACACAAGAGAGTAAACGTTTGCGCCAGCAGCTCGAATATACGCAGTCTCAACTAGATGAGGCGAGGCTGAAACTTGAACAGCAACGCCGCGCTGCTGCTGACAGCGAGCATACCGCTCTGAGCCACAACAAACTCATGGAGACCTTGAACGAACTCAATCTTTTCCGGGAAAGCAGCGTTACGTTGCGTAATCAGGTCAAGCAAGCGGAAACTGCCCTTGCGGAGAAGTCTGCACGTGTCGATGAGCTCGTGCAACAAATGGAACCTCTGGAAACACGGATAAGAGAACTTGACAATGTGGTGGAGACAAAAGATGGGGAGATGAAGCTCTTACAAGCAGACCGCGACAGGTGGCAACAGCGAACTCAGAATATTCTTCAAAAATACGATCGTGTTGACCCAGCTGAGATGGAAGGGTTGAAGGAGAAACTGGAGACTCTGCAAAAAGAGCGGGACGAAGCCGTGTCAGCCCGCGACACCTTGCAGGAACAAGCAGCTACTTTCCCAGAGCAACTAAAGCATGCAGAGGAGAGGGTGCAGGATTTGCGTGCAAAGCTTACCGAACAGTTCAAGGCTAGATCGAAGGAACTTACTGGGCGTATTAACGCTAAGCAGCTGGAGTTGAATACGGTGGTGCAAGAGAAGGAAGTCATTCAAGAGGAATTGAAGACGACTAAGGAAGAGTTGAGCGGGTTGAAAGCCAAGTTGGCGGAGAAGCCAGTTGCACCGGCCATTGAAGAAAAACCTGCCGGCTCTGGTGTCGACTCGACGCCTGCCTCTCAGTTCCCTGCACCAACCACTCAACTGCCTGTTCCTAGCGACGATGAAAGAGTAAAGGCACTTGAAGAGAAGGTGCAGCGCCTGGAAGCTGCTCTTGCCGAGAAGGAGGCTGCTTTAGCGGAGAAGGATGCCGCTATAACCGCTAAGGATGCCGAGCACGAGATGAGGGCTAAAGAGCGTGTAGAGAAATTGAAGGAGACCTTCAATAACAAGATGGCAGAAGTCAGGACGGCCCACCGACAAGAGATAGAAAAATTGAGGTCCAATCAACAAGCCGCGCCACAGCCGCAAGAACCAGGAACTCCTGTGTCGAAACCAAACCAGGCTCCTGCCACTCCTGCAGCCCCCGCGACTCCTGCAAAGACGGAAGGAGAACTACCGCAACTCACTGATGAGCAAGCTAAAGCACTGGTGGCCAAGAACGAAACCATTCGGACCATCATTCGAAACAATATCCGAACAATGCTTGCTAAGGAGAAAGAGAAACAGGGGGCTCAGCCTTCGGCAGGTGTGAGTCAGGAAACTTTGGCCTCCATGGAGCAAAAGTTCAATGAGGAGAAGGAAGCCCTCAAGAAGGCTCACGAGGAGGGTGTTGAAGAGAAGATCAAATCTGCCGTCGAGCTATCTGATAAGAAAACGTTGGTTAAGATCAGTATGCTCGATACACGGTGCAGGAATGCGCTGGCCAAGATCGACGTTGTTCAGAAGGCGGCCGCCGAGACTCCTCAGAAACCTGTTGTTGAGGTGTGGGAAATAGCGAAGACAACTAAGGCTCCGCCGCAAACCCAAAAGCTTGCATCGGCTGCATCCCCCGCACAAGTAGCGTCACCGGCGCCCGCGCCAACACCTGCCCCAACACCAGCGGCAGGAGTGGCACCGTCCCCATCACCGGCTCCAGCACCGACTCCTGCCCCGACTCCTGCCCCGACTCCTGCGCCTGTCAACCAGCAGCAAGGCCCAGCAGCAACCGGCTCTGAAACGACAACCGCTCAAGCCAAGGGACCTGCCCCAATCGAAGTTCAGGGCCAAGGAGGTGTGCAGCAGCAGCAAGAGCAGCAGCAACCACCACAAGGTACCGAAGGCACAGCACCGTCAGCGGCGAATGCCCCCGTCAACCCCTTCGGGCAAAGTCAGAACAAACAGCCTGCATCGCTACCAAGTAAGCCTCCTGCTGGCGCTAACAGTGGAGTTCTTAGAGCTCTGCAGTCTGGGTTGCCGGTTGCACGGGGAGGTCGAACAGGCGGGCGTGGTGGCCATCAACAACAAAATCCATTTGGTGGGCAGACCCAGCAGCAACAACAGCAGCAACAACAGCAACAACAACCCCAGCAAAACCAGGGTCAGCCTCAACAGCAACAGCAGGGCCAGCCATCCCAACGTGGCACCGGTCTCCCTCGAGGCCGCGGAGGCCGCGGGGGTCATGGCCGAGGTGGCAACCAGAATGTCCAGACTGCAAACCTGCCACAGGGGCAAGGCCAGTCTAGTCCACGTGGAAACCTAAATGCTCAAGCTCGCCAGTTTGTTCCTCACAAGCGGGCCCGAGACGACGGTGGAGAGGGTGGTAATGAAGGAGCTGGAAAGAGAATGCGAGGTGGTGGTCATGCGAGAGGTTCTTAAGACTTGATTTTTTTTTTGTTTCTGGGTTTTCACGTTAACTTTTCGTTTCTGTACCTTTACGCCTGAATTTGTTTGCCTAAGGACTAAAGCGTCTACGAACATTCTAAATCATTTATATGCCCTCTTTGGGGAGAACGGTCGTCAGAAAAAGACTTATTGATTTCCTTTGTTTATTTCATCTAATATTATACTTTGTGACTGCATGGTTCGGCAGGTGGATGTAGTGTACAATCTATATCTTCTAGCGACTGAATACTTACGCACAGAAGTCCTCTTCTGTAGCCAAGAAAACATATTTCATTAGAATCTATCAGGGTATAAAGCGCACTTGAGGGGCAAAAAAAAAAGCAAAAAAGTAACAGATCATATGCGTGCCTTGAGCCTGCATACCCAAGCAAATCGACGGGCCACCAGATTCACCTTCTCCTTCCACCCCCTCCGGATCCAATAAGTCTAACAAGAGCCTCTCTCTCCTTCTGCAATACCATCAATCTCGCATCCTCGATAACTCTCCCTTCTAGCGCCTGGATCCCCTGTGTTGCAGCCGTTGCCGAACTCATTTTCTCCGTCGCACGTGTGCGTCTTCTCTGCCCAAAGCCAGCTCCAGAACCCCACACGACAGTCCAGTCTCGTATCTTCACATTGTTTGAAACCTCGCATCCCGAGCAGATCTTCGAATGTGCGCCTATCGACACGCGCCGATTGATGGTCGCGAGTGCTTCAATTGTAACAGCAGAGTGAATATGTGTCCCAGGTAAGATCGTGGCTAGCGGTCCAATGGTAACACATGAGGATATACGGATGGGCAATCCGTTTGTTGTGTGCGATTCTCTGAGAAGCGAGGGAGGCTGGGTGGGTGCGGTGCCGATGGTGCTTTTCTCACTGATAATACAGTTCTCGCCGATAACGATGGGTCCTTCGTAAGAGTAGATTTTGGCGCGGGGATGGACTATCGTTCCTGCGCCTATTGAGATCGGATGCGTGCCGTGGAGTATGACTGTGTCTGCGACTGTTGTGGTAGGATGTGCCGTTACGGGGGCGCGGGGAGTCGGGGCTGGTGAGGATGAGGCCGATGCTGAAGGGCGAACGTGTTGGGATGGTGGTGGTTTGAGGTGAACTTGGCTTTGACGAGGGTCCATTATGAAGGTTGGTCTCAATTGGTATGTGCTTGTTGTTGTGTTTTGTTAAGGTCGATATGCGGGTTGATTGAATGATTTAATTGATTCCATTAAATCGAAACTAAGCTTAATTGGAGTTGCGGAGCTCGGGAATAACTCCGAGATTTGATGCCTTTATCTCCGTGAGATTTACAATAATGGAATTTTGTGACGCTTCTCTAGTTCATTCTTTAGATATTTATATGGACTCATATCAAGACTTGAAAGATCTAGTTTCTATATCTATATACATAGCGATTATCTCATCATCCCATCTGGGTATCTTCATAAAAAGTTTAGTCATGAAAACCAATGCCAATGCCAACGCTCATTCTCCGGATAGTCTATTCAATTCGCCGGCTCGCCATTATCTTCGTTTAGTGCGGTAGGCTTGATTCCGTTCCTTTTACGCCATGCCCAGACACCTCTATCAACCTCTTCTTTGGTCATACCGTCTCGAACGAGGCAAAATGTGACCCCAAGCTCTGTCTCAACGTTTCGATTGCGCGCCTCATCATCGAAGAAGAGCATGTCCTCGTAGTTGATTCCGCTAGCCTGGTGAATCTTCGAGAAATGTTGTGTCTTGTTCGCCGGAAAAATCTGAACGTATGTAAAATAATCTAAGGCACGGACTGATTTCGCCTTAGCTGCGGGGTTATCAGAGAAAGTTGGAATAATGTGAAGAGCCTTGAGCATGTCCCGAGCAAGGTCGGGAGTATGGGTCCGGGAAGCCAGAGCTAGCGGAATCGAGTGAGTTTTGCAGGCATAGATGATCGCTGATACAGCGGGGTAGAAGGCGAACGACTCATTCCACCTGTCGCATGAAGAACCGTGAGTACTTCGAACGCATGGTATTCTTCATTGTGCAAAGGATATACAAACCTGTCGGTACACCGGGAATTATTATCTCGTGGTTTGATCGGTGCGCTGACATGTGTATCCACCCAGAATGGCCACAGAGTGTAATCCAGATCAAAGGCGATCAGCTTTGGGAGGGGGAGGCCATCATTGAAGGTTGCGGGGGCAGTAGAGGCATCTTCTAAGGGCTGTGTGTTGGTTCTTTTGGCGCGCATCATGTTCGTCATTAATTGGAACAAGAAAGGAGGCACCTGTGAGCAGAATTCAGAGTTCAGGAGCTTCTAGGGAAGCCAATTCGAATGAAAACCGTGGTCCGACTAGTAGCAATGATACCAAGGATCACGTGCAAGGGTTAACGGGGAATCCTGAGCCATTTGCTTCAACTTAAATCTCCCACTGATTCCAGTTTCTTTCCTAGTTTTGGCTCTGTTTTCTTGATTTTTAGGGGCTTAGAACCGGTCGTTAGGTGAGTTCAATAGCTTAGATCCACTCGAAAGGCTTGTCCTTTTACTGGACCTCACAACAGTCCATGTCCTGAGCGACCCCGGATTGCTCCGGGCGCGATCCCAAGATAAACTGACCATCACTGGGTATTCCTGGCTCTGAAATGAAGATATAAGAATATAATCTTGTACAACATATAAGCGAATGCAATCTGGCTGCCCTCACTGAATCTGGGTACACTCCATAAAGTACTTCTATAGTAGTATGCATAAAGAGGGATATTGACTTCCCATCTGAGACCTGAACGGATTTTTCCATCTCTTGTCCCCTATCCAATTTAATTCAAATACAGTCACTGTCTTAGGGAAAGAGTGCACAGGTGAACTCACGGAGCACTCACGTGCTGTCCTTATAAAAGCAGCAGTAATGTAGCCGCTAGTAGCTACTACCTACAAGAGAAATGGTCTTAGCAATCCTTTTCTTCCGGATAATAGATCATGAGTGCTATTTCCTATTTTGCAATTTCTTTGCCCTTCTGTGCGTATGTGATGAGATTGGTGTTTCCTTTTCTAGAGGAGATTCCACGGATGGTCATGGCTCTAGTAAGAACGAAGCCCTTAATTCCAGGGAATTGTTGGGGAACCATACACATAGATTGGTTTCAATCCTATGCTATCAGTTTCACAATGAGCCATTGGGCAACACCCCCAATATCATCGCATATATTTGAATTGTGCATACTCCTTAGAGAGACAGTACACCCTCCCAATGAATTTCAGAGAAGCCCCTACTTGAAAGGAAAGTGTCCACTTGTATGTCTTCAATTCCTGTATCATTTTTTGTACTTGACTCCGTGCCTTCTGGATAAAGCCAACAGGTCAACAACATGCCTGATAGCATGCCGTTAGCAATAATCGGGGTGGCCAACCGCTTTCCCCAAGAAGCCTCTGATACGGAAGGCTTCTGGAAACTCTTACTGAGAGGTCGTCAATCTGCTACTCCTTTCCCTAAAGATCGCATCAATGCTGATGGATATTACCATCCTGATGTGAACCACCCTGGCACGGTCTGTCCAGCTCTCCCTGGTGAAGCTTTTGGTTAAATATCACTGACAGACATTACTGTTATTCCAGTTTCGCACGAAGGAAGCTCATTTTTTGTCCGAAGACCCTGCTTATTTTGATGCCCCATTTTTCAACATCACCAGGGCTGAGCTACTGAGCATGGATCCTCGGCAGCGGTTGTTGCTAGAAAACGTTTACCATGCACTTGAGAACGCTGGTATCCGCCTCGACCAAGCAGCTTCCTCAAAGACAGCAGTGTTCGTGGCAGGATCATCGCACGACCATCTGATCTCATCCAACATTGATCCTGGAACCACGTGCAATCACCAGGTGACCGGCACCCATGACAGCTGTGTTGCCAATCGAGTGAGCTGGTCTTTCAATCTCAAGGGACCTAGCATATACGTCGATACTGCTTGCTCTGGAGGTCTCGTGACTGTTCATCTGGCAGCTCAAAGTTTGAAGCTAGGCGAGTGTGAAATGGTACAACATCTTCATCACAGCTTGTTGTAGATCTTTTACTAACTCTTCATGGCTTCGATGCTCAGGCAATAGCTAGTGGTGTTAATTATCTCGGCTGCCCTCAGGAGTTTACCACTCTGAACCACGGTGGTTTCCTGGGTTCGAAAGGAAGATGTTTTTCATTCGATCATAGAGCCGAGGGATATGCTAGAGCCGAAGGTGTCGGTACTATCATCATAAAGCCCTTACCAGCTGCCATTCGAGACTGTGACACCATACGTGCGATAATACGTGGAACAGCAGCTAATCAAGACGGACACACTCCTGGAATCTCTCTTCCTAGTGAAGTAGCCCAAGAAAGGTTAATCCAGGAGGCATATCATATTGCAGGACTGGACCCGAACGACACGAGTTTTGTCGAGGCTCATGGTACAGGGACAGTCGCCGGAGATGTAACAGAATCAAGAGCAATTGCAGGAGCTTTCAATTCAGTCAAAAGGAGTCTACCATTGTATGTTGGTTCCCTCAAATCTGGAATTGGCCATCTTGAGTCGGTTGCCGGCATCGCAGGAATAATCAAGTCTATCCTAGTCCTTGAGTCAGGGATTATTCCACAAAATGTCAATTTGGAGATTATCAACCCCGAAACCCAGGCAAAACGATTGAACCTGGCATTCCCAGCAAAATATATGCCTTAGCCTACAGCAGGTCCCCGTCAGATATCGGTGAACTCGTTTGGTTTTGGAGGCACAAATGCTCACTGCATTCTGAGTGATGCACATCACTTTCTGAAAGCCAAAGGAGTTTCTGCCGCCCATAACACCCGCATGGGTATACCGATGAAGAATGAAATCGATCATTTGGTTGCTAAATTAGAGCAGTGTTCTCAAACCCAGTTTAGTAAAGCCTCAACTAGTCATAGTGTAAGCTACAATGGGGTCACTAAGGAAAGTCGCCCCGAGTTACGTCGAGATTGCTCAGATCGAGATAATTGCCTTTCTTTAGGGAAGAATTTGTTTATCTTCTCCGCGTTCGACCGGGATGCCTTGAAACGACTGATGTCGGAATATCTAACTAATATGAAGTCACGTTCCCAATCTACCCCCATGGAAATTGCTGAATTTCTGAGAGACCTCGCATATACATTGTCCGAAAGACGCTCAAAACTTTGTTGGAACAGTTTCATCGTCGCTGGCTCCTTATCGGAACTGATTTATAGACTTTCGGATGTCACACGTCTGCCGGATAGCCCTTCTCCTTTGATGGCTCCTAAGATTGTGTTCGTTTTCAACGGACAAGGGGCACAGTATGCCAGAATGGGAGTGCAGCTTCTTGTATACACTGTCTTTAAAGAATCACTCAATGATGCTACAAAGTACATGAAGAAGCTAGGAAGCCCATGGATGTTGCTAGAGGAACTTGTGCGCGGGGACAATATATTGATTGACAACTCCTCTATGTCTCAGCCTGCGTGTGTTGCTATACAGATCGCGCTTGTCGATCTCCTTGCTAGCTGGGATATCTTTCCGAGGATTGTAATTGGGCACAGCTCTGGAGAAATATCTGCAGCTTACTGCGCCGGATACATCACCCGCGAAGCAGCGTGGCAGATAGCATACTATCGCGGCTATGTTTCTTCCAGAACCACACGCAGCGGCTCGATGCTTGTTGCTGGCCTTGAAGAAGAGCACCTATCTCCCTATATTCATCGAGTTCAGAAACAGTCTTCCGGTGAATTGGTCATTGCCTGCTATAACAGCCGGAAGAACAATACGCTTTCCGGAGATCAGAAGCTGATTGATGAGATGAAGCAACTCCTAGATAGCTTAGGTGTTTTTGCTCGGAAGTTGCCTGTTCAGAACGCCTACCACTCTGAACTAATGCAGGAAGTCGCCAACGAATATCTGCGTTTAATTACCAATCTTCCAATAAACAAAAGTCACGGCGTGTCCAGCGATATCCAAATGTTCTCGTCAGTTACTGGTGCGATCATCGGTCCAGAACATCTCGATGAAACTTACTGGGTCCGAAATCTGACATCACCCGTCCGGTTTACGAATGCTCTGAATTCTGTGCGCCATGAGATGATCGGTAAGGGAACTTTCCTCAATATGATAGTGATAGAGGTAGGACCTCATCCTGCTTTGAAACATGGGATCCGAGATATATTGGGAGCTGAAGTCCGCCACAAGAGCCTCCTCGTGCGTCATGGTAATGAAATAGAGACTATACTTACTACAGTTGGTGAACTGAGCTGCGAAGGCGTTCCGGTGGACATCTTAAGAGCTAATGAACCTGATACTCCCACAATTCGCAAACGAGAAATGATTGTCAACACGCCTGCATACCCATTCACTCATCGCGAGCGAATGATTCATGAAGACCGGCTGAGCCGAAACGTCCGACTTTCCAGGTTCTCAAGACATAGTTTATTGGGAGCACCAGTGATGGATTGGAATCCTTACTGCCCTAGGTGGCGGCATTTTATCAGTATATACGAGAATCCATGGCTCAAGGATCACATGGTTAGTTTATGATCATCTCTAATCTGCTATTTTAACTTTCTTCTATAGATCGAAGCCCGGTGTATATTTCCCGGGTCAGCATATGTTACAATGGCCATAGAAGCTTCAAAACAGATCGTATACCCAGACTCTAAGGTTTCTGGGTTTAGATTAAGAGACGTATCCTTCAATTCCATGCTGATTATCCCTGACACTAAAGAAGGCATTGAGATTAACCTATGCCTCTCCCCTGTTCATACAACCAACCCTGGGGGTTCTGGCGTATGGCAACAATTTCAAGTCACATCGTATGACTCAGAGCATAAAGCGTGGCGTGAGAATTGTATTGGTCAAATAATGGTTGAGTATGAAGAATCAAACGAGCCAGTTGGCAATGGACGTGAGGGCCGTGAGGCAACTCGGGCCTGGGATCTGTTGCTTGAGCAGGCTGCCAAGACATGCCAAACGCCAATGGACGTCCTGAGGATGTATGAAACTCTCAAATCAACGGGGTTAACCTTTGGACCCCAGTTCAGGCTACTTCAGGATGTATCTGTTAGTGGTAACAACCTTGGAGAAGCTTTCGGCACGGTGCAGGTTCCGGGTTTTGCTGCTCTCATGCCCCAAGGCTACATAAAGCCATATACTATTCATCCTATTACAATTGACTCGAGTATATGCTTGGGGTTTGCTAGTGTACTTGACCTTCATGGCAAGCAAGCATTGAGTCGTCTGATGGTCGGAACATCCCTCAAAGAGGTATGGGTATCTGCCAAGAATAATTCTAACAACACACCTCCATTGCGCTCCCATGCGCGAGTAAATCACAAGCATAATGGGAATTACGAAATGGATATACATGTTTGGGATAATGCTACTGATAAAGGGCTAATGTCAATAACGGGTGCTGTATCAGCACTCAGGAGCTGGGATTCAGAAGTAAACAACAATAGACAGAGCTCCTACACGCTTGATTGGGAGCCTATCATGACTTTGTTGGAAAAAAGTCAGTCAAACGGCAGTTCCATCACTAACGAACTAAGTCCTGCTGACCGGTTAACAATGGTGGGGTCAGCTTCCATTAGTACCGGTTGTCCAACAAGTGCAGGTTGTTCAAAAATGGCTCTGGTTTACGCCCATGAAAAAGTGCAGCCAATGTATCTTGGAATGGAATTGAAACAAGTCCTGATACAGGACACAGAGGCCAGTGATATCCTGGAGTGTGGACTTTCTGACCTGGACGATATTGATTTGTCAGGAAGATTATGTATCTTTCTACTCGAGGTGAAGCACCCTGTCCTGTGCCATCTATCGAAAAGCAACTTCCTCAAACTACGTAATGCTCTAAGCAGCTGCCAACGTTTGCTCTGGATCACAGGCGACCCGGTTACAGAACCTCAATTTAGCATCAGCACGGGACTGATCAGAACTATTCGATGGGAGAGAGATATGGATAATATATGCCTAGCGACCTTAGCCATTAGGGACGATGGTACAGCAGCAACTCGAATTATTCAAGCAATCTCCTGTATTGCATCAAACCAACTTCTACCTTCTCTACACGCACCCCAGAATGAGGAGTACTGTTTCCAAGATAGCATTGTATATGCATTACGCCTCACAAAATGCCTTGAAGCCGATAAATTTCTTCACTCGAGATTCACAAAGGCCGCCCCGGAGATGGTGACTTGGAAAGACATACGTCATTCGGTCGTCCTGCATAACCCAACACTAGGCCCACTGCATAAATTGCATTGGGAAATAGACACATCTCCACCTACCATCGAGGTGTTTGAGGTTGAAATACAAATAGCAGCAGTAGGGCTGAACTTCAGGGACGTCCGCTCTGCAATGCGGATGAGTGATGACAGCTTTGGCCAAGAAGGAGCAGGAGTAGTGACCAGGATTGGCGCAGAAGTGGAGGATCTAGAACCTGGCGATCGTGTATTATTCATGACTGGCCCGGGTAAGACTGCCTTCGGAAATTACGTTCGAGTTGATCATAGGTTTATTGCGGTGATGCCAAGCGGGATGTCGATGGGTGTTGCAGCTGCGCTACCAACGGCTTTCAGTACTGCCATCTACTCCTTAAAACATGCAGGGTTATTGAGGGCAGGCGAGAGGGTCCTCATACATGCAGCAGCAGGGGGTGTTGGCCAAGCTGCGATCCAGTATGCCAAGTCACTCGGCGCAGAGGTATTCGCGACAGTTTCTAGCAAGGTCAAGAAGGAGCTTCTGATGAAGGGTTACGGGATTGCCGAAGATCATATCTTCTCTAGCAGGGAGCTGAGCTTCGCCACAGGAGTCATGAGGCTGACGAAGAATCAAGGCGTTGATATGATTTTGAATTCCCGTCATGGCGAAGTTCTTCGGCGATCTTGGGAGTGTATTGCGCCGTTTGGCCGGTTTGTCGAGATCGGTAACATAGACCTAATTGCAGACAAGTTCAACATGTCGCCGTTTCTTCGAAGTGCCAGCATAACTGGGGTCGAGTTGACTGTCATCATGGAGTACAAACCAGATGTTATAAAGAACATTTTAGAAGAGGTCGTTTCATCATGGAATCAAGGAAAGATACATTCATCTCAGCCACTGACCGTGCTAAGCTTTGCACAGCTTGAACACGGTTTCAAGCAATTGCGATCCGGACAGAACATGGGCAAAATCGTGTTTCAGCCCTCTGATAATGACATCATCCCAGTGGCTCCTATGATTGCACCTCCGTATGCTCTTGATGCAAATGCTACATACGTCTTGGCTGGTGGGCTGGGTGGTGTTGGTCGGAGCCTGGCTGAGTGGATGGCTTCGCGAGGAGCAAGGCACATTGTTTTCTTATCCCGCTCAGGCCGGGTTAACAGGAAAGTCGAAGAGATGACCTCGTTCATAGCGCGACATGGATGCGAGTATCGGATCTTCAAAGCCGACATCACTAAGAAGTCTCAGCTCACGTCTGTTTTCACTGAGTGCAGAGAAAAGTTGCCCCCAATTAAAGGATGCATACAGTGTTCCATGGTTGTTGAAGTGAGTATCATACTAAATTATAGTATGTTTCCTTTTTAGAGACTAAACTATCCTTAGGATGTGATCTTCGAAACGATGACGTACGAGAATTGGCAGGCAGCAACAGAACCAAAAATTATCGGATCTCTCAACTTATATGAAGCACTTCCCAGACCACTAAGCTTCTTCATCATGATAGCATCTGTCTGTGGGATTATTGGTAACCGTGGCCAAGCTAACTATGCCGCTGGGAACACGTTTCAGGATGTTTTCGCCAGGCATCTCGTTAAGAACGGACAACGGGCAGCTAGCATAGATCTTAGCTACGTTACCACAGTCGGTTATTCCGTCGAACTCCCCGAGTCTCTTACACGGCACTTTAAAAGTTCCACTGAGCAGATTGAGGAGGAAGAGATTCATGCTCTTGTGGAGTATTGCATTGATCCTTGCAATTCATTGACAGAGACGACATGCCAATTAGCTTATGGGCTAGTTCCAGAAGCAACATTTCATTATCGGCGCGTACCAATTCCTGCATACATGAAGTACCCTTTATTTACTCATCTTCGAGATACCAGTGACCCCCAGGAGCACCAACAGACAGAGCATGACAAGGATTACAGTCCTTCGGCTTTACTTAGCGCCGCACAAAACAGAGAGATCGCAGCAGCGTTCACGCTGGACGTCATTCAAAAGCAATTGGCCTACTTGATAAACTATTCGGAAGATGATATCGACTCAGTGAAGTCCATTAAGGGCAATGAAGTAGATTCAATTATCGCAATGGAGCTCAGAAGCTGGTTGGTAAAAGAACTTGGAGCTGATATTACCACGACCGATATTATGACCTGGGGAAGCTTGACTGAGTTGTCTGAGAGAGTGGTAAACTTGAGTAAATTTGTCTGTGTTTCGAAGTAGCCTGGCTTTCTTCTCTTTCTCCTTTTGTTGAGACTTGGATTCACCGTGGACTTGTGATCATGTGAGCTACTTTTCAGACAGGTTTAACACCTCTAAACCTAGTATAGCTATGTGTTATAGGTGTCAGGGTTTATGAATCAAGCAATACGTCAGATAGTATGATTAGTCCCTATGCTGAATGAATGTATGATGGACACCTTATTCGAATCCATATGGTTAATCACCACCAAGCATGTTACCAAGACATCCTTTCTAACCATTTAGTCCTGTCTCGCCGAGACTTCTTCCTTTTACCTCTTTGTCGGATTATTTTCTCTGTTTTTTTTTTTTTTTTTTTCTTAATCTTCCTCCCCTTTGTTGAGCGAAGTTCGGATTATGTAGCCCACCTTAGCTTCTCATAGAAACTGTATGTACCAGATGGTTGCCCGTGTCAGCCCTACAAAGGACTATAAACGAAGCAATTATTCTTCTCCAAGATCCTCCAGATCTGTTGGTGATCCTCAAGACCTGTAATACCCATCTCGTCCTTAAGAGTCTTCCTATCAGTGCCATAACGCATGATCTGAGTCTGCTGTTCAAAGCCCAGAATACCTTCCGCGCCGACCGCACCAGCGATGATTCTGCGCCAAATATCGAGCGTAAAGCCAAAGCGCCAGGTCTCCTTTTTCTTGCGGAGGACTCGGGATCTGGATGCAGCGCGGGTGCTGCCCTTTCCAGAGCGGGCAGGTTGTGGTGATGGAGTCAACTTGTTTCTTGCGGTGACAATGTGTTCTTCTTCATCGTTTCTGGTAGGCGGAGTCTCAACACTCTCGGCAGCAGTGGTGGATGAATGAAGGATGGGAAAATTGGTATTGAATGAGTCTGTGCCGGGATGGAAAGGGCCCATGCGGTCAGGCTCTGTGACATGGATCTCAACGGGGGAAAAAGGTGATTCAGGGGAACTGGGATGGTCTGTTGTTTCCAGTGCTTCAAATTGCTGAGCGATGTCTTCAATGTGGACTGCGGAAGGATTGGGATCGTCTCTGTCGTCGTCATCTTCTTCATGCTGGTCCTGTTCCTTGTGTGGGGAGCCAACAACGTTGTCCTTACCTTGCCAAAGGAGGATTCGGGACACATTCATCATTCGCAGAGCAGTGATCCAAAGGTCTGTGTCACGCACACCTTCATCATACAGTGCTTCCATACGAACACGCTTAGTGAGTCTGACGTATGCGATGTTCTTTTTGTTCTGCAACTCCCTCTGTGCAGCAGTGTCGATTTTGTGATTGGGCTCTGCGTTCGGCTCAATAATGATGGTACTGGCAAGTCCCTGGTCCTCGTCGTCATTTGAAAGTTCACTATCCGAGTCAATGTGAACTTTGATCTCGTTAATGGCTTCGGCCTTTTCGAGGAACTCGCTCGCTATTTGAGGAAGAGTGTCGTTGGGAAGCCAGACAATGCTCTTGTTGTGTGCGGTTTCAGGTAAGACTAGGGATTTGCCCCCAGGGAGGAATTTTAAGAGCTGCTCTGAAGTCTTTTGCAGGCTCAGCATACTCGCAAGGTGCACCGTGCCACTCTTTGCCATGTGAACGTTGGACAAGATGAGGTAGGCAATCGAGCGAAGGCCGCGGGTACATGCGAAGCGTTTGAGGTCGTCAGGGGCCGTTCCTTTAACGGGGTTAGATTTGGGCTGGCCTGGATAAGGCAATGAGCGTTTGTCTGCTCAATGTCGTTGTTCAGGTGGTTTGTACTTACCAGAAGTTTGTCTCAAAGCCTTTTTCCCCTTGCTTGGTGACTTTCCAAGGCGACTACCCCTCGTGTTGCGTTCGTTCTCCTTCCCAGCTGTGGGCTTTACGGCAACTGGGTCTTCAATGGAGGGCCTCTCTTCATGCTTATGCTCGACAATGACATTAGCATCATCCTCGAGGAAGTGAAGGTCACTTTTGATGTAAACACAAGCAAAATTTTCCAATCCCACAGGCCCCAGAGGGTTACCCCCAAGATCGAGCTTCTTGAGCATATAACAATTCTTGAAGGAGTGGAGGAAGCTGCACCACATTGCCTTATCGTCAAGGTTCGGACTGATACTAATATTGTTGTTCGAGATATCAAGCTCCCTCATCTCGCCTGCGTTTAGCGCAACTACCTCGCCCAGCTTCGGTAGAGATTTAACGGTGAGGCTGTTTCCCTGAAGATGGAACTCAATCACTTTTGCAAGATCCTCCCTAATACATTCAAGGAGATCATCGATGAACAGAGAGAGATCTTTGTCTGTCAGCTTCTTGTTTGAAATGTCGATCTCTAAAGTAGGATCCCGCGCTGCAGCTTTAAAGCCGGGCCCATCTGGCAGTCGCTTTCTCTGGATGCGTATCAGCCTGTGTTACTAGACTTGTTCATATTTTGTACGATGGAACTTACCAGGTCTCTGGAGAGGACCCGTGCGAACTTCTCGCCGTCAATTTTTCTCTAATAGCCACCTGGTCTCAGTATTTGGCTTCAAGAACACGATATGGAGCATATAAGGCAGGGGCCTCACCGCTGAATAGTTCAACTTCCCCATGATTGCATGGTATGCCGTCGATACAGATCTTTCTTCATGATGGGTATTAGCTTCCAATGATATCAGGGGACAAACCATATCTTTTAACGCTGCAAAGAATTGTATATAAAAGACGGATATGTTGATAAAAGGGACGGGTTTCCAGTCAGGCAAGACATGGCTGTTTCGAGTAACATGGGAATCTCCCTACACATCAAGTATGAAGTAGAAACATATCGCGTAGAGGCTTTATACAAGACATAGGCTCACATAAACAAGTATAGTAGGGATGTAACTGTTGTCCTACGTTAAGCAGAACATAGCGGACAAGGAGACAAGGACAAAGCAAAAAGAGAACAAACAATAACAATCAGCAATGGGGTGACAATACCTGATAATCCTCTATCAAGGAAGAAGTAGTTTGAACAAGAAAGCTACATTGAAAGTATTAAAATGAGATAATGTAACCTTTTAAGCATAGGCTCGCGGTGATACCAGAGAAAGTGTGTGTGCTAAATACGGAAGAAGGCGGGACAAAGTTGTCCTGTGACGAGACGTGATACTGAAACATTGTACCTTTGTTGCCATGCAGACTGGACTTAACGGAGTTTATCTTCAATTCACTGCTTGAACATGCACTGTTTATATGACATAATTGAGATACCGTGGGTTTCCCCTAAGTGATCTCCTTATCACAATCTCGAAAAAGATAGACACAAACACAGGTTAATGATAGGTAGTCAGGGATGCACCAGTACAGGGGAGAGCTTAACGATACACTATAATATATATAAGGGATATGTAGCAATATCTCAGGTCAGTGGGTACTAGTAGGTCTCTCCAACCCTTGGTAATGATTAGCACTGGGTACTACCCATTAGTCTGGCTTCCACTCTAGAAGAAGCTAACAATGTCTTTGAACTCGTCTAGCAGAGTCGGATCAATATCATCCCAGATTTCAAGTGAATGAGTGAGTTCACAAGACTGAGGATTCTGATTGTAGCCACTTGATGTGTCATCACTGCGGTATTGGCTTTGACTTGCAGAACTCTCAGTGGCTGGGTTGTCTATATGTTTCTTCGTGATTCTCTTATCGTAAGCTTTGTCCCCAGAAGCCAAAGAGCGCCTTCGCTTTTTCCCAAGGTGTTCAATCTCTCTTATCTCAGTAGTTTGGTTGTCATACTTGACTCCTTGATCGCCATTTGAACTGCTTGTCCTTGGTTCGCCCACAGATTCCCTGAATATCCCTGCGACCTCAGTAGCGGTTACATCTTTGCCTTGCAAAAGCGAGTCAGGAAGCGAGGGTGATATTGTAAACCATTGCTCATCTGTGTAAATCCAATCGTCCTTTGTTTTGAAATTTTTCTCTAAGCACGTCTCTTTACTGGTGGTCTGATCATTTCTGTCTGTCAATCCAGTAGTGTGGCCAAGAAGCAAATCAGTCGGTGAAGGCAAATCACTGAAGCTGTCATCTCCATAGTCGCTTGACGAGTCCTTAGTATTAAAACCAGGACATATTGGGTCTTCAGAAACAGCATCTCTCAAATCTATCTCTGCTTCTTGTGAGGGCTTTTGTAGCATTTCTTGAGACTCATTGTCAGGCATACTGTCCTTCTGAACCCGTGGTTTACCGGGATTATTCATGTTCGTGCTGTTCTTGGTGATACTTGCAGATAGAGTCAATTGACTGAGTCCGTTCGAGCGGTCTATCCCCCCAGTAGAGTACTTTCTGTTCAGCCTTGGGGGTTTCTCAAGCCCTTCCCGGCAACAAAGGTGCTTGCACCTAGGAACCAGTTAATTCTCGCATCCAGAAGGAGCGGGGAGGGAAGAAAAGATACATTGTTTTGTCCTTGCACCTATGGTTGCAGCTCCATCTGCCATTTCTAAGCTGGGTTGGCTCTTCCACTTTGTGTGCATCCTTTGCCTCCTTGGATCTTTTGCTCTTCTTGCTCGGGGTTTCCTGTGATTTATTCCCACTCGCTAGAGATGTTATATGATCCATGGCTGTCCAATCTGCGGCATTTCCTGCTCATAAAATTTCTTACTAAGTCACTGCACGAAGGGGAAAAGACGAGGGATCAAACCAGTTTCCAAAAGGTCATTGAAAAGCGAGTCATCACTGCCGAAACTATCTAGATTGTATTCTTTATTGGGTTTGACCCGCAAAGAAGTGTTGCTACGTGGGCGTGACATATTCATCATGTGCTTCTGGCTCGTCTCGTCCGAGTCCTTACTTGAATAAAAGGGAAATAGCGAAGCTGGGAGGGCAGGCCTCAATTCTGCTGATCTCAAAGTCCCGGCTGTAAGAAGTCAGCAGTACAGACTGGTTAATCTTGTTGGGAACCAACTGCATACCAATGTCATCACACATAGCATAGCACGTAATGTGCTGATCTGGGCTTCCCATTTCTACGTGCAACGGTATCTCCTGGATACTGTGGATTTTACTGGCGCTGGTTCGATGTTAGCTTTGAAAAAATAAAAATGAAAGACTTGGACTCTTTCAACCAACCTCATACGCCGGAAATCGATCATCAAACTATTAGAGGTCTCCGCTAAGAAACAGACATGTACAGGACGCCTCTGGAAAGTTGTTGGGCATTTCTCATTCATGAATGCGACCTCGGCTTTAAAATGAACTCTCACTGGGTTACCGTGTTTCACCTCCTACTGGTGTGTGAGTCAAGCTCTTGACGGCGATATCAGATCCATACCTTTTTTATCATCTTGACAGACACGCGTAACTTAGGAAACTCCAAAAGACGCCCTAGAAGTTTCAACCCAAAGGGAGGATTTTTGCTCAAGATCATGTCAATCTGTTGAGGCTCTGCGCACTCTAGAGCTTCAATACTGGTTATTCCAGCGGCTGCTAATTTTCTAACCGCGACGACACCAATTTGTTCAATTTGCTTCATCTGAAATGGAGATCTATCCCACACTTTAGCTCCGAAACTTCTTGCAAGCTCCAAGGCGTTTCTAGTAGCAATTGAATCCTCGAGAGCAATCTGACAGTCTATGATGCATCGAATAAGCCGATTAACGTGTGAAAATACAAAACCTTTGTCTTGCTGGAACGCAAACTTGTGCTTTTGGAATTGTTCGTCATCTGGAAACTCCACCACACCCAGCTCAGACTGGATGAGTAGTGATACTTTATGGGCAGGCAGTGCTATATCCACTTTTATCGGAAACATTATGCCAGTTCCGCGGTTGATCTCTTTGTACAGCGACTTCTCACCTGCCTTGATACGGATATCACGGAACTCTTCTGCCTGAGAAATCACGGAGAGCTGGGAAATCTTTTGTTAGCTTGTATCATGGCTCAGATGTATGCCGCTTACGATTTGAGACATAGTGGAGTGGTGCTTTAATGTGAGGAAAGTCTTCATCGTCTCGAATCGCACGTAATAACGCGCCATTGCATCACCAAATTGTGTGGATCTAAGACGTCCAGTGGAGACTAAGTTACTCTCTTGAAGAAGTTTGATGTCTTTCTCACAAATTTGGCGAAGCATCTCGTCCTCATCTTCCCTATTGGCACCTTCCCTTAGCTGATAATATGTTGGGTTCCGTCTGAGCCTCACGAATAAAAAGGTGCCAGCAAGCCATCTTATACCAGATTCAACACTTGTGACATTACCTAACCCAATTTCAGCGTTCAGATGATCAATTAGGTTCAAATGTAAGCAACTTTCAAGGCTTTCAGAGCCTGAGACGAGCCGTTCATAATAGTTGACGCGTTCTTTTCTGGTTAAGATAACGGCGACTGCGTCGTTGTCAAACTGAGGTCTTCCAGCACGACCAAGCATCTGCATAATTTCGAGATCCGAATATTCTTTGCAGCCGCCGTCTAGCCATCCGACGGTATTTTTGATAATCACAAGGTGACACGGGAGGTTCACACCAACTGCGAGCGTGGATGTGCAACATATTATGTTGATTTGGCCTTGTAAGAAGCCATTTTCGATTGTCTGTCTGTCTCCGGGATTCAGGCCAGCGTGATGAAATGCGACACCTGCAGCACTCGTAACTTGAACAAATCGTATCAGCAACCGCGTATTTTTAGCAACCATTGAATTCATTTCGTACTCTTCAAGTCTACATTATTGAATTCAAGTGATGTGCTTGATCCTTTCCATAGCCGAGCTGGCGGGTTGGACATTGACCACAGCCGAGCAAGTTCCTTTGCCGTAGCTACAGATGAGTTCCTCGTGCAGCAGAAGATCATGATGGGCTTTCTGCAAGAATGCATCGCAAGTACATCAGGAAGTCTATCATTCGCGGTCAGAGAAAACCAGGAATTGGGTGTGCCTACTTACTTCGAACTGCACATCTTGTCGAATGCGAAGTCATTTCCGTGGGACTGGTAACCGTATACAAATCTCTGCAGCCTAACGGGACGAAACTCTTCTCCAAAATGCTCCCTGTGTGCTGGAACATGTTGGTTCGTTGCATTCTTGCCGAGCCATGTTGCAATATCCTCAGAATTTGGAATGGTAGCGCTTAGTGCAACAAACCGTACATTGGACCCGATCGTTTTCATGCGTGACACGACAGCTTCTAATGTTGCTCCGCGGCTCTCCTTGAGAATGTGAACTTCATCAATTAAGAAGAGTTTCACTAGCTGCATCAAACGTGCGTGGTCCTTCCATTTCCGTGTCACACTATCCCATTTTTCGGGCGTCGTTATAATTATCTGGCTGTTCTGGACGATCCTCATCTGTGTATAATCAGTGTCGCCGGTCAACTCAGCACATTGAAGGCCTAATGAGTGGAACTTTCTGTTCCAGTCACGGAACCTTTCTGAGCAAAGTGACTTTGTGGGTGCTTGATAAATGACCTTGAACCTCTCATCCTTCAGATTATTAAGTAAACGACATATTGCCAACTCCATAACAACTGTTTTGCCACTCCCAGTAGGAGCAGCAAGCACAATGTTGTCGTCCCTTTTGTAAACAGGCTGGAAGCATTTGGATTGAATCGCGTTAAAGGCAGGAAAATGGAACAGTGACCGATACTTATCAGGGAGCTCATGCACAGACACAAGAACGATTCCTCGAATTAATACAGGTATGTCCTGAAACGGCGTCCTTTGTTCTAGAGTCGCAGCAACGTGTGATCTTTCACATTCTTCAGACCGAAACTGATGATCTTGGTGGCGCCTTTTGGAGCCACTATCTTGTGCCACGTATGGCCGGGTTCTCCCAACTTGTAGCCTGAGCAGGGGACTAGAAGGAGACCTGGTTTCAATGTCTGAGGAACTAGATGCCACGCTTTGATGCGGTGTGTTATGAGAGGTTTCTGAATCATGTTTGTCAGCGCAAAAGATAGAGGTATTACCATTAAACTTAGTTCGCAAAGACGGAAGACCTACCGCAGAAATATCGAGAGACTAGAGCTGGTGCGCCATTCTGCGATACCTCGCGCGTGCACAAATGACTGTCTGCAGTTGAGAAGATAGACTGTCGAGTCCGCGCCGTTTCATCTGATTGTGCAAGCAATTCCAAATCTTAATCCACTGCATTTAGTCTCTATCCTAGTTATATAGTCAATGTAATATCTGTTAAGCTTACTTACCGAATGCATCAAACAGCAAGTCGTCATCACGACATAGTGCCTCTGGTCCGGGTGTACTGGCAGGAAGCCCTTCTCTGCGAGATCCGCCTAGAGATGACAAGTTTCGAGCCCCTTCGCTGCATCTTTGATCAAGAGCAGTGCGTACATTGGAACGGATGGGTGTACGGAGCTGAGTGCCGGCAATGCGTCTATATGAAGTACCCTGGCGTGACGCGGCAAAGGACGAGTGATTTTTTCTTCGCATGGTGATAAGACGACCGCTAGTAAGCAGGGAAGAGTAGTAGATAAACTGATGGAAAGAGATTGAACGGTTACTTAATTACTACTACTAAGTAGTACAGGCGGGAGAATATGTCACCTGCTCCAATCATAGAAAGACTAACATGGATGCACGTGGAAGCTACCCAGAAAATGAGCAGTATGACAGTTTGATTGGCGCAAGTGGTCTCTGTCAGGGGTATTTCCAGAGCCTCAGGGCGATATACACTTATACATTGCTAAACAGCTAAACGCCTAGTCAAGGTGATCAAATATATACTAAAACATATAACATGACGTTCAATAGTCTCTTTTTTAGAAAGGGGTGAAGATGGGAGGGAAAGAAATGAAGAAATGAAGAGATGAAGGGGAGGGAGCAGAACAGAAACAAAAGTCACATGCACAAGAGAGATGTTGATATTCAAGATGAAACAAGAAAAGCTTCGCTTCTATCCATGCTTATTTACTTCCCTTAGGACTTGGTCCAAACGCAAAGCGTAATATACACACTGCATGCAAATCTGAGTTCGTATCCGTATCGTCAAATCACTGGTCTCGTAGCTGCTTATCGAAATAACCACCGCTGGCGGTCCGGGCTGCATTAACCCTAACATGCCCTGGTGACGTAGGCCTAGAGGTCGACAGGCCGGCATCAGAAAGGAACGGCGTTCCGGGGAGTTTAATGGAAAACTCGTTCGGCGGAGGGGACACGGGCGAAACATCATCACTTTTGGAGTCTTTCTCATACTGATCAATACGAATCGGTGGCGGTCGAGGTCCCTGGCGCTTGCTGGTACTGGAAGCCGAACTTGGGTCTTCGCAAAGATAGGTAGCCACAAGCACTGCAAACGTTCCGAGAATAAACTGTAAGGGGCCGGTCAGCCTATGTTAGATTCCATGGAGTATCTTCAAAGAAAAAGCTACACAGCACGTACATTACCAGTTAACTCAAACTCAAAGAGCCAGATGCTTCCTAACGTAGTGAGAAAGATGCTAGTAGCAGTAGCAACATTTTTTGCATCTCGGTATGCATGGCCAATACAGAAAGATGTTGCAATTCCTCCGATTGCTTGAGCAACCACGGTAGACCACACGGCCCAATTATACCCCCCAAAGAAGCCGTTGGCAGCAATCTTTTCGCCGTCCAAGAAGACAACACCGATGAACAATGCAGGGAATACAGAGTATACGGCCAGCTGGACGTTGCGGACCCAAAGCGAGGTCGACTTCGCACTATCCTTCAGTACCTTTTCGAAATATACACCGGCAAGGCTAGATGCGACGCACGCGCCAAGAGTCGCTAGGAGACCAACAACTGCATTCATTCGCGGAAAGGCGGTCATCATATCCTCTTCAATACCCTCATACGTTGCCGAACGTTTATGGAGATTTGGCCGATCCAGCTTGGCCGCCTTCCATTCTTCCAGCGACCGCGGAAAGGCATGGTGGGCGGCTGCCTCATCTTGGAGAGAAACATCCCCGGTACTGCTAATGGGTATCTGCACAAGCCCAACACCCACCAGCAAGAGCAACAGTAAACCCCACCTGCGCAGTGAAATGCTCCTGTTCAGTAAAATCACGCTAAAGATGGCGGTCGCGATAAGTTTCAGCTGGTATGTTACTTGGAAGGGTGCGGCCTGCAAATTCGAGAGAGCGACGTATTGTAATGAATTCGCAAGTGTATAGAGGCTGGCGGGGATTGCGAGCTTCCAACTGTCGCCAGAGAAAACAGCAGACGTGAGGGAGAAGAAAAGAGATGTTGCAGGAACTGATGGGGGCGCCGTTTTGGAAACTTCGTATAATGCTATGGTAAGAGAGATGGCAAGTTTGACAACCTCGTTGAAAAAGACCGCGGTAGACGTGAGATATCGCTTGCCATTAGTTGGCGGCATTACCCGGGAGTAATGTAATAACTATGTAGAAAGCGATAGATTAACGGTCTATTTCCGAGGTTACTAAAAAAGTTGGGCAACATACCAGCACAAACGTAGTGTACTGTGCAGTTAACTGTAGCCAACGAGAACATACAGTCAGCCAGGAATGGACATAATCGCGCAGCCATGCTGCGGATGCTGGGACGCCAAGAGCATTACCAGAATCCATGAAAAGTTCTTCCCAACTTGCCCCGGCGCTGAAGACGGGCGTTGTGCGCTTTCTCCCATGTTGATAGTTTCGCAAGGTCGGTATTTCCTCAGGCGAGATTCGGTCTGTTCCTCCGGGTCAATGACAGAATGGGACAGGCAATCAATTAATATAGACCCCTTTTCTCGAGAGTTCTATCCGCAAGTCGACAGGGGCAGTTCGTCTGATGGTTGCCGAGAGTGTTACATGCGACTTGTGCGCTCTGAGTCGTTAGACGGGAATCGTCGCACGACCGAGTTAGAGAAGGTCCTTTGCGCGTTCGCACAAAATAGGACACAGGTGGAGCTCAACTCCGGTGTGAATAACTCACGGTGAGATAAGGGGGTGGTTGGCAGGAGACAAAGAGGAAAGAAAACAAAGCGTGGACCTAGGATGAAAGGGGATCTGAGCTGAGAGGCTTACGAGCCGTTACTAATAAAAAGGAAGATCTGGGGTCGGGTTATGGCAATTCGTATTCCTTCATGTTGAACGTGATGCGGCGCTTAACTAGTTTTAGCGGTGTGGAGTCCAACTCTAGTGGTTGGTTTAGTTTTCCTTCTTTTCAGCCATTTGATTTTCATTCCATGGAATTAAGTCCTTGGATTTGCATCGACTTTGCTTTTCGGACCCATTCGAAGGCACTCTGACGTCAGCTGCCTAGAAACATCCTTCAATTGGGTAGGATGCAGTGCCCCTTTGGGTCGACACGCCTCGACTGCTAATTTCTGTAACTACTACTAACTCAAGCCACCCTCGTCGTATCGACCTATCGACCCGATAGATCGCGATGGACCCTTGACGTTATTCCTGTACGGAGTACACAAGATCGAGATTCAGCACAACAACGTATGCCTATCCATGTACAAAGCACCGGCAGGGACTTGTCCTCGAGAAATTGTGCCGGGTATAAGCTTTCCAACAAAGTACCTATGACTCTTACTTTATTTTTTTAGTTTCCCCCTAAAATGGATGGATCCCAGGATACCCAAGGCCTCGATCGAACGCCTGTTATTTCCTTGGTTGTTTCGGGAGCTAAGTATTATCTGCAAACTGGATCTAGGTTTAGTTCACAGGCCATACCCACGGGACTCGGGACCATAAGTTGTCTGCTCAACACTATTTCTACGTGCCAATGAAACAGTGACTCCTAGTGGATCTAAATATATCAGCCCGTCATCTATCATCCATAGAGCTCACGCGACCTTTTTTGTATCCTCTCTCCACCTCTTATTCTTTTTGCTTTCTGTTCCATGAGACCACATGCACTTGTTCCCTTGCATATACGAGTGGCCCTTCTAGATGAATTTCGTTTTGAAATATAAACTTCACAGATTGACTCTATTGCATTCCGAGATCGTCAAACATGCAAGAGCTGTTGCAAGTAGAACCCTATCGAGTGAGAGCTTTTGACTTGTGACTAGCTTAGTTGGGCAGTGAAGCTGAGCTTGGACGCATAGAGTGGCTGAGCCTGAATTCATAATCAAAATATGCTTCCCAATGCCCGAGTGGGCCATGACTTCCGTGCCTCTCGACTAAGGTGCCCGATCTGAAGGACAAGAAAAGGGCAAAGTAAGGGATACAAAACACTGGAATGCATCCTAGCCAAATCTCGGAAATAGCTGATCCCGCACCAAGTATACTATACAGGTTATGTATTTCACTATGCTTAAGCCTACGGACCCGAAAATAAAAGATGTGGTATAAAGATAGAATCATGAATTATGTTTGAATTCATGGGCAAAGTTTATAGAGACATAGAAAGCTAGACTAGCCTATGCTTATTCCTTCTTCCTGTGCATTAAGAACCTGGTGTGTAGTAAATACAGTGTATAAGAAAATGGCTTTGTCTAGCCGGTCATCGTGTGGTATGTAAGAAAGACAAAGAAACGTATGAAACAGCGAATGCTGGGAAATCAATCAAGATAAGAAAAGATCAGAGAGTGAGATAGTGATGGAAATAAGGAGTGTATAGATTAAGAAGTAAGGAAAGTGTGAGACGTGTTGCAGGTGTGTCAATCAATGACGAGACCTCGGGGTATAATGGCGGATGAGTGATTCGTTCATGGCAGTACTAGTACTACTACTAGTAGTAGTAAGGACCGGGGTGTTGTGAAATGTGATTGGTTACAGTCAGACTTTCAGTGTACTGCTGTAAGGTTGGCATTATCATTACCTCCCCACCCCAAGGCCCAAATTGGGAAATCGTCTGTTTCCTTTCGTTCCTCGGCGTTGCCTAAAACGATGGCCTCGCTGCTATCCGTACGTCGCCTTGAATGTCGCCGTTGAACTGATGGTATAGCCGGGGGGGGATTGCGCGGGGGCGGCTTTTGTGATGGGAGTGGAGAAAAGCGATGTATAGGAAGGGTTGGTGTCAATGGGGAAGCTCCACTGGTTGCTGGCGAGGGAAGACTTTCCGAGTAGATCAAGCTAACTCGAGGGGATGCGTTCGAGTTAGTGGTTTTCTGTTCTGCATCAGAAGCCGCGCCCTGGGAAATGGAACCGTCCTTATCAAAATGGTTTGCACCTTGGTCTTTCCGTGCCATAATAGGAGGTAGTCCAGGGCTGAGTCGAAGGAAGGAGATGTCGGACCCGTAGAATGAGTCCCGCGAAGGCACCGAGAGCATAGAATTTCTATCGGGCTCGAGGTTATCTTGGTAACGAGCTTCATGGAAAAGACTAGGGGTTATTTTTCCTTTTCGTTGTCTCATTGCTTCGAGTAAGTGCTCTTCTTGCCTTGTCACGGCTATAACACGGCTTCTGCGGTTCTGCTGGTTCTGCTGGAGACGTGCCCTCTGAGAAGGTTTTCGTACTTGGCTAACCATAGGATCGGTATTGAGGAAGTCTGGTTCTGATATCGTGGGTACACCACTCGAGCGGTGACTCCTCGTTTCAACGGTTGACCTTCCCGCAGACGACATTGACGGGTTTCGTAATATAGTTTGCTGTTGTCGACGGACAGACTGAGACCCACGGCTACTAGCAGACATAGAGTAAGGTCTCTCAACTCGTCTCAGTGTTCCTTTCGTGGTTTGTGCCGCAGAAGCTGTACATATCTCAGCATCGAATTCACCGTAGGTAGTTACGCTGTCTCTTATGTTTTTGTCATGTTTGGCTGGCGCTTCCTCCTCATCCTCTTCGTCTTCTGATGATGAAAGACAAAGCACACTCGATTTATTGAGATCCACATTCTTCAGAGTACTTTTACTGCTCTTTTTCGACATTGAACTCTTGTAGGCTGAGGGGTTTTCACGTGAGTCAGCGTGCCGTGCGTTCGATGAGTTAGAAATACGATTGTTGTGTGGGCGGGAGAAAGATTTGGGAGACAAGTATAGTTCCCTGCTCCATCCACCAGCGGAGCTATTAGATGGGACCTTTCGCAAAGAGCTCCCTGTAGACTTTGTATCACTTGCTTGTAGTTGTTCACGATCCCGTGGTCGTAAATGCAACTGACTGGATCGGGTCGGTTCACTGGGCTGAGGAGCTTTCTGGAATTGGCTATAACGTTTTAAAGCCATATCCATCTCACTAGTGCGTACTGTTCTTTCAAGCGATGGATCAAGCCAGTTTGTGCTGCCTGACTCATAAATCGGTGAAGACTCATTGGCGACGTCGGTGGCTTGATGACCCTTCATTTTGTGTCCCGGAGGACTTTTTGTGGCTCTCTTTGTAGTTTCAGGGTTGTCAAAATTCTGCGGTTTGGCTGCGGGATGCTCAGATGTCATTGATATTGCAGACGGCGAATTCACCAATCGTTGCGGTGACAGTAGGGGTGCAGCATCCACTCGTGGCTTTGGGAATAGGAGAGAGAGATCTATTCTGGGTGGGCGCATTTTCCGTTTCGACTCCTTCATAGGACCCTTCGGTTGTTTCAAACCATACCGTGGCTCGACATTGTGCTGCTCTCGAAAGCTCTTCTCTTCAGTCGCTATAGAATCTTTTGTCGTATTGCGACTTAGATTAGAGTCCAGAGTAGAGTTGCGGGAATTGAAATAGGAAAACAGTGTAGATGAGGAGCCGGACTGCTGGACCCTTTTAGAGTGCGTGGGAATAGACGGTGGCATAGCATCCTGTGATCGATATTCCTGCCCGAGCAGCGGAGATGATGCTCGAACACGGAGATGTGGTGGTGGTAAAGTTGTCTCAGGTGTAGGAGTAGGGAATGCAGCAAAACCGCCGCTTTTCTTCGACTTGATATCCGGGGCTCTCATGAAGCTAGCTCCTCGCGATTTTCTGTCTTCTCGCCGGGATTGATCTTGAGGCATAGGAATTTCAGTCGTACCCAATATCTTCTGGGCTTTTGACGCTGATTCGCGTCTCAAATCTTCATGGCTAGCATTTGACATATGCATCCCGTTCGACACCGCATTTACACTCGATGTGCGCATGGGTATCGTCATGGTCTGCTGAGGCATCTTAGAAGCTTCGATCACCTGAGCTTCCGTTCTGAAATTTTCGCCGTGCGCAAGCCGGTTGTATCAGTAATTGTGATTGTCACTGGCGGCGATTGTCGAACGAGAAGTTCTAATGCTGCGTTGAAGGACGAGATTTTGTGTAACCCAATGCGTCTCAGGTGCCGGTCGACGTGGGTATAGATATGCTTTGGTTTATTTTCTTCTTCACCCTTGGTCCAGGATTGGGCTTTTGTTTCGCACTTTTCGACCCCAAAATAGTGCCCTTCCCCACAGTGAGTCGGTGAGAGTTGTTCGGTTCAATCACGAGAAACTTTTCATTTCCCAGTCGCCGCTAGTCCGTCGACAGCATACAAGATCCAATTTAGATAAATCGAGGTCCCTGGTGTGAAGGGTGCAGAGAACAGGGGTTCTAACAGGTGTGGGGGGGAGTATTGACCCGGCCAAGAATCGGTAGGAGAGGCGTCAAATATTGCTGAAGGGAGCAGGTCACGGGTGTCCTTTTAATGATGCAAAAGCACAGCAAATAGACAAGGAATTGATCGGAGACTAAGAGTCCGCCCGAGCGAGCCTAGGATATTTATTAGGCACTATAAGTCCTGATTACATTTGGACAGCTGAAGACGGGGTGGGAAAGGATTTAGAACACTGAGTACTAGTAAATTAATCTTAGCTTTAAGGGGCTAAGATGGGAAAGGTATCCAAAAAAAAAAAAAAAAAGAAAAATAGGAAAAGGGAAAAAAAAGCCGCCAGGCAATCTAAAAAGCACGCATGGACCAACAACTGAGTTACGCGCGATTTGTTATGGAGAACCCGAAACAGGGAGATCCACGTATCCTCTACTCCATCGAGTGCGTGCTCTCAGATGGGACTACACCTTTGTTGGTGGAGCATTGAGAGCAATACCGATAAAGCCCGCATAAGAGGAGAGAGAGAAACCGCCACAGAATAAGCTCCATCAAACAATAAACGGGGGTGGCCAACTTAAATTCGGCGTCCATAGTACGGAGTACACAACTCGATAGTTCTTGTCTTAGCTTCTTACAATATCAGTAATTATCGACAGGCACCACCCATGGTTCTATCCATTCTATTCAGTCGAGAGTGGTTCTGGGTTAGTGCGGGTGGACCGGTCAGAGACCGAGAGTGTACACTACTACTAGTACTACTTAGTTGTAGTAGGCGACCACCATTCAATCATACCACCACTCACGTAAAAGAAAAACTAGCCAACCCATGGTCAATTGTCCCTTCAGTGACGTGTGTACGGCGATAAATGGTTTTAAATAGCCTAGGTAACTCGAGATGCTTTCCATGTATGTGTAGTATCTACGTGGACAATACCACGATAGGTCCTTCTTGGTTTTGGTATACTAGTAGCTACAAGGCCAATTAATATAACAGACATCATTAGTCCGTTCAACAAGGTTGGCTTATAGCGGTTCGTTTCCGTTCTTCATCTTAAATTTAAATCCTTCTAGGAGAATTACTACCGTCGACGTTGACGCAGCAAAGTTCGAATCAATCTTCCGCGGCATAAATACACGAGGCGGGCACGTGCAGCTAAGCTCGCACGCGGCTGTCCGCCGACAATCCCAATGTAATCCTTTGCTGTGATGAATGAAAGCTCGCGGTCTCCATGGAAATAACATCAATAGTCTCAATAGCATTGTTGTTGGTCTCATTATACTAATAACCTTCCTTGATATAGTAAAGCAATAGATTGCGTATGACTTTGGTAGGGTACCGAAGCCATAATTTCCACACCTAAGGCCCCTTTAAGGGGCTACCCAGGAGCACTATCGGTTCTCCACCCGTTCTGACAACCACTCGATCCATGGGCTCGATCCCGAACTACTAGAGCGAAGAACTCTGGAAATGCTCTTTAACTTTCCTCAAGCCGCGCCGTCTTTCTATCCTACCCGATGAGTACAACCAGTTGTTGATCACCTCCCGCGCGCCAATGCCATCCTTAGCCGTCATATCGGTGGGGTCACAAGTGCCTCCCATTCAATAGTCTCAATCTCAGACGAACAAAGGTTTCCAACAGTGATCACCGTGCCGCGGAGTATATCGGACACGTCGTACTGCACTAATGGGGAACATTGCGGTTTGTCGTCCGACCCATCTATTTCCCGCCGATGTTCGCACGATTCTAATAGGGGATTTGCGTGAAATGATCCGGGTTTGGTGCTTAACATGCATGTGCTTGAAACCCAACCTTGAAAGGGCGATCCATGTTACCCAAGGATGCTGGGATCGTCATCAATAGTCGTCAGGTCCATTTGATAATTTCCATCGCAGGGTGGCATAAACATTAGGCCTCACTTTCCCGTGAGAGGCAAAGATATGTTGTCATGAACCTGCCCGGTTACTAGTGGTTTCAGACTGGCAATTGAATAATGGTCTAAAGCTCCCGACTCCACAGAGATGCACTTCGGCATTGAAGACCATCTTGCATGCGTCGAGCACCCAAGGTATGTGACTTACAAGGTTTAACCCCTACTTCATCCGCTGCAGCCACCAGAGTGTATGCATGTAGATACCACACTCAGGTAGTGTACAGGTCGCCTGTACTGGTGCCGAACGCGCTGCTCAAGCGGACGGCCGCCAAGGGTCTTCGACAGATCTGGCAGAACTAGTAACTGTTCGCATTTCGCCCTGATTACGTGCATCAAGGGTCTGTTCTATGGTCTATTGTGTGTAGTGCAGATCTGCCAAGCCACCGACGCCTCTGTCTATCCGGCTTGCTGGGATCAATTGGGTTCTCCGCAGAACGAAAATAGGGGATCGACTAAAGATGACAAATTACTAACGTTTCACCTAAACACTCGGTAGTACTGCGTAGAGTCGACAATAGGGGCTCAGCGAAAACACCTTGTCTATGCGCGCCTTCGACCGTCGGTCTGCCGGGTGACCAATTCCCCACGCGGGGCATTGATGAACTGAGACAAAGCCACAAAAAGGAGTCGCTCGCTACCGACCAGGCGCTGACAGGCGATCCCATTCAACTCGGCAGTGTCAAATTGCTCCATCGCCAAAATTAAAAGTGCAACTATTCCGAGTTCAACCACGGTCTGATTCCAATGTATTGAAAGCTTCGAGCAATCGCAATAATGGACTTGAAAAGAGCCGCTCGTAACTGCCGGTCGCTACCACTCTCAGTGGATGACTTTGTTTCAACGTTAACATATATATATATATATATATTTTCTTTTCAGTCTTCATTCGGTTGATCTATAAACATCCCACATCCCTTGCAATACAGAGTAGGATCTGATCAGGCGCACAGAGGGTGGCTTGGATCCTACGCCGAGAAAAACCCACCTGTCCACTTAGAGGACTCCAAACATAGCAACAATCGATCAATTACAGCCCAGAATACGGAGTACAACGACGGAATACAGGCATGGATCGGCTGAGCTCAGGCCCTCTCATGCCCCTCATTATGATTTCAAATCGGACGAGTTCCCCATCAGAATTCTCCGCTCTAGCTCTTGATTCGCTCCATGCACGATCACGTTGCAAGGGGGAATCGCTGATCTGGGCCCGTCAAAGTGTGCCTTACAGTTGATAAAGATCTCAACATCTCAACATATCTGATCGTCTTCCCTCCGAGCTAATGACACATAACCGAATGTCAGCAGAGATCCGAGAAAGCATATCTGCCCTACAGGATGATCCTAAGTCAATGACGCACGCATGTATCCAAGGTCCCCAGAGACACTACGGTAACTTCAGAGAGCTTCATTGTTGCTGAATATATGAGTGATTGATGTCTGTTTAGATACCAGTGGCACTTCATTTTTGTTGGAGCAACTTACTACCCGTTGCTTTCCAGTTTCAGCACATTATACAGGCGAGCATGTGCCCTACGGATACAAGATGCTCCACTATAGAATCCAGTTTCTTCGCAGCCCACCTTCAAAAGTAGAATACATACTAGGTATCAGTCCTTTGGGTTTTCTGATATCTTTCCTGGACACCCTCCCAGAACAATCCATCAGACGCACATTGCTTTTGCCGAGGCAACCAAGCCTCAGCCTTTTTTTTTTAAAAAGCCTTCAGAAAGGTGATTCTCGGTAGAAACACTTTTGCCTCCCTTTTGACACCTTGCTCAAGTGCTTGCTATGTTGCAAGTCCCTAGCCACTCCCTTTTCTTTTCTTTTCTTTCCCCCCCCCCCCCCCTCCCGTTTTTTTTTTGCTTTTTCTAGATCAGACCCTAGCGCCCTATCTTCCCAGCTGGTAAATGCCGTAACACGATGCCAAACGACCACTGTATGCTTTCAGAAACATCCTCTTGGTCTAGATGCTCTCACGATCGCTCGTCTCGGCCCCAACATCGATAAGCTTAGAATAGTTGCTTATCTTACGCCTTTTCCTGCCGCTACGTCGAGGTCCCTGACTATCAGATGTCCGCTGGCTCGATACCCTAGCTTTTGAGCTCATACTCTCATCGGTGAGGAAGCTGTTATGCAGTTGCTCCTCTGCAGCCCGGTCATTCTTATCAAGGTCATCGGATTCATAGCTCTCGTTTTTATCACTGTCCGGTAATGACTTTCTCTTGTGATCCGGGCTCTTTGCCGGCAGATCCTGCAGGCCTCCGGTGGAACTATACGTCCTCTGTCCTCTCTGTCCGAGCTCATCAAATGGCGTGTTCCCAGCTACAGTAGGAGCATCAATGGGGTCAAGCTCTTGACTAATGGAATTTGGATCTAGGTTATTCAGACCATCCGGACTATTCAGGACGTACTGTGATAATCGTCAGCATCCTTTGCTGCTTTTTTAAAGACTAGTATGCAACTTACAAGGTGTTTAATTTTCACCATGGGGTGGAATATTTCCTTCTTTAACCTTTGATGGATATTCTCTGATTGTGGGACGCTATACTTTGGCAGCCCCCGCCGGGCAAATCCCTTGAGTTTATAGCCTGGTGTGGGTTGAACGAGCCCCTTCTTCTTTAGAATGTCGGTTATTTGGATAATGGTTTGTCCGTTACAGTCTGTTCGCGGTCAGTTCGGTCTCAGCGCAGTTTTCTGTGTCATCTTACGAAGCTTTTGTGTAAATTCTGAGATCTTATTCGGAAATCCCTCATCTAAAATGATCCTTAGAGCTCTTCTTAGGAGTACAAGGCTGTTCATTTCCTGGAGCAGCTGGGTATCATTTGGCCCCAGCAAGCACTTATAACAAGCATGAACGTCAGGGACTTTCGGGTCATTCGGGCCTTCGAAACCATAGCACAGGAGGTGCTGAAGCGTGCAACAGAAGACACATTTTAACTGACAACATTAGCCCTGCTTCTTCAACGCCCCTATAAACGTACCATATTTGTTTCTTCGCCGTTCCACCCACACTGACATCTGACCAGGCCCTGAGATTGGCTCTCGGAATGAGGTAGATCGAGCGTCGGCTTTTGCAAACGTAGGTGTTCTCTGATTTTTGCAATTCGTTCCTCAGGGAGAAACCACTTTGAGTCCAATTGTGTTGTAGAATCGTATTCACCCTCGACTGCAACATCAGGGTTGATGGGCTGTGTTGGTATGAGGTCACTACCAGAGTAAGAGGAAGATGTCTGGGTCTGCTTCGGTCAGATTTCGTATTCTAAACGACGTTACGACTAGTAGGATGCAGGAGTACCCACTTGCATCATATTTTGTAGCTTTCGCCTATCAGCAATGTCTTGAGTTGTTTCTTGAAAGCTACTATCGTCACGGTACGTGAAGGACCGGTCCAAAGCCAAATGATCATCTGAGTCAACGCCATTTCCTACTTCAATACGGCGCAAATCACTCGGCTCATCGACAAATCCAATATCGTCTGCTCTTGAAACCTCGTCTGTGTATTCGATCTGTGAAGGTACCTTGGGTAGTGTTTCTGATCCCTCAGGATCTGGCCCTGTCCATTTAAGAGATGTGACCCTAAGTCCAACACTGCGCTCGTTAGGTAGGAGTGATTTGGCAAGCATGGGGCATGCTCACGTATGCCATCCACTGTTCATCGTCCCACATGACTGAGTCTCCTTTCTCCAGTTCTCATTAAGCGGATACTTTATCGTGTCGTTGTTTGCCATAGTAAAGCCCGGAGGCTCATAATCAGAAGGGCAGTCTTCTGTGTAGAACAAGTTGACTCCCAGGTTACGTTTATCTATACCAAGTTAGGCCATTGTCTTTGCGTTTCTTGGAGGTTTGCTGTACTAGGCAGAATAGGTAGAAAGGTGCTGAGTGTTATCAAACGCCTGACTATTGTTTCCAGCCCTACCCTAGCTGAATGTACCGATCTCATATCAGCCACGTAACCCACAGGGTCTATCGACAAGCTCTCTAGGCAATTGTCCACATTTCCTGATCCTCCAGCATATTTGAATGAAAATGTATACGACTCCAGGACATTTTGCGGAGCATCCTTGTCGACAAGGATGGTCAATTGGATAGCTTCAAGTATATTTTTGCGCAAGGCGTCGAAGATGCCATTCTCCTACACCAGTCAATGAAAAACCCTAGTGACAAACAGAGGAAGTATGTATTAGGATAAAGAGGAGAAGGGCAGATGTGATTCACAGATCGTACCAGAACATCGAGTATCATGTCTGCCTTAGGATCGGTGCCGCGTATCATCACCTTGAGTGGCTGGCCTCTCTTTCCATTACCGAATGCGATATCTGGGTCGCCTCCATTAGTTTCATGACGTGGTCTAGAGTCGAGAAATTCTCGGTATGAATATCTGCGCTCTCGTTGAGCCTCTTTCAGGTCTCGGTCGTCGAAGCAGGGAAGTGGTAAGAACTCCCTATGATGGATACATGAGAATGGCAATCAGATTAGGGGACACGGCCGGCGACGCGCACCGAAGGTAAAATAATGTCCCGAACTAATCATTGTTCTTGTAAGCAAGTATTCAAGATAATTCGACTTGGATACACTTACCGATACATGTAGCATAATTTGTACCATCTCTAAACTTTGTTGCTGCTTCAGAGCCAAGCCCTCAGATACGGCCGACTTGGTCGGATTCTCAACTTCAGTCTGTGTCTTCTTCCTGGCAGCAGTCGCGCTCTTCTTATCGTGAAGAACTCGGGCGGATTGTACCTGAACAGCCGATGCAGGCACAGTAAACTTGATACGGGCCATGATGGAGAATCACGCATAGAAAAGAATGAAGCTGGGGCCAAGGGGAGCAATGTTTGTTGCAGGATGATTGGTCAAACTGCGCACTCGGCTAGCGGACTGTCTATCATAGATTCCAGAGTCAAGTTGACGACATAAGGTGAATACAGGTTAAGGTCACGGGAGGCTCGGGTTGTTTCCTGTCATGAGCTGTTTCGGCTTCGTTTTCTCCACCGTAATGCAGAGACTGTCTTTTGTTTGGAGCTATAGTTTACTTTTTCCTATTGATTTATTAGACATATTCCTCAGACCTGAGTTCCTTTATGCATCCAGTCCAAGCTGACGGACAGAGAAGAAGTTCGTGCCGCAAGAGGTGAAGTTGGAAATATAGATGTGTTCAGAAGCCCATCAAATCCCGTGACTTTGGTATGTGAACCATTCGTACCAAAAATTCCGTTTTTGGTCTTGGTTCTCACCAGAAAGAGGGGGTTTTTTTCTGTAGCCCCCACCGAGGATTGAGAACGCCTCAGTGAAGGTATCCTACCTGTTCCAACTATTCTGGGGTAAAAGGCAGCTCCACTGTTACTAGAAGACTCCAGGAAGCTTACTATGGAGGCTAAATATAGAAGCGGACGGTTATCGGGGACTAGCAAATGCATTGGCGACTTGATACTCTTACAGAAAAGTATTTAGTAGCAGTAGGATATCTGGCTGGTATACGCGACCGGAGAGAGTACGGTACGCATTTACCTTGGGAAACAAAACTCCGGCTGAAACAGCAAACTGGCAAATTTCCATGGTACTTCAGATTAGTCCACCCTCATATAGAATATTGTACGAAGTACGTAACTCTCTTCCCCGCAACACAAGTATTCTGTGGATATATTACAAGACTGCTCCGCTGTCACAGTTCCTGCCAATAAAATTTTCTATAGATCTGTGCCTAAGTTCTAGCCTTCTTGGGAGTAAGAATAGAATACTAGTACCCCTACTACCTACGGGAAGCACTCTGTATTACCCACCCATCTCGTGGTTTGGCATCTATTCTATTCAGTGTAGTCTTGCTTGTCAAACGTTACTGAAAAGGGTATAGCGTGCCTTTTCAGGAAAAGTATTCCCATAACTAAGATAGCATCAACTCCAGTTAGTAAGGTTCGGATTAGGTGGTTTTATGAACAACAGCCTGAACCTCATTTAATGCTTATCCCTATTATTTGTTGCTTAACCCTCTCACCCTGCATCGCATCCCTACGTCTTTGTGATTACCCCTGGTATCTGTAAGGAAAAATAAGTGGGCCCTTGTTACTTTTGGGTCCACTATTATTGCCGTTCTTCGCTTCATCCACCGTCTCTCTCTTTTTTTTTTTTTTTTTTTTCTTTTGTTGCATCGGAGAAGTCAGCTCCTTATCACTCCAGTCGGAGGCTTCTGATAAGTCTGACCTCTGCATCGTATGGTAATTTTCGGAGTATTTCACGTATAGTGGCCCCTCTCTGAGGGCGTGCGCAGGTTATGAGGCTCCATTTGAAGTCATCCGAGCTTAGAGGTTATTGATTAGAAGAGTTATGTGGAAAGGCAACAGAAAAGCAAAAAGAAGGGGGGGGATGGAAGGGAAACTGAATGAACGATCCAAGGCTAGAGAGCAAGTAAGCAATGATATGTCAGAAGGACAGGATAAGTAGTACTAGTAGTTACTGTCCACTAAATTACTCATCTTGAGCATTTGCTAAGCGAAGAGATACATGTCCCCCGTTCCTCGTGAATAAGGTACATCACTAATGATTTAACATGGTAGAGTTTGTAGATCTTTGGGTCATGGCCATGCTCTATTTATGGCTACATACTTTCGAATCCTTCTAGTGATAGTTATATATATTTTCTTCCATACCCAGGGCATCGCCTTAAGTAGTGCCGGAAAAATATGTCGGGGGTAGAGATGCGCTTATAGTCGGGAGTTCTATATATAAGATATGATTGAGACTCTGTTCGTGTTTGGTCTGATGTATCCGAATGTCCATGGGTAAATGCGCTATTATTATGAGAAGATTTTCTGATTAATATCGATCGAGTGTGCTTTGACAAGTCCCTGCGGGGGAGAGAGCCTCGGGAGTCCGCCCAATCGGGCTAATCCGCCCTAGTGTCTCCCTTGGGTAACTAACGGGATCTAATACACTGAAAAACTAAGACCACCGGAGGAGGCACGACCAACCTGGCACCCTCCACCTCTCCCTCCGCCGCCACCTCCTTGTCAGCAGAGCACGCCACGGCTGTCCTTTTTTCTTTCACCCACTTTTCTCTATTTCCTCCACTCCCTTTTCTTAGTCAAGTACAGCACGCCGTCCTTATGGCCGTGTTTTAATCACCGCTTTCATCCTCTTCGGCACTTAGATGGTTCTTACAGGCGTGTATGTACCGTGCTGACCGCCCTCGATATACCGGATCGTTTCCCTGGGTTGAGCATCGCCGGCTTTTTTGATAGCAACTCACTCTTTTTGCGTTCTGTTATTGTTGAGTACGATTACAAAAGTAACGACAGTACCTTGATGTCCCTGTAACTGCCGACGTCGCCGAAGTCGAGCCCTTATCAGCACAAGGAGACGCGTCTCCCATGAACCTCAGTTAGACATCGTTCACTGGACCCTCGATATTCGCGCTGGACATACAATATGGACGATCAAGACAATAGCAGTGGACTCGATAATGTGCCAAAGACTGGCTCTGTCGGTCAATTTTCATTTGCCCCCGCTACTCGAACCACCGTTGTGACCACCACAACTACTACGACTACGACTTTCCCTCCGTTATTCATAAAGCCACCCCGCGCAACGCGAGAACTTGATCCTAAGCTGTATCCTCTAGCATCATCCCCCACTCCTTCATCATTGAGAAATATCAAATTTGAGATTGGAGGTCATTCCATCGTATTCAATGAACCAGATGATACTGCAAGCGCTGTCAATGAGGTACGTTTTTTTATCTAGTTGTCGCTGGTTTGGCTATTCTGCCCATCTGGTCTTTACTAATGTGCTACTTGTAGTTGAGGGAAAAGGACGATGCGTTGAGAGCCTCTAACGGCCTAGTTCGATCGGTGACTTCAATATGTTCTGATGATACTCAGCTTCCTCGTCGATTTGCTCCTCCCAAAGGATTTAGTCAACCGTCCAATCAGCAGTTGATCTCCAAGCAACGTCGTGCACTAGCAGTTCCAGAAACTCGCCAGGGCTCTTTGCGACCGTATACTGCCAGAGTTCCATCAGAACATTCGATTCGCTCGACCCGTTCACATGGTTCCACAGCAACACATCCTATGGTGGCTGGTTTGGCGACGCCTGAAACGGAAAGCAACAATTATAGTGCTGGTGAAAGCTTACTGCCTAGGAGGAGAATTCACAGTGCGAATGCCTCTCGCAGGGAACCGCTGCTACGCCCACCTCTATCATCCGGAGTCGAATCCCAGGAGGGCTCCAGAGCTCCCAGTACCAGAAAAGATCAACCGGAATCGACTGTTGTCCCCGAAAGGAGCAGGCGCTTGGCATGTTCAGAGGGTGACCCAAGCAGGCTAGCCATTGCGCAAGAACTAGAGACAGACGGTGGGCCGGAAGATGAATCGGGAACTTCCACGAGCCAAGATACTGGATATGAAACGTCTCAGGAAGCTCCCCAGCAAAGCTCTCTGGAGTCAATATCACAATTCGCAAACATTGGTGGCGTGACTGTCCAGGACATGTGCCTACCAAGCCCCAGCTTGTCTCCCGTAGCTGCGATGAATGCAATGAATGTCGACTCTTCCTTTGATTCGGCTGAGGATCCCGAAGCCGATACAGATTCCAGCTTTGACAACAACGATCATCGCATTGTGAGCTCTCTACGTGCAGAAGAACTGAGGACCACTGCGCCGCACCGTTCCAGACCTAACGTTTTACCCACGAGTTCTGATACACTACGGCCGACATCGTTAATGGATATCCCCAGTGTATTAGACTTCTTTGACTCTGTTCCCGAAGGGCTGAAGACCTACCTCATGTACCAGTTGCTGAGGCGGTGTCCGAAGCCGACTCTGCATTTCGTTGCTGATGTCGTCAATCCAGCCTTAAAATGCGATTTCCTGGCTCTTCTGCCGCTTGAACTAAGCCTAAATATTGTGAAATACCTTGATGTTCAGACAATGTGCCGTGCCGCACAAGTTTCTAAGAAATGGAGGCATATCATCAATTCTGATGAAAAGAGTTGGAAGGAACTTTTCGATAGAGATGGATATGTTCTCCCAGATGGAGAGCTGGAGCGTGCAATCAGGGAAGGGTGGGGATGGCAGTTTCCCAACGGGGGCGAAGATTACGAGAGGGACCTAGGCATGTCGTCTCCTGTAATCAAACCTGATCCCGAGTCCGGTTCTCCTTCTATGCAACCACTGCCAGGGCCTAGTGATAGGCCTTCGTCTGCGCATCGCCGCCCGAAAAGAAAAGCATGCACACGAGTCTCCAGCCGTAAGCTTGCAAAACGAAAATTATCATCCAGCGGGACTGATAATCCTGAATCCTCTGATTGGAGAATGTCAGTCACTGCGGCAGAAGGGCCCTATGCTGCCGCGAATGCTGCTGCCGCAGCCGTTCCATATCCAGATATTGGCTTACCGTCCCTGCGAGGGCTGCATCTTTACAAATCTCTCTATCAGCGCCACCACTCAATCTATACTAGTTGGATGAAACCCAATGTGAAACCACGTCATATCGCTTTTCGAGCCCATGACCGTCATGTTGTCACTTGTCTCCAGTTTGATACGGATAAGGTTTTGACTGGCAGTGACGATACCAATATCAATGTGTACGACACTAGGACTGGGGCTCTGAGGGCGACGCTTGAGGGACATGAGGGTGGTGTTTGGGCTCTTGAGTACTACGGCAATACTCTAGTTTCTGGTTCGACTGATAGATCAGTGAGAGTTTGGGATATCGAAAGGGCGAGGTGTACTCAGATTTTTCACGGTCATACGTCCACAGTACGATGTTTGCAAATTGTTCTACCGACAGAAGTAGGGAAAAAGGCAGACGGCACCCCTGAGATGATGCCAAAGGAGCCCTTGATCATCACTGGCTCACGAGACTCAAATCTTCGAATTTGGAAGCTTCCTAAACCGGGTGATCCTGTCTACTACCAAAGCGGACCGCATGTCGACGATACCGACTGCCCCTACTTTGTCCGCGTTCTTGCAGGGCACCAGCACTCCGTTCGCACGATCGCTGCGCACGGTGATACTCTAGTCAGCGGAAGCTATGACTGCACGGTGAGAGTCTGGAAGATTTCCACTGGAGAAGCTCTTCACCGACTCCAAGGCCATTCCTTGAAAGTGTACAGCGTGGTGCTAGACCACAAAAGAAACCGCTGTATTAGTGGCTCCATGGATAACATGGTGAAAGTGTGGTCCCTCGAAACCGGAGCGCTTTTGTACGACCTTGAGGGCCACTCCTCCCTGGTTGGGCTACTTGACCTGAAGTGTGATCGACTGGTTTCAGCAGCCGCAGATTCGACCCTGAGGATTTGGGATCCAGAAACTGGTAAATGCAAAAATATGCTGAGCGCTCATACAGGTGCTATCACATGCTTTCAGCATGATGGCCAGAAGGTTATCTCAGGATCTGATAGGACATTAAAAATGTGGGATGTGCGGACTGGAGAGTGCGTGCGAGATCTTCTCACCGACCTTAGCGGGGTATGGCAGGTCAAGTTCAACGACCGGAAATGTGTTGCTGCGGTGCAGCGTGATAGTTTGACTTATATCGAGGTAGGTTCAGTTGGTTAGGTTTCTGCTTTTTCTCTCGCTGATTTGATTGTCGTGCAGGTTCTCGACTTTGGTGCTTCTCGCGACGCGGTACCAGAAGATCAGCTAGGCAGACGTATAGTCGTTAATCGCTGGGGCCAGGAAGTCAGCGATGCCGACGAAGACTATGATCTGTCTGACTCCTGATGCTATCGCAGCAGCCGGCGCTTGCTCTCGTTTCACCGCTTGGTAGGGCCCTGTATGCCGCGCATGCCCTGCGTTGACGAACATCATCACCAACGGTGGTTTCTTTCTTTTCTGGACTTGGAGGCATGAAATATTAATGATACCCAATCTCAAGGAGTTGCTCTCTTCATTATACTTTGCATAGCGCGGTTGGCATACTTTTGACATGCTGTTATGATGACCAGGTGTTTTGGTATCCAAAATGATTATTATCACACTCTTCTTACCCATTTACTACATTATATCCTACTATGACCCTTCACCTTTACGCCATGTTTCGTGCCACTGTTATATCTCACATGCATATCTCTAAATTTGATAACTGGGGACAAGCGCATAAGCTGTTCCTGTTTGCCTGATAATCGGTTCTTATAGAATACATACTACTGACAGTTATATTTTATGAGTCCCACAAGTAACGAAAGGAGACATTGGTGATATTATTATGTATTTATAAGCGCTAAATGCTGGCAGTCTATCTATCACTAATGATGAATAAGCATAGATATTTATGCCTGGATCTCTAGGTTTCGAAGGACCAATCCCTCGCCGTCATGAGATCAGATCCATTTTCGAGTTCTCCACGACAAATGGTTTATTTAACAACCATGTCTACCCAATACAGCTACCTAGGCTGAAAGTGCGGGCGTAGACTATATTCAATGGTGGCTCCAGGAGACACATAACTTCCATGGGAAAGTTTAGCTGAAAGAGATCCGCCGTAATTGCGATGCTGACGGACCGGAGCCTAATGTTAACAGCCCCCAAGCTGTTACTAAAGAGTAAGCACTGCTTGCAGGACCTGGCATTGAGTACCACCCTGTGGGATTCACCTGCAATTAGATGATATAACCAAGTCACTTCCGCGTTTCTAACTGACTCCTTTTCAAAGACAGTAGTGCTGCTTGAATTATATTTCAAGATGCGGCGGTAGAGATGTGAGCAACCTGCGACTCGGTGGGTACGGGTTGCGCTTTCATATTCCCATCAAATCCCGCAGCCGACAAAATAGCCCAGCGGATTGCGCTGATTCCTAACGACCTGCCGGGGCCGATGGGCGTCTCTGCACTGCATGTCAGGATCTCACCTAAGGCGCCAGGCCCTTCCAACCGACCATCAGGTTGAAGGATTGGCCTATAACTTTGCAATAAGTTCTGTAGTGTAGCGACTTTTGCCGCTGATGCTCCGCTCTTCACCTGACTCTTCTTCTTGGCCAAAATCTTATCCACTTTTGACATGATAATCTGGTGCGGAATGGCATGTTTCCGGAAAAGCTTGAGGATATCCTCGTCTGTCTTCTTAAGACCATGTAAGCTATCTATAAGGAGAAAAACCCGTCGAAGTCTGGGATCGTGGGTTTGCAAGTCAGCTGGGGCGGATCGAATATCCCGAGTACAACCAGAGATGTACTCACTGCCTCCTTCCCTGAAGATACTTCATAATCTCAATACCCCATTCCGTCCTACTCGCCCTTCCATACCCCGGCATATCAAGCAGAACAATTTTCGACTCGCCGCCTTTCGTACCTCCGATCCCGAACGCATTCATCTCTCTCGTTCTCCCCGGTTTTGAAGATGTCCAGCATATCTCCTTGCCCATGATGGCGTTCAATAATGAGCTTTTCCCGACATTCGAGCGACCAAGGAAGGCAACTTCAGGCTCTACTGATGACATAGGAGTGGTGCGGAATTTGCTAGCAGACCATATTTTGACTGGGGAGTGACGAGAAGGTGCGAAGAATTTGTCGGCGTAGGTTAGATCAGTTTCCTTTGGTACTCGAGTATCCCAGTAGTAGGAGATATCCGCAGGAGTCAAGTCGTGGAGTGGAACTTTGTTCGGGTTCGAGGGAGTATTCGGGGTGAGGTCGGTTGAGAGTGCTCGCCGGAGAGTGAAAGGAAGTCGTTGACGCGAGCAAGTTGTACATCTGTATATTGTGTGCTTCATCGTGAGATACTGATTCTGGTCTCGTATGAGAGCGATAAGTGGAGTGTCAAGATATAGATCAGTAAAGAAACGACAGCATTGTGTTTGCTCTCTGAGAGCTTCTCCAGATAAAATCCAGGATAAGAAAGTCTTCCGAGCACTGGAGAGATCTCGGAAGGGTATTTTCTGCCGACATGCCGCCCCGCGGAGTCAGGCCGATAAGAGAGCTTACAATATTCCGTTGCTTCAACTTGATACATGAACTTCATTTTCCCGGCGGTTTCGGGTTACAATATCCTATAATCTCTCTGCGCAGTTGAATAGAGATATACTATCACATAACCGTCAGAATGATCAACGCGGTTCTCGTCTTCAACAATAATGGGCAGCCGCGGCTGAGCAAGTTCTACACCCAGATTGTTAGTTGGTTAACTATGCTCGTCCTTTACTAGGCAAACTAGCTAATACAAGGCCACTTTGAAAATAGGATACGCAAACGAAACAGTCGCTTATACAACAGACCTACGCTCTAGTCGCTCAGCGTCCACCAAGCGCTTGCAACTTCCTGCCTCTCCCTCCATTGCTCTCTCGGGGTGCTAGCTCCGGCGCAGAGGGCCCATCCGATGCTCCAACACAAGTCACCTACCGGACATATGCAACTCTTTCTTTCATTATGATTTCAACGTCTACCGAGTCCCCACTTGCACTTATTGATCTGATTCAAGTCTTCGTCGAGGCGCTGGACCGCATATTTGAGAATGTATGCGAGCTGGATCTTATCTTCGGGTATGAAACGATGCATGCGGTGCTGAGTGAGATGATTGTCGGTGGTGTCGTCGTCGAAACGAACATCGATAAGATTGTTGCTGGGGTGCGGAGTCAAGAGGGCTCTCTAGGGAAGAAGAAGGCTATCCAGGCGGCAAGTTCTAGCGTAGGGCGCGGTGGGTTCCCTGGTATAGGTGCTTGGAGGTGATTATCTATGATATATATATCTTCTTGTCTTTTTTTAAAATTACAATATGCATGTTGGGTTCTTTGAATGACAAGTTATGGATTGGAGTTTAGGCGAAATGTGATAGGATAGTATGTCCCTGGCGCCTGCTATTATGACAAACAAGGATTTTAACTAACAAGGGAAATAGTCACACCGTGTCACCTAGAAAGGCGCAAAGCCATACGCTGTCCAGTTTTCAAGCACCTTTTTCTTAACGTCCTCCGGATAGGCACCCTGGAAAGATCCCTCTTTCCATGGTAGCGTTTTTTCTGTAAACTCACTGGGCAGCATACAGCATTTGACAACTTTCCCATTCGTTCCGGACTTGGACGGCAAGCCATGTGTAACATAGGGTATGAGGGGGATGTTGGAATACTCGGTGAAAATAAACTCATGCCTGCCAGGCTCACAACGTGTTGCTTCAGCCCAGATGACATCTGAGAGATTGGTTGGATCAATGTAGTCGTTTACCAAGAAGATTTTCGGGATAAACCATCCTGGCTTGGAACCGAATACGGTATGTCCTAATTTGTGGCAGAATTCCTCCATATTCGTGCCCATTTCCACAAGTTTCGAGTGGTTCACCTGAAGAACAAACCACAAGCAATGTGATTCAAACGGACACCAAACCATATTGATAGGAAGACCGGCCTTCTGACAGATGTTAAGGACCTCTGCAGCTTGCATGGTGCACCAGATGGTGGAATTTTCGTCTGGAGCTCGGCCGGCGACACAGATTGGAAGAATAGGATCGTTGCGGTAAGTAATGGTGTTGACCTTGAAGATAGGGCACTGGGTTTTGTGCCCGGGGAAAACCATGCCATTATATTCGACCATGGGGCCTTCTGGAGCAGTTTCACTAATCGAAACCACCCCTTCAAAGACAATCTCTGCATTGGCCGGCACCCAGAGATCGTTTGTTTCGCACTTAACAATGTCAACTGGAGCGTCGGTTAAGGCACCAATGAATTCCGGCTCGTTGGTCCACTTGGGAATGGGCATGCCGCCGACCATGATGGCCGCAGGCGGCACTCCGAAACATACAGCCCATGGCATGTCTTCGCCTTTCTCCTTCCAAAGATTGAATATTGTCCCAATGTCCTGTTTTGGGATCACCAGGCCAACCAGCTCACGCTTGCCGTGAACCATGCCCCTACTGATGGACCAATTAGTCCATTTCCCATCAGGGCTCTGTACGACATGCATGCCCATTGTTTCGATGAATTTGCCTCCGTCATGCTCATGCAAAAGCGGGACAGGCAACTGTGTCAGATCTATATCGTCACCATGAATAATATGATCTTTGACGGGACCCGACTCGAGTTTCCGACATGGGATTGGAGGCTTTGACTTGGCCTCATTGATCCTGTGGACGATCTCATGGCCAGTAGCAGATGACGGAAGCCCCAGCGACTTAGCCAATCGACAAAGCTGCATCCCAGGACGCTTGCTATACCCTATGGAGGCTCCAATGACGCGAAACAACCCGTTGTCCTTACGCCCTTTAGGGTTTGTGAACAACGGGGCTCGCTCTCCAGTTTCACACACCTTTCGCACGATGGCTGCGAGCTCCAGGTTGGGGTCGACTTCTTTGGTGATTGTCAGGAGCTCTCCTTCGTCTTCCAGCTCTTGAATGAAACGGCGGAAGTCTTTCGCGGCGGCAGTGTAGTCCATTTTGCCTGGAAACCTTCGTGGACACGATAAGACTAGATAGAAAATTTAGACGAGGATTGATCTTTGTCTTCGTAACAATCTGAAGGCATCAAAGTTTACATTGTAATTCCATTCTACTTAAATAGTAATGCTCTCTGTCTCGTGAGCTACGACATGCATGATACCATAGTCCTTGCATAACTCAACGTAAACATGCAGTCGGAACCATCAGCCGAATTTCCCCAATTTGGGGATCCCGAGACCACCACGTACTCCAATTCGCTATTGATCGGCCCCGCAACCGACCAGCTGACCCTATACTAATAGCTATGGTGCAGCTGTATAGTCTGCTGCAATGATATTAAATGTCGTCAATGGCGTAGAATTGCCAAAAATTTTCTCCAATTCTTGTTTTCGCTTAGACAGGCTCTGGATATCACGGCAACAATATTCGGAGGTAACCATCAAAATGTTGAGGATATTTCCCAAAGCATAGCCTGGAATCCACAAGAACGATAGCTATAGGCTAGTTCAGTTCGTCTGTCTTATAGTATACCCGCATAGGTATACAGTATAAGGCTAGCACTGCAGTCCATCCCAAACTCCAACCTCAAAACACCAATGTACAGTCGTACAAGATGGGCTGGATTGGCAGTGCAATCATCGTCCTTGTAGGGAGCCTTCTCTACTTAACAAACCGGTTCCCTAATCTACGCATATCTCGGTTCTCCTACAAATGGGACACAAAGACAGCAGCTATGGCAGTGGCAGAAACAAGCCCCCAATCCACACGTCTTCAACCCCCTCCAACCCGGCCCATGCGAATCATCGTCGCAATGACAGGAGCAACGGGGGCAATCCTAGGCATCCGCCTCCTCGAACGCCTACGAGAAATGAACGTCGAAACGCACCTAGTCATCAGCCGCTGGGCGGTCGAGACAATCAAGTACGAAACCAAGTATACAGCGAACGACGTGCGCGCCCTCGCTACCCGAACCTACCCGGTGAATGACGCCGCCGCAGCCATATCGAGTGGCTCGTTTCAGGCCGATGGGATGATCATCGTGCCGTGCAGTATGAGGACGCTGAGCGCAGTACGGACGGGATTCGCCGATGACTTGATCTGCAGAGCGGCCGATGTAACGTTGAAGGAGAGGAGAAAGCTTGTATTGGTCGTGAGAGAGACGCCGCTCAGTGCCATTCATTTGGAAAATATGTTGGATCTAACCCGTTATGGAGCGGTGATCTTTCCGCCCATGCCTGCGTTTTATACGATGCCGGAGAGTGTGGATGATATCGTTACGCAGAGTGTGGGCAGGATGTTGGATATGTTTGGCTTGGATGCTGGGAATTTCGAAAGGTGGGATGGGTTCTGATCATATTCTACTAGTTCCTTGGTGTTTTTATAGAGGTTATCTTTTCGTGACTGTCTGTTGGTGTGGGTGTTGGTAGGGATCATGTGCATTTAATCATCTGCTGCAATCAATGTTCATATAGTATTAGTCCTTCCCTCGTGCGTTCATCTGTACCTGTGTCGATCTTGATATCGCAATAGACCAATACGGGATACCAGAGCAGAAGACCCACTTCCTCTCTATACTTGGACGCATACTCTGCCTGAAAAGCAGACGTGGCTTGTAAACTATGGTAGAGGAACGAATGGCATTATATCTTCAACACACACTTGCATTGGGACAACCAAGGCAAGTGGCTGTAAAGGATAGATCTAGAATAGCAAAACCTACTCTGGAACATATAGCGCGAACGTGTCAGGACCCCGAGCCTAGACGCTAGAATTAGTGTTTACTTTGGGCTGGGCTGCAAGAAGAGGTTAGGGGGGCTCCTCCTCTTTCCATTAGTATTAGGTAAATTGCAACGTTGCGTACGTAGATGGGCGCCATTATTTGGACAAAAGATAATACCAGAAAGGATCTATGGCCTTTCATATCATTCCATATCCCTCAATTCCCTTGAGGAGTTTTATTAAGGTGGTGTAAGCAAAAAGGTTGGCGCAAAGCTATATAGTTGGTATTTTGCTTTTCCCTTGCCTGTGATGTTATACAACAGCAGCCATAATCTTACTCTAAGCATTCGAGTAGCTGTCTTCTAGATTTAGACCCTTCTTCATATGAAACCTGTATATGCAAGGTCTTAGACATTGGTAGTATAACCTTCCTTCTATTGACTAGGGTTTAGGTCTCCATACCACCAACAAACTACCCAACAATTGCAGGTCGTAGGTGGATGTGACTGGACAACTATTGTGACAGATCAATGAACTCCAAACGTATGAGTTATTCTATCCTTCAACTTATACCGCAGGTATCATGGCACCAGTCCCAGTTGATCTGAATGGGAGATTCACACACATCAATAGACATAAGCGCCCCATGTATGGGCAGCTAACCAACCTTCTGTCATCCGTAGATAGTAATAAAGGTTGCAATAACTGCATCTTCCTCCACGGAGTATGTTCCGCCCACCTTGATGAATGAAGTGAAACAGGCGACGGCTGTCGGAAGCTGGCTTTCCGACACTGGGCAACTGTCAAGTGGGAACCGCCTCTCGCTAGCCCTGAAAGGCAAGAGAACATCCGAGAGGGTCCCAGAAAAGTACCCCAGAACCCAGCACTGACGTCCTCCATTGGGCTCGGCTCGGTGCCCCTTGTCGATCTGCAGTGGAGATGCTTCTCTAAGGACCCAATAGAGAGACAATACTTATCGGCTTCGGCTTTTGGAAGGGAGCGAGAACTCCGAGGCCATTCACTGTCACCAGAACATCAGTGCAATGCATTAATGCGACAAAGTGTCATGTCAAGGTCCGCCATGGTGGAGCAGGCTTTGCAGCACTGATTGGCCTAGTCGCAACGCCATGCCCGGGGTTTGATTATGACAGGCTCGTCTGGGGCGCGGGTCTGCTGACCAGGCCCACGTCGACTGCATGATAACAAGATTGTCCTATGCTATCTGTAAGAAACGAAACCACCAACCTCGGAGATGACTTACCAAGTTACCACACCCTACGCGCCGAAGTTCCATCAGAGTGACATTCAGTGTCTAAACCATATTTGATTGGCCGATAATCGTTATTCAGGAGGGCTACCAGCGGTTATGTACTGCGCGAAAGTTTCGGCAGGGTAATAATGGCGTTTCTAACGGAAGTGACTGGAGCATAAAGCTACTTAAATAGCATCGAAGCTCCTCGATCACACCATCGCTTTACGGGATTTCACCATCCAGTTCTTCCTTGATTGACCCGGACAAGTTTAAGCCTATCGACCCGATTGCTATACTCAGCCCTATACTTCAATATGACCCCCCGTCGACTTCTCCTCGTCAGCTATCCCCGTACAGCATCCAATCTCCTTCTAAAGATCCTTGCTCTATCAGAGCAACCCAATGTCCTCGCCAATGAGCAGGGCGGCTACTTCCTTATGAAAGCCTATACGACCGCCTCTAAGGATGGCCGCATGTATAAGCCAGCCGACCAATGGACTACTGAAGAGTGCGATGAAGTTCGGTCTGCATTCCAGGAATGTGTGGACAACCTGGAGGAATACAGCAACCGTGCCGAAAAAGAAGGCAAAATGCTGGTCACCAAAGAGCATGCTTTCTGGCTCTGCAACCCAATGTCATTCAGCCGGATGATCCATGGCACCGATGGTAGCTATGACTCCCTTTTCCATGTACAAATCCCAGCCACCTATGGGGTCCCCCAGACTTTCTCCCCAAATAACGAGACCGTCTTTCCGGACGAGTATCTGCGCACCTGGCGCCTAGCGTTCATCATTCGTCATCCGGCACTGGTGTTCCCGTCCTTGTATCGTGCAATGATAAAGATGGTGGCCGCCGGTGTTCTTCAAAAAGAGGAGCTGCCTGGCGTCTTAGAGACGAATATGTCGCTGAGGTGGACTCGGATGCTCTACAACTACGGCATGGAGAACAATGACTCTGACTCCAAGCCATTGTTGCTGGACGCCCATGATGTGATTCACAATCCCGAAGTGGTATCTCGATTCTGCGAGCTGGCGGGCCTGGATTCCAACAAACTCAAGTTTGAGTGGGAGAAGAAGTCGGATGCTAATGGTGCGCCGAGTAACGGAACCACTGTCGAACAGAGGGACCCTACTGAGCAAAACGTGCGCTTTCATAGCAAGGAAGCTCACGCAATCATGCTCTCTAGTTTAGCGGGATCATCTGGGGTTTTGAAAGATAAGGCGCCGGTGGCATTGGACGTCGCTACTGAGGTGTTTAAATGGAGGGAGGAATTTGGTGACGAGACCAGTCTTCTTCTAGAGAAGGCGGTCCTGGAAGCCATGCCAGATTACGAATACTTGAAGGCTCGGCGTGTTCAACTATAAATTCTTTTTTGGATACTGTGGTTTGGGGAGAACACAAGACCTGAGGCAAACTGTGAAACTAATGCAGAGGACATCGTAGTTGGCACACAACGATGTGGTAGTCCAAGATATCAACTTAGACAAAGTCTGGGATAATAAGAATGGTTACTAACACTCACGGGTGGATCAAAAGTAGATGGATGAAAGAAAGGAAGTCCTATTGTATACTTGTAAAATGCGACGAATAGGAATTCAACGTAGGAAGAGGCTAGGCGGCAGAGGGCTAGCCCTATGTCACGTGGATATGTGGTTTGGAACCGGATCGGCTAGGAAATTTATCCGCACTAGCGCGGCCCACGCACGAAGCGACTAGCTTTTCTTTTCTGCTAAGCTGAAATTACTTCGAACTTTCCCTTTCTTCCTCTCTTCGTCAATCCCGTCACCCAGCGCCGTTGCGGAACTCAGTCGACAACAATGGTAAGCATATAACGCCCAGTTGATTTAGTTGTCTAGCTTTCGAAAACCTCTGCGACATGTCGTGAGACGATCTCGTCGGCTTCATTTCGCAAGTCTCGAAGCATATTCCGCTGTTTGCACAAGTCCTTCGGGATGCGAGCATCAGCGATGATTTGGCTGGAGACCCGGTTTAGTAGTTGAAATACACAACTAGATCGGTGTTCTCTCTAGAGTTCAAGGAAGATGCAGCGTTGGTGGACACAATGTGCTGATCTTCTTTTCTCAATGATAGCCTCCCAAGTCCGGAAAGAAGGCCGCCCCTCTGCCCTACCCCCAGGGTAAGGCTGGTTCTAAGAAGGCCCCCAAGGTATGTAGAAATAGAAACGCCCCTTGCTAGGAAGCACATGAGATGCTAACATACGACCAGAACCCTCTCATCGAGAAGCGCTCCCGCAACTTCGGCATTGGCCAGGACATCCAGCCCAAGCGCAACCTCGGCCGTTTCGTTAAGTGGCCCGAGTATGTCCGTCTTCAGCGCCAGAAGAAGATCTTGAACCTCCGTCTCAAGGTCCCCCCTGCCATTGCCCAGTTCCAGAGCACCCTGGACCGCAACTCCGCTGCCCAGACCTTCAAGCTCCTCAACAAGTACCGCCCTGAGACCAAGGCCGAGAAGAAGGAGCGTCTCCTCGCTGAGGCTACCGCCGTTGCCGAGGGCAAGAAGAAGGAGGATGTCTCCAAGAAGCCCTACAACGTCAAGTACGGTCTTAACCACGTCGTTGGTCTCGTTGAGAACAAGAAGGCTTCCCTTGTCCTCATCGCCCACGACGTTGACCCCATTGAGCTGGTTGTCTTCCTTCCCGCTCTCTGCCGCAAGATGGGTGTCCCTTACGCCATTGTCAAGGGCAAGGCTCGTCTCGGTACCGTTGTCCACAAGAAGGTAGGAATCACTTATGATTGTAAAGTAAGAAACATGGTACTAATCCGATCATCAGACTGCTGCCGTCCTCGCTCTGACTGAGGTCCGCTCTGAGGACCAGTCCGAGTTCGCCAAGCTCCTCTCCACCATCAAGGAGGGCTACACCGACAAGTACGAGGAGTCCCGCCGTCACTGGGGTGGTGGTATCATGGGCGCCAAGGCCGTCGCCCGCCAGGAGAAGAAGCGCAAGGCCGTTGAGTCCGCTGTCAAGATCTAAACTAGCCCAAATGTCTAGTCTAGTTCCGCAATGACGGGTTTTCCAACGATCTTAATGACAAAATATTGCGCTCTTCCGGATACCAAAAATTGGGATTAATTGTTCAAAAGCAAATCGCGGCCACGGTTTCTGGGAATGGTGTTTAAGGGCTCGGTTAACTTATTGATGGCATAATAGCTTAGATGGGTGGAGAGCTTTTGGCACCCAATCCTCAATCCCAATCCATCTTGATGGTCCACTCTGTTTCTTTCACTCTTATGTACACGTCGCAGATACCCATGAATGCTATTTCACACTTCAACCCAACCGCCCTCGTAGCAACCCTTCATTTAAGCATTCATGTGAGGTCTGCTCTAGTAGCTTCCCAGTCGTAGAAGTAATTCACGCTATGATACTTTGTTTTTTCACTTCTTCTGCTTCAAACTTTATGAAACAATGTCGAGCTCGACCGGATTGCAAGTTAATAAATGATTATAACCCGGGGACCCATTCCCTCCCCCTGGTAATGCCATGCCCGTACAATACACTGCATGCGTACATATGGTGAAACATCTATACATCAAAGAAAGCGTCCTGGTATGAAGTCAACCCCAAAATAAAATGCAGCTAGACAATGCCCACCCCCCTAAACGTATTTTAATGATCCACCGAAGACAAGCAAAATCCCACAATCTGAAGCGCACAAAACAAGCAATTAAGAGCTAGCCAGCCCACCCAAGCCTAAGGAGCACCCGCCAAACCGTATGTAAAATAACAAGAACGCAATAGGATGAGGATATAGAAAGGGGATAGGATTAAAGAGGATCAGAGAAGGAGGAAACATGAATTCGTTCAGTCGTTAGCGTTGAGCAGGTGGTCGTGTGAGTCCTTGCCTAGCCTGCACCATTCGACGTCAGAGTTGATCCATAATTGAGACATGGAAAATACGTACCTTCATTTGTTCTATCCTTGCTTTAAGCTGGCTCGTCACCTCGGCAGCTCGCTTCCAGTTCTCCGCTGGCTCCGTACTTCTCGTCGGCTGATCATCTCCAGAAGCATTACTAGAACCTAGCATTGAAGACCGGGTGGGACTACCCATTCCGGAATAACTGGTGCCAAAAGTAGGGCTTAGCTTCCGTCGGCCGAGACCCCCATCTCTGCTGCCCAGGCCTGGAGATTCCAGACCACTGTTCTCCTTCTCTTCACTTGGGCTGGCAGAAGCATAACTCCTTGGCCTTGAACTCTCGAATCGTGACCCCATGTGGTAACCACGTGCTAAAGAACCGTGGCCATTGCTGGCTGCGTCCTGGTAAACTGATCCGGCATCTCCATATGCCATGCTAATCCCTTCTGGTAGAGTGTTGGGCGGGCTGATAGCGCTAGCACGAAGGGCCCTTGCCAACTCACGTTTTAGACGGTCAATTTCCCGCTGCTGCTTCTGAACAGTTTGTTCTGCAGTCTCTGCATCACTCCGAGCCCTAACCAATTGGGTTTCCTTGGCCTTGATACTCAGAACATCCCTCGTATGATCTTCAATGAGTTGTGCGTTCTGATCCTGAAGTTCTGTCACTTGTGACTTCAACTTGGTCCTCTCTGACTTCAAGTCTTCAACAAGTCGGGTAAACTTCTCCTGTTCGAGACGCAATTCCTCTAGCTCGGCTCGCTCAACAGCCGACATTCCGGTCAGTGGAGGCGCCGCTGGTACAGGCGAAGGCTCGCGAGGAGCGGCTGGCTTTGCGATAGGACGGCCCGCAAGTCCTCTACCAAGACCAAACTTGGGAGCAGCAGGAGCCGCGGGTTGCTCCTCAGAGGGAGGAGAAACAACCCGCCGTGGGGATGCTATGCCTCCGGGACCACCCAGCTTTTTCTTAAGACCAGAACCTGGTGCGGGAAGCCCACCAGCCTTAGGACCGCCCAACCTCGATGGCACAGCCTTCTTAGGAGGTGAGGGAGCAGGCGCTGGTTCTTCGGCTGGTGGCGGTGCTGCAGCTGGAGGGGGCTTTTTCATTCCCAATGCTGGCTTTTTCCCACCGACGACCTTTTTACCAGCCGCCGGCACAGCCTTGGGTGCGCCAACAATAGGCTTAGGTCTATCTTTCGCCTTAACCTCGGCGGTATCGAAAAATTCCTTGATCTTCGTCTTTCTGATATCATCGAGGCCCTCAAGGTAGGGGTTCATCGCTCGCTCGCCCATGATCTTCATCAATGTACCAAGGATTTCAGCTCCTCCCGACCGATTGACCTCACTAGATTCGGTGAGAAGCTTAGTAGCCGCTTCAGCAATCGACTTGACCTCCGCTTTCGACGGGACATCCCTGGTGGTACGGAGACAACGGATAAGGAATTTGAGTGTTTCTTGCTTCACTTGCGGGTTCTTATGCTTCAAAAACTCAAGGATCTCCTCCAAGCATTCTGTCAAGGTAGTCGATGCGAATACCGAGTCTAAAGCTTGGCCCAGTGCCTCTGCAACGCTCTGTTTCTTCTCCTTCAGGCGCTCCAGTATAGGAGCCATAATGCTTGAGCGGTATTTGCCGAATCCGTTCCGAAGGCCTTTAGCGAGTAAGTCGACACAGTTGGCAGCGACGGTCACAACCGCAATGTTAGCGTCTTTCATGCGAGCGGCTAGCGCGCGTACGATATCGTCGAATGGCCCATCCTTGATTCTCGGGACGTTCAGTGCTGAATGGAGAGCATCCAGTGCCTCCTTCCGGTCTTTCCACTTCGATGATGCTAGCTGCTCGTGTAGATCTTTCGGAATTTTGGGCATCACGTCAACAGGTTCTGCGAGGTCAAAAGCGTCAACTTCTCCGCCGTCTTCATCCCCGTACTCTTCGCCTCCGTCTTCAGCTTCACCGTCTTCCGGGGCTGCGCTGGCGACAGCCATCGCGTCCTGCTGGGCTCTAGTGAATCTCTCTTGCTTCGGTGGTGGCTCTTGTTTGACGTTTTCAAAGAGTTTCTCCAAGTCGGTTTGCTGGACTGGCTTTAGTTCGGCCCAGAAAAGCGGTTTGATAGCCTCTTTCAACCACCGGTACATTTCCACTGTGAGATTTTGCGCTTCTGCACGAACGTTCTTGTCTGCGTGTCCGAAGACCTTTGGCAGGGCTTTAAGAACCGGTTTGGGGTCGACAATCTTGCATCCGAAGTTGTGATAGATTGATCTCAAGCCAGCCAACGTCGCGGCAATAACCTTGGGCACCTTGTGTGATAGTCCAGGCAGAATCTCTTCGATCACGGGATCTGCTTTATCTAATTCGACTAATAGTAGAAGGGCTTCTTGAGCGTTCGTCTTTGCTGCCGGTCTTGTGGACGGAAGACCCTTTTCTACAATGGGGAAAACTGTGATAGCACGAGACCTTTTCAGGGAAACATTAGCCACCTCTATCATCGGGCAGTGTAAATCATCAAGAACATCATACCTTGTGCAAGCCTGAACACCTCCGAATTTTAAGAAAGCGCAGTAGGCCGCGAGGCCATCTTGTTGGGCCGCGACGTTGGAATCTGCGACAGCTCCTTTCCATAGGCCCGCGTCTTGGATAAACGGTGTGAAAACGGGATCTGATTCATCTGGGGATTTCTCGAACTGTTGTTTGGCATCTTCATAACCTCCCTTACGCACTTTCCAGTTCTACAGTGGCAATGACCAGATATTAGTCGACGGCAATCGAGTGAAATCGTCGACGGGCGGGGCTAACCTTGTGTGCGAATCGTTCGGGCAGTGGGAGAGAGGAGAAGTCCTCCTCTCCGTCAGCCATAATGACGGCGATCTAAAGTGTACTAGGAGAGAGACTAGTTAGTCAAGTCCTGAGATTCTGCGACGGCAAATGTGTCATCTGTGTGCGGTCTCAAGGGTCACAGGCACGGTGGATCTTGTCTATATATTTCGGTACAAGCATCCGACTGTAGAGAAATTGAGGGTTGGGTATGTTCGCTCTTATAGATCGCACACACCTTAAGCTTGCAGAAGGTTGCAGGGCTCGTGCGGTTGGGCAGTTAACCGTTTGTTTAGCCACGCACAACGGGTATCCAAAGAAAAGTATAACTCAATGTCGGAGGGTGTCAGGATGACAAGGATGGATGTTCTGCCGTTGAAAATAGGAACCGGACAGAACCCGTGGGGTAAAAGGGTCGATGGAAGTTCAATCAGACAAGCAGAGTGGGAGAGAGAAAGAGACGAAGTAAACAACGGGCAAGTCGCTCCGGTGACTTCGCGACCCAAAAGGGAGAGTGGACGGACTGGTCTTTTTTCTGCCAATCTTGTCCGGCTTGTTTTCCCCGCGGATCAACAAAAACAAAACACACTTTATTCTTTTCCTGTAACCTATTAAGTTATTCACACCTCATAACTATTGCTGATCACTTGCGATGATTTGATTTAATAGAGTTTGATTGACAACCCCTGAACCGGGAATTCCATTATTTGACCATCTACGGAGTACTCCCTCTCAGAAGGATCTATTCATCATATGATGTACGGCGATATATTCTTAGAGTTTTGGGGCAATTTTGCCATTTAATGCACAACAGACCACGCTAGACTAGTAGACAGACCTTATGGGTGGGTCAACATTGAATCATAATGAGAGTTAAAGACGCTCTGACAGGGCTAATACGATGTATCACTCTGGCCACAACGATGTTCCAACTTCCACGTTGAGGAACCCCTTTTCATTGCATCTTCTGTGGCTGTTATTCACCCAGGAGAATTTCCTGGAGATCATTTTCTTCGCATGTGATCCTTCGCATTGGGAAGTAACTACAGAGTACTAGTACCTATATACATTCATATTACCGTCATTGGTCAAAGGACGCCATACACTGACAGGTTACTAGACTTCAATGATATACCCTCGTGGGGTCCACGAATAACGCCCTAACATCGAGATAGCAGTTGAAACAAAGCTCTAGGCTACACAGTATGACTAGAAAACAAGACACTTGTTGCCCCCAGAGGAATGCGAGCTTCTCTTTATCAGGTAGAGAGAAACCCGGTTTATTGGCATACCAATACCACATCGCGACTGTTGTTAGGGGCTCATGATTCATCTAGAAAATGCACGAAGAATATCAAAGCAGCTTAAGACAGAGAACTCAGCTTGAATAATGCCAACAACATGCGAACCGAGCAGCTACGTATTCCTGTCATCATTGTATAGACCAAAATCAGCCCTATCAGCCCTACCATGTCAAACGACCCCAAAGAATCATCTAGCCTTAAGCATAAAGCCTAAACTCGATAGTCACACTCCCTAAAGGCCCACTAGTCTGCCCTGATCCTCCAAACTACGTAACCTCATATCCCCATTCCAGGTCCTCGCCATGCGGCGTGGTCACCTTTAGCTTGTTCCCTCCCAGGCCTCATGGACTATCCCAGAAGATATTCTTGCCCACGGAACCGTTCGACTTCAGATTAAAATTACCTTCTGTACCGGAAGAGGAGTTCCCCCGGCTACAGCTCCGGAAGATGTAATGTTTTCCAGGATTGATCTCTATGCCGTTGAACGTCGTCTGCGTTGGGGTAACCTTCAGGGTAGATCTTGCCCCATACTACCTCTATGTCATCGATGACTAAGGTGCCAGATTTGCTCTTGTTTTCTAGACGGATCTCCGCCCATTGGGAAGTGGCTTTTGGACTTGGATCCATCGTTGTTCGTGGGTGTAGCTAAGTTGAAAAGAAGCTTGTAGTTGAACAAGGTACGAACGAGAGAAGCTTGAGAATATTGGTTGATTGGGCGAAGTTGATCGAGGGATTATAAGCTTTTTATATATGATGAATGATCAAATCCGGTGCTTGATCGAAACTTCAGTAGGTACTAGCACTTCAGCTGCGTCGAGCTCTGGTATGTAATAGTGCATGTCGCAATATGCATCTCGAAAGTAAACATCATCCGGCCGGAAACTATATAGTTGGAGGATTAGGCCCTGTGATATAGCTCAAGGAGCCAATTACAGGAATATTTGCAGCGTGCAAGCGCAAGGCGTTATGGTCTGGCCAGTCTAGACCTCTAGTGCTGGTTCTAGCTGCTGGAGTCTGAACACATGAAACACTTCCATTGCAAATATGTACAAGCATGTGTTTTTAGACGTCCAAGTGCGAGTCAAAAGCATCCCAGTCGATGCTTTCGAAGTCCATGCCCATGCTATTAAACGGATCAAACACATCAAAAGGAGCTATATTTGTCTGACCAACGGTATTCTCAGAATGCGCAACCAGTAATGCTGAGTCTATACTCGATATGGTGCCGTTTGCAAGTTGTGATTCGGGCACACTGGACATCTTAGCGCTATTCAGAACGAGATGCAAAGCATGAGATACCCGTCGTGCATCTCTGCTGGCCTGAGAGTTTTCTACACAGATCTCATACGACTGTTCAAGGAGAGAAAGCACTTCTTTCCGTATGGCAGAATCGATAGTTCTGGTCCAGGAGGCTTGCTTGCGATGGATATGTATCACCAGGCAGAGAACCATGACGCCCAACAGAAAGTCGTTCATCGTGAAATTAGTCATCATCCATTTCTCCGCGTGCAGTTGACCGCCAGGTGAAAATTCCTTGTACATATCGATAAACTGACTGACAAGGCGCTTTGCGGCTTCAACACAAGCCTTAGTGCTGTCGACATTGCCCTGGACCATGTATCCGCGATGCAGCACACAGAGATTCTTCAAACAAATAAACTCAATATATAGCCTGGTAATTATGAGAAAAGGAGGATCTGCTATAGATTCTGAGAGAGGATGAGTTCGCAAGATGTCGGGAATCGTTGCGTAGATTTGTCGGATTTCTTCATCCAGCCGATGTAGATCAGCTTCAGACTGCTCTTTAAATGAGAGCATAAATTTACAAACTTTGCTGAAGCTAGTTATTTGTCTGTCCTTAACGATGAACCACAGCAACTTTGTGGGATCAGTCTCGGGTCGAGACTCAGGTAAGACCTGCGTGTCCACATCAAAGTCTGAGTCTAGGAGGTTTCTTGGGGACTTCGTGTCACAACTCTCGAGACAAATGTTGCTCGGTAGGCCCAGCTGAAAACTGATCATGATATCCATATGCTTACACGCAGCCCAGAATCGCCTGCGCATTTCGCCTTCAAAAATGCTCAGAGATCCGAAGGAGTCTGGATCCCGGTGGTAGCCCAATTCGTACGCCATACGGACAACCATTCCCAGAATCATCCCAGCTTCCCGAGATGGGTCCAAGCTCTTAAGGTTCTTGCACTGGGCATAGGCAGCGAGTGCCTCAAGTGCTAGTTTTTGTGGCCGATGATACTCCCCTATGACAAGACATTGTCCAGCAGCCGCGTGAAACTTAGGACTTTCGGCGACTGCGTCCCTTTGTAGCGGACGACCCGGGCCAGCTGTTTCCCTTGTAAGGGATGACAAACAGCATATGGAAAATAAAATGGAAAGCCAAAGAGGGTTAACATTGTTTGGATCATCCCAAAATTCTGTATACTGGCGCTGGAAATGATAGGTGTGGATGAACGGGATCACGAAAGTCTCACCCTGGAAGTATAATGAGAGATATCGATCGACATCCACTTTCGAGGGAAGATATCGAGACATGACTTGTTGCAAAGAGTAAAGATGTGGCAAACCAAAAATCAGTTCGGTACCCAAAGAAGGGCCATCCGGGGCAAGTGTATTAACTCCCTGGTTATTGATAGATCCACTCAGGGCCACCTTCAGCTCGTGAATGTCGTCCAAAATAGCTGACCAATGTGTGGAACCGACATATGGAGACTGAATAGTAACAGCATCTATTGAGCAGCGGGACATGTCCGGGAACACCACATCGTGTTCTGATGGGACTTCCTTATTACGCATCAATGTCTTGAGCAAAGACTCCAGGTGTGTCAGCCTACTCTCAACGGTGTTATGTTCGCCTGTGTTAACCGTTGGCACCGCCCTCTGCCGATAAGAACATGCATCTGATTCATGTCTCCGAATGCAGCTATTGCAGGGCTGTCCTCGATCACATCGAAGTTTAGACTTCCTGCACTGCTCGCAAACCAGCGATGCTCTCTGCGACTTTGTTACTTTAGCAGTTGAGGCCTTATGGGAAGGGTTAGGATCTTTACGCGCTCGAAATTTGCCTGTGAACCTTGAAATATCTGACATTGTCTCCAGTGTTTCATTGATACAGTTTATTCAAAGCGCCGTAGTCTTCGAGTAACATCAGTGGGAGCATCAAACTTCCAGGAGCATACTACTCAATGCCCGAACCGCCCCCAAACTTAGTGGTCACATGGATGATCAGCTGAACCTTAGACTGTATTTGGTAAAGACTGATAGCTAGGCATTCACCGTCGCCCTTAACAATCTATACCGATGGATAAATGGTTATATACAACTACCAAGGCTGAGTTGCGTCCCGCCGAATAACTTTACCAGTGTCCTGATCACGACACCCTTCAACAACATCTCGCACAAATTCCGCCCCTATGGTCGGATCTAATGCACCTAGCTTTTTATTAAGCTCGACATCACCACCCAAGCCAGTCGCCAAGAACCCCGGTGAGATGCCAAAGATCTTAACGCCATCTTCTCGCAGAATCCGAACCCACTCGCACACCATCATGTTCATGCCAGTCTTGCTAGACCTATATGCTCCAAAAGAAGGTTCTTCCTTGGGCCAACCCTTGGCAGGTGATTTGTTAAATCTGTACGAGGTATCTTCAGTCTCACCAAGCGCCGATGTACCGCTTGTGATGAACAAGAGTCTCGGATTGGACGATTTGAGGAGAAGGGGTATGAAAGTGTGAGTGAGGATGTGCGCTCCAACGGTATTGACGTTCCATGATGTGTTCCACATTTCTCGCATCGTCAGGTTTCCAGAGTAGAACTGGGAGTCTAACAGTGCCCCTGTATAAGTTGTTTTAGTCTTTGGTCTGGTTTAGCTTGCAGCCTTGCAGGGTTTACAAACCTGCGTTGTTGATCAAGATATCCACGCGACCGTATTCGTTGGCGACATACTCGGATGCTCTGGTGATCGAGTCGTCGTATTCTACGTCGACTTGAATCGTTTTGACAACGCTGCAGCTCTGGGGATATTCCTCTTGTACTCCTTTCGCTGCAGCATTGGCTTTGTCGAGACTCCTGCCCCCGAGAAGGATGGTGTATGCTTTGGATGAGCGCAGCAATGCCTTGACTGTCTCAAGTCCAAGGCCAGTATTGGCACCGGTGATTAAGACGATTGGGTTGGAGGGCATTTCGGTTTGTTTAACACGATTGGCACTAGATTCAAGTTGAATTGCTTAGTGAAGAGCAGACATCGGAGGTCGCAAGCATTGCCTTTATATAACATTCTCCTTTTCCCTGATAGAAGATCTACCACCAGCCTTGGACATTAGAGCACTCCGATATATTTACCGCAGAAGGCATGGATAATCATAACTTGGGTGGGTAAAAATGGGGGGTTTCGGGGGAACCCTTTCAAACTTGCCTTTTTAGGAAACAAAGTCGGCCGGTGGACTTTCCGTATTTGGGGGGCTATTGTAGTTGCAGGGTGACTATCAGATATAGATTGGGTCAACAGTTAGTCTACAGAATCAGATCGCCAAATTGCAAGGCTTTCATCACTCAGGGCTATATTCTCCAAAAGGTTGATATTCGAAAAACGTAACATACTACTATCTCGCACAGCCCCATTATAACCCTAACACGGATGTACACAATTCAGATCTCTAACATACATCCTACTTCAATTCATTACTTGCAGAAACACGACATCTACTACCATTACCAGAACGCGAGCAGCCATCAGGGCAAGGGTAAGCCGGATCAAACTGCCACAAAAAGTATGGATCCGTCTCATTCGCAAGAACATCCCCCATCAAGAGAGTCTGAGACGACAAGTCTAAAGAAGCCTGGAAGACTTCCAATGAGGATATATGAATTTGGGCCCAGCCTTTTCGGACTAACGTGTTAATTGAAGTCCCGTAGACATATTCCTTAAACCCTGCCCACCGAATGGCAGAGGCGCACTTTCTGATCGTTAACCTCCAAAAAATATGTCTTGGAATTCGGAGCGTCGGGGACAATCTGCTTACCATAGGGCAACTCTCGGCGTTGGTATACAATGTTAAATCGACAAATGCAGCTTGAGCTTCAGAGGCCGTTAGTCGAAATCGGCCATGTGGATCAGTCAGAATGGCAGTGCAGTTCGTGATGGCTGCTATTTCTCCTAGATGGTATCAATCTTCATCAGCAACAGATGGGCAAACTACTATCGGAGGGAGGTTTGAGGTAAGGTACCGTGTAAGGACGGGTTTCCTGTCTGGCGATTCTGGTTGATCCCGATACATATCAGATCTCCCAGTCCATCAGTATCGGTATGATTAACGACGGCAGTGCCAAATGCAGCGAATGGACACGGAGAGCCACTTAGTTCGCCCAATGCTTCATTTGCTCGACGCATCCAGTAAGCTCTAGTTGGGAAAGGAATATTACTGGCAATTAGACTTGAGTCGGGAATCGTACTCGAAAGGGTCGTCTGGAAGAAGCACAAGAGAATGGCAAGAGGTAAAGTAAACAAATGCATTTTGCACACCAGAGAAGGAAGTAATTGCACTTTGAGTTTAATAGGCCATGGATATCAAATGGTCTTACGGCCTGTTTAAAAATTTGACTGTATCGTACCAGGTAGCACTACTAGTACTACTAGTAGTAGCATCCTGGGAGGCGGGGTGTAATTTATTTCCCCTGCCCTCGGCTACTCTATGCCCATTGGTGCTTGCTAGGAAAACGTAACCTGGAACCATGGGTCTAATGTCATGATAAATATACTTGATACTCTGGTAAGCCAACAGACATCCCTTAGTGATATGGTGATGTTGATTGACTCCGAGCTACTAGTAAGTCTAACTGCAGAACAGACCCTAGAACTAGGGTCTACCTCCATTGAAAGTGTTCTTCAAATAGTGAGTGTTCTATACTCTAATCTACGCAAGCACATTCCAATGATATGGCTGCTACTCCCTCAAAGACCTGTTTTATTCCGTCTAGCTCGCATATTAATCAATTACACCTTGATTGAAACCTAAGGTATACACTTTTTCTAATCTCCAGTGAGTACCGAATCTATTCATTCACTGGACGTCAAGTTACCGGCCTAGAGAAACGCATTCAGTCAGTGATGGTCTATAATCAGCACTTCCGAGACCCAAGCTTAATGCCCGACGCCAATTTGAAAAACTATACGTTGCCTTGAGCTCAAGCTACATGTAGCTTCTCCGATCAACCATTACAAGACGCCAAACCTAATTCCAAAAGCTTACATTTCTATAATATGACTGGCCAATATGAGTAAGTGTTGCAAAGAAAAGACTGGTAGCACACATGCATAGTGAGATATAATACATTCGGAAAGAGTCAACACACAAAGATAAAACACAGCCCTCTGAGCCCAGTATTTATCTTATACAATCGAAAGAAAAATGCCAAAGAATGACAAGCGGAGTATACTCGCCTTCTACTGTGCCTTAGTACGCTCATACACTAGCCTCCTGATCCGCCCAACGTGGTCTTGTCCTCCTAAGCTCTGGCCCTCGTCACCCTCTACTCTTTTGGATTCCCTGCGCTCCCACTTGGCAGTTCGCTTGACCACACGCTCTGCATCCCGCTCTTCACGTGTCAGAACAGCTGGTCTGTCTTCGATTGCCTCGCCGAACGGTGCAATAATCCGCTCAACGACATGACGTACATGCCGGCTCTTCGGGTACCCCGAGGAGAACTCGATGACATCACCTTCACGCAGGGAGTTCTTTGGGTCGGATACAAGATATGTCGTAACCTTCGGATACGTCTTGCGAATGTGACTGTCCCACATGGTGTGCCGATGGGCGACGCGGACAGTACGGTCCATGCGGCCGACGGAGACCACAGTGCCGGTCTTCAAGGTGTAGGGGTAGCTGCGGAGGGAAGGAGGAGCCGCCGATGGAGTAGAAGGTGCTGTGGACGATTGGGTTTCCGTGGGTGTAGCGGTCGTCGAATTCAAGCGGCGAATTGGTGTCGAGATGGTAGAGTAGATGTGTGCGGCTGAGGATGAGGTCGAAGTAGGTTTGATGATAGAAGAGCGAAGAGGCTGCATTGCCCGGAAGATATTGCTTGGACGCATCTTCGTATGAGTAGAGGGGTTCCCCTGTGCCTGTCCTTGATGCTTGTTTCTCTTGGGTGCGATAAAGTCCGACTTGGTGGTTCCCTCCAAGGCGCGTGCGGTTTTATCGCGGATCGAGAGTGAATTTTACGCCCGCAAAGTTTTGACTCAAGCCCAATCTCAGTCCGATAATATTACAATTGGGCAATATGTTCTCGTCTCAACAAAAGCTCAGGCGGCGTCTCCGGTGGAAGAGCGTCAAATCCGCGGACGAGGCCGTCCAGAATTTCTCGCCGATGTTTGCACTGTTTGCATACCCGCGCCACATACAACTAGGAGGTCAGGCTGATCTTTCCAGACTGAAGCTACTAATACTAGGTAGTGGATCGATGATATGTCATTCTGTTCTAGTTATCAAATACAAATTAACAATGGCAATACACGCTGAGTTGAGAGCTTAGACAGAACGCTTAATGTACAGTACACCAGTAACACCTCGACCTTTTATACCCATCCATGACCCGGACCCAGGAATCTAAGTACAATGTTACCCTCTTATGACATTTCAAATGAGTGACCGAGAATTTTGACCAATGCAAAGCAAAAACTCAAAAAACAATTCACGCCATCCAGTGCTCATAGACCGTCAATAAAAAGCTCTAAGCCATTCATTACACAGATTTGTGTTTTCTCTTCAGATACTCCAAGTGAGACAGTATAGAAGTTAGGTGTCTTTTTGGTGCACAATTAAGACGATCCCTCGGATTCTACACCGTTCACTTGTTCGTGGTATGCGCCGGCAAGAGAAGCCCTTTTAGATTGGAATTTCTCCGCAGATTGGGTAGATATCCTCGTCAATTCCGTGACGAATGACTGGCCCCAGAAGGCACTGAAATAGGTTAGCGATATTCATCTGTCGAAATGATACGCATGTGCATACCTCGTATATTTATTGACATATTTGTCCAGCTTGGAGAAATTCAGAGCCCTCTGCTCGTCGCTCATGGTAACAGCCTCCTGGTAGGCACTAGCGAGTTCTTCGGTGTTCCAAGGGTTAATGATGATACTGCCATTGAGACTCTGGGCTGCACCAGCAAATTCTGAGAGGACCAAAACACCGTGCCGCTTTTGCTGGGTTGCAATATATTCGTACGCGACCAGATTCATGCCATCCCGAGTTGATGAAACAATGCACGCATCCGACACGGCATACAGGGCAATCAGTTCATCAAAGTTGACTGACTTGTGTAGGAAATGGATTGGCATGAATTCCACAGTACCTAATCAGGTCAGCAACACGTTATCATGGCCTGCCAGCAAAATCACGTACCAAACTTCCCGTTGATACGGCCAACCAGCTCGTTCACAACAGCCCTCAAGTTCTGATACTCCTCGACATCCTGTCTACTGGGGACAGCAACTTGAACCAGGACAACTTTACCAACCCATTCAGGGTGGTCACTAAGGAACACTTCCAGCGCATGCAGCTTTTGCGGAACGCCCTTAATATAGTCAAGGCGGTCAACACCCACCATAAGCTTCACTCCCTGGAATTTCTGTTCAAGCTGTGCAATCCGCTTCTGGACCTTCTCTTTCTTAAGACCCTCCTGGAATTTCTCAGGGTCAATGCCGATCGGGAAAGCTCCGCAGGCAATGATTTTGCCCTGGAACTCTATGCCGTTAGGAGTCGTCGCCAATCCCCTAGATGCCCTTCGTTAGCTCCTGTATTTTTTACATAACGGCTGGTCTCAACGTACAATAAACGCGAGCAAGCGCTCAAGAAATGTCTTGTATAGTCGTAGGTGTGGAAGCCTATGAGGTCGCAATGGAGGACCCCAAGCAAGAGCTCGTTTCGGACGGGGAGGATCCTGTAAATTTCACTGCTAGGGAAGGGGGTGTGGAGGAAGAATCCAATCTTAACGTTCTGCTTCTGGTCTCCGATTTCTTCTCGAAGCATCTCAGGCAGAAGCATCAAATGGTAGTCATGAACCCAAATTAGATCTCCATCCTGAACTTCTTTCGCGACGGCCCGCGCAAATAGTCGATTCGCATCCTTGTAAGCATCCCAAGCAGATTCATCGAAGGTGATTTCACCAGGATGATAATGGAAAAGAGGCCACAGGATAGAATCTGATCAACAGGAACTTATTAGTAACCTGGTACAACTTAATGCGCTTGAGTCTGCGTTCTAAATGCATGGTAAGATGCACTCACTAGAGAATCCATTGTAGTGGCGGTCCGCGAGCTCATCATCGATAAATACGGGGACCGCATTGTACTCATCCTTCAACCGTTGCTTCACCACCGGTATCTCTTCTTCGGGGACCTCAAGGCCGGGCCAGCCATACCATTGGAACGTAGTGGATTTTGATAGACCACTGAGACCGCTGACCAAGCCGCCAGATGACATGGAAAAGTCATACTTCCCGTCTTCGGAGCGTTTTATCGTAATCGGTAACCGATTTGAAATGAGTAGCAGTCTTGAGTCATTCTTGGAACCGTCTTCGAGGGAAGGCATAGTTGGCGGCGGAATCGGATTTGATGGCTGAATGAGATTGAATCGAGAACGCCAAGTTTCTCAAAAAGAAACCTGTTGAAAAGTAAAAAGAAAATAATAATAAAAATTAAAAAAAAAATAGGTTGGAAGTGTAGGATATGAAGCAAGAGAGGAAATAGAGGGGTAATGTATAAAGACAATCAAGTCAACGCCAAATTAAAACGACGATTGACAGCTTTACCGCAGCCCAAAGGTACTAGTAACCAACAATCAGACCAAACACTGCTAAAACGACAATAAATGTTGGCCCTACAACGAAGGCGGGGAGCTTTTGTGAAGTACAAGAAGGCGGTCCGGTGGGGAGAAAACGGGCAAAGAGTGACCTCAGAGCTCAGCAATCAACCAGACGCGCGGACCAACTGACCCAAAGTTTCCAGTCGGGTAATAAGGACAAGCTGGAGTGACTGTAGTATGAACTGCGCACGCTCTTCACTAGCAAGTTCATCGACTAGGAAGGATATACAAAAAGACAGTTGGTTACTTTGAAAATCGCAGGTAGTAGCAGTCTGACTTGGATTCAAGGTCCGATAATATAGGAAGAAGGGTTACCCAGATGAAACTAAGGTAAAAAGATAGTAGTCGTCCGTTATGCTGTAATGGAAGGAGAAATTTAGTTTTGCACGGATAAAGAATGATGAATGAGGTCACGGGCCCGCAAAGTTAACCACTCACCGATTACGGATGATGCCAACACTCCCATGGGAAGGTGGTGAGGAGCCCCTCAGCTGCTTAAATATGATACCAATCAACAGGGAAATTCACTGAATGCTTTCCTGCTGGGAATATTTAGGCGCGCCGAGCCCACCTGCTGGTCGGATGACGATTTGGCAATGTAATGCCAACCCCTCAGTCTAGTGTAAAGTTATGTATGGTACTGCAACTCATTTTTGCTTTCCCTTTTACTTCTTACTTTACTTTTTCTTGTGTGGGGTTTTTGACTTTTCCCTTTCCCCCCTACCCCCTCCGCAGCCTAATTTAATACGCAGTAGTCCTTTTCTCTCATGGTGGCGTTATATAGCCCACCTCCAAGTACAACGTCCATTTCTGACAGGTCCAGACTGGGCCAAAAGTGTTCGTTCAAGTTGCGTCTTTCCCTGCCAGAAAAATCCAGACCTCTTCTGATAGTACGAGGATTGATGCTTGAAAGATGGTCTGGGCAAACCTGGCATGCCCCCGGCGCTTTTCGGTAATTTTCTTGGTTGTGTAGTGGTTATCCATGCTTTCTACTTCCAGCAACCTCAGGCCGCGTCATAACATCCCTGGCACTCACAGTTGTATAGATTGTCATTAGATAGAACATGATTGTAATGTCACACAGAGCTATAGTGAAGGGCGTTTTATAGCGCAGACTTCCCGGTTTCCAGCCTCCACTTATCCGATTCCGTGTCATGGACTGTCTTACCCTCGGCTTCTAATTTCATGAGCACCTGCAGCACCCCGTACGACGCTGGCAGGTGAAGGCTTTCCGGGACGTTATGGTAAATCACTTTTACTATTTCAAGGGGGGTCCAAGAGGCCTTCCGCTCCGGTGATGGTTCATCATCAGGGACATCAAGTTTTCCATAACGCAACACGCGAATCACCTCATCCTCGCGCTGTTGTCGATGCTTGATATATTCAGTGATTCTCGCCATTGCATTCTCAATCACCGCTCCATGGCCAGGATACCCGCGTCCCGAAACTCGGTCTTGCATACGCTGTAGGCTGGACAGATACACTTTCAAATCTTCAAATACCGCAGTCCCATGTCCCAGAACGTCTAATAGGTTTTAGATCAGTTATGCAAGACTATAACATGATATAGTATGAGATAGGGAAAGGGAGAACCCACTATCACCAGTAAAGATGGCGTCTTCCTCCTCTAGAACAAATACCATATGATCAACTGTATGTCCCGGTGTGTGGAACGCTTTCAATGTGGCTCCCTCTACGCAAAAGACCTGTCCATCTTCGATACCACTCTGTCCCTCGTTTGGTTGGTTCTTGTAAATAGTGACTTGAGGACAAAGCTTGCGAAGGTCAGGGATGCCATTGACGTGATCATGGTGCCAGTGCGTCAGGAGTGCTTTATGCACGGTGGCATTCTCTTCCGACAGGATTGTCTTCAGATGAGCAGCCCAGGAGGGCTTGCCTTCACCTGTGTCAATTAGAATCCGTTTCGGCCCACGACCTATCAGGTATGTGTTTGTTCCTGAAAGATGTTGTTAGGTCCAAAGCTGCGAACCCTATTGGATGAAGGTGGAGTGACTCACCTTGCAGTGTAAACTATATGCAGTGTCAAATTAACGTAGGTTCTTGCCTCACCGAGCTTAACAGGATGTGCATCAAGACCCGATAGTTCAAGGTACTTTGGATTCGCAGTCACCGGAATCAGGGGAGATGAAAATACATGGTCTGAACCTTACCTTGCCGGGATTACCACCAAGTATCCGCACCACTGAAGCGCTGAGTCTTTCCACCTCCGGCAGAGAAACAAGCTGAGTAGCCATAGTTGGGCACAAATGTTCTCCGGGTCAAATCAAAGTGCAACGGATAGTCCGGGGCCTTATCTTTCAGGTATCCCTAAGTCTGGATTCGACAAACGTGGAGCGAATAAACGTTGGGCCGTGGAGAGTAAGATGAAGGATAGATCTAATAATCGAGAGTGGTGGGTAAGAGCGGCCCGGCGGAGTGTTCAACACCGTGGGAAAACGGCACAGTTCCAAATTGTGGAACTTGCAGCTACACCCCAGTCAATGCTAGATAGAGTAGTATCCTCCAACACTACCTGTGCATCCAACTTTACTCAGGATTCGCCGAAAGCTTTGTATTTAACCTTAGTTGCTCAAGCCGGATGAATCGGAAATTGACTAGATAAGATCTTCCTACCTGTTAGGTGAAAGAATGTGGGTTTGAGTTCCGTAAAGTCAACTGACCACGACTGACTGACGAGGTAACGAAGGTATTCTAACATTCGTACTTCGTATCTTATTGATATAGTAGAATTACATGCCGAGAGCGGGGCTTACGTTTGAGCCTCGGTTGAGCACGCGATCTTATGTCAGCTATGTCGAAATTAGTGAGAGCTCCTTGAGCTATTCATCATTATGTTCATCTACAGCTCACCAAGCTATTGAGAGTCATGTTCAGGCAGAATGGAAGGAGAGAATATCAATCTGAACAAAAAGGAAATATGGTATGATTGCTGTCCCTAACATACAGTAGATATAGGAAAAATGACACAAGACTATATCCATATAGTCCACCCAAACTCAAAAGGGTCCAACAAATGTGGAGATAACAAAGTAAACAGGTCGTTAAATTTTGAAACTCGACTCCGCAATACCCCATCGTAGAAATCCCATTAGCAGCCGCTATCATCCCCAGAGCTGCCACTCATTCTCAACGTGCCAAGTCGTATGGCAAGGCACTAAGCTGATATGCTTCTCCCTGAGTGTTTAGAAACATATACAGTATAATTTACAAACGGACCAATGTTGACCCCAGCGCTAAACCCAGCCTGTGGAAAATTAGTTACCCTTGCGGGCCATGGTGTTGAGGGCAGATCCGTCCTTGAACCACTCGATTTGGGACTCGTTGAAGGTGTGGTTGAGCTGGATGTCGAAGGTCTTGCCATCCTTGGGGTGGACACGGAGGGTCATGGGCTTGCCGACCTCAAGCTCGGTGCAGAGCAAGTCAACCTTGTCCTCGGGCTGGATCTTGTCATAGTCGGCAGGCTCGGCGAAGGTCAGAGGAAGCATACCCTGCTTCTTCAGGTTGGTCTCGTGGATACGGGCGAAGCTGCGAGTGATGATAGCAAGACCACCAAGGTGTCTAGGCTCCAGAGCAGCGTGCTCACGAGAGCTACCCTCACCGTAGTTCCAGTCACCAATGACAACCCACTTGATGCCACGAGCCTTGTAGTCACGGGCAGTAGCAGGGACGGCATCGTATGCACCAGTGAAAGCGTTCTTGACCTTGTTAGCCTCACCGTTTTCGGCGTTGACGGCACCAATGAGCATGTTGTTGGAGATGTTGTCAAGATGACCACGGTACTTCAACCATGGGCCAGCCATGGAGATGTGGTCAGTGGTGGTCTTGCCTTGGCACTTGATGAGGATAGGGATGTCGGTGGCATCCTTGCCATCCCAGGCCTGGAATCCCTGGAGGACCTGAAGACGGTCACTGGTGGGGGAGACCGCGACGTTGACAGTGGAGCGGTCCGCAGGAGGGGCCTGGTAGGTGTTACGGCCGGGGTCGTAGCCCTTAGCAGGGAGACCCTCACCGGTGGGAGGCTTGAGCTTGAACTCCTTGCCATCCTTGTCCTTCAGGGTATCGGTGAGAGGGTTGAACTTGAGGGTACCGGCGACAGTCATGGCAACGACAAGGTCGGGGGAGGTGACGAAGGAGTGAGTGGCGGGGTTGGCGTCGTTACGGCCAGTGAAGTTACGGTTGTAGGAGGAGATGATGGAGTTGGCCTCGCCCTTCTTAACATCCTTACGGTCCCACTGTCCAATGCAAGGACCACAGGCGTTGGCAAGGATGACACCACCGTACTCCTCGAGGGTCTGCAGCTGACCATCACGCTCGATAGTAGCGCGAATCTGCTCAGAACCGGGGGTAATGGTGAAGAGAGACTTGGACTTCAAGCCATGGTCAAGGGCATCACGGGCGATGGAGGCGGCACGAGACATGTCCTCATAGGAGGAGTTGGTGCAAGAGCCGATGAGACCGACCTTGAGCTCCTCAGGCCACTTGTTGGCCTCAACAGCCTCCTTGAACTTAGAGATGGGGGTAGCAAGATCGGGGGTGAAGGGACCGTTGATGTGAGGCTCCAGCTCAGAAAGGTTGAGCTCAATCAGCTGGTCGTACTCAGCACCCTCATCCTCACGAAGTTCCTTTGCGTAGGACCTAGCGAACTCGCCAATGTGCTGACGCTTGGTGGCCTTCAGGTAGTCGTACATGCGGTCATTGTAGGGGAACAGAGAGGTGGTAGCACCAATTTCAGCGCCCATGTTACAGATAGTACCCATACCGGTGCAAGAAAGAGAGTTGACACCAGGTCCGTGGTACTCAACGATAGCACCAGTACCACCCTTGACAGTGAGGAGGCCAGCAACCTTAAGGATGATATCTACACACAATCAATCAGCTTTTTCCCGTTTCACCTATAATAAAATCACCGTGGTGCAACTTACCCTTAGGAGTGGTCCATCCGGACAGCTCACCGGTGAGCTTGACACCAATGACCTTAGGAGCCTTAAGTTCCCAGGGGAGACCAGCCATCACATCGACGGCATCAGCACCACCAACACCAATGGCAGCCATACCAAGACCACCACCGTTAGGAGTGTGAGAGTCGGTACCGATCATCAGACCACCGGGGAAAGCGTAGTTCTCCAGAACGATCTGGTGAATGATACCAGAGCCGGGCTTCCAGAAACCAATGTTGTACTTGGCAGTAGCGGAGGCAAGGAAGTCGTAGACCTCCTTGTTGATCTCATTGGCACGAGCCAAATCCTTGTCACCTCCAACCTGAGCCTCAATCAAGTGGTCACAGTGGACGGTGGTAGGGGTAGCGACGGAGGGCATGCCAGCCGACATGAACTGAAGGATAGCCATCTGGGCGGTGGCATCCTGGCAAGCGACACGGTCGGGACGCAGCTTCAGGTAGGAAACACCACGCTCGATATCCTGCTCATGAGGGTTGTCAAGGTGAGAGTAGAGGATCTTCTCGGCGTACGTAAGAGGACGGCTCAGACGACGACGAACAATTTCCAAGTTCTCAGACATCTTCCTAAAAAGTTGCCACAACTGTTAGCCACGGCGTCAATGGACCATGATGGCACATTCATATAACAAGAGCTCCTGCTATGAAAAGTAAAAGGTGCTGCCATACTTGTAGTTGATGTAGTTGCCCTATTATGCGATACATTGTCAGCAAATTCCGGTTTCTATGTATGGTAACGCCCGCTCTCCCGATGTAGCCGAGGGTACAGTCTTCTCATTGCTCACCTTTTCAACGTTGGACATCTCGACCTTCTTGTCGAGAGGGTGTTCGCTGGCAGTGGCCAGACCCCGAGCCCCAAGGAACTATGAGAATAGGTTAGTTTCCAATTCGATACCCTTGTCATAAGGGTTCCAATTTCCCGCAGAAGCGAGAACAATCAACAAGGTGTTCTTACAAGGCGGGACTTGGGGGCCTGTGGAAGAGATTCATGTTAGTTCAAGACGCTTCAAGCGTAAATCAGCCGGAAAACCTAGCATCGAAGGGGAAACGATGCAGGTCCCGCGATGCTGGACAAAGCGATATACTGAGGACGACTTACCAGCGCACCCATGCGCGCGAGCCTTGTGGAGATCATTTTGAAAGCTCTCTATGCGAGGTGAGCAAGGCCGCAACACATCCAAGAGCTAAACAACAACAGCTAGCTTCAACAGTTGGAAGCAGCAAAGATGGAGTGGAGAGTAAAGAGAGAGAGGAAAGAGGGTCAGAAGAAGAGGGAAAATGGAGCAAATAAAAGGAAGCTCTGGTGTTTTTTCAGAGTGGGAAAGAATTCTTGCTTTACAGTAGCCATTACTGAACCGGCGAACAGGACCCGTAACCGCTTGTGACAATACAGGAGCCTTACGCATTCGGGACACCTGGGACCAAACTAAGCATGCGACCGGACACAAGGAAGTGGCTGGGCAACCCGCGATTGCCCCCCCCTTCTTTACCCTGTCGAGTACTTCAAAATTCGGCTTACCTACACGCATTCCTACTCCAGGACCCATAATGTCACCAACCGGAAACCTAAGGTTTCTCATTGATTCGAAAAGCGCTCACTCTCAATGGCCTCGACAAGTCTCCATGTGGCCTTTGGATACCTAGAATAGCTCTCTACCTTTAGACTAGTATCTACCTTAACGTTTACCCGCGTCCGGTTACATGGTAATAATACAAGCGCGGTCAGTGGACCAACGCATGTGAGCGGAGATCGTGGTAGACCAATCATACATGACTTATTACATCAAACTTGAGCTCCAGTAACTCGGAGTACATCATGGATGCAGCTTTTGACATATCGGGACACCCATCACTGTCGGCAGCTTCTATAGGGACCATAATGGATAGCGTAATGTGGCAAAGTGCAAAGATATCTAGATTCATTGCAGGATCAAGACGACCCTGCTAATTCGTTACTGCGGCAACTTGATTGGCCTCTGCCGTCTTATTTCTCCTAAAACGCAACTGGGCGATGCTGTTCCGGAGCAATGTGCCGAAAAAATGGAAACGTCATAAATTACAACCTGCGAAAGATGGATGTAACAGCGACCCCAGCCTGCTGACAGAGCCGAGTCAGAGCCGAGGCCTACCGATGGTCATCCTTCCCGCGGACCGGTGCCAAGCCAGCGGGCTTTTGGCCAATGAAGAGCGACATGTTTCACCAAATTCTTTTCACACAAAGAAAGGCGGAAATTTTGAGATTGTTGACCCGCTCTCGCAACAACTAAAGCTTTAGCATCGTTCCGTATATCGGTGATAAGACTTTGCGACGCCAAAAAAAAAGTACCTGCAGGCTGGTTCTGGTAGATAGGTATCCAAAATGGGCGCTTTGAGAAGAATTAAGACAAAGCGCAGGACAAGGTACTACAACCCTCAGCTATTGTCTACATCTTAGGGATTTGCGAAAAATATTCTGACTGGAGTGATATCTGCAGGGATTACGATCAGGTTCGAGCTGATATCGAATCCCCCAAACACCTTGCGCAATATAAAGCCACCAAGGACCCCGAGGACCTACCAGGACTTGGAAAACATTACTGCGTTGAGTGCTCAAAATGGTTTGAGAGTGAACACAACCTGGTTGCCCACACAAAGGGTAAAAACCATAAACGAAGGTCAGTAATAGACCCTGCAATTTGGCGCAAGCAATCGCACGCAATCTGAAGCTGACTCGAGCACATCCTGTGCATACAGAATTCGCCTCCTACGTGAAGAACCTCATACACAGAAAGTCGCTGAAGCCGCTGTGGGTTTAGGCACTGATAAGGGCCTGCGCTCTGAAGAAAATGTTGTTGACATGGAGGATTAAGTTTCTACGACTAGTACGCGATTGACGAGTGTCCGCAGCTATCGGATATACATTGCCAATATGAAGGAGGATATGTCTCTTGGACAGGCTGAACGAGAAGCAAGCGACAGAAAAAAAATTCATCCTTGAGGATTGATGTTGTCTTGAAGACAATGCTATTGGTTGCAAAGCTCAAATCCTTTCGCCCAATCAGCGATCGGCATGGTCACATGAAACACGTGAAACCACATGCGCCGAAAACCGCCAGAGTTTGGCGCCCGATTTACCGAGTACGCTGATTCCGTCTTGCGGTGACCCGACCGGAATCGCCGTTTCTCGGACATTCGTATATTGGGCTCCACTATATCGGCCGCTATTCAGTTAGGGCGAGTATTACTTACAAGTCGCAATACATGGACATAACTCAATATTCGTAGACGATCTGCTCCGGAGTATATCCCTATTTATGAAACTTGTGCATGTGTCTGATTCCATGGGTTGTCGAGATACACCATAAGCCACTCGTAGCTTGCCCACTATTATACACATTGCTTGATTAGTTGTAGCCCTGACCTGTATATGTGGGAAAACATACCTGGACAGCATTTACTATGAATGCCCTTACACTGCACACTCCTAACCCGCGATAGAAGGCCTTCAGCCCTTCTGTCCGATAGGTCTCCCTAGCGAGCTGAAAGCTGTTCAGCGCCCGTCTATCATTTTGAGGCCGCACCAGAGGCTGGTCTTCAGGACGTGTCCCGAGCCCCTGCGCCTGCAGTCTAGTTTTGATCATGTCCAGCGGATAAACTGAAGCCCATGTAGCTACTCCGGCAACACCACCGCAAAGAAGTACTTTCATTGCCGTCTGCTGTGCACCATCATCCTTAGAAGCTATGAGACGTTTGCAATACTCATAAGTCCAAAAACTATGACAAAATGAGTAAATAGTGCGCTCTAAGTAGAACATGCGGGGGGAAATCCGGGGAAGCATTGTGCGTACTAAAATCCATAGCCAATAGAGTCTCGAGCACAGGTTATCACTCCTCCGAAATAAAGGCCCCTCCAGCCAAGGGTCCTTACAATATCTTTGGTGACGGTCCAAGATGACACTCCCGGGCGTGTGTCAAGTTGCGTTCGGCATTTGATAAACTCAGTCGGAGACGACACAGTCCAGCTGGCCACTCCACCTGCAGCACCGGCAAGCCATAATTTATATAGTGAAATTCCTTGAGGATCTGTGGGGTCTGTCACGGAACTGTCCAAGAGCATCAATGACCGGTTATAGGCAACAAAAAGTATAGCATTTAGAGCCCCATATCCGAGAATTGGAGCCGCAGCACCTAATATGCAGGTAAGTTGATGCGTCTTGTCGGGGAACTTCGCAGTGGCCGGCTAACCTCGCACGAGAGAGCCGGTGCTCTCAAAGCGGCTCAATTGCTGGTGTGGCAATGTTGCAGCTGCATCTGTAGCACGACTGGCTTGCAATCGGACTTTGATAAGGTCTAGAGGATTTCCAATGATGATCCCGATGGCCCCACTAAGGTAGCCAGCCCAGAAGTCTGAGGACATGAGATCAAACTTCGACCTCTGAACTGTAGTCGGTAGTCTAAGGTTACTTCATTGCTTCCATTGATGCGAACTCGTCATCGTGGCGGGGTTCCATTGGTATCAACACGTGACAGCGTGACACTTTGGTGTTAGGGCAATCACAGGGAAGCGCGCCAAGAGGCGGCAACGCGTTGTTCATGAGTCTATGGAAGTGACATTGACTGCCAGACATCAGCCTACCTATTAGTACGTGTATCAGAAAGGCTGTCCGGATAGCATCGCTACCTTAAATGTAAGGGGGAAATTATTCAATCTCCTAATGCTATTCATCGCTAATTTCTCAAGGTATCGACCACGACCGAGTGTAAGGGAAGATGGCGGAAACACACCGTTATCCAAAACCCTCCAGACCCCGTCCTCAACGTCCATTGACCGCCTATCGAAACCATTCAAATGCCCTGGATCTGCTACACCCACACGGACGTCAGACAAGCCTGCGAGGAAACGAAGAAAGGTGAATTATGCGGGGGCAGATGAAACTGTGGACGATAATAGTGAAAAACCATACACCAACGAGGAACGTTTAGCACTCGCCACCAGAGATGTGAATAGGTTCCCTGTCTTCAAACCTAAAGATAAAGAGACAACGTTCAGACAACGATTCAAGATACCTTTAATCAATAAGGCGGTTGACAGCTATAATGGCGCTAGAGCAGCACCAACTTTGGGGATGCGACAAGGTGCTACATTTATTGTGAAACCTCTACATGATCCTAGCGGAGAATTCGCGATAGTGCTGTATGATCCGACTGTTGATGATATCGACGAGAACACTGAAACGAAGTCGCCAGATGATGGAAAGCCAGAAGAACAACAGCCCAAGTTGGACGCTCCCCTTGTGCATAAGAGTTTAGCAGACATACTTGGTCTCAAGAAGAAAGTTGAATCTGGTCCAAAAGTTCCTGTCGTGATAGATCCAAGGTTGGCAAAAGTTCTACGTCCACATCAAATTGAAGGTGTAAAGGTAACATGACGGTTCCAGTCAATACTCTCTTGTGATGTTAGACTAACTATAACTGTTCTTTAGTTTTTATACCGCTGCACAACCGGTATGGTCGATAAGAACGCACACGGTTGTATAATGGCGGATGGCATGGGACTAGGGAAAACGGTATGACCAATAGACCCTTCAGAGCAATAGTCTCGACTGACGGCGATAGCTTCAATGCATCTCATTGATGTGGACATTGCTCAAGCAGTCTCCTGAGGCAGGGAAGACCCTTATCCAGAAGTGTATCATTGCTTGTCCCTCAAGTCTGGTTGGCAACTGGGCCAATGAACTTGGTAAGTAGTGCGCCCTAAAGTTTTGAATGCCTATTAACAACCACAGTGAAATGGCTAGGTAAAGATGCCATCACTCCTTTTGCGGTGGACGGTAAAGCTTCGAAGACAGAACTCACATCTCAGATCAAACAATGGGCTATTGCTTCCGGTCGCGCCGTTGTACGACCTGTGCTCATTGTGTCCTACGAAACGCTCAGGATGTATGTTGAGGTATTGAAAGATAGTCCCATAGGGCTACTTCTTTGCGATGAAGGCCATCGGCTCAAAAATAAGGAAAGTTTAACATGGACTGCACTCAACAGTCTGAATGTACAACGTCGCGTTATCTTGTCGGGAACCCCTATTCAAAACGATCTTTCGGAATATTTCGCCCTGCTTAACTTTGCCAATCCAGATTTATTAGGGTCGCAGAATGAATTTCGGAAAAAGTTCGAATTACCTATTCTCAGAGGAAGGGATGCTGCAGGGTCGGACGAAGACAAAAAGAAAGGCGATGAATGCCTTGCTGAACTCTCAACCATCGTCAACAAATTCATTATCCGCCGAACAAATGATATATTGACGAAGTATCTGCCTGTCAAGTATGAGCATGTTGTCTTTTGCAACTTGTCCCAATTCCAACTCGACCTCTATAACCACTTCATTCAGAGCCCAGAGATTAGGAGCTTGCTCAAGGGCAAAGGAAGCCAACCCCTTAAGGCAATTGGCCTTTTGAAGAAGCTCTGCAACCACCCTGATCTACTTAACCTTTCCACCGACCTTCCCGGGTGTGAATTCGCATTCCCTGAGGACTATGTGCCACCTGAGGCAAGAGGGCGTGACCGCGATATCAAATCTTGGTATTCGGGGAAAATGATGGTTCTGGACCGAATGCTAGCACGCATACGCCAGGACACTAACGACAAAATTGTTCTCATTAGTAACTACACTCAGACACTTGACCTGTTCGAAAAGCTATGCAGGTCGAGGGGGTATGGCTCATTGAGGCTGGACGGTACTATGAATGTGAATAAGCGGCAAAAGCTTGTCGACAAGTTTAACAACCCGGACGGGGAAGAGTTTGTATTCCTCCTCAGCAGCAAAGCCGGTGGATGTGGCCTCAATTTAATAGGCGCCAATCGCCTCGTGCTTTTTGACCCAGATTGGAACCCAGCCGCTGATCAACAAGCATTGGCGCGAGTATGGCGTGATGGCCAGAAGAAAGACTGTTTTGTGTACCGCTTCATCGCGACTGGCTCAATTGAGGAGAAGATTTTCCAACGGCAATCTCATAAGCAATCACTGTCCTCATGCGTTGTGGATTCAGCGGAGGATGTTGAGCGGCATTTTTCTTTGGAGTCACTACGCGAATTGTTCCAATTCAAGCCAGAAACTCGAAGTGACACACATGACACCTTCAAGTGCAAGAGATGCAGACCAGATGGAACACAATTCATCAAGGCGCAGGCTATGTTGTATGGCGATACCAGCACCTGGAACCATCTTGTTAATGATGGCGAGAAGGGTGCCCTCAGCAAGATTCAAGACCTGCTGATGCGCCAGGAGACCGGGGAGAGAGATGTGTCCGCGGTATTTCAGTACATAAGTCACTGACCTATAATTCTTACAGGTATCTGTATTACATCGTCTAGCTGTTCATAGCAGTTGATGCTATCACAACCATGAGTTTGGGACAATTTAGGCAACCAGTACAGCTCAGCACAATATGATGTTTTTGTCCTTTTGCTATCATAGACTACATTAGCTCTGTGGTCATGAGTTTTGGGCGCCTATTATAATGTGGAGTTGCCATGATCACTTGAACAATGCTGATTGAGGTTATCGAGTCAATCTTTCATATTTTCAGATAATAATTTTATGATTACGCTAGCATCATATCGTTCATGGCAGTCTATGATCCATGGGGCTGATTGCATGATTTATTCTAATAAGGAGCACAGTACTCCGTATTCACTTCTATAATAGCGGTAAGTGTGATGAATATCTCTTTGTACCAGTACTGTGAGTACGTTGAGCAATGCAGATCACCTACCTACACAAGTCTCTATCCCGTTCCTTTGCAGATTGCTTTTTTTTTTTACCAATAGCTCAAGGCGAAAGAAATCCTATCCTGCACATGTGGATACCCTTTCTACCAGTCGACTATACAGCCAATGAGTGTTCACCATTCTCAATGGGATGTCCCTGTTCAGTTCAAGTCATGAGCTTAGGTCACATTAACGACGTTGGTCGTCGTGAACCCAGAGAGCAGCTTTCCGGGCTTCCGCGGCTGATGATTCGAACCACAGCTCGCTCAACAAGATTATTATTGGCGAAATCTTACGTAGGAATTATTGCTGAGCTGGCTGTTTGCTTACTTCCAAGATACGAGGCTTTCCAAAGGGATTCATAGGTGGAACGGACCGTATCCTGTTTTCCAGCAGAAGATACTATGCATCATATTCATGACCATTTTAATAAACACGAGGCAACGCCTGGCCTTGTCTTTGCATCCTGTTGAATTTTTTTTTTCGTGTCTGTCTCCCAAAGTCCATCGAGCGCACTCTGTACTTTTTTTACATTTTAGTTTTGCTTTTTGTCCTGCTGCGAAGAGTAAAATACAAGATATAGATGACTATCGATGTCCTCCTTGAAGTTGCCTACGGACATACAGGTATAGGTAGAATCCATGCTAAATACTATTGGGTCCTCGCTGCGTAGACCTTAATTTACTTATGCAGGCAGCATAGTTAAGCATCAGATATGTCTTATGCCTGTAGCAAGGAGTAGATCTTCACATATTTTTGTTGTCCCTGTTCAGCTTGGGCTACCACCAACCAAGCTTGAACTAGCCACATGTTTCCATAATAACCCAGATAGTGGATCGCTCGGGTTTCGTTCTTCTTATAGACTGATCAGGTCACTGGAGCTCATGTGCTCCCGTCATACTAACCTTGTCGACGATGGAATTTGAACAACCAAACAACCCAATGACCAAACAGAAAACATTATACGGCAGAATAAAAGCTAGTGACTCCCCAGAGCCAATTATCGACAAATAAAAAGTACCAGCCTACCTGGGGCAAGACATGTTCCAGTAAAGAGTTAAAGCAAGGGATAGACGCTAGGAGACAAATGCATTCCTAGCTCTGGTCCGTATTTCAGATGCGCCACAAACACTACATGTCAGATTGCCAAGTTCCAGGCCAGCTGATAATATAGCATACCAGACCCAATGTGTGATTCAAAATCACTAGCCTGACCCTCTTGTCTGACTTGAAGATCATATCATGTCTGCAGGGAAGTAGTGTATATAAAAACCTTTCGCCTCCGGGATATACATCGATCCCTAGAGACACTTTTCAAAGAAAAGACATTGATTATCTTCACCATGCGCTCTCTTGTCTTTGCAGCAGTTTCATGTCTCCCTGCCATCATTGCAGCGACAGATCCTCCTGATCTTGGTTTTGACAAACTCTGGTCCTTGGAAAACAATATCTGGACGAACTTCCTTTACCCAGCTAATCTGAAGCAAATCAACGCAACAGATGACTCTGTATTCACCAAAGATGTACGCTCAAACCCCAGCCTAAAGCCTCCTGCCTATGCATAGACACTAACAGGAACAAGGTCCAAGGACGTGTCGATATTACACGTACCTTCCCCGGCCGAGAACTGAACAACGAATACATTTTCGGCCTTTTCTCACAGCCAGAATCGATCAGTTTAACTGGTGTCGCAATCAATTACACTATCACACAGTTCGTCGCCAACCAGAACATGGCCTCGGCTACGACAGTGATCACTTTCAATTCGACTTCATTTGGTGTTCTTCTCCCGCTTACCGTTGACTCGTGGATGGCTTTCAATGAAGATGGCAAGGTCACCCAATACGATGCTACCTTCCGTTGGTTCGACTGGTTCGTTAAAACACTGTTCGACGCTGCGGCGGTGAAGTTCAATACGACGGATCCAGTTGTGGTTAAGAAAAATTTGACTGAGCTGCTGGCGGAGGCTATCTGCGAGACTAGCGACAAGTACTGCAAGGATAAAAATAAGCAGTATGATAATCACCAACATTGTAAGGATGTCTTGACGAAGGAGAAGAGGTTCGGGGACCCATATGAGCTGGGAAGAGATACCTTGCTTTGCCGGGAGGTGCACAAGCATATGGTGCAGTATCGACCGGATGAGCATTGCCCACATATCGGACCGAGTGGAGGAGATATGTGCGTAGATGACAAGTCTTACGTGCAGACAGTTCTAGAGTCATACTTCCCCCAGTCGTGGATTGCCAATGGTTATGGGGATGATAACATCTGGGTGAAGAAGTGAGGTCAGGGAGTTGACGAGAGAATTGTATCGGAGCTAGTTTAATTATTTAATGTATAGCGATCGAATTCGTGTTTCGATGCAGCAATTCAAAGTCCAGTATGAGTTATCCTCTTCTGAGATTTGTACACAATATATACTTCGCTTACTAATTATATAGGACAGACCTGTCGATTCTAAGGTCAGTCTTTGGCTTTATACTCTCTCGACTCTCCATGGCTTATCACTTCCTCGCCCAGAGTTACCTATAAAAGTAGCATTTTGATGGCTCTTTTGATTCACTCCAATCGCTTAGAAAGGATTCGACAGCATTAGATGAATGAATGAAGCCCGAAGCGATACAGAGCGAAGCACTTGAGGTGCGAATTAGCTTCACCCACAGGGAGTTAACGAGGCCACAGCCGATGAGAGAGTTTGTGATTCCAAAGTCATATAAATGCCGCAATGGAACGAACGTTTACACAGAAAATACCGCAAACTTGCGTGGCTCATGTATGCCAAGTACTGTAATTACCGCCGGTCGGTAAGATTGAATCCAACTACCTTGAGGGTATGGATTCGGCGATTGCGACAGATCCGCCGCAACTGGTGCTATTTCATAACCCTCGTCGCTTGCCTTGCTTCGCTAAATAATCTTCGTGAATGATACATTCCTCTTCATCTGCTGGTTGAAATATTTACTTTCCACCAGTTCTCCGTCCATCGCAAAAGAGGAAAGCAATTCCTCGGAATATCGAGCTGTGAAGTCATCATTTACTTCCGAACCTTTTTCCTCCGAACCCGGCGGTCCTCACGAGACAGCAGTTCCGCAGCAGCGTCACCACGATTATGATGGTTCCTTGAATAGGAGCAAAGTCCTCGCATTATCTTGGTCGCTGCGATATTTATTTCACCATCATGCTGCCCAGGGCAGCCCGGCCGCCATGCCTCCGTGTCCCCGGACACTTCGCACATCGCGGTCCCGCAGTCCCGCGCTCCACGCCGCGGATAGCTACACGGCATAGCATCCAGTTCAGAGTATTCTCGACGAGCAAAGGTCTATTGAACAAAAATGCTACTTCAGACCCTTCCTCGCCACCAAAGACACCCAGTTCCGGTTCTCCGCTCGCCCCTCAATCACCGGACCAGAAAACGAAGAATGCCCAGAATGCTGCGGGCACACCGAAGAGAGATCTTCTAAGCGAATCTATGGTGGGAAAGAAGGAACAAAGGAAGGCAGATTGGGCGATAATGAAGGAAATGGCCAAGTATCTCTGGCCTAAGGTAAGGCCTTGAGCGGCCGTCGTGGGTTGGAGAATGTTTGACATTAATTGGGATATCATAGGATGATTGGGGAACGAAGCTGCGTGTCGGAACCGCCCTGTCGTTACTGGTTGGAGCAAAGGTTGGTGATAATACTGCAGTCATCCTAGCTTTTGCAATTGGGGCTTACCTTGTGGGGTCTAGGTTCTCAACGTGAATGTGCCATTCTACTTCAAGAGCATTGTCGACTCGATGAATGTAGACTTTGCCGCAATGGGCGGGACAGCTTATACAGTTGCAGGCTCTATGATCATAGCTTGTAAGCGAAGCATACACATACAACGCAGTACCCCTGTCTAACGGCAGTCTTCCAGATGGTGTGACGAGGATTGGCGCTACACTTTTCCAAGAACTTCGAAATGCCGTATTCGCTAGCGTTGCGCAGAAGGCAATCCGCAGAGTTGCACGGAATGTATTCGAGCATCTATTACGACTAGACCTCAATTTCCACCTTAGCAGGCAAACCGGTGGCTTGACTCGGGCAATTGATCGCGGAACGAAAGGCATCAGCTTCCTACTGACATCGATGGTCTTCCACGTGGTTCCTACTGCTCTGGAGATATCTCTTGTGTGCGGAATATTGGTACAGCACAAGCGCACATAGTACGAGCCTGGGCTTTTGCTGACGTATTGACAGACATATCAGTATGGCGCGCAATTTGCTGCAATAACGGCTGCGACCATGGTAGCATACTCTGCTTTCACAATAATGACTACTGCATGGAGAACCAAGTTCCGGAAACAGGCCAATGCTGCGGATAACCGTGGTGCCACAGTAGCCGTGGATTCTCTGATCAACTACGAAGCTGTCAAGTACTTTAACAATGAGAAATTTGAGGTCGCACGGTATGATAAGGCGCTTAAAGCTTATGAAGACGCTTCTATCAAGGTGACGACGTCGTTGGCTTTTCTCAATTCCGGTCAGAACATGATCTTTTCAAGTGCGCTTGCCGGCATGATGTACCTCGCAGCAAATGGAGTCGCCAGTGGTTCGTTGACTGTTGGAGACCTGGTTATGGTCAATCAGCTTGTTTTCCAGCTGTCAGTTCCTCTGAACTTCCTTGGCTCTGTGTACCGTGAATTACGTCAGTCTTTGCTGGATATGGAGACCCTATTCAACCTACAGAAGGTCAATGTGAATATCACGGAAAAGCCGGATGCAAAACCTCTGCAGCTCCACCGCGGAGGCGAGATCAAGTTCGAGAATGTGACTTTTGGTTATCACCCTGACCGCCCTATTCTCAAGAATGCAAGCTTTACGATTCCTGCTGGCCAGAAGTTTGCTATCGTGGGACCCAGCGGCTGCGGCAAGTCGACCATCCTGAGATTACTGTTCCGGTACTATGATGTCCAAGAAGGCCGCATTCTTGTTGATGGTCAGGACGTGCGGGATGTGTCTCTCGAAAGCTTACGGAAAACCATTGGCGTTGTGCCCCAGGATACCCCTCTCTTCAATGACTCTATCGAACACAACATTCGCTACGGAAGAATTGACGCTACTGATGAAGAAGTGCGCAAGGCTGCACAACGGGCGCACATCCACGAACTGATTGAGAAGCTACCGGAAGGATATAAGACCGCTGTTGGTGAACGAGGAATGATGATATCCGGCGGTGAAAAGCAACGATTAGCTATCTCACGACTGATATTGAAGGACCCAGAGCTCCTGTTTTTCGATGAAGCTGTAAGTCCTTGTTCTGGATTATCCTATGCCTGACGAGTAATTAACTGACCAATACAGACATCGGCTCTCGACACATACACGGAACAGGCTTTGTTACAGAACATTAACAGCATTCTCAAAGACAAGGCGCGCACAAGCGTCTTTGTGGCTCATCGATTGCGAACGATCTGTGACAGCGACCAAATTCTTGTGCTGAAGGAGGGCCGTGTGGCAGAAACAGGGTCACATCGTGAACTTCTTGAGCTTGATGGCATCTATGCTGAACTTTGGAACGGTAAGGAGCCCGTCATTCGCCGCTGTTGGGTCCACTGAACCGAAAGCTAACATATCACCTGCACTATATAGCCCAGGAAATGTCTTTCGCTGAAAATACAGAGACTGAAGGTAACGCCGAGCTTGAGGAAGGTGCTGGGCAAGGGGCGCTGCCAGAATCTAGACAAAAGTGAGCCGATTAGAAAGCTAGACTCGGAAGTTGGGTAGTTGCAGGTTCAATTTAACATAAATATATTTTTGACTCGAGGAAGGTTCTATGGCTATAGACAATTTAATTCTTGCAGACACCTTGAAGCCGTCCCAAGGTCACGTATGCTATACTTTCAGATGTCAGACTGTATCTATGCAGTACTACAACTTTCCTTGTCCTTGATGACGAAATACACCCGCATAATCAACGCTGCATTCGGTACCGTTCTTGGGAAAATAAAGGGTGAGACTAGGTCCAGTTCTATGTGGAGATCAAAGAGCAGTGCCGAATCAGCGACACGGCACCCAAGTCGATGGGACATCATAGTGCCGTACTCCGTCCCAAGCTCTCCATACTCCCAAGTGCATGGATGGTCCGAACGAACCCGGGAGGACCGGGGCATATGCCATGATTGAGCAAGCTTGGACTACTTACTCGAACGTTGTCTCGGATAGATTACCAAGGAACTAGAACGCGTTCAGGGGTGTTAGAGTGAGTCTAGTGAACATAATGGGACATAGTCGGCCGGTTAGTGCGGGATTAATATCAGATTATGAGCAGCGATTCGGGCCAACTGGCGGCCCGAGGACGGGGCCGACCCCTGGCTAGACCGGACATGGGCTAGTGGCGAACCCCAACCCACGTTTTTGCCCCTCTCGGTTCAGTGACCGTCCGCCAGGCGACGTACGGCCGGTCTTTCTAGACTCCCGTCAAAACTTCGCTTCTTCTGTGACCCATCTTCTTTTCTTTCCCTTTTTATCTTTTTGTCCTGTTTTCAACCCCCCCCCCTCCTTATCTTACTCATACGAGTTTTCTTTCTTTCTGTCTTTCTTTGTCTTGCGGTCGCACGCATCGTTTCTAGTGGCTTATTGACGCACCAACGTCATTCGTCGAACTACCCACATTCCCTCGCCCATCAGTCTTTTTGACGCTACACCAGCTATCTTTTCTGAACCACTCATTATTGAATTACTATTGGTTGCTATATCAAATTGGAGTGTTTGCCCGCCCGCCCACGGCTTGCTTCCCCCCAGAATTATTGATCCCGCTCTTTCGTTTCCCAACTTGGTTCTTCGCTTCTCTTCTCTTCTCTTTTCCTCTCTTCTCCATCCGGCAATTGGTCTCCGTCTCAAATTCCTGGTATCTGATACCTCTTATCACTCCTTTTTTATTTGTCTGTTATAGAACTCTACAATAGCTCCACCGGGTAAGACATTGTCGCCTTTGTTCGGTCTCTTTCTCTACACCGTTCTCCTGAGCATAACCGAATCAAACCACCGAGACGAACGTCGCCGTCATTGTTTCTCTTAGCTAACTCATATTGGCGACATTACTAGCGAAGCAACAAGCTCTTATCTACTACAATCATTATCTGTTACTGTTACCATTACCACTGTTCCCTCCCGAAACCAGCGACTACTTCCGTTTGCGGCGTTGCAATTCCTTGATCACCTGTCGAACCATCTCTGCATACCCACTCAGAATTCAATCCAATTGACTGTCTGATCAAGTGCTTGTGGAATACCAACGGGTCAGAAGTATTTCTTCGCAAACTTCACATACACAATGGGCCTCATTGAGAAGTTACAAGCAAGTATGTCTCCTACGCCATCTCGACCTCGACCTTGGATTCTCAGGGAGAACTGTTCGAATTATAGCCCCGTCGCTAACAGCTATCCTGCTTAGAAATCGAGCTTTATCGCCTAGAGCAGCGTTATGCTCGTCGCAAACACCGGAGCACATTCTCAGGTGTCCAGTACGTCGACGGTGAATATGTATACACCAACGGATCGAACTCGCCAGGGTCAGTCTCCAAACACTCCACAGGCAGTTACTGGAAATCCCCTACGTGGGGTGTATCATCAAGCGATTCGCGTTGTCGGTGACGAGCCCATTTAATTCGACGTTTTTCTGCGCTTGCTTTTGACTATATATCCTCGGCATTACGTTTCGTGTGGAGGATGTGACGACACTTCCGACCGTTATATGTCCCGCTATTCCATTCATGGTTGAGAAATGAACGAAAGATAAAAGTTCACGCTTTCTTCATCTGAAGGAGCGAACTGGACCGATCTGCTTCGATCTGAGACACAATCAGCAACCCTTGTTCCCCTTCGCACGGTCTGATTAGCCTTGCATGCTTGACCACGCCGAAACCTGTACAGTACCCCGCAGGACAGGCATGCGCATCCTTTTCTCAGTCTGACTGACGTCATGTCTACTTTGGCATTTCATTTTGGTATCACCGGAGTCTCTTTGGGTGTTCTAGTTAACGCTGTGTTGTCTTGTACGATCTTTTTCGATTCTTTTGACCTATCTTCTTCGACTCCAACTTACCTAGCATTGAGATTTTTTTTTGGTAAAGCAAAAGGAACTGGGCTATGGTAGATTTTTTTATTCTTTACTTTCTCTTGACTTGAGCGACTTGATTCTTAGCTTGTCTGAGCTTCCCTTCTATTCAAATACTTGGCCCTTCAACTGTACATACATTCTATACGCATTTCTTTGAGAATTCGAGAAAAAGATGCCAATGACCACTAAGTGATATATCTAAAGGTAGAGATGAAAAAGCGCTAGATTTAGATAACGGACATTTGTGATACCTCAGACAAATAGCCGCAAATCCTTCTCGAGAAACGCCGTAAAACAAGTACTATACACGGTGATAGACGAGGCAACCTCCGTGTAGCTACATCAGAAACAAGCACATATTATCACAAACAGCATCAACCTTCCAACAGAGCGACCCCAATTACCGTTTCGACTTCCTACTCCCTATACCAAGACGTCCCAAATTAGGAAGACTGGTTTTATGTCTATGCGCGGCACCCAGGATAGAACCACCTTTCTGGTTTCCAATATCAGCAGGACTCCGCCGTCCCTCGGCACTGGCTCCAAGACCTAGGCCTGTTCGCGGTGTATCTGGGAGGTTTGCCCGTTCCTTGTTCCGCGCTTGGTCTGCAGCAGAGAGGGCGGCAGCTAGCGAATGACCCTGGAAGCCGGCGACGCCGTCGTCGAAGGGACGTTCCCTTGCACGTAGTGCTCGGCGAGCCTTTTCCTGGACGGTTTTGAATTTATCGAGGAGTTCGACCCAGCGGATGGAGTTCTCTTCGCGTTTGTTGCGGCTGCCTGTCGAGCGATCGTAGGTGCTTGAGCCGGAGGCTGAGACCATCGTGGAACTGTGAGGATTTTGTTTTTGTCAGTATGGGAGTATTATAGGCTGGCTTTCATTCTTGTGGTGGGTTTCAAGTGTGCTCACAGTCGGGGTGTATGGAGAAGGCCAATGTTGCTAACGCTGTTTAAACGGTTCTTTAGAGCCGCGAAGGCAGAGCTCTGCGGAAGGAGCATGAGGACACCATAGAGGCATTTGTAGAGGTATGGATAACTTTCTGGTTCCAGCAGTTGAAGTCGGAGATCTACCAACAAATGAGCACCCATCAATAAGTGATACCGAAACAACCAGAAGGGCCAAAAAAGCAACAACAGCAACTTACAGGTGAAGACAGGTGACTCCAAAAGCTGGACCAGCTTATCAATTTGAATCAAATTATTGACAGTCATTTCGAGCTCGGCACTGAAATATTTGGTTAGGACATTTTAGCATGTATAGATATGCCCATACTGACAAGACTTGGAGAAGGTTGTAGGCCTGCTCATATGCTTGTGCAAGCAGACACAGTGAAAACGTGGAGACAGAGTTGTGGCACCAAGACCTAAATAAAGCCACAAAGAACATCTGGCCCTCCTATGCAGATTGTTAGTCACAACATCCAAGCGTGGGGTGAAGAGGGTCTGTTACTCTGGTGTCCAGGTTCCTTAGCCGTTTTCGCAGCCCAGAGAGCTCGGGCGCCGTAATCAGGTTATTGTTTAGATTCTGTACCATAATACTGGCGAATTCAATGTCCTAATATCGCAAAGAGGAGTTAGCATCTCTATCGGCTCTTTGTGCAAGGCAAACTGACCTCCTCCTTTTCAAGACAGTCGGCTAGAGTTCTGTAAATGCGCTCCGGGCTTAAATTCATACAAAGCTGGCGGATAATGAGGTTTCCGCGGACCTCTAGTAAATGCCTATCGGTGGAGAACAGTTGAAGGAGGTTCACCATGAACGACTTGAAATAGCTATCCTCGCTATTCCGCGATATCTGGGATAAGAGCTGGAGATCCTTCGTCACCACTGCCTCCGCTGGATCGGATAGTGTCTTAAGCAGAGCAGGAAACGTTCCATCGTTGAATGCCACCACCTTTTTGGGGGCCTTCCGATGCAGCATTATCAACCAGGAGAGGGCAGCTACCCTTGTGGCTTCGTTCTCGTTCAAAAACTGCAGTGTAAGCGAGTTGACAGCCGCAGCATAATCGAGATCAGCAGGCGGCACTGGTGTGGACATGACACTGCTCCGAGGCGTCGGTTCTTGCGTAGACTCCTGCGCCGATTGCTTCCTAGAGGCGGTTGCGGATACATCAGAGGGTTTGGTGTTTGGTGCAGATTCTCTCCTTTCAGTCTCTTTGTTAGGTGTAGATGCTAGTTTCGAAGATGATGACTGTCGTGTCTCATCCGATAATGTGTCTTCAGATAGAGACACAATATACTCTAGCAATGATGTGTTGACTCGGTTTGCGGCCTGCCGCACATGGTCCGAGCCACTGGACATAGCTGGAAGTACTTGGGTCAGAAGACGTGGAACGAAAGGAAGTATGTCTTCGGGGCTTATTTCGAAGAAACTATCGATCCATCGCAGCGCTGTCAACTGCATCTCTTCCTCTACTGGCGGTAAGTCTAGGGCCGTTAAGTAGAATCATGCTCGGAATATCTTACCATAAGATGTGTCAACGAAGCCCACCAAGATGCCTAGTATCATGGGGTAATCTATTTGGACATCTTGTCCTGGAATCCAATCTCCATCTGCATGCAAGCCGTCTTCATCAATTGTAGAGTCCACCTCAGAATCTTCTATAGCAACATCATTGGTTCCAGCTTCAGTTTCAGTCTCGGTTTCGGCAGCAGCCGTCTGATCGGTAGTTGTGCTAATGCTGTCACTCGTAGTTGATTGTCTATTCTCGCTTCCTTGTCCCTTGCGACTCTCTTCAATGCCTTTCTTGAGACGAGCGATTCTCTTGATTTCTGACAGGAACCTATCTAGCAGGTTTTGGGTGGCGACATTCACGTCTCTATTAGGGTCACCAAGGAATTTGACCAGACCTCCCAGAAATTCTGGTAAGTATGAAACAAGCTCAAGGTCAGGTATTGTGTCCAACAAAGTTAACCATGATACCAGGAACATCCGAGTGAATGGGCTGATAACATCAATTCGATCTTTGAGTAATGGTATAAACATTGGAAGAGAAAATGCCGTTGGAAGGTCAGGGTCTTCCAAAGCTTCCGGGTCTGTGTCTTGCTTCTCGGAAAGCTGCAAGACCGAGACATAAGATGCGGCGGACTCAGACACGATGTCTTTAACAAGTCTATCAAGGAGTTCTGCGCCATTTTTGACTGAAAGCTCCGAATCGGATGCCAACTAGGAATATATCAGTTGGGGAACAGGCAACAAGACTGGTGTGAGGACAGCGGGGAAATCTGATACTCAGCTCACTTACTTTACTCAACGCATCGAAAATTTCGTTGAAGAACAACAAAATCTCCCCCTTAGCAACTTTGGCAATGTTATACATGCTCTCACAAGCGTAGTACCTGACTCGCGCATCTTGGTCGGTGAAGCAAGCTAGCACTGGTTTTACAATTTCTTTCAGGTATGGCGCAACACCTTCCTAGTATCCTATTCTCAGCAACAACAAGAAAGATGCTGCATTTTCAGCATGCTCACCGATCCAAGCGCGATGGAGGCCGCAGCCAACCCGATCAAGCCACCATTTCTCGCATGAGGTTGATGTACTGCGTAGGCGTAGTCATGACATAGCTGCTCGACAATTCTTTGAATATTTTCATGTGCTCCTTTGAAAACGGCATCTCGAACAACTTTCTCTAACCTATATTATGGCCTCAGTCAGCACGTACTGCTCTGCATAGGCACTTTGACAGCTTTCATTCTTCTTACTCCAAGGCTCCCTGTTTCCTCCGATCATAGAGCTTATCATTTAGCAAACGCTGAATGGAGGAATCCATCGCTCAGAAAAGCATCCAGCGCAGAAAGTTACGTCACACGCGGGAGTAGATTAGTCGACGTTGATGATGCTCATGATGGAAAAGCGACGTCTGGCCGGGCGGTGGGTCAAGAGCTCTTAACTAGTTGTAGCTATTCGGGGCATGGGTCTCGGAATGAGTTAAACTTGTTGAAAGTTTCACAGAATGAATAGGAACGTCTTCTCAAACAATCAAAGAGGGGATACAAGAAAGGTGTGTTAACGCGCACGAAGATAGCCAGTCCCCTGTGAGCTGCTGCAGCAGTCAAGATATCAATGTGGGGATTTTAGTCGCAGTAGAAAAAACAGATGTGTTGGCAGCCATAAATGATGCCTTAACCTTAGCCTGAAGTGGGAACTGCGTTGTGACGTAAGGCTAATGAGTGGTTTACTCTCTGAATTTTATTTACTGGTCCCGGGGCCGTAAATTAGCAGTCGACAGTCCATTGTATCCGTACCTCTAACAATTGAATCTTACCGCTATCCTCTATCGTCACAGGCGCCAAGGCCAACCACCAAACGCTTTCCCCGATCAGGAACCAAAGAATTTACGATACAGTCTTTGGTACCGCTGCGGAGAACTTGAACCTGCGGGCAAAAGACATACAATCTCAATCCTTTCCCCCTCCTCCCACACCTCTTCCGGTCCATTTCCTCATTCCTCAGGCATGACAATGAGTCAACCTTTGGGACGAGGTGTACGGGTTGTGTCCTGGACCCGAGTCCTCCCTCCGCGAGCGCGACAAGGGCCATCACTGTATCGCGCAGGGCAGACGAGATGCCTTCAGATTCGCGCCGCCGCGGCGGAACAGCCATCTTCGGCCAACGGAAACAGTCTGCCTGTGGTCGGCACTCCTAACTCAGCTGAGTCTGCCGGTATGTAATTTTACTTCTATAATTCCAGGGCCGGTACAAGAGGTGCTTGTCCGGCGATTTGAACAAAGGACTCCTGCTGATGGTTTAACACAATCAGATGCGCGATTCGACGTTATCGGCGCTCCATACTCCTTATTGTCCGTCTCTCTATCCGCTTCGCAGAATCTCTTCACCCGACGAGGAACATTGGTGGGGCTGAGCGGGAAAGCCGATAATGTATGGCATAGTTCCACGTTTTGCGATTCGATATTCTACGATAGGTCTATTGACGGTCACTGGTGCCTTATCAGGTGGTTTCTACGTTGAGCGTTCTCGAACCATTCCGGAGAGCAGTTGTCGGTGTGCCATTTCTCTACCAGAAGGTTCGCTTGGCCCTTTCCACATCAGCAATGGGAATGCGAAACTGACACCTGTGTAGGTCTCGTCGGCTAGCCCGGTAACTGCCTTGGTTTCTGTTCGGTCGCCTACCACGTCCTTCGCTGTTGTACACCTGGATGGTTCCGTGGATTGGATGGTGGCACAGAGACGTGCGTTGCTTGCCTGGACGGGCCGTTCTCTTTCTATCAAACCGACAATCAACACAAGCCTGGTATGTTAATCCAATAGGGCTGTCGTCAATTGAAAAGCGAAGCTGACTTGCGCAGAGCGTGTCTCACTGGGGTAGCTCCGAAGTGACTGGCAGAGGGTTGCTAGCATTAGTTGGTACGGGTCAGTTATACCAGGTCGAGGTAAAGGCCGGAGAGCAATACATCGTCCACCCAAGGTATGGTTGCATATATTCATTGATGCCACTACTTCGAAGCATGTTAACACAGTCAAGCAATGTCGTGGCTTACACAATGACAAACAACCCCCCTCGTCCTTACCGCTTCAAATCCACAAGCTTGAAATTCCAGGTCCCAGGTCTTAAGGGCTTGCCGAGCTTTATCCAAGATTCAAAGTTCGTTCGGGATATGTCGGGTTCCGATACATGGAAAACCGCAATGAATATCTTCCATAAAATTCGTACTTGGTCTCGGATGACCATCTGGGGAGACAGGGTATGGCTTCCATGCTGATTTGAATGGTAAAGCGGTGCTAATGTTGCTTGCTACTAGCTCTTCCTGCAATTCGATGGCCCCGCGACTATTCTCTTACAAACGCGTGGTCCCCGTATCAATGAAGTCCTCACCTCGCACGAAGTTAATGAGATTGCAAGCGCCCCGAGAGGACTAACTATTGGACCTGCAAAGCCCACAGAGGAAAAGAAATCGTCTGCCGACGAGGAGCATAGGAAGGCAGCTGAGGAGGCCGCCAATGCTGCCCCCGCGCCCACAAGGACCGTTGAACAATTAGAACAGGAGGTCAGAGGATCAGCTCAAAGCATTGCCACTCTTACGAAGGAAGGCAAAGTTATCTTTGAGAAACCTGGCCAACAAAACTAAAGTGTAATGTTTGACATCAACCGTTTCAGTTGGTGCATGATAAGGCGCTCTCATTTTAAAATTTCCTATTGCAGGCTGAATGTATTATAGATAGCATACTCCGCGTTTCAACATGAGCTTTTTTTTTTTCCCTTCCCTCACTGGGCATAGAAACCATCCTCATGCTATGTTTCTCTACACAGTCAACCATCTGGCCTTACCGATCTTCTGGGGACAAAACCGTGGGCTTGTTTCTGCAATAGCCCGGAGAGTCATATATAGTATGTCAACTGGTAGGGCAGCGTTGAATGAGCAAACCTGCAGGGGCTACGGCTCCCTTCGTTCGGCTGCTTTCTCCGGTGTCAGCTGTTCTAGCCCTATACTTGCGCTAGACAATGTAACCCAATAACGTCAAGACTTGAAAATCCATCCCTTGATTCAGAGCCAAGTTTTTGAGTGCCACGGTTACCAGTGGAATATTAAGACCTGAGGAATGTGAATCTAATGTTATGGAAAACAAACGTGTAATTGACTCCCCGGCCGAAAGAATCCTACTCGAGACCCCAATTTATCCATCGACAGTTCGATCCAAGCACAGCTGGATTCTCTTTTGAATTCTGCTCTGTCAATCTGTGTGTCCTCAATTAACTAACATCTTTCAAGCAGAACCCAGATCTATAGGTTGTACTCTCTTCCTTCAGCTGGTCGGTATCATACACATTTGTTAGAGTCCTATGAGTCGCATAACTTAATTTTAATCATTACTGCGCCCTCACAGAACCCGGTCGCTCACTCCGGTTACAGGCCGCTAAACTATATAGTTGACCAACATGCCGGCAACTCCAGAGATACAACACTCTGCTGAAAGCATCGTTACCGAAAGTATAGAACCATCTCCATCAGCAACGCCTGCCTTTTCTTCGAGTGCCCATCTAAACCCAGAAGACGCGAAGCCAAAACATCCACATGAGGATATCCAGCCGGGTCCATACACAATTTTGGAAGATGAGTCTAGTAAAACCGGGGATCCAGAGAAATCAGGCTCGACTACCCAGTCTGCGCCAGCTAGAGCCCCAAATCCACCCCCAGATGGTGGCTTCAAGGCATGGATGGTTGTGCTGGGCGCTTTCTGTGGGTTGTTCGTCAGTTTTGGGTGGATCAATTGTGAGTATATTTTGGGCTTTGTACCCTTAAATGTTTGTTGGGCCTTGAGCTCGATTTGGGTTATGCTGACGCCAGGGTTTGTAGGTATCGGTGTCTTCCTGGACTACTATAAAACCCATCAGCTACAGGACTTGCCAACCAGCACAGTAACGTGGATCACTTCGTTAGAAATCTTCATGATGTTTTTTGGGGTGCGTACACCAAGTTCCGGTATCAGTCGAAGCGAGACATTGACGGTTGTATCTCCAAACAGGGTCCCATCGTAGGAGTATTCTTCGACAACTTCGGTCCCCGCTGGATTATGATTGCTGGCACATTCTTCCACGTCTTCGGGCTGATGATGGTATCCATCTCAAAAGAATACTATCAATTCATTCTCGCGCAAGGTGTCTGCAGCCCCATCGGGACAAGTGCCATCTTTCACGGCTGCCTCACCTCCGTGAGCACCTGGTTTGGGCGACGTCGTGCCCTGGCCCTGGGTGTGACAACCTGCGGCTCAAGCGTCGGAGGGGTAATATTCCCTATCATGGTGGCTCGACTCATCCCCATAGTAGGATTTGGCTGGACAATGCGGATCTGCGGATTCCTCGGTCTAGGGCTCCTAGTTATTGCCAACATCACGGTACAATCGAGGCTACAACATCACCGGAAACCTTTTCGACCATTGGATTTTGTTCGTCCGCTCCGCGAGCTGCCTTTCCTGCTTACCACAGCCGGGACCTTTTTTGTATACTGGGGCTTGTTCCTGCCGTTCGCTTTCATCCCAACTCAAGCCGAACGGTACGGCATGTCGGCCTATCTGGCATCGTACTTGATCCCGATTCTTAACGCAGCCAGGTTCGTATTTCCCATATCTATATCACATAATAATATGCTAATGAACTGCACAGTATCCTCGGCCGTCTTGTGCCGCCCTATCTGGCTGATCTTTTCGGGAGGTTCAACCTAATGATCCTCACGTCCCTATTCTCAGTCATTATCGTTCTCGCTATTTGGCTTCCATCTCGAAGTAACGCCCCCGCCATCGTGTTTACTTCTCTTTACGGTTTCAGCTCAGGTGCTGCCGTCTCCCTTGCGCCAGCGCTGGTCGCTCAGATCTCGGACATGCGTGAGATTGGCGTTCGTAGTGGGACTTATTTCTGCATCGTATCTTTTGCTGCTTTGACAGGCATGCCAATTGCAGGTGCTTTATTGCCTGATCCCTTACATGGGTCGTACTTGAAGTTGGAGATTTTCTGTGGTGTGGTAATGTTCGGCGGAGTTTTGTTTTATCTCTTAGCTAGGGGAAGAATTAGCGGTTGGGGACTTTTGCATAAAGTCTAAGAAATTAGTAGCGGGTATTGATTGTTTGGGGTTTTGGTATATACGTCTTAATTAAGGTAATGTAATGTTTACGGGTTAGTGAGTCTATGGTGCAGAAAATATTGGGGATAATGAATGGTATTCTAATAAGGCAGAACACGCTGGGAGTATATCCAAGGAAATGCAAAGTACAACATCAGACAACATCTCAACCAACCAACACCGTAACACCTTCGCTGAATGAATAATAAAACAAATATATGCATGGCCCATGTGAGTTGCACCTGCAATGGTGCAAAGCTTGCAATGCAAGATGAGAGATCCAATATGCAATGTGCAGGTTGTTCAATATGCTTGTGATATCCCAACACTCCACAGATGCAGATATCAACTTCTATATGTTATGTATGTGCTTTATGCCAATACTCCATTTCTCATGCTTTCAACAGTCTTGACGCCGACTCCTCTTAGTGTGCTCAGTTCGGAAAGACTGTTAATCTGGACTTGTCTATCGTCGTCCTGCTCCTCTAGGTGCTGGTCCATTTCGCAGAGACAGTCGACTATAGCTTCAGCTTTCTTCACGCCGACACCTTTCAATAACTTAATTTGGCTCACGTCGCGAGAGTTGATTATCGATAGGAGGTGGATTGTCCGGGGTGAAGGGGCCTCGTAGCAGTCGACGCTAGACCCTTCATCTGACGGAGAACTAGTTTTGGTGCGCTTCTTGCGCCTCGGGTGCGTAAGTTCTTCGATATCGTCGTCGCTGGGTTCCTCGAGCCCATCTTCGGGGTTGTACTCGCCATCCGAATCCTCAGCTTGACGCTTCAAACTCGTTCCCGCGGGCTGCTTCTTGATTGAAAGGAGGCTTCCGAACTCCCTCTTGGATGCTGTGAGAGTGTGATTGCCAGTTGTGTCTGGATCTGGACAGGACCTGCTTTGGACCCGCTGCTTCAAAGTGTTGATCTTCCTTGCGAGCTTTTCGTTGTCTGGGAAGAAAGGAAGCGCGAGCTGATACATCTTCAGTGCGAAGCTATCCTCGCCACGTGCCTGGTGCTGCTTTGCCATGAGCAAGAATGACAATCCTTCGGCCCTTGCGTCTTCCGTGCCTTCGATGCGCTGCTCTAGCATTTCCAAGCGCTTTTGTACTTGTTCATTTAACTCACGGACCTGCGTTTGCCTTGACTTTTCACTGACAGCCCTTACAGCCAGAATCTCCTCTACCTTCTTCTCAACCATCTCCTCAATCTTGGCAGCTGATATATCTTCATAGTGTTTTTGTGGCTGAAGGGGCTGCGCGATGCGGCTGGGTTTTAACAAGCGGTGGTTAGAATCTAAGGACGTACGCTTTGGTGGCTCAGGTTTTCTGAATTGAGTGGAATCCCTAGACCGAGGTTTGTCAGAGTAGACGTGGAACGCCTTGACTGGCTTCTCCCCAGGCTTTGACGTATCCTTGTCTTTGTTGGCAAGCGCTGTAAGGTTGACATTGGCAGTAGCCGTCAGTGGACGCAGAGGCTGCCTCTGGGCAGTCACTGAAGGACGCGCTGCTGGTCTCGGAGGCCCTTTGAACATCGGCTCGTTCTCCACCTCACGAACCTCAATCTTCTTTGTGCGATTGGCAAAGTTCAACGAGCTAATGGTGTCCAAGTGATAAGATTTGATGGGTGCGAGGTTGAGAATCATCACAGTCAATCCATTGTTCTGACCCAGGGAAAGGATTCTTGTCATCTTTGACTCTCTGTAAGGAATCCTATGGTGTTTCTTGCTTATGGCTTCTACACACTGTGCCAGAACAAAGAGACTCTTGTTAATGCTCGCTGACTCAACCATGCGCTCTTTATCGTTGTCTGTTCGACGATTATCCTCTGAACCAGCTAAGTCAATGGCAGAAGCTGTGCTGATCCGAGTCTGGCCACCAGAGCTGACTGCTACTTTGACGCAAAGAATAGCATGAGACCGCGACGAATGGGCATTTAACTATGAACGAAGTCAGTCACGTGGCTCAGGCCTGCAGGATTCGAAGGTTTACTAACCTTTGTTGCAGATGTAGACCTATTGGTGTTGGCCTGATCATAAAGGCTCTCAAACTCCTTCAGGCTTGTACATGGCCTTTCCGTCAGGCCTACAACCACTGTCTTTCCTCCATTGTCACGCAAAGGTAGTCCTGCGAGCGTTCTCTTCTCTGGGGGTTCAAACAAATCGAAGACCTTGTCATTGTAGATCTCGTAGTAGCTCAAGGAAACATTCACCGTCGACTCGCCGTCACCATCCTTTTCAAGCTTCCGGCTGCGCCTATATATGCTGCTTAAAAGACGGGGAATGACGCCTCTGTCAGCCAGGCTTTTACCGCCCCGCATCGTGTGTGTTTTCCCGGTACCCGTGACTCCGTAGGCGAACAAGGTGACATCGAAACCGTTGAATAAATGCTTAACCGTAGGAGCAACTGTCCGTTCTGGTTAGTATACCGTCACCATCCCAGACACAACGAAGTATGGCACCAACCCTCGGCATCGAAGAGCTCCTGCTGTGTAGAATCCGCATCGTAGACAGCATTGAATTGAAAAGAGTATTCCTCGTTCTCATTTTTAGGGTTTGGAATCCGTACAATAGTATCTCGATCCCGCAATGCCGCCAGCTTCTTTTCCTGGGGGCTCTGTTTCTCGGTCTTTCTAGGGGCGGCTTGAGTTGTAGACCCCGTACGGAGGATAATATCCAATTCCCGCTCGGACTTCAGGAGTGGCCTCACACGTGCAACGACCCGGACACTCATCTTGTACGTCGTCTGAAACTATCAAGAAGGAGATCTCTTCCAGTCCGAATACGTTTCTGTCGTATCGAAAATGGACGTCTGCCGTCTTTTCGTCTTTTCGCACCGTTGGCAAAGTTCCTGTCGCACTATACCTGCTGCATAGGAGGCAGATGCACACGATCTAAACAAGAGTGAGGGACAATGAACCGCTCCACCTTGTGCGTCAGGGAGCTGTCTCTCAATTTTGAACTTAGCAAAAATACAATGTAAGTCCTTTTTGCATTGGCGCCGTTATGCCAGAAAACAAACAACAAAAATCAGTTATACTAATTCAATGAAACAAATAAAAAAAAAAAACAGAAACCAACCACCACAACCGATCAATGGCATGAGCTGATGTTGGAGACAGAAGAGGCTCTCGTGTGACAAGGATACTTAGCTTGGTTTTGGTGCGATTGGCAGCGGTCAACGCTGTTGGCACGGCAACCTCTGTCAAAACCTCCCCCAGGCATTCCACGTCAAGCTATGGGGCTTCGTTTGGAGTGGTTATGATAAAAACACTAATTAATACTATCATGTATAAGAACTGGTTTGAGTAACTAGTTAATCATTCTGTGTTAGCTGGAATATCAAGCATTTCTTATACACGATAGTATTAATTAGTGTTTGCAAGTTATATATATCGGTTACATACACCTGTACTGATATGAGATAGATCAGATCTCATGATAAAGGTATACAGAGAAACAACCCAGTAAAGCGAATAAGAACCCAGAGCTCATTCTTATCTAATGTGATTGAAAGGCTAGTATTCATTAATCTTATCTGTACCCTGACAGTATTGCCATTTACACTCCTTGAAGTATGAGATCATAACTGGAATGCGAGCGAAGTTCTGTGATCTGCTTGATGTCTTTATTCCAACCAGTTGAGTAGTAAAAGTCTATCTAACAGTATACTTCATGAAAACAGCAACCTTCGAAGTTCCATAATATGCCTTTTCGATCTCGCCATAGAAAGTGTTCTCTATAACATAGAGGAGTATATACCATCAGCCAACCTCAGGCAGTGAGGTCGGTTAGCATGCGGGGCGCTGATTGGCCGATCGGGGAGCAGCCGCCGCAAAGGCCACCGTACACCACCATCGCCAGTTCGACGCCGTTGTCATTCCGCTCCCACAGCTACCCCAACCTTCTCAAGGACACGTCGACTGAACCCGAGTGCGGCGAACTCGTGTGGCCTTGTTATCTTCTCAATTTATATGGTTGGACCGTTGACGAATTTTGGTTGTTAGTACGCAGATTGCCCTGGATCATTCATTCTCCTGTTTAAGAGCAGTGTGTTGACCGCCAACCTAGTGAGCCTGTGACGATTGCGCGACGTTAACATATACTCCGGTTAACCCCTACACGACTCCACGGAGATAATAATCCATCAGTTACCTACTACGGCATATCGAAATAACCATTCATGGCCGCACCACAAGGGGGTTACCCTCCCCAGGAAGGGTATGGTCAACCTGCCGGATATGAGTCTCCTTCACAGCAAGCTGCGGGGCTAGCCCCTACTCCGGCTCAACATGGAGGTAAAAAGAAACGAGCATATGCCGGGGAAGCCTTCGAGTTTGGGTCCGGTGCCAATGCTGGCCTAGGAGGTCAACTGCCGGCTGGTGGTACCTACGGAGGATACCCAGCTCAGCCACAAGCCGCGGGATATCAGCAACCCGTGTACGGGGCGGATCCTACTCAGATGCAAGCAGCTGCTCAAGGATATGCTGCCCCTGCAGCGCCCGCAGTCGCTCAGATGACCCAACAATTTGGTGCGATGGGGGTAACCGATCCGCATCTGATGCCGCCGCAGCCCGTTCCCCAGGCCGCCCAGGCCCCGCGACCTGTTCTTAACCATCTTTACCCAACAGACCTCCTCACACAACCATTCAATGTCGCGGAACTTGACTATCCTCCACCTCCGATTGTTTTACCCCAAGGAGTATGTACTGGAATTGGAGAAGTGTTAGTATCGGTGCTGCCAGTTACTGACTCTCTATTAGACTAGCGTTTATCCCTCCCCTACTGCAAACTGCCCCCCTAAATATGTCCGGTCAACACTCAACGCTGTTCCCACCACTCACTCTCTCCTGAAGAAGTCCAAGCTGCCTTTCGCTCTTGTCATCCAGCCATACGGAGCGCTCCATGATGCAGAAGACCCAGTCCCAGTGATCCCAGACCAAGTCATCTCTCGTTGTCGCCGTTGCCGATCCTACATTAATCCCTTCGTGACATTCCTTGATCATGGGCATCGCTGGCGTTGCAACATGTGCAATCTGACAAACGACGTACCCCAGGCCTTTGATTGGGACACAACGCTGCAACGACCGGCGGATAGGGCATTGCGACCTGACCTCAACCATGCGGTTGTTGAGTTCGTTGCGCCGCAGGAGTACATGGTGCGCCCCCCGCAGCCACTCGTCTACCTTTTCTTGATCGACGTTAGTTATGCGTCTGTCACCAACGGTCTCTTGGCTACCAGTGCTCGGTGCATCAAGGAAACTCTCGAACGCATTCCTAATGCAGACCGTCGGACGCGACTTGGTTTCATAGCGGTCGACTCCAGTCTCCACTATTTCAGTATCCCGCGCGATGGCTCAGAGAGCTCGGACCCAAGGATGCTTGTTGTCAGTGATTTGGACGAGCCGTTCCTCCCTATCCCTGGTGACTTACTAGTAACTCTAAGTGAATGCCGTGAAAACATTGAAACGTTCCTGGATAAACTGCAGGAGATGTTCCAGAACACACAGAACAATGGTTGTGCAATGGGATCGGCACTGCGTGCTGGTTACAAGTTGATCGCCCCTGTTGGAGGCAAGATGACCGTTCTTAGCTCCTCTCTTCCTAACATTGGACATGGCGCCTTGACCATGAGAGAGGACAAGAAGGTTTTAGGCACCAGCAAGGAGAGCGGTCTTTTGCAGACCGCAAACAGCTTCTACAAGAGCTTTGCTGTGGAGTGTTCGAAGGCCCAGGTCTCTGTAGATATGTTCCTCTTCTCTTCTCAGTACCAGGACGTGGCGTCTCTTAGCAACCTGCCAAGATATACTGGCGGTCAGACGTACTTCTACCCTGGGTGGAACGCTGCACGGGGAGAGGATGCGATCAAGTTCGCACGGGAGTTCTCTGAATACCTCTCGTCGGAGATCGGCCTGGAGGCTGTCCTCCGTGTCCGTGCTACGACCGGTTTGCGCATGAGCACTTTTTACGGTAACTTTTTCAATCGCAGTTCCGACCTCTGCGCTTTCCCTGCTTTCCCCCGCGACCAGGCCTATGTTGTTGAAGTTGCCATTGATGAGACTGTTACAAAACCTGTTGTTTGCATGCAGACCGCTGTACTTCATACTACATGCAATGGCGAGAGGAGAATTCGGGTCTTGACTCTGGCGCTTCCCACTACTCAGAGCCTTGCAGATGTCTATGCATCGGCAGACCAGCAGGCAATCACTACTTACTTTAGCCATAAGGCTGTCGAACGGGCTCTCGGAAGCGGCTTGGAGCCTGCCCGAGAAGCCCTGCAGGCCAAGGCCGTGGAGCTTCTGGCAACCTACCGAAAGGAGCTTGCTGGTGGAAGTGTGAGCGGCGGCGGCCTACAGTTCCCTGCTAACCTGAGAGGACTCCCTGTTCTTTTCCTCGCACTGATCAAGAATGTAGGAGTCTTTATTGTCCCCCACCATCCCCTCGTTTTGGCACTGACTAACGTGGTGACGTAGCTTGGCCTTCGGAAATCTGCACAAATTCCGACTGATATGCGCTCCGCGGCGCTCTGCTTGCTCTCGACGCTTCCCCTCCCCCTTCTCATCCAATATATCTACCCGAAGATGTACTCTCTGCACGACATGCCGGATAATGCTGGCCTGCCAGATGAGCAGACGGGCGAGATTGTTCTTCCCCCACCAGTGAACCTGTCTTCTGAGCGGGTCGTCCCATACGGTCTCTACCTTATTGACGATGGTCAGACACAGTTCCTCTGGGTGGGCCGTGATGCTGTGCCACAGCTCATTGTTGATGTCTTTGGCCTGCCAGACAAGTCGCAACTTCGTGTGGGCAAGCAGAACCTTCCTGACCTGGATAATGACATGAACCAGCGCGTGCGGGCGGTCATTGAGAAGAGCCGGGATCACCGGTCAAAGGGCTGCGGCAGTATTGTGGTGCCACATCTGTACGTGGTCAAGGAGGATGGAGAGCCCGGTCTCCGACTGTGGGCACAGACGATGCTCGTGGAGGACCGAGCCGACCAGGGCGTCAGTCTTGTGCAATGGATGGGCAACTTACAGGAAAAGGTTTGACCCCGTTTCCTAGGCTCTCATTCTTTCATTTTTCTCCTGTACCTGTCACCCAAACCTGTGACCTGCCAAGTCATTAGGCTGACGAGGATGAACACGCCGACAGGTTGTGCAGTAATGGTAGCTTTCACAAGTTTTGGTAAATTATATGCAAGAGATATCAATATATTCCTCATCTGCCTGGACTCTCTGTACTACTATTTCTGCTTACTTCGGGTTATTGCTAGCGAGGTATTTGAGTGTTCTCCGTATGTAACTGCATAGACCGTTATCTTCTGTAGGATGCGTTACTCGCACTTCTTCTATTTTTGAAAAAAAGAAAGAAAAAAAAAGGGAAAAAAAAGGAGGGAAATCCTGCGGCTGGAACCATTGCAACTAGAGCATATCCTTCATGCAATGCTCAGAATCTGTCTCATGGGAAAAAGCGTGCATGAGCCCCGAGCGTCTGTCAGGCCGATCATGCACAGTAGACTTTAGATCACAGCTTAGCATGTCAACTCAGTCGACAAGGCTGTGTGCCGCAGAGCGAATCAGAGGCGAGAATGGGGACGGCGTTGGCGATACGACGAGGGAGAATGCCAAGATAGTCGGGAGATTAGACAACAAAAGGAGAGACGGAGATGCAGTGAACTTGTGACGACTGTGATGATGAGCAGTAGCGCGAGGTGAAGGTTGACAACGGCACTGCCCCCTCTCCACTAGACCAACACTTGAGACGTGGACTAAACTCCATCAGGAGGCAGTTGGCGCTGGTGGCGGGTTACCTGGTGGTGGATGGCATTGAAACACTGGCCGGGATGTAGTAAGTTTTTGGGAGGGGAGACCCATCCCAAGGGAAATTGACCGTCGTTTGGGAGGATGATCCATATGGCTGCTCAACAAATCCTGTCTTGGTTTCCGTGATACCATAATTTAAGAGCAAAATTAACTGAAAGAGGCGGTAGATTAGGAGCGAGAGAGATACCGGACCTTGAGATTGCCCATGCTGGAAGGAAAGTAGAACATCCATGATCCATAGGGCGTGGCGGGTACTATCCTCTAGGTATCATACAAGTCTTCTGTTGTCGATACCACTTGGTATAAGAGGCACCTGGCTCAGTATGGGTTCCTGAGTAGTTTCCCTCCCCAATACGTGGCTGTTACAGGATTGGTAACGTTCTGGATGATTTTTGGTCACTAAGTGTTGACTAGTAGCAACTAGTTGACCCCGTAGTTCAGTGTCTTGTCTTTGTACCAGAGACATATTGGATTTCATGGATGTATTAGGTACCTAGAAAGTACGATACCCTATAGTATAGGTCTGGGTTATGGATCACATACTAAATACGTACATTATCCGCCGCCCCTCCCCGTGATCCATCATTTAACCCCCCCCAAAAAAGTAGAAGACGTTCTCCATCCTTTTTCGATTCGTATTTCCAATTTTCGGAATTTTTGTCGAGCCAAACAGCACTTAACTTGGTTGCTTCCCCCTCCAGCGGAACCAACCTTGTTGTGTGCGTGTCTTTCCTTCTCCTACCTCTCCTTTCTCCCCCGTATATCATCCCATATCGAGTAAAGGATTGATCCACGGTTCCATCCGATCTAGAAGATCTGGTTCTGGATCCTCTCCGTTGCGTCCCCTTTCCAGGATTTGGTTCCCAGCCCCGTTGTGTACGATCATCAAGAACTTGACTGGTACGAATCTCTCTCTGTTTTTCTCTTGGTCATCGTTGTCGTTGTCGTCGTCGTCTTCTTCCCCTCCATTTTGCCCCACCCCACTTTTCGCTGATCCGCTCCCCGTTATTAACTTCCTACTATTGCTGCGACTATTGCGTTGCGTTACTGTGATCACTTGCTTGGTTCTCCTGTTCTTCCACGGTGCTACATCTGTCAACGCACCGACTCCCGACTCCCAACTTTCTACCCATTATCCAGCTCCAATCTCATTGCCGAGGTCGAAATAACCCAGATTGATTGTTGAGACCACGCAGGAGAGAAGGAACAGATAGTCCAGGAAGTAAAAATAGAACACATTCCTGAAACATCGACTTCCGAGACTAAAGGACAAAGATTAATTCCGAGTCATGTACGGATGCTTCCCCGGTTGACTTGATACCTTTCCGATGTGATCAGCTGTGGATTCGTTCGATGGTTGAAAGTTACTAACCTGTGCACTTTTAGTACACCGGATCATTCGCTTCAAGCGCCGTTCGCTATCTCTGTTAGTCCGAATTATTTCAATCTCGCATTCGGTGCCGTTTCAGTCATTGTCATATCTGTATTGAACTTCCTGCAACCCTCGACGAGTCGTTTGACAGCAGACACAACGCCATACCTACCCCGCATTCAACCAGAACGGATCCCGAGAACTGTTTCTCTATCAGTATCGACAGGGCGTATAAACTTGCTTAAAGAGCTCAAGAGTATTTATAAGAGGGGAGCCTATCGTCTGAGCGAATGTAAGCGCATTCTCAATATTTACCGCCGGGGTTATCACGAACCCGCCATGTTTATTGTCATGTTGTCCGCCGATGATGTACCGGATAGCTTGTGACACGACTACACAATGACTTGTCGCTGGGAGTCGAGGTCAAATCAACTGCCTCACTCACGGTAGCCAATGCGGAAGTGAAGCGCAGTACACTTAACAACCAAGCACCATAGCCACAAGTTCTGTACATTCAGCTAATACAGCCTAGTTCGGACAGTCCACGAATATGGTGCAGCAACTTCCTCCCCAGGGAGGTTCACGAAAGATCTCCTTCAACGTTTCCGATCAATATGAAATTCAAGATGTCATTGGTGAAGGTGCCTACGGTGTGGTTTGGTAAGTGCCGGCGCAAGGGGAGTTTAATATTATGCTGACGGTTCAGCTCTGCCATCCATAAACCATCTGGTCAAAAAGTCGCCATCAAGAAGATCACTCCTTTCGACCACTCGATGTTCTGCTTGCGAACTTTGCGTGAGATGAAGCTACTTCGCTACTTCAACCATGAAAACATCATTTCTATCTTGGATATCCAAAGACCACGCAACTATGAGAGCTTCAACGAAGTTATCTAATCCAGGTAGTTAAATGCCGAAGATTGGATGGGAATTATTAAACGCTAATCAGTCCGTAGGAGCTGATGGAGACTGACATGCACCGGGTCATTCGTACTCAAGATCTTTCGGATGATCACTGCCAATATTTCATTTACCAGACTCTACGTGCTCTGAAAGCTATGCACTCAGCAAACGTTCTTCATCGTGATCTGAAGCCTTCGAACCTGCTCCTCAACGCAAATTGCGATTTGAAAGTGTGCGATTTCGGCTTGGCCCGTTCGGCTGCCTCCACAGATGATAATTCAGGGTTCATGACAGAATATGTCGCGACCAGATGGTACCGTGCACCGGAAATCATGTTGACATTCAAGGAGTACACCAAAGCCATTGATGTCTGGAGTGTCGGTTGTATCCTCGCTGAGATGCTGAGCGGAAAACCCCTATTCCCTGGAAAGGATTGTACGTCGCCCCTTATTAACCGTTGGAGATAGTCAGCTAACATACCCTCAAGATCATCACCAACTGACTCTTATTTTGGACGTTCTCGGTACACCGACAATGGAGGACTACTATGGAATCAAATCCCGACGGGCTCGGGAATACATCCGGTCTCTTCCTTTCAAAAAGAAGATCCCCTTTAAGGCGCTATTCCCGAAGGCCAACGATTTGGCCCTGGACCTCCTGGAGAGGCTCCTGGCATTCAACCCCGCCAAGCGTATTACCGTGGAGGAAGCTTTGCGCCATCCATACTTGGAGCCGTATCATGACCCCGAAGATGAGCCCACGGCACCTCCTATTCCGGAAGGGTTCTTTGACTTCGACAAGAATAAGGACGCCCTCAGCAAGGAGCAATTGAAGAGTGAGTTTACCTGAATTATACAAACATACCTTGTTGTTCCCATACTAACATTGGCAGATCTAATCTATGAGGAGATCATGCGGTGAGCTTCGGATGGAGCGCAGTATGCATTGGACAGCTTATCCATCGGGAAAGACGGAATACAGGTCGGGATAAATAGGATGGGATGACCGAACCCATGCACTTAATATCTAGTTGCATAGACGACTCGCGCATCGACTATGATATTGGCTGAGTCTCATGATTGGCCTTTTTGACACGTTTTCAGGCGTCTGGTGCTTTCACTTGTTTAACAGATAAGCCGGTCTTACGCTTGTCAATCTTGAGCTGGAAATACATTATTGCCTAGGTTCTCAGCCAGCGTAAGATTGTCATCATCAATCATAACAACGGGTATATACTACGGTATTGGTATAGATACAAATCGACCACTGGCAAAATAGACCTATTGCCCGGCCCTATTCTTCCTCCAGATCTTCATGAATTCCTCAATGCCCATGCCTACTCCCTCCTGACTCGGTTTCTCGGCACAAACATGCGCCTCAAACCCATACTTATTCTTCAAATGATCCCTCGTCGTAGGCCCAATCGTAGCAACAAATACCCTCCTCTCCCCATCCCCAAGCCCCCTCAACACCCGCACCATAGCATCACACCCCGTCGGCGAAAACACAACCACCCAGACGGCCCTCTCCCCCCCACCCCCCAAAAACTCCTCCGAAGCACGAACCGCTTCCGCAAAAGTCTCCTCAAACCCCTCCATAACGCCCGTCTCGTAGACCACCAACTCATCCACCCCAATCCGCTGCTCCGGCGACAGCGACCCCGCCATCAACGTCTTGGGAATGATATCCCTCCGCTGCTCCCCGACAAGGAACAACAAAGGCGGCTTCGGGCCATCTTGCGCGTCATACAGCGAGTTGTAATGGGAGAGGATGAAGTGCGCGAGGTTCTCACCGTTTCCTGTCTCCGAGCCGAGGATTGTTGAGTGGGGGAGGTGGTCGTCTCGGATGGAGGCTAGGGATCGGGACGTGGCGGGGCCAACGGTGTACAGGATTAGGGATTGGGAGGAGGAGTGTTTGGTTGATTCTGTTGTTTGTGGTAATTAGCCACTGCGTCTTCCCTTGCAGATGGATAAAAGCTTTGTGAAATGCATGGGTAGGGTATATTCACTCACCGTCGATATCGTCGAGGATCGTCGCGAATCCTTCAACGGCCCTTTGGCTTGTAAATATCAAGCCGCCGTATTTGCGGCCCGGCCCGGGTTTAGAGTTCCTGACTGGAAGAGCTGTTTCACGATGGTTAGGTTCGGGGTGTGGAAGTTGTGTTCGAGGACTGGGATGAAGGTGGGGGTGTAGCTGTGTGCGGAGAAGTATTCTTCGTAGCTGTCTGTCGGGGAGGATTTGGTTTTGAGTAGCAGGATGGGGGTCGAGGAGGTGTTGAAGGTGAATTGAGGTGGCATTTTGTCTTTTTGTTTGTTCATTCGTTGGCTTTGTTTCTTTTTGGACGATGTTGATGTTGGTGGGTGGGTTTGCGTGAGAAGTGCGGAGGTGGGCTTAACAGTGGAGTGGGGTGATTAGTTTATAATGGTCTATGTATGGACGAACTTTTTTATAACTTTAGATGATGACCTCGGTAGCGCTGTCAAGTCCAATTACTGTCACATACAACCTCGTTGGCACAAAAGAAAAAGAAATGGATGTCTAGCTTATGTACAGTAAAGAAACACAGACTACTGGTCGTCCAAGACGTGCAAATACTTCTTCTCCTCCTGTCTCTCCCGCTCCGTGGCCGGAGGCAGGTCGTAGTACGAGGCGCTACGGTATCCCAGCTATGAAACTGTTAGTACATGGTAGTAGCCATCGAGGCCGCTGGGAGTGCTTACCAGGTAGTGGAAAGTGAGGGTAGCCAGGTCAACAGGCTCAATGCCCAAGTCCTTGAAGGTCTTAGCATTGGGGTCAATCACCTGGTCGATGAACTCCCGCTCAACCTCGTCAGGCGAGATAATGGGCCACCAGAGCAGCTTGTTCAGGTAGTGAGCCACAGGCTTCAGGATCGGCTTAGGAACGTTGATGTGACGACGGTGCTTGACGATTTCACGGTCAACCAGCTCGGCAATCTCGGCAGTAGAGTAGTTCTTGGGGCCGTAAAGTTCGAAAGTTTGACCAGCAGTGGAGTCATCGTGAAGCATACGCTCCAGAGCATTGCCAACATCGGGGGCCTATTTGAATCAGCATCGTACCCAATGCAAACGGTTCAGACGTAGCTTACGTGAACGGGCCAGTAGCGCTCCTGCATGTGGTTGGAGGTAAGGAGGTTGGTGACCTTAGCAAGCTTGTGGAGAAGGTTATCCTCGAAACCGAACATAGGAGCAGGGCGGACAATGGTGGTCTCGGGGTAAATGGAACGAGCAATTTCCTCTCCCCAGGCCTATACAGATCAACTTAGCATCATACTGACATGTTATGGCTCGAAAAACGGACCTTAGTGGCGAAGAATTCGGAAGGAGAGTCTCTGCTGGCGTTGTAGGAAGAGACGTGAATGTATCGGTCAACATCATACTTGGCGGCAGCCTCAACGATGCGCTCTATGCCGTCGACGTGCACATCGGTATAGGAAAAGTTCCTGCATGTTATAAGTAGCTGTTCGAGCTATCCGGCTGGTTTGTTACTGACTTAGTAGGATATTGGCGACCGACAAGGTTGTAGACAACATCGGAATGACGGACACTCTCCTCGATCGACTGGGTGTTGCGCAGGTCATATTCCTACCATAAATTAGTCGAAATGGCCACCGTTCAAGATCAATTGCGGATACTGTACCATGAAGTTGACCCTTCCGAGATCGCCAGTCACCTTCAGATGTCTCTTGGTCATCTCCTCACGGTAGGGAACAATGACCGTGCATCCCTGCGAAGCTGGACGCTGTCAGCGTTTATACTTCCCTCCTGCGAGCTAGTCGTTGACCTACCGAGCCTATTGACAATATAACGACCGAGGAAACCAGTAGCACCGAAGACAGTAGCGGTGTGACCTAGAACATAATTCCAGTTAAATCATCTGAGGGGAATGCGACGATCGGGAGAATGGGCCAAGTACCTCCAAGAGACGACCTGTAAGAGCGTCAATTAGCCACCGTCCACCTGGAGAGCTCCAACGCAATGAACTTACCGTCCACCCTGGACCTTCAGGACCGGCTTTCCGGTTCTAGTGACCGCGACATCTTGGAGATTCCGGCGCTGCACTTGTTGGACCTTGGGGGCGGGGGCAAATGCCCTCGAGCCCAAGGCGGAATTGACGGCCCGGCACTTCTGCATGGTCTCTCTTCAGCTCTGAATCAAGATGAGACCACCGAATTGCGTCCGGATCGGTGTTTCGTGGGGCAGTAAAAAGCGAATGGGGAGAGCAACGCTCAGCAGGCGATCTCGTGCTTGATGCTGAACTTGTCGATTGTCGTGCTGGAGAACGCAAACTGCCGGCACGGGACCTCTGCACTAGTCCCGATTCGGACAGCACCTTGAACCACCTGGCACGTTACCCTTTCCCTGTCAACCCTTTCACTCGCCATTTACAAATTGCATTTGGTGTCAATGGCATAGCTGACGGAAGAATATGCCATATCACTTGAAACTGGCAGATAAGCTTCCTGTTCTCGACTTCAGAAGGCGTGTAACTACAAACCTACCTCGATCGTGTCTGACTATTCCTGAAATATGATTGGATGCTGTTCTCCGGGCTATCACTACTATTAGTACTTACTACTACAACATCACTGCATCCAACGCCCGCAACAAAAACTCTTTTCATATTTGTCCCCAGAACTATTGATGCCGTACTGACCAAAGGTTTTACTTAAATCATCCACAGCTGGCTTTACTAGTCTCAGCACAAGGTCTACGTCGGCAAGAGAGTATATGTCCAAGTCTATTATCATATGTCTAGCTCAGAACCTAACCTATACTATATTCATGTCTCATTTCCATATACAATCAGATCTGATATATTCCAAAAGAGCAGAACTTACTGACGCTGGCCCCGGGCAATGAAGATGGTCTTGGAGAATGTCTTTTCATCCCTCTCAATCACGAACGGCTCTTCAATGACTTGATAATCGAACCCCATTCCAAGCCCAGCAGTTTCATACAGCTTGCGCATGTCCTCCAAGGTGAAACCATGAGTCTTGATCGTGTGCGTGGCTTCATGGTTGGGATTGTGCATTTCATGGGCGTTATGGTCATGCTTGCCGTGTGGAAGTACGTCGATGATCAGACACACACCACCCTTCTTCAGTCGTTCCCCGAGGCGCTTCATGGCCAGATCCGGCTTTTCGAAATGGTGAAGGGCCATGCTGACAAACACAACGTCAAAATCGGAATAATCTGGCCCTGAGAGTTCCTCGGGCATTGGCTCGGCCAGGAGGTCACCCTTATGGCCAATCATTTTGTCTTCAAAACCGGCCTCACGAGCGCTAGCGTTGTACTCGTCCACCATGCCATCCGCGACATCGATGCCAACGACTTTGGTGGCGAATGGTGCCAATGCCTTTGGAGTATATTAGCTCGCCCTACACGGCTACGGCCTGTAACGACACAGACCAGCAGAGACAATAGACTGACCGTAGATACAACGCCAGGGCCACATGCATATTCCAACACCTTGATCTCCTTGCCTTGCCCGGCTTCGGTGTCAGTCCAAACGTCACTACACCAAAGGCGCTTTTCCTGGGTCAAGCGGTATAACAACTTGGTGCCCTTTTCGAACCGGGTTTTGTATGTCTTGGAAAGGTTGCTATGTATTGTGAGCCACGACTCTCAAGTGTAAGGAAATACGACCTTACTCCCAGACCTGTCTGTTCTTTTCAGTAAACTCGGACATGGCTAATGAGTTGAATGCCAATGTTTTCTTTCTAGATAAAGTAGTATGCTGAAGTTGTCTTTGATACTGATCAATAGAATTCAATGAGTTGAGAGATGGAGAACGAGGAAGAGAGGGAAATGAACAGAGGAAACCACGCCGTATTTATGTTGAACAAGGGAACTCCAGGAGTAAATTCCAAGACAGTTTCATAGTCTCTTGTTGGTCTCTGTATGGCTCTTTCGGAGACATATCGGATACTTCTATACCGCTAAACCATGGCTCTCCACAGTAGTAAGCTACGCTGGAAGAGTTCTATGCATAGTGCAACCAATGAAAGCTATTTCTTCGTTCATTATGAGTCAGACTATTAGGTCTAGAGTCGTATATTGTGAAAAGTGGAATATGGGCGAATCTGTACCTCTATCACACAGGTATGTACTCCGTACCTGAGGGTTTAGCTTCGATGTCATGTGCTCGGGCGGCGCAAAGACACCGCCTTGAGTGAGCTTCGCTCCACTTCTCCATCCACTCTTCCATCGTCATCAACTGCTGCTACCTTATTCATTGTCTTACAGCCTTGTTCTCGCGCCCGCTCTACCTTACCTGACAGCGCCAAGCTCCGGTACTTGCTAGGAACCCACCATCTGATTCACAGGACTCCGTTTCACAGCCCCTACTCTCCCCGCGATGGAGAACCAGAAGATCTCCGACTTCCTGGCGGATCAGCTGCAGCAAGCTCCCGAACAATGCCAGGCCTACTTCCTCACCTTCGAAGACTACTGGGAGCGTAAATTATGGCACCAGCTTACCGACTCCTTAATCGAATTCTTTCGTCTTTCAGAGAGCGCCCCTCAGCGGTTACCGATATTCAAGACCTTCGTGCTCAGCTTCGCCGACAAGATCAACCAGCTGAAATTCGTCTCGTTGGGGTTGATGGCATCGACAGAATGTGCAGGTATGCCTCAAGATTCGTTTTGCCTCGCCTACCACTCTAAATAGCGGTACTAAACCATTACCCACCAGATGACAAAGAACGCCTCTCTTTCCTCACATCCCTCGCCGACAAGGTGAACAAGCCTGACACACAAGAAGCTTACATCTATGCCCTTGCGGACGTCGCCAATGTCAAGCAACGGCTCAACGAATTGGATGGAGCACAGAAAGACCTGGAAACGTGTCAGAAGGTCCTGGATAACTTCGACTCGGTCGAGACCGTTGTCCATGCCTCCTTCTATAAAGTTAACGCTGACTATTACCATGTATGTGTCACATACAAGTCGAGTTGATCGCCAGATATGCTAACACAGTATGTCTAGAAAAAACAAGAATTCGCCTCATTCTATAAGAACGCCCTCCTCTATCTCGCCTGCATCAACCTAGAGGATCTTAGCGAGTCCGAGCGTGCCTCTCGCGCATACAATCTCAGTGTCGCAGCCCTCGTCTCCGACTCTATCTACAACTTTGGTGAACTACTTCTGCATCCAATTCTGGACTCCCTCACCGAGACCTCCCACAGCTGGCTCCGTGACCTCCTATTTGCCTTCAACCGCGGCGATCTCACTGCCTATGACGTCCTGGCCGGCAACATCTCCAAGAACCAGCTCCTAGAACAACATCGTTTCTTCCTCTACCAGAAGATCTCCCTCTCGGCCCTCACGGAGATGGTCTTCCGCAGACCCCCGCATGACCGGAACCTGACCTTCGCGGCCATTTCCTCCGAGACGAAGGTGAAGCCCGAGGAGATCGAACATTTGATCATGAAGGCTCTGTCTTTGGGTTTGCTGAAGGGCGCCATCGACCAGGTGGCTGGAGTCGCGCAGATCAACTGGGTGCAGCCGAAGGTTCTGGACATGACCCAGATTGAAGGCATGCGGAATAGACTGAAGGACTGGGACGCAGGCGTCAACCAACTGGGTCACTGGATCGAGGGTGTTGGTAAGGATGTGTGGGCTGCATGAGCTATGTTCAATTGTCATTTCTCCTGATCATATTCTGAACGTAAAAGGGTACTACAAGAGTAGCACTTGGGGTTATATGTACGAATGAATATTAGACTTAACACCCATAATTGAAACGTATGAAATCATGCAGAATTTTCACCTCCGACTTCCTCACTTCCACACCTTCTCAATCCTCAAATCATACATCTACCATCCAACCATCCACACCCCCATCCCCAGAACAAAACAAAACAACCCCACTACAATCCAAACCAAACACGAAAAACAATGGACGAGGACCCAGAAACCACCATCCCAAAACTCACCTCCCAACTAACCACCACCCCCAAAGCCTTCCCAACCTGCTGCCTCTCCATCTCCAACCCCCTCCTTGAGACCCTCACAAGCCTCCTCCCCAAGAAACCAAACTACACCGTCTCAATCGGTAGCGGCAGCGGCCTCCTCGAAGCCCTCCTAACGCACACCAACGCCTCCCTTCAAATCGAAGGCGTCGAGGTAAACCCCACCGTGAACCGCTACATCGCCGAGCAAGACATGCACATCGTCGCGGGCACCTGGGATCTGCTGTCCTCGCGCGTGCCCGGCGCAAAGGCGTGGATGTTTGTCTACCCGCGGGAGCCGAAGTTGGTGGACAAGTATATTGAGGCTTTTGGGGAGGGGGCGGTGGAGGTGATTTTGTGGTTGGGGCCGAGGGCGGATTGGGGGGATTATGTGGGGTGCTTTGATGGGAGGGGGTTTGGGGTTGAGAGGGTTGTTGGTGTTGAAGGGGGGTTGGAGGGATTTGAGATGCTGGGGGTTATTAGGCGGGTGGGTTCTGTTTAGGGGTGGTCTTTGTGGTGTTTTTTTTTTTCTCTTTAATCGTGTGTGGTGGGGTTTGGGTTGATTATTTCTGTGGTATGGTGGATGGTATAGAGGTTTAATTTACAGGGTTGTTGTGTGCTTATCTCGTTTGTATACAGAGTTGACTATGGTAAATCAATGGAACTTCAAACCAGGGAGAATCCCAACAGTGCACACCCAATCATCCAGGCTGGCCACCAGACACACCATACAACTACCTGTGTCCACATTCCCCAGACGTCCCATCCAAACGCAGCTTGCGTTAGAATGGTCTCCACTGACACTCCGGTGTACCAGCAACCCCCGAGGAGGACGACAGGAGGCGAGAGAAGATTCAGGAGCACTAGTCCAATGAAGGCGAGTGCGTACCGGATAGGGGCACCGGTGGTAGGACTGATGCGGTTGACGAAGCTGAGAGGAGTGCAGAGCAAGCCGATCATCAATGAGAGGGAGAAGTTCAGGGTTGCCAGAGTGGAAAGGAAGAGACCAAGGAGGAGGAGGGAGAAGGATTTCATAAGGAGGTATTGCTGGGGTTTGGGGGCGAAGCCTTGGGTAAGCAAGACTGCAAGGAGTAGCGGAAGGACGAGGTCGGCTATAATGAAGGTGTAGGTGGCGGCGGTGAAGTACTGCTTTTTGTCAGAGAATACAGGACTGTGACGATGGGAAGACGATACTGACCTTGTGGGAAAGGTTGTTGAAGATGAAGAGAGGAATCAGGCCCAATAGATGTAGACCGACAACAAAGCTGAGTGGGAGCGCCAGCTGTCGTTCAATGATGCTGTTGGTGTCACTCTTTTGGTCCATATTTGTCACCTCCGGTTTGCCCTTGTCCTGGGAACTTGTCGCTTGTTCCTTCTTCTCATCCTGGGAAGCACCGGCCTTGACTGAAGGCTTAGGCTTAGAGCCCATGTAGTAGCCAGTCCGTAGCCACAGGGCAATGGCCATGATTGTGAAGTTGCCAGCGATCAGCATCGCGCTGGGTAGATACGTGCCGATGCTGACAAACCGGTTGGTCTGCATAAGCAGATAGAAGAAGAAACTCTGATGCAAGTGTTCCAGGAGGTTATTCAAGCTGCGACAGAGACTCTCCACAGTCCGGCCTAGGGCCATTTCGTCCTGCCAGCCATTTCCTTTCGTTTGCAGTGTGATAGCATCAATATGGTATGGCATGAAGCTACTGTGCGCACCAGTGGCGTACCCGAAACCCTGTTTAGCCATACCTCTCAAGATAGTTTGAAGACGCGCTTCGTAACTATCATTGTGGTCCCACATCTCCTGCAAATTGGCACCGATACCCATTTGACCGCCAGCAATTGATACGGCAGTATTTATTAGATCCAGGTTCGGCAACTGGCCATTGACACCGTCGTAGACAATATGTAACGATTCAAACCGATGATCGAAGGGATATTCTACCACCAGGCCTCCCTGCAATGCGCCACTTTTCAACGGCAGCGGCTGAACAGATGGGGGCTGCATGTCATGGTATGCATCAATCCACGCTTGCGTCCCTGATTTGCTGTCAGGCGTGATCAGGAATATGATGTCTTTCGACCACAGTGACCATCCTGGGAACAATCAGTTATGACCCTTCTTATAAGGCGAAAACAAAATCAACCCACGTTTAAAGTATCTTGCCAGCGTCAACGCGAGGGTAACACCATTCAGGTTCAATTCTCCATCGGCTGTCTTCCAAGCCGTAACCAGGACGATCGCCTCCGTCGCATCGCCCCGCGGCGCCTGAATGATGGCGTAGACGTTCTCTCCCTGATGCGTGATCCCCGCGGAGGTGTATTCATATTTCTGTGTCGCGACTTTCAAGCCGGAAGCCCTGAGGACCGACTGTATCTTACCCGAGATCCTAGCAGAGAGCTCAACTTAGCTAGATAGACGCCATAAACAGGACCGTAAACATACTCCGGCGTCAGTTCAATATCATTCCTTTCTGGTCCCTCCCCTGGAGCTCCATTAGGTAGAAGTCCCTCTAGCTCCTCTCTATATCCGCGAAAGATGTTCTGCTCACTACCGGAGAAGTAGGCATGGACTTGGCCGGGAAGAAGCGCGTTCTCGGAGATGTACGTTCGACGGGAGTAGTCATTGAGGGGGAGGAGGAGAAGCCAGCCAACTCCAGCGAGGACGCATAGAAACGAGAGGATGTGCGGTAAATGCACGAAAAGAAAATGGGGATTACTCCGCAATTTGCGGATTGCGGCTGTCATCGGCCTTCAGTCAGCTTGGTCTTCTCTGAGCTGTCCTTTGCAATAGTAGAATCCGGGGTATGTCAATGGAGGAAGGAGGATGTTGGTGGAAGTGGAGCCCAGCTGATGCAGCTCAACTGGCACGCTGCAAGCATGCAGCGACTTACATTTTAAAGCCATGGAATTAAGACATTCGGGTAATTGGTCGTATTAGTAGTGTCCGCGGAGTCTCAAAGGCATTGGGAGCCAACTCCGTGGCACCTCAGTTTATTTACGTCGGCCGCTAAAGACCATCTGCACAACTCGCCCAACGTCATGTCAAAAAAACAACGCTAATGCATTTTATGAGCCAAAAAAAAAAAAATAATCCTCCACCACAATACCACTATAACACATATTACTATAATACTTAAATATGCACAAGAATTGTAATATAGATGTCAGACACGGTGTTAACAGCATATGGTCTCAAGGACCCAGACGCTGCGACGATCCCAAATAGCTCAGAGGAGTCCCTCTCTCGCCCATCGTATTCGACGTGGGGAGCACACCATATCGGCCATACGTCTTTTGGTCGACAGAGACATAATGTGGTAGCCGGCCCAACAGATTCAGTTTCCCTTCAATCCATCTCAAAATCTTCTCCGGAGGGACGAACACCTTGAGGTAACCAAGGCCGACTAGTATATAAATGTTAGCGTAAGACCCATCGCAAGATTGGGGAGGCGATACTCACACAAATAGCCGACAAGGATAGCACACATATGGCCAAGGAAGCTCGTATTAGACATAAGTATCGAAACAACTATGCACGCAAACAAGGGCGATGTCCAGGTAGGAATCTTGTAATTCCCAAGACTAGGACTATATTAGCAAACCGCGACACGCGTCGGCCTTCAGATTTAGGGCAATACCTGAAATACGGGTGGGACTTGAAGGTCTTGATAGCTTCGGTACCCAAGAGGAGGAATACCCAAACGCTTGAAGCTCGATTAGACTTATTTACCCGCGGGATCGGGGCATATAACACTCACCTTGCGCCAACAACGGCGGTGTTTCTATGCAAAAGAAATTTTTCGATCAAAAGGTAGAGGCCCGCAGGGAATGTAGAAAGAGCTACATTGGCAGCCAATGTTAGAACACCTGATCCCAATTTTTAGCAATCGGGGTGTGACTTACGCCCTAAAAACAAAGCCACAGCAGTCAACGTGCCGTGCTCGGCTTCAAACCGCTCGACCAGTGGTGTAAGCGCCACCAGGTTCACAAAAGCATGGAAAAAGCCATTGTGAATGAATGGATAGGTGTTGAGCCGATACACTATCATAGTCAGAACCATGCATGGGTATAATCCTCCGTCTTTCAGGAGTAAAGCACGCAAGGGTACATACTGCTGCCGAGACCAATTTCATCCGGCGCCAACGAACCCCATTGCACCACACTCCATACTGTTTGGAACTCAAGAAGCCAAAAGACGACAATGGCCAGCACCACAAGCCGTGTAAAGAGAGGCAAACGAAGAAGATACGACCGCACCCTCGCCGGGTTAAATGGTAGTGGCGGTAACGCGGCGGGAGTAGCCATATTGATTTCGCAACAAAGGTTCAACCTAATGAATGTAATATCTCGTAAATAGAGCAATTGACTGTGCCGGGAATGCGCGCGAAATCTAAGCAACAAGCCTCGGAGGCAATTCACCGAGATGCAAGGTTCGAGTAGGTCGGGCTCGCTGATCAAACGCTGCTGTCGAAGGCAATGGGAGATAATGAACGTAAAAGTGTAATGCGAGTTCGTAAATCTCGCGAAGTGCGGGCGTACAGAATAATAGAGAATCGTAGGTAATTTGCAATGGTGCCACCACAGGGGCAACAACACGGATCGCAGACGCTAGAATACACACGACAAAGACTTGACAAACCCCAGTCGAAAAAACGGATGTGGGCGAGGAAACAATGTCTAATTGGCAAGTAAGCTAGAAACTTCAATGACAATGACAAAGAGCGAGCAACGAAACCACACGGCTGCTTGCGCTCCCTTCTCACGGCAGTCTCACTTTCCACCTGTTCTTCCGGCGGTTCTTTTGTCGGCGCGGATCCCCCAGGATCACGTGCTTGGGGCAAGGCTGATCGTCATGGTGCCTAAGGCGTATATTTACTACATAGTAATTGTAGATCTTAGCTCTTACTATCTGGTAGAAGTTGCGAGTAATTGGCTTGCATTATACATTCCTTCCAAAGCCTTCCTGGAAGCCAAGTTTATGGAATAAACGACAGCCTTATCGATCCGCTACTAAGAATAGAACCATCCACCATAGCTATGAAGTTAGTGAAGAATTAAAGAGCATGGACGGTGGAGCCTCTTAACTTCTCGGCTTCAACAATTATAGTCTATCTTGCTTTGAAAATGTATATGAACTTTTTAATTGGCGGAAGTTACAAGTTGCCCATAACAGGGCTAGGTATTTCGAGACATACGCATATACAAAGTATATCATTCTTCACATCCTTTCATTAGCATGAAGTCAACATATACAAGAAGCTAGTAATTATCAATCTATGATTTAGTTCACAGGTACTGTTTGAACCAGTTGACAGCCTGGAAAAAAGCCTGTTCCTTGGCGAACTTGAAGTGCTTGTTGCTCAAGTCCGCGCGGACAGCGAAACCGTGGGAAACACCGCTGAACAGGTTGATCTGCCAGTGCTGGCCAGTCTTCTTCAGGGTCTCCTCAGACTCGTGGCGGAGCTGGGTAGTGAAGATGGTATCGATTTCTATTATTGAGGAGTACGTTAGTATCGAAGAGCCATGCGTGTCAACAATCCTATAAAGCCCTAACTTACCGGAAGCAGCGATAGACAGAGGACCGGTGATGGAACCGAGTTCCTCGTGGGTGACGAAGGAAGGGTGGGCGTTGAAACCAACGTCGATCTCACCGTCCTTCATGTGGCGGCAGACATACTTGGCACCGAAGCAGTATCCAACAGCCGCGACACGCTTAGCGCCCAATTCCTCACGGACGTACTTCACAGTAGACTCGACGACGGGGTCGACGTGGCTAGGCTGGTGGTTGGGGAGCCAGGCGGGGAGGTCGGCCTTTCCGGATTCCATGTCGCTGAGCTTGATAGGGTCTCCCTGGAAAAGATCGGGGATGACGCAAGTGTATCCATTGGCGGCGAACTCGTCCGCGAGGAGCTGGGCGTTGATATAGATACCGAAGATATCACTCAGGAAGACGACAACCTTCTCGGTGCTCTTATCCTGGGGGTAGACAATGTAGGTTTCGACTGCGATATGTTGATTAGATCCTTGCGTTCATGATTTTTTATTTTCTTGTTTTTAGAAGGTATGGCTGCAGGATAACTTACCGCCGTTAACGTTCTTGATCTCACCAACTGGGTTGCCTTCATGCTTGAAGCCAGTGGCGCAGCAAGGTCCGGGGGGGTTGGAAGCCATTTTGGAATTTTTGCAATGGGTGAATGAGATAATGATTAACCAGGAGTTTTGGAGGAATTTATTACTATGCAGGAGAAATATAAAAAGCTCCGAAATCACGGGGGGTGCGACGGAGCTCCGAGGGAACATTGTACTGCATAGTAGCCCCTCTTTAAAACCCCCTCCACTCCCCCACTTTCCCATCAGCATTATTAATACGGTATCTACGGAGTACATGGCCTACTAGTTACATCCTCCCAGTCAATACTTCAATGTCAGATGGAGGCCGAGAAGTAACCCAAGCCGATGTTATTAAGTTAGCAGCTCCAAATTCACAGAGACCCCTGTGGATTGAAAGCTTGCACCTGTACAGTACAATCTTGCCAAGGGCTGTCACTACGGAGTACCACCCATAGAATCCTGCCGACCACCCGGGAAGAAGAGCCGGAACCGCCGCCGAATGTCAGGCTAAGCTTTTTTTCGCTTCGGCGTTTACGCCTAACCCCGACCCAAGGCGGTCACTTCAGATTGTCTTGCTGCTGCATGAGATTTGATGCAGGAAGCATGGCAATGCCAGGCTTGCAGGTAGAACTACCATTTGCTACAATTATATGAGAAATCCTTATAAGTCAAATGTCGCTTGTCCCACAAAGGAGGTGTCGCTAATCAATAGATGTGACATCGCTATCAAGCTTGTGTTATATCAGCCGACATGCTAGTCGGAGTGGTTATTTAAAATGGGACGGTGTCAGCTGTACTTGTTCCTCAGTTTCTGGGTGACAGACGTGACTTCATGAGCATATTCAGCTTCAATCTAGGGCCTTAAGTCCTAACCAATCCAATCACCGAACGGAAGCCATGGATGAATTCTACCGCACAAGAGGACTTATATATTGACCAAGAAATAGATTCGAGTTTTTTTCCCATATGCCCGTCTAGCTTGCGACCAAAAATCGCCCCCCCCCCCCAACAAGTCCAGGAAGACAATCATCCTTTGTGGATAGCTGTAAGCGTCAAGTAACAGCATATTTCCCAGACGCAAGTCGGTGAGTACGATGTCACGTTGGTAAGCTCGACTTTCGAAGTCTATTACCAACTTCATGATCTGCTGACAGCAATGCGAAGGGTAATCCTCTGGGTGAGCCTGCGACATGGATAATCCAGAAATGTATTCAATCATGATCAGTCGGACAGCGCGGGTTTCGGGCCCCGACAACGGGGTTTCTAGCGAAAATGACCCATAAAATTTTGGGATAAAGCTTCCTTGAAGATCGGCAAGTAAAGTATATGCATGCACCTCATCAGTGTAGTGTTTGTCCACACACAGAAAAGGATTGAGATATCCTTCCTGATCGTCAAACTAGAGAGGATCATACACTTTGGCCACGACCTCCCTTTGAGGATCGCTAGCCCCGATTTCATGCATTTTGGCGACAAAGACTTGCGCGTTATGAGCATCACCGACTTTTAGATGGTCAACTATATCTAGATTGACGGATCGAGGCCCCATAATTCCAGGCACAGCGGGATTTTTCATGCATCTTTGCAAAGGAGTAAGCCGATCTCGTTCTTCTCTTCCAATCTGGTCATTACAACAGCAATTTCTTGTTACTGGTGTTGGCGCAGGAGTAATATGTGACCATATGCGGAGTGTGTGGCCCTTCGTATAGGGAAAGGTATTGGAAGATTCCATGACAGGATGGACTGTATGATAAAGATGACGTTAGAAGTTTTGTTTAGGAATCGTGAAAGCTATTGTTACCCCTGGAAAGGGCTAGAAGTGTGGAAGTATGATGATATTTATTCTGCTTGAGATGATAACTAGTTGTCTGAGTTATATTTTTTTTTTTTGAACAGACATAACTTTTGACACTTTTGCCTCAGGGCTCAGTTTGTCCACGCAAAGTTGTGCTACTCATACTTTACTCATAACTCCAGTAATGTCCGTGATTAATGAGACAATTCTAAAGGTAGTTACTCACGCCCGTCACCAATATACTACTAGTACTCCATGGTAATAAACTACAAGCATGTATTGTGGTCCTCAGGGTCAAGAAATATCCCACGTCATATATAAGTAACTCATGATTCTTAGGCCATATTAAGACCACTATAACAATGCAATGTATATTAAAATCCAAACCAGTCATTAGTTTCCACCACATTAGCAATCGGGGATATCATTAGCATAGGGACACGTCAAAAATCATAGGACAAAGCTCTGGTATCAGTGGTATATGCCCGTCAACTCGTAAGCTTGAGCTCTGATACCAGGCCAAAAACAAGTAGTTTAGGGGGTATATCGCTGCAGTAATCAAGACAAGGCTGTCCAATGTCTCTTTTGCCGGTTTCCTTTTTTTTTTTTTTTTTTTTACTTCTCCTTTTTCTCAATTCCCTAGTTTTCGATAGGACGATGAAAAGGCCGAGGGTGCGGCATGTCCCGTGCGAGGGACACGCACCTCCGCTCATAAAGCGACACGGCGAGGCGTGCCTTTCAGCTCAGGAAACATTTCAACTCAGGCTGGAAACTGGAATGGTGGAAGCTGAGGACGAGTTTCTTTCTTGGCCGCCCAGGCCTTGATGGCAATAACCAAGATCTCGCAAGCCATGATGAAGGCGGTCACTCCCATGACGACGGTGAAGATAAACATCGCATCGAGCTCGTAAAATTCAATGGTCTCGACCACATTCCGGGTCTGGGAACAGTTAGCATGACTCAATACTGTCATCAATCAGGTAGCACCTACACTCAACATGAAGATCAAGCCACCGGAGATCAAGCAGAAAGCGGCAACAATTTCAGTGGGTGGACGAGAAGGCAGATAGGAGGTTGGTGGCTTAAGATACGTGATGACATAGGTCATACATCTGGCAAACGAGAAGCCAACCAGCATATTACCCCACTGCTTGTGTACCATAGTGGAAACCATGCTGGATTGGTGGTGGGATCCCATCATGCTACCCAAAAGAAGAATCACCAGGGCTGGCATTGGGTTGAGAGAAACGCCTTGCGTGTCGGGAAGCTGCCAAGCCGTGTCGGATGGGCCATGTCTGCGAAGATTCGAGGGGTATTGCAGGACAGTGCTGTTCAGCCAGCTCTTAACGCGCTTGGATTCAAAAAGCATACCGCACAAACCCCCACCGAAGAACATGATGGAGATGGACACATGTTCGAGATCTGTCGCAGTCCATTTGCCGCCCCAACTGGTGAGATGTTCGAGGAACATGTTGCTGGCACCGTAGAGGAAGATCACAAAGGATTCGGTAAATTCACCGGTAGGGATCTTGGCCTTCCACTTGCCAACAATATCACTCGAGGGTTTGACATTCCAAGCCCATCCGAGATCTGCCCAGCAGCCCATGAATCGTCCCAGGGTCAACAAACCATACCAAAAGAAGATGCCTCCCTTGATAAAATGTGCGAGACCGTTGAAAATTTGTCTACCCCTCTGTATAGTCATTCATCCATTAGCAATGTCCACATAGCAACTGATGCTCAAAACTACTTACCATAATACCACCATAAGTTACGCCACCGGTAGCGATAGCGATGAAACCGAAAGGCAGGATGATTCTATCAATCACCAAATAGATAATGGTGAGTATCCGAAGAGCGCGACTAGAGACCATACGGGGCACACGGCTCGCGAGGAAGCGGTTCACAAAGGTGCCGCGTAGCCAACCACGGCTCTGAGCCGGTTGTTCTGGGAACTGGGCCTCGGGCTTGTCGAATGTATCATATTCCTCCGAGGGGGATGCGCAAGTTGACGAACTAGGACGGCTGTGGAGGGAAGCCGAATTGACCGCTGTATCCTGGCCGCTGTCTCTGGACCAACGATACTCGTGATGAATTCCGGTCGGATGCGTCGGGGTTTCGGCCATCTCGTCGGTAGACACGGGAAGGAATGCAGCATGCTCGTACGAAGTCGCATCGGACTCGCCTCTGCCAGCATATGCAAAGATGAGCGACATGATGACTTGCGCGCTAATAACCCATGTCGCGATCCACCCGATCTTGTGATGAGCATTGTTCTCGTACAGATCAGGAGTTTGGCTATTGTAAACGATCCCCAGAAGCAAGCCCAAGGCGTTGAAGACCAGGAAAAGAAATTGCGACGGAAGTGCAAATCGAGATCGCCCAACGCTGAACATAACAGCTATGAAGCTGTCAGTTGTGGCTGAAAAGAAATGGAAAAATATAGAACAGGACTGGAATTCTTACCAACGGGGAGGATGAAGCACCAGGCAACAACCATAAGGCCTATGTGAGCCATGATTGTGCTCGAATGCTTACCATAGGCAAAGTAGCTCATGGGCGAGTCGTCGCTTGCATCGGCATGCGATTCGGGCTGCTTCTGAGTGCTGTTCATGCCCATGTCCATGTCCATATTCATCGCGTGGTCATCTCCGTGCGGGATAGCACTGGCGAGGGAAGCGAATACAGAGGCTGCCGCGATCGCGGCGTGAGAGGCTTTCTGCCACATGGGTGCGAAGGTTGTAGTATTAGATTATAAAGCAAACACGAACGGAAGGAAAGCTGAATGCGAATCCTGTCGCAAAGCGGATGGCCCGGAAACCCCGATCTCGGTGCCTAGAGCCCCGGGATTTTTGTTTATAATTAAAGAGCTGTATTAGCACCGGGCGCGACCAGTAAGAGATACTATAGGCGATTCAATTTTATGGCGGGCGGTGCGCCAGCTCGTGAAGGCGCAATCACACACCAGAGAGGAGTATAGGGCTGAACTATGGAGGGTGACAGGAAGAGGTGGAACGGAAGGGAGAATGCAGAAGGATTATATGGAATCCAACCAGGCTACCGTGAGCCGTAGAAGCGGGTACCACAGGACCGTGCCAATCTTTTTAATTCTTATTCATGATCTAGTATTGCCTGTCTTGCTGGAGCTCTCGCGGTTCTTTCGGAGCGGGCGGGGATAAGATGCAGCGAGGCCGACAGGGCCGTGGAAACAAGAAAGTCACTGATTGATTGAAGCTCCCCAAAGCTCCGTGTGCCGAAAGTGGAGTTCTTGGGAACACGCTTCACGCTAGGCGCCGAGCTAACAAGGACATGGATGTCCGATGCTCTCATTTTTTTTGTGGTGTCAAACCCCGTAATAATAATCCTGTTGGTGTTTGGTGATACTGTTATGATCTTGTCGATATACTCCGTTCCGGTTGATTTTCTGCCTCGATGAGGCGGTATATACCGTCATCTCTAGGATCTGAATCCATCGTCATCATGACTTGCCTCCCAGCGGTTTGGAACCGTTGGTGTCATAGTAGACGGAGTGGGTTAGGTTGACAGCAATTAAAGTCTGGACCTCTAAAAAAAGAATGGAAAGGAAAAGGAATTACGGGTGTAAATTACAAAAGAATACAAAGTAGAAGATCATCAAGGTTTTTGCATTCTGTAGGCCGCACGGAAATCAAATGCGCTGACAAAACTCCCAAAATGTACTTGTTGGAGGCTTGGAGCTGCCAAGAATTAAGGATATACGGAGTAAGGAGTAGTAGCGGACGCAACGTAATAATTGAGAGGTGTGAAAAAAAAAAATAAGAGCCCTTGGCATGGCTCTCGCGGATGCTCGGAGCTACCGGCTTCTTCCCATCATGCCGTGAAAGAAAAAGACATGACCTCATCCCAAGGTACCGGCTGGTTAGCGCTTGGCCTAGAGCCTGTAGTCTATGGGTTAGGCACTACTTCTCGGGTGTCTATCTCGACAACCATGCTAAACACAGTCTTACACAATATTACAATTTATAAAGAGAAAAACTGTCAACAAAGGACAAGAAAAAAAAAAAACAACAGCCTCAATAACACATATACAGCTAAGCTACAATTACCGAGTCAGAATTTTGTTATTGTCTACAGCGATAACATTGAAACAATCTTAGCTTTGGACCAGTCGCCTGACAAAGAATGTTGTGACTTTGTCCCCGCGGATTTTCCTTTGTTTTTATACTTATATTTAGGTTATGTTGTGTTATATTATTATATCTTATTTCTATTTTCTTCTTTACTCTCTTCTCTTACGTTAGGCAGCAGTTATTGTATAAACCAGTTGATCTCGATACGAGAAGGCCGAGCACATACCGCCAGCGGTCTGATTTGGCAGTGTAGCGCTGTTTGTCAATCTTTGTGGCTCCCAAGGGGTGCGGTGAGGCAGTCAAAACGATACAGTAAACATTCCTATCTAGAATTTCATCAGTTACCGCCATTGCCTTCTAAAGATCAAACATCATGCACGATAACATAGTAGGTGCGACCATCCGCCTTTCTTGCATACAGGGCTTTGTGGGGTTGCCCTAAGGATGGGGAAAGGCATACGACTAGGAAAAGACATCCATACTCATCTGTACTCCGAAATAGGTATATTTTACACCTACACCCCGTATGCCTTTCGCTTAAACGACAGCACGGATGATCATACGTCTTGCAAATTTATGCAATCTCATATCTTGACCAAGCTAAATGGTTGAACTCTCTTTGTACACGACGATCAGCCCAGCAACCAGTCAGGTCGCTTAACTGGGTATTCAAAGCGAAACTAGGGCCGAGACTTCAAGTTGTATACCCCTCTTCTGCATGAAGATCAAGCAACATACCATTATCACAGCGTGCCCTCGTGTACTCCTACATGATACCATAGAAGGCGTCGCTTCACACAGTCGGCGACTTAGCCGGAGCATACTTGTTATTGGTCCAGCTGAGAGGCACTTCATGTTGCTTATTGGAGGATTATACCTAGTTTTGCTAAAACCTTGTGGGCTGATCTCACAGCTAGCTGTCTATGATGGTGTAGTATGGCGCTCTAATGCAGGCAGCGTTGTACTAACCCACCGCTGCTCTCTTTTTCTATAATGGGCACCGTACAGTAACTCCTCCATGGGAGAATAAGTTTTTCTAAGTTAGGTTAGTTATTAGTGAGGGGCTGAGGGCTCTTGCTCATGACAGGACGTGCTTCCTCTTAGGTATAATAAAGGAATCCTATAATCCTCGCTGCCTCTATGCCAGATCGTATTTTCATGCCGCCAAAGACAGCCAAGGGACAACAGTTGTGATGGTCAGCAAATAAGATGGCCGGCTAGAGTACACAACCACAAGGCGGTACGGAGGACGGAAGTACTAGTAAGTACGAAGGATTACAATCAAAGCGTCGATCTCTACCAGTGCAAGTGCGGTCATCAAATTCATTCAACCCTCGGATGAGAAAGGGGGCCCACTAAGTGGGCCTCGCACGTTGACATGGACGGCCTCATTAATCATTTTCTGCCCTGTGACCGTGTGTTCTCATCTGACAACCCAACCGACGATCCTGTCTTGGCTGGTTGGCTGGTTCTTGGTTGGAGCGGATCGAGTTCTCACCTCATCCGCGGTCTTCCGTATGAACCCCGAACTGCGAGAAAAAAAAAATAAAAAAAAATAAAAAGAAAAGAAAAGGGCCATCCCAGTAAATTAAATCATTCCATCTGTTGGTCATCATGTACTCGGTACCACAACATATACACACGCACTTTTCCATCCAGACACACAGCTATTTCCTTGCGGAATTATGAGTTAGTGTTTTCAAAAGGTTCTGGAGCTTTCTTTTTCTTGAAATTTTTATTTAATTTTGATAATCTACACCTCTTCGTTGTTGTCGCTTATGCGCTTCCGCTCGAGTGGTGTGACTCATTCGCTCCGCTCTATTAGTAATTGTCACCTTGATCCTTGTCATCATTATTCATGTTGATCTCTTTCGTTCCTGAACGTTTGCCCTCGAGTACTTGGTACTCGAAGTCAAATATTGCTTGGCGACGACATCTAGACATCCCTAGCAGATAGAAGGGGCTTACTTGTACTGATCACGTCTAGTATAGAGTTAGACAAAGCACGCGACGGTCGACGAGTGAAAATGAAGCCATAGTTGTGATGGGGCTTGTACATACGGAATATGCATACATACATCACAGAAATTGTCCGTGCTGTTAGTGACGACCCACTATCTCGACTAACCAAAGGGTATGGGCTTGGCGATAATGAACGGCCTAGGGTGGTAACGGGAAATGTCACTGTGTATAGCTTCTCATAAGATCACGATTTTCCAGAGCCTTATCCTTCATATTTGCTATCGTCTTTGGGTATAGTGATAGCAACTCGGGAAGTCTTGTCGGTGGAATCTCACATAATAGGGAGTGATCAACTACTACCGACTACTAAGTAGGTTGACCTTAAATTGGGAACTCAAAAGACAAACCCTTTTAGGTTATTGGAGCTGAACGGGCGCTACCTGCCCTGTAAAACCATCTACACTAACCGTATCCAGTACCGATGGCCTGGCCGTCCGCTCCAAGGATGCCGATGTCTTACGGAGGCAGTTGACAAAGACACATGATGTATCAACTGTTGCCCACCCAATTTTCTTGCATCTGAAATGTACCGGAGTAAGACACACGGGGGCCTCACTCCGCAGATATTGACATATTATGTATGTGCGCAGTATATAACCTATTTCAGCCGCATGACGTATCCCCAGAAAAGTACGTCATGTGGGCTGACACCTCCCAAAAAGAGATTTCATGAATTATGTACATTAAAATCGACGGCACAATGACTCGTAAATCTTACACAAGCCACCCTCGGTCTGATCCGTGATAATCCCGACGTATCCTTCCATCGTCGCAAAATTTTTACTCTTCCTAGTAATTGCATCGGAAATCCGGCACCTGATGCTCGTCGTGTGGTGAGGACAATCTCCGAGATCGCCAGTGCTTCCCCACCAATCAAGATGGTCAATTCATCCTTTGCTGGACGGATACTAGTAGTCGCCGGACCTTCCACGGATCATTGTTTACCTAATGTGTACTAAGATTCAGGTGCGTGCTTTACCGACTAGGAGAGGCGCTAGGGGACTGTTCTTGTGTAAGTGGGGTTTCTATGGGTCTTGTGGTGGATGGGATCTAGAAGATTTTGAAGTGGAATCGGCGTTTGTTCTTGTATGCATGTGTTGTTTCCTCGTTCGCATTTTGAAATCGGGAAGTGCTTCCGTTTTTTCGAATGCGGTTAGTGTCCCATGTGGCATCGTGGTATTCTATGAAGCACATCATTCTTTTCCGTGCAGCTGGGATCTGTCTAACTGCAGCTTTCATTGACATTTTAAGTACAGCAACGCTGATGAGAGGAGAAATTTAAGCACTAAAAGCTATCACGGAATACTGGGACATAATATGTTACATCTATACAGACTTCATATATCACTAACAGGTAGTAGAGCTATCATTTCGCCCTCTTATGTTTATCATACCCGACGAGGACCAGGTAGAATGTTTCGTTGCACGAGTGGCTTGACTAAGTGTGACTGGAGCATGCCTCGAGAAAGTGAAGAATCTGGTCAAACCCCTCAGGCTCTTTGACCCAATGGCCGTCCTCCTCCGCCCCAGCGAACTCATGCCACTGAACAGGGATTCTAATCTGTTGTAAGACTCGAGCTGCTTGTCGACCCAGGTCCACGGACACCCAAGCATCGTCGGTTCCGTGGCTCAAAAATACAGGCGTTGATAAGATCGAGGCGTCGATGGTTTCCTTTGTCTGCGATGCCCCGGAACCAGAGATTGTGTTGAGAAAGAAACTAGTTACTGAACGTTGTGCTAGCTGTTCGCTGAGGGCATCTGAACTTTGAACCTGCTCCTCTATCTGTCGTGCAAACGGCAGCCAGCCGCAAAACCCCACAAAGCCACCAAGTGGCTGGTGGATCTGGCTGGTGGCACAGAACAATGTCCATAAGGCGGTTGCCATTCCCTGACTGATACCTCCAAGATAAACATGGCTGGTCTTTCCACCGAGGATTTCTATCTCGTGGTTCAGGATGCTCAAGATGTGGGTGACCGACTCCCTCAAACCAGCAATCTGCAGTTCCTGTCGTTCATGGATGTCATCCAAGGAGTATGCGTCAAACCAGACACACATTTCTTCCTGGAATCTGTCACTCCAACAATTGCGAGAGGTGGGAAATACCCAACGCCAATTCGGGAGGCAAGCGGCCAAATTGGGACCTTTGGAGGTTATGGAGGAGAAGAGCTCCTCGGCGAACTCAGGTCCATTACTACCGCGGCCATGGAGCAAGATGAATGTGTGCGTGTGCGAACTTTGCGGTAAGTGAATGTGAGGCTCGGGAAATTCCATTTTTTCGTTGTATAATACTCGGATTAGTGTTTGTAAGTTGGAGGGCTTCTGCAGGTACTTCGCCGCATTTATACCCCGCAATCCGCATCAAGTTGTACATTGGTATATATAGTACCGGCCAATTCAGCCACATGAAATCAACTGTTTTGGCCATACACCGATATGACGAGGCAGATAGGCCCGCCAGTCATCATAACCATCGGCGGGTGTAATTGTATTCAAAGCTTTCACGTATTCCCAGTACCCCGGATACCAGCCATACATCTCCCGATCAAGGATTGCTGTGGTTCTCACCGGGCAGCTTGAAAGACCTCTTAGGTTTGAATGCGGCAGCTGGGTAGTGATGGCCACCATTGTGTTTCGGGCGTGGAGATCAGCATGCGATAAAATCACTTGGTGACTAGATTATACATAAGATTCTATCATTATAATTTGCCCGGTCCAAGTACGTTGTTTGTTAGATGCAAGGAATGTCCTTCGGCAACATGCACTTGTTACGCACATCTTTGCATCGTCGGGGACTGCCACCACCGAGCACTGCCTGGGCCTCTTTAGCCGGGGTAGCAGGTAAGTGCCCGTACTTGTCCAGAATAGTTTCCAGCTGTCCTCTAGTCGAAACATTTTGGGCTTTATCTAGATATTTCCATTTCGAACCTAGCGGCCCTCCAGGGACTCGCAACATGAACAGAAAGATCCGTTTACCGTTTATTTGTTGAGGGATGCCATGTATGTCCGGTGATGGGGCATCTGGTGCTGGTGTTTAATGTGCTCCAACCTTGAGATGTGACTTATGTCAATATTATAACCGATTCTCAGGACAGGCTCCGAAGTGAGACCAAACACGCCAGTGGAGCCCACATGCTATATGACATCATTAGAGGCAACCAATGTGTGAAGTACTCCGTATGTCAACGATAATAGACAACTCTGGGCTCGCTCCGTCGTCGGATGTCTGTACCTGTGCTGCCCGCATCAAGGCTGCGCCTAACGGCCGCAAAATCTCGACGTCCTCTGGAATCCGACATTGGTATCTCATATCCACAATCTCGGACGGAATATTTGAGTTGCTAAAGACTGACATTGCTGATTTCACAGCCGAGTCGCGAGAAGCTTTTAATAGCACAGGATAAATTTTTGAGTTGATGTTCTAGGAGGCCAGCCATAACCATGGAAGGATATGCTTTAACTTTAGCGCTTATATTATCGAGGATTAGCTTGTTGACTTTGGTGAAGGCCTCTTCTTTAGCATGTTAAACAGAATCTTGCGGAATTGGGCTTTGTTGTATTCTCTGCATCATGGATAGTCAAGCACTGGATTTCTTTCAATGCGAAGTGCTAACCAGTCCAAATGGACCTGAAACATGTCAAACGATGCCTGACTACTCAGGCGACCAAGTCGCACGACTAGACCGTAGATTCATACGTCAATCGAATCAACACTAAATAAAGTAGCATCTAGCAGAGTACTTGGTAGTTAATAAAGTAATAGAAAGCGGAGAAACATACGCCCGCCGATCCCCAGAACGCGATAAAAGAGGGGCTAAACCAAAGACAGCAAGAGAAGACATCACATGACCGTCTTATCCTAACCCGCAGCCCAACAAAGTTTAGCGCCGCTCAAGCGAGCTGGTCCGAATCGGGAACAGAGAAAGCACACAACGGATTTTCCAACCCTAACATTCGTCTCCGTTCAACCACAACCGCCCAGCGACGACAACCCGCCTGCCCAAACACCGTCAACCCGTCAGGTTTTCCTCGCCGTCGAATCAATTCAAGATGACTCACGAGTCCGTGTGGTACAGCCGCCCTCGCAAGTAAGGACACCCATATTCCCCGTGATGACGATAAAATACATGTTGGCTAATGGTGGTTTTTCTACTGCGATAGGTACGGCAAGGGCTCCCGTGGATGGTATGTGAAGGCTTGAAACCGCAACCCCCCTCTTGGATGACGATGAGAACTTCGGGTTCTACAGTGTTGGTCGAAATAGGGTGATGGGACAGCTTGGGACTGATTGTGTGGTTTTGACGATTTAGCCGCGTTTGCACCCACCGCGCTGGTCTCATCCGCAAGTACGGTGTATGTGGAATATATCGATCTCCGAAGTGTTGTGATGGGATGTTTGAAACTGACCCGGGGTTATTTTATAGATGAACATCTGCCGTCAGTGCTTCCGTGAGAAGTCTCAGGACATCGGTTTCCACAAGGTTCGTGAAATGGCCTGCGCGATTGAAGATTACCACCCACAACCCAGCAACCACGACGAAAGAAAACATACTTGGAAGAATATATATATAAAGGAACACGTTGAGCTGGGGAGTGCAGGTGGAGACAGAAAGAGCCCTATCACTAACGCATATGCTTTACCAACTACAGTACCGTTAAATCAAATATCAACTGGAAATTCCTGTTCACGAAATTCGTTACGTCCTCGGCGCTCGGTAACAACCTTGGGAAATAGCGGAAAGGACCACCGATTCGATTCGCTTGGGATTCCGACGGGGAAACAGATAGGGAATAATAAAAGTTGTTGGAGGAAAATCATGCACGGATGCCGGTGTTGACAATTATTAAAGGTGTCATGTCGAACCCTTTTTTCTTTTCTCCCAATTCATACATGAATTGAAATGAGGAACTTTTCTGGAATTTATTACCTGGGCTCTCTTTATCTCTTTCCTCCTCCACAACTCCAGACGCGCTGGTCGATGACTGAAAGATCTAATGAGCACATGCTGTTCGCACTGCGATGTTGGTTTGTAGTGTCCGTAATGATCTCGGTAGAACTTGGTGCAATCATGACCGGTTTCAAATCACGGAAGCACCATGTCGCCTATTCCAGGGTGTTCCTTGCTATACCCAGCAGCGGTAGATTATTGGACATTGGGATACTGGTTGAGTTGCTTTTACATTCAGATGTCATGGTATACCATGAATACTCTGCATCTCGCCTATACCAGTAAAACAAAGTGTCTGATGAACCCTTGGATGAAATATGTAGATTGTCAACTTGTATGGATACTTCAAGCCAATGACACTGGCCATGCAATGGTTTAGATTTCTATACTAGTAGGTCGATCCTACAACAATGGCCTAACTGATTTAGATGCATATTGCAAAAAAATGATATAAACCCATGCCCATGGACTCCTGGCCAGAAAAGAAGCATGCGATGAGCAACTAATCCACACAATGTGGTAAATATAGGTCCTACTATTGCGACGGAGCACCGGCCAAGGACCGAAGATTGTAAAAGAGAAGATATGCATCGGCACTGAGGACATCGGCCTCCGTCACAGACGTAACTTGGTCATCGTTGAAGAGTATCCACTGTTCATGTTAGTGATGGCCCGCACTTCATAGTTGCTTGTTCACGCATGGTGACAAGTTGTGGCAAATGGGAAACAAACCTCATCACCCTGCCGGCAGTAGACGTAGTAATGCCTGCATCCAACTTCCCTTTATGCACCACGGCAGATGAAAGGTCATAGATATATCTCGATTTATCTGCGCGGGAGTTGGGGTTGGTCGTGTACGGGAGCATGTTGATAGACATTGGGAAGTCTATGCGGCCCTCTAGCTTCTCGGAAACCGAAAATGTATGTTCATAGCGCTGCAATAAAATCAGTTAAGAGTTTGGTGAGGCTCGATGTAGCGACACACCTTTAGTTGCATGCATAGAATTGCCGGCAATTTCTTAATGCGTAGTTGTTTGGTGGCCTTCTGAGCGCTCCCACCGCAACCACTGCAGTTGTAAACGCCTGCCATAAGTTTTTCAGGGGATGTGAAGCTTTCCAGACATCCGCTCAACGTCGGAGTGGACGAGGCCCCAGCACCACCCATAGCACGCTTCTTCGCCTGCACCTGGACATCCAAACTTAGATCCACCATTGGATCGTCCGTACGTGTGACATTTCCACACTTGTCACATGTTACACTACTTCGGAGCTTGCCGTAGAATGTCTTGTGGAAAAAGCAAGGGCAGCCTTTCTCATGGTTCTCGTGGTGTCCGTCAGTGCTAGAGTGTAGTTTGTCGACAAGAAACTGGTAGTATTCGTGTGCATCTTGTTGCTGATATCCCGCTAAGGCCTGCCGGAGTCAGTCAGTTGATCTTCACGTCGCTTTTAGAAGAAAGATGACGTACAGAACTTGAACGCCACGAGGCCAAAAGGAGGTTCAGGGCTGCAAACCCTTCTGCCTTGTCACTACTATTGAAATCCGCAAATGCTTCTGCAACAGCACACGCTATACAATCAGACAGAGTGCAGTCATGTGATTGATGCCCGCTTCCTAGAAAGTAAGTGTTGAGGATCGGGTCATGGAGGAGTGTCTGGAGAATAACATTCAAGTAGCATGTTTGTCCAAGGTTGAATAGCCCCCTGACACCTTGCTTTGCACAAGAGCGCTTGTTTGCATTACTCCTGACGTATAGCTCGTCGGTCGAGCTTTCGCTAAACCGACGTTTTTGAGCAACTAGATGCAATTTAGCAATGGGTAAGACCTCGAGGGCAGCGTGGCATTCATACGTTTTAGCGTGCTTTCTGCTTTTGATGATCTCAGTCTTTCCAGGCCGTAATCATAAACGAAGTCTCCACATCCCTGACAGAAGAGCGTGCGACTTCTTGATTCCATGTCTGAGGCAACAGTCAGCCAATGGCTTAGGTTACAAGCTTGACCTACTCACAGAATTGGTGACCGGTCTTGTCTGTATGGGCCTTTCGGTCACCATTCACGAATACATCGGAGCAGGTCAAGCACATGTACTTTGGTTTTAGAAAGGTGGTCGCACGTAGGCCTTTCTGTGTAGTAGCCGACTCCCCAGATCTGGAGCGAGGAGCTAAAGCATTATGTGTCTTGATGAATGATGCCCTGAACTGGTCACCCGCACCTCCATCCTGGGAGAGTTGCGCCGTAAGATGCTCTTCCAGGCAAGTTAGCATTGAAGACAGGTGCTAGGAACTTCCAGGGTGACCGCATACCGCAACCAAACTCAGCCTCGGAGAGGAGCGACACACAAGCTACGCTAGCCATTGCGAGGTGGGATTAAGGGGGTTATATGTTGTACCAGACGTATCAAAAGAGCTGTGCAGCCAAGGATAAGCCCGCGACACCGAAGAACGATTGTAGGTATATCACAGTAGGTGCCAAGGGATCCTTCGCATAGATGGGAAGAGAGTGACGTTGGCTTCAGCTGCAGACACAATGGAAATCCATGGATTGAAACGCCGTCAAGTACCTTGGCTGTATCACATCAGCATCATGGTTCTTGGAGGCCTGCTCCCAACAAATAAAAGACCTTGAACTGCAGTAATTAGAGAGTGTCTGAACTGGGTGTGGTGACCGCAAATGGTTTGCGCGGCCACTGTGTTCCGCCGTCGGCTCCGTCCCGAACGCTACCCCAGATAAGTAAGGTCCTTAACTCCGTAACACCGGGTTCTGTCTCTAGACTGCACAAGACCCCCGAACGGAAGATAGATTATAGAAATGTGATATAAGACAGCCCGAGTATGGTCCTTGAGAATGTTTCCGCTGAGACCTTGGAATGGCGATTGGCACTGGCGACAAAAGCAAAGGCCATGACAGATTGACAGATCCTTTTTTTTTTCCCTCCCGCAAGGGTTGCGACTTTCCGAGCGATAAGAAACCGGGATTGCATTTGATCCGAGAAATACGGTACGTATCGCTATGCTACCTACAGAGTAGTGTCACCACATGACCCCGAACACCATCACCTGAAATGATAGTAAAACTATTGATTTACGATCGTCTGTAATTATATCCTTGATATGGAAGTGGCCAGTGACTAGATAGTCACTACGGCAAGAACTTCTATTCTGCCTTGAGACATGAATACCTAGACTCGAATCTACTGAATTTAGATGGTAGTACTAGGTACAGGAATCTGCTGAGATTCGGCTATTGCGTGAAGGTCCAGCCCTTATATAGAGGTATCCTCGTATGTCCAAGCAGTTTGGTCGCTCAGAAACAAAGGCATGGTGGCTAGAATAGGTTGTCTCCTTGGGGTAAGTCCCGATTGGACTCTCTGGCATGAATCAACCACTCCCCTAACCCATCGGTGCTGCGCGAGTTTGTCAGGTCTCACCAGGACATGCCGATGGTATACCGGCTAGCGGTAGGTACCCTTTGTACGAGCCAAAGAATCGACAACGCCATGTTCGTACACATACGAGTCGGTCCATTGGGAGGGATCATGTAGTTTTCATCAATGAGATTCACCGCAGCCCTCTTCCCCTTGGCAGCGCGCTCGGACGAGCTCGACTAGTGCCTCTAGTTGTATAACGGCCACGAGTACTGGACCCTCTTGTGGTGCCCCGCGACGAAGCAGGAGTCTTGCGTACCGGTTTGGGGGAGATTGTACTCGAGGGATTTTCAACGAAAGTGGTGTCAGTAGTCCTGGAAATTTGATGCCACGGTCAGCAAAATCCATCAAACATAGAATGTAGTCATGAGAAACAATCAATGACCCACATGAATGTCGTTTCGCCTTCATTAGTCGGTCGATTTTGCTCCACTTCAGCTTCTTGGAGAGTGTTAGTGCCATACATTCCCGTCAGATGTAGTGCGACGTCAATACCTTTCTGAGCCTCCGCTTGTTTGGCTCGTTTAAATGATTCGGGGATCGGAGCCTGCGCCCGTTAGTTTTGTAAGATGTTTAGTATCGCGTAGCCATACCTCTGGAAAATCTACACAGAAAGCGTTCATGTTTAAGCCATAAAGAAAGCTGGCAAAGCTCTCGCTGAAGCGTGTAAGACTCTCGTGCATCAACTGGAGGTGCATAAAGTTGGCCTCCAGATCGGCCATGGAGTCTGCGAGCTCTGCAAACTGTGGTTCGAGGGCATTGATCGCAGGTTGGGTATAACCTGCGTTGCTGATACTGTATCCATAGCCATGTGCTTCACGTAATGACGACCGAGAGCTCGGTCGTAGAGGGGTCGTGGGCCTGGATGAAGGTCTTGGACGCGAAGACGATCGGGAAAAAGCAGTAGGGTCCATGGTCGTGAGAGAAAATTCCGAGGTACAATGGGGACGTGACGCAAGGTGTGGTAAGACGAATTGGGTAAGGAGTGCGAAGTGCCTCAAGTCTGGAAATCTGGGGGGGGAAAGTGACCAATTAATATTGGGGCACCGATAATTGGAAGTAGTGTGGATGTTAGATTGGATTTTGTTTTGTTGACGCCGTCTGTTGATCCCCCGCTTTTGCGCTGGAGCCGAATGACCGACGGCAGTTGCCTCAGGCGGCCAGGCCCTAAATTTAGTGGCGGCCCGGTGGCTCAGGGGGGAAGACCCTCAGGCGACCCTTTCTTTAGCTTCTCTCCGGAACTCCCTTTCGCCTCCTCTCTCTTTTTTTTTTAATTTTCTTTTTTTATTTTGTGAATTCCCCGCATACCCCCGGTTCAATCAAACTTTTCAGGGGCTGGATCTTCGTCTGTCTCACTTCAAATAACGAAAGAGGGGAACGCCAAAAGTTGTTGTTATCCTGTCATTTGCTAATAGCACATGCATACTGGTTGGTTCTTGCGCCGCCGTCTCTTACTTTCCTCGGCCAGATCCATCCAATCTGTCTCATCTTACTCTGCCAGTGCACAGATCTTCCCGAAACACCTGGGTACAAGTTCGTGCTTTTTAATTGCGTCGAATCCACCCAAACGCCCCTTCTCCACTTTACCAGTATCACCTCTTAGCGGACCGAGGAAGGCTTCATCTTTTTGGGCGATCACATTCACATTAGCTATTGTCTGTGGAGCGACCTGGCTACAAGATAAATACCGTCATCCCGGAAACGATTCCCACCTCATTTCGGAACCTCCGGAATTTGATCAAGAAAAACCTCCCTTTCTCGGTGTAATAGATACCCTTAAAACAATGCCTATCCAAGCCGCCCCCGGAACCGTGGGCAACCTCACCCCAGAGCAGGAAGTCAAACTTCAGGAGTTTTGGGTCCTGCTGCTGAAGGTATGCGGCATTAACGTGGAAGGAATTGAAACGAATGGCGATGTCGCCACACCCCCAAGCCCGTCGTCCCAGAAGAAAGCGCAACCCAAGCGGAGGTTCACCTTCTTCGGTGGAAAGAGCAATGACGAGGAGGAGGACACCACAACGAACGGTGTTACAAACAGCATTGCTTCCATCAACATTACCGATGGAGATGACAAATATGGACAGTCCAAGGAATTCCAGCAAGCAATTACCGACATGAAGCCTGAGGAGATTCGGGTTACACTGTGGAACATGGTGAAGCAAGATAACCCCGACTCCTTGCTCCTGCGTTTCCTTCGGGCGCGCAAGTGGGATATCAAGAAAGCACTCATCATGCTGGTCTCCACAATTAGATGGAGATTGCAGGATGTGAAAGTCGACGATGATATTGTTAGGAATGGCGAACTGGCTGCCCTGGAGCAATCGAAGAGCTCGGACCCTGAAGAGAAGAGAAAGGGCGAAGAGTTCCTGAAACAGATGCGCATGGGCAAGGGTTACATCCACGGTGTTGACAAAGATGGACGGCCTATTTGCGTTATCAGAGTGCGCTTGCACAAGCCGGCCGATCAGGGCACGGATACTTTGGATCGGTTTACCGTGTACACCATTGAATCTGCCCGGATGATGCTCTCGCCTCCAGTTGAAACAGCTGTAAGTTTCCTATTACTGCATGAGCGGAACCTAAACACCTAACATGAGGTAGTGTGTTGTCTTCGACATGACCGGCTTTTCTTTGGCAAACATGGTATTTATCCCCTTTTTGGTCAACATACGAACACTGCCTAATATACACTAGGACTATCATCCAGTTAAATTTATGATCAAGTGCTTCGAGGCTAATTATCCTGAATGCCTGGGAGTTGTGCTTATCCACAAAGCCCCCTGGATCTTCTCCGGTTCGTATCCTCTTCTGCGCTGTCAATAAGCAACCATCTAACATATGACGTATAGGAATTTGGAATATCATCAAGGGCTGGCTTGATCCCGTTGTTGCATCCAAGATCAACTTCACCAAGAACGTCTCAGACCTTGAGAAATTCATCCCCAAGGATCGCATTTATAAGGAGCTTGAGGGCGATGAGGACTGGGAATACAGCTATGTAGAGCCCAAGACCGATGAAAATAAAACGATGGAAGATACGGCCAAGCGAGATGAGTTGATCAAGGAAAGACAACAACTTGCTCAAGACCTCCAAGATGCCACGATTGAGTGGATCACGGTCAGCCGGAAGAAGGACGAGGAGGCCACCAAGGCAGTGGTGGAGAAGAGACAGGCGCTCATTGAGCGATTGAGGGTTCAATACTGGCAGCTCGACCCGTACATTCGCGCTACCTCTCTGTACGACAGACTGAACATTCTTCAGGGCAGTGGAAAGATTGATTTCTATCCGGCTGAAGCCAAAGTGAACGGAACTACTACAAACGGTGCCACGAATGGCACGTCTAACTAGATCGGGATTTCCAGGTGTTTAGATTTCATTGATAGAACGACATTTAGGTATTCAGATCATGCATGTATCTTGTATATAATGGAATTTTGGTTACACAATGCCGTCTGTCAGAGTTAGTAGATGTATTCTTTGGTCTACTATACCAAGGGCAATGTAGCTGACCCAATGGATTTGAGTTTGCCAACTATATGTATGCTCTATATGCAGCCCAATACTAAAGCTGCAGATATCTTCGGAGAAACTGCCGCATGAAGTAATGATCTTACATCTTACCAAAATTGAGACAAGCCCAGGGCACTATTTTTAGACTCGGTAAAACGTGCCAAAGGAGCACATCGATGAAACCGTCCATTTATCAGTTGGAATTGAAGCTGAACTGAAGGATTGTCTGCTCCATTACGAATGAAACCGCTTAGCTTCTATGCTACACACCGCGTAAAGAACAACATTCTCGCTCTCCTTTCTGCACGGGCTACAACAAACCAAGCCAGCCATAGCTTACACAAATAGTTAATGCAATCTTTTATTGACCAAGGATATACATCAGATGCGGTGCCACCTAGAGAAATGTGATAACAATGCCACCCGACGCTTTCAAATCAGGTTTAGTGACACGGTACGGAGTATATACAGCCATTGTTACATCTAAATCTTGGACTTGAGTTCCTCATGGAGAGCCTTGAGCTTGTCCATGTCCGTAGCTTGGGCAGGCCAGCCGACACCGAGACCCTCCGTCTCATTAGGCTTGGGGATCTGCAACGAATTAGATTAGCATAGGTTCCATAAAGTAGATACCGGAGTGGAGGCCGTTTCAGAATCAAAACTGAGAAAAGTGGTTCCTGTCAACCCAAAAAAAGAGCCAAGCTAACGTACCATATGGAAATGAACCTGATAACGAGTTAGCCAAGCATCCACAAAATCAGCAACATTTAGCCCCGTCAAGGGGAGGGGGGAAGGGTTTGGACATACATGTGGAACAACCTGGTGGGCGATCGTGCCGTTGTTCTGGAGGACGTTGAAGTCCTCGGCATCGGCGGCTTGGGCGAGCTTCTTTGCAACGGGCTATTCAATACAAATCATGCGTGGTTAGCTCGTTCGGCCTATGAGAGGTCTGAAGCTGCGGGGGAAGATTGGGTTCCCGTGCAAGGCTCTTCTCGCAAGGTCCTCAGGTGCTGGGGCCTTATTTAAGGCGAGCCCGGTCCGGGGTGGGTGGTTACATACCAAGACTTCGTTGAGGTACTCGTCGGGGATATCAGTGAGTTTTTCGCCGTGGAACTTGGGGATCACGAGCTATTATTCGTTTGTTAGCGTTGCGGCCTACTTGAGTAGAAGGAATAGATGTGATTCAAAGGCGGTTGTTAGATGAAATTTAAGAAGGTGAGTATCTTCTCCTCGATAGAGGGGCGCTGGGAGTTGGGATTGCCGTGCGGGGATAAAATAGCAGACAACATCCCAGGGAGTGAACACTTACCGCATGGCCGCGGCTCAGAGGCTGGATGTCAAGGAAAGCAAAGATCTTGTCGCTCTCGAAGAGCTTGAAGGAAGGGATATCACCTGTTGTTGTTGTTCGTACGCATGTTAGAAACGGTTGCTATTATTTTTGCTCGAGGAGCTTCACCCATGACGAAGTTGGGGCAAAACAAATGCTATAGAATGTAGAAAGTCTAAATGGGCATTGGATGGTCATTACCCTTGATGATCTTGCAGAAGATACAGGCGGCAGAAGACATGTTGGTATAGTAGTGCTTTCTATTATGTTCTGAGGAATATAGTAAGGGTACACTGAGGAATAGAAAGAGAAATCGAAGAAAAGTGTATGCTTGCTGATGCGGGGTTGCAACTTGGAGGCGGAACGCGACGGGGGGAATCGTACCGTATGGAAAGGGTAGAATGGAGCTTAGGAAAGAGAAAAAGGTGAGTGTGGTGGCAGTGAAGGGTTTCGAACCAATGCTTTCTTGGCAGTTTGAGGAGGGGGATAAATACCACATTAAAGGTCACTAATGTGAGGAGTGGGACAAGCTAGTTCAGAACCCATTTCTTGCCTTTTACCAGAGATGGCCGTGGTTTGCCCACAATACTCCTCTATACAATCTTTGGACTTATCCATCGACACAGTTGTCGATTTTTACTATTTTATTTTTTTGCCAGCGTGATAAATACTGTTTTCTTCTTTATCGACTTTCTTTTCCTAGCTCTTATAAGGCGGTAATGGGTCTGGTCTCAAACATGGTGCGTGGGTCATCTTTATTAAAACTCGTGTCCGTAAGAGTACATGACATATCTTCCTCCATGTGCTGGGTTTGTCCACTACTGCTATATAGTACTAGTAGTAGGTTCCTGTAGACCCGTCCGAAGATGACTTCTCACCCGCGTTTCAAGTTTTACTGTGTAAACTATTAATCGGTACGGACCCCGGGACGGACTTATGTTGGAGTAAGGGCATCTATGAGCGGGCCAATGTCCGCTCCCAGTCTATCATCTATACGGATGGCTAGCAAGGGCTTGACGCTTTGGCGCTCTACTCCAACAGCCAAATTGGAGAAGCAACAAAGCCCGATCCCTGTAGGCTATCATAAATAATAATTCGATCTTAATTGGCCTCCAATTTGATGACATCGCCGAAGAATGATTAACCCCGCAGAGATATCTTATCACGTCTCCCCAGAATTGTCTTATCTGTCTGTCCATCTCCAACAGCCAACATTTGCATCTCTACCACCCCCTCTTTTGTGTATATATCAGAGGGCAGTATGGCGTCTTTCATATTTCCCAAGTCCGCTAGGGTATTACTTAAAAGATTACCGGTCAAGTCGAGAGTATTGCCGTTCTCCAGAACAGTATCGATCCAACCACGCAGGGCCTTCTCCGTTTCTCTAAAACAAGCCATGTTAACAACAGAGCTATCTGAGGCCGAGGTTTCGGCGCTTAGAGCTAACAAGGACCGCCTTGCAAAAGACCTTCATCACAGTTGTCAATGGGGGTTTGGTATACGTTGGGGAGAGTAAGTATACACCAATTTCAGACCTCTTAAGCCACACTGGCACCAAAAAGATTCCTTTACGAAGTATTAGTTATAGTCAAAGTGCAATTGGATCCTGCTGTTTATTTTCAGTGCCACATCTTATATCCCCCGTCGTCATAAGAATGTCTTAGTTCCGGTAGACTAACTCCTAGCCTAGAGAACCGACGGACACAGGAATGCAGCGCCTGACGCTGTCTGAAGAAGACAAATCCGTGCGAGACTGGTTCATTGAAACAACAAAAGCGCTGAAATGCAAAATCACGATTGATGAAATGGGCAATATCTTCGCTGTGCGTCCCGGACGGAGAAAGGATGTGCCCTCGACCTTCATCGGCAGCCATTTAGATACGCAACCAACAGGTGGTCGCTACGATGGGATTCTGGGTGTCCTCTCAGGTATTGAAGCGTTAAAAGTTATCGATGAGATGGGCCTGGAGACAGAAGGAGGTATAGGTGTTGTAAACTGGACCAAGTAAGAGACCCCTGAATCAACCCGAAACATTTCCAATCGCTTACGCTAATGCCTCTACAGTGAAGAGGGAGCCCGCTTCCCCATCAGTATGGTCTCTTCTGGCGTATGGGCGGGTTCTATACCTCTTTCACGGGCACATGGGCTCATAGAGGTGCCAACAGTGGCTTCTCTCCCCACAGCATCTTCTGCCCCAGAGTCATTGAAATCAGCACTCGAAAAGATCGGCTATTTAGGAGATGTTCCCTGTTCCTATGAAGCAACGCCCATGGCAGCTCATTTCGAGCTACATATCGAACAGGGGCCTCATCTGATTTCGGCAGGTCAACGCGTTGGTGTTGTGACTGCCGTCCAAGCCTACCGCTGGTATCGAGTCAATGTAACGGGTCGAGACACCCATACAGGTACCACGGCTTTTCAACATCGTGCAGATGCGCTGTACGCCTTCGCTCAAATGATGGTACGTGCTCGGGAAGTCGCCTCTTCTCACGGTTGTTTAGCCAGTGTCGGCATCGTCGAGGCGAAACCTGGTAGCGTCAATACCGTGCCCGGTCTTGTCAGCTTCTCTCTCGATATTCGCGGTCCCGAAACTGAATTGGTCGCAACTGTTGAGGAGAAACTGAGGGAGGAGTTCGACGCCATTGCAGCGGAAGAAGGCAAGGGCATTGGTAAGCCTTGTCGGGTCGAATGGACTGTAGAGTTCGACTCTCCAGCGGTCAAGTTCCACCCGGATTGCATCGACTGTGTGCAGCAATCTGCAGAAGCTGTTGTCGCCGATGCGCCAGAGCCCAAGTCTCTTGTGCGGACCATTATGAGCGGCGCGGGACACGATAGTGTCTTCACCTCAAAGAGGGTGCCTACCAGCATGATCTTCGTGCCATGTAAGGATGGACTGAGCCATCATCCGGAAGAATTCTGCTCTGCAGATGACTGTGCCACAGGTGCATCTGTCATTTTGCAAGCAGTGGTCCGGTATGACCGGAAGAGATTTTCATCGTAGATAGAGCACTTTACCCTTTCGTGTGAAGTTTATCAACAGTAATGCTCTTCTTAAATGGTCGAACACAGTTGCTAGTATAAGCCGTGAGCCTGGACTGAAGCGCTGGAGCTGTGCTGTACATGTCGTTACGAGCTATGATTTGAATTTACTACAAGAAATTAAATGTTGAGTCATTAAAATCATGACATTGACTCTAGCTATGTCGTTATATCGATACAGCACCAATGCATAATTTTTTTTTTAGGATGGGCGCGACAGCCGTTTCAAACTTATTCCAAAGTCTACTCAAGCCATTCACGCTACCATCCATGCCCTAGGAAGACCGGACGACATCCCTCTAAGAAGAGGGAGCACCACCACGGCCACGGCCGAATCCACCACGGAAGTTAGGGGCGAACTCGCTGGGAGCACCACCCTCCTTCTCCTGGTCGCGGCGGCGGTAGCCACCCTCACGGGTAGGACGGGGACGGCGCTCACGCTCCTCACCACCCATCATACCACGAGGGGGAGCGTGGGAACGCTGCTGCTTGATGTGGGTGGCAGGGACAACCTCAGCGGGGAGGTGGAGCCACTCACGTAGGTAGTCAAGACCCTGGAAGAGAACAAGTTAGACGACCCTTCCTCATTGTGAATGCCGGCAATTGAACGGTTGCAAACATACCTCGGGGGTGAGGGTGTAGTAGTAGTACTGCCACGAGAACCGGGTCTTGACATAGCCGCGGGAGTCGAGGGACTGGAGGGCCTTGATCACGTAGAGGTTCTTGGTGTCAATGTCGCCATGCTTGGACTCGAAGTCCTTCTTGGCCACGAGCACACCCTCTGTTCAGGTAATCAGTCAGCGACAGCGGTCTTCAAAGAGCGAGGTGGATTGGTCCGGCCAATGCGACAGGAAGCTGGAGGCGTCGTTCACATACCGCGGAAGAGGTACTCGTGGATCTTCTTGCGGTCGTCCTTAGGGATAAGCCTGAAAAGTTATCAGCATTACATAGCTTATCAATTATGAAGAATGACCTGTAAACTTACATTGTTGCGAGTTCCTGGCGCTCTTCGGGGAATCGCTCTAACAACGCGAAGAGGGTGGTGGTTGGTTTAAATGGTGGATGGGATAGAGTGGAGCGACTGGCGGTTAAGTTGAAAGTGCGTGATTCCTCTTTCGGAAGCGCATGATAGGGTTGCGCCCTAATTGACCTAGCTTAGTCACACACGCCCTTATCGCCATGTGACCGGCGTTGCGTGTTTCTGCCTGAGGCGTAGACACAATCTTCCTCGTCGTCCGTTCCTTATCAACTCCACCTCATTTGTCGCCTCTCATCACTCCATCAGAGTACATTACAACAGACCGCAGCCGCGACTTTGCGACCTCTTTCTACCTTGATACCCGCAGTACATTACCTAGTGTCGGAACAAGTAAAACTCGCAAACATGGCTCCGCAAAACGTGAACGTCCTCCTCTCAACATTCCCCGGTCTCTCTCTTCCCTCGACTCTCTCATTCTCCCTCCCATCGACCTCATCTATCGCCGACCTCACCGAGAAGGTTTCCTCATATATTCCGTCATCCGTACCTCTCCAGTCACTTATCTTAACTACGACAAACAACAGACAAATACTCCCTTCGTCAGATCTATCGATCTCACATCTTATTGCTCCTGATGGCGAACTCACTGCGAAGTCAAACCTCCTTCCCCTCCGCCTCTCGGTGCCCCTATGCGGAGGAAAGGGTGGTTTTGGTTCCCAGCTTCGTGCAGCTGGTGGGCGCATGTCAAGCAAGAGAAAGCGCAACCAGGGCGACGATAACGGCTCCAGTCGCAATCTCGATGGTCGCCGTATCCGTACCGTCAACGAAGCCAAAGCGCTCGCCGAGTATCTGGCAGTCAAGCCAGAAATGGACCGTAAGGAGAAGGAGGAGCGCCGACGGAGGTGGCAGGCTGTTGTGGAGGCTGCGGAAAAACGCGAGGAGGAACTGAAGAATGGCGGCGGCAAGCAGAAGGTTGACGGCCAGTGGATGGAAGATAAAGAGGAGATGAACGAGAAGGCTAGGGAGGCTGTTCTTGCGGCGATGAAGGATGGTATGTGGACGGACAATCTTCATGATGTTATACGTGATAATATCTTGGGCGGGTCTAGTACGAGTGCTAGCGAGGGAAGTGAGCAGGAATCTGCTTCTGCGTCGGAAGAGAGTGAAGACGAGCAGGAGATGAAGGATGCGCCGGGCCCGTCAGAGCCGGCTCCCAAGTCTGCAGCCCCGCGAAAGTTCATTGGATTTGATGATGACGATGAGTTTATGAGCGATTCTGAGGAAGAGGAAAACGACCAAGCTAATGATGCTGAAGGGAAAGGCAAGGCGAAGGCTTAAATGGGCAGGATGTTCTTTCGATTTTTTGTTTTTCTTTTTCTTGTTCCAGCGTCTAAAAACCCCGGTGTCTCAAGGATATGGATAGTTTATTACTTGTAAATAATTCAACAACAACTGCGATGGTGTTTTCTTCAATCGTAATACTATTCTTTTCAATGGAATCTTATGTTATTGTTCGTAGAATTTCCATGGTTTGCCACGGGACTTGTTACGGAAACCGGAGCGGGTTACCGCCGCTATCAACGCTATCAGTTCAAGCTTTGATCTCTGTCGCATATCACCTCCGATCTTCCAACTTGGAAAATTTTTACCGTCATGTCGCTATATCTTGGGCGCATAATTCAAAGAGCACCTCGATTACGATATATCGTTCCCCACTCTTCGCGCCAGTTGCACCGGCTCCCTGGAGCGCGGTCCTCACAGAGCTTCTTTCTGCACCCGGAGGTGCTGCCCGTTCGGAATGCAGAGGGCCTAATCAGAAAACCGCAGCAACGCCTCCTATCCTCGGGTCCCTCGTTATGTGCGAAATCATCAGAGCTTGCTGACCTTGTTCTACCAGTCTGCTGTCCGGGATGTGGTGCATACGCGCAAACCGTCGAGCCCGGCGAACCAGGATACTACAGCAAAACCAGAAAGCAAACACGGAAGCTCTTGTCCGAGACAACGCAAACAAGTAGCGTGCAGGATGGCGAAACTGGAGAGGTGGCGGATCTGAAGACAGAAGGAGGAAAGGCTGCAGACACAATTCAGCAACTGATCAAAGAGTCAGAGGAAGCGGCCGCTCCTAAACCTGTCCGTACGTGGTGTTTATCCTGTACTCGTAGGGAATGATACTAACAATACTGTATAGATGGCGCTTTGCTTGAAAATGCTGCAGCCACTGCTAAAGAGTACATTGAAAAGTCTCGACCTCCTGTGCAGGTTTGCGATAGATGTCACGATCTCATACACCATAACAAAGCGGTTCCTGCGATTTCACCTACGATATACTCCATTGGGGCTTACCTTGACGAGTCGCCATACAAATATAACCGGATATACCACGTAATTGACGCAGCAGATTTCCCCATGTCTCTTGTCGACAATATATACGAGGCACTTTCCATTGAAGAGCAGCGGTCGCGTAACCGGCGAGCTTCCACCGAGAAATACCGAGGAGGAAAGAAATTACCTACTATCAGCTTCATCATAACACGCTCTGATCTTTTAGCTCCTACCAAGGAACAGGTGGATTCGAAAATGGAATATGTTCGCTCGGTCCTCCGAGAGGCACTTGCTAAGTCGACGGAGGATTTCCGTCTGGGCAATGTGCATATGATAAGCGCTCACCGAGGCTGGTGGACCAAAAAAATCAAGGAGGAAATCAAGAACCACGGGGGTGGTGTGTGGGTAGTGGGCAAGGCTAATGTCGGGAAGAGTAGTTTCATAGAAGCTTGCTTTCCCAAGGATTCTAAGAACCTTGAGAAAATTGCTGAACTGGTTGAGCGTCGCCAAGCAGAGTCGGATATCAGCCCACGCGACGCCACCGAGGTTGACTCTGACAGCCTTCTACCACCTGCCCCCCAGGAAGACCTTTATCCTGTCCTGCCGGTTGTTTCGTCGCTGCCAGGGACGACTGTTTCGCCGATTCGCATACCATTTGGCCGCGGCGGAGGAGAAATGATCGATTTGCCCGGGATGGATCGGGGCGACCTAGCAGACTACGTCCGTGACGAATACAAACGAGACATGATCATGACTAAACGGAGAAAACCAGGACGGTATACGATAAAGTCTGGTCAATCGCTGCTTCTAGGTGGAGGCCTTGTACGAATCACGTCGGTGAACCCTGACGATGTACTGATGGCAGCCTGTTTTATCCCGATCGAGGCTCATGTCACGAAGACTGAAAAAGCCGTTGAAATGCAAGCTGAACAACGTCCTTACCCTGGAGAGAATATCATGATAGAAGGCGTCGGCAACCGAATTACTTCCGCCGGAATCTTTGACCTTAACTGGGACGTGACCCAGTCGCACCTACCAACGACAATCGCGAAGGCAGTGGAAGATAAGGGGGTAAAACCCCCTCCTCTGCCATATAAAGTGATGTCGGCAGATATACTCATTGAGGGATGCGGTTGGGTCGAGCTCACGGCTCAGATCCGTGCCAGGTCCACAGACGGCGAGTCCGCCAGGTCACCGCAGGTTGAGATATTCACTCCGAACGGACGACATGTTGGAGTGCGACGTCCCATTGAATGCTGGAAGTACGTTGCAGAGAAACAGGCGGTGGAGAAACGTAAGAAGGGAGCACGAGGGCGACAAAGTATCGGGCAGAAGAAGCGTGCCCATCATACATCTAAAGTCTGATCGGCCGTACAACAATGTTCCACGGCTGTTATGGGGCTACTGTTATAGTTCCTTTCCAGATTCCTTTCAACATCTGTACAGCATATAGCATAGCGATTGGTGTTTTTGACCGGGGCATTCATTGTGGGGGAAAGATCCACTACTGTACCATTACTCTTGATTATAGATATAGATGTCTCCTATTCAAAAAATTCATATTATACTGAGACTGCCATTAGCTAGAAGGTGTACTTTTCAGTGATGTAACATCCTTCTTTAATTCATTATTAATCAACCAAGAACTCCCCTGAACAATACCAGAAACCGGTGCTAGTCATAAAATATTCACATCAAGCCTGCGTAGGTGTCGCCCTCGGCTACCTCTTCCTGATCTTCCTTGATGTCCTCCTTGATTTTGTCGAATTCGCTCTCCTTTTTGGGGGCCTCATCGCCCTGAGACTCCTGGTGGCCCTGGTGTTGTTCCTGTTCTTGGTGATGGTGTCCCGGGTGGAGGATCCGATCGAAGAAGCCCTGGTGGTGCTGTGGATGCGAATCTGCGGGCCATCAGTCTGGGAGACAGCTAGGCTTGGCAAGGCTTAACCAACCTTCGGACATGGTGGGGGTCTGGTGTGGAAATCAAGTACGTTAGGGCTATCTATATATTTTTGTTCCTTCCCCGGATCGCTCGAGGTAGGTAGAATTTGCTCGAGGTTCAGTAAGGCTGTGTGCTATATACCGGGAGGACTTCTGGTAGAGACACTGAACAACTTAAATGCATATAAGAGCAACCGTCCATGACGTGGGAAAAGCACTGAGCATTCCGTATCGAAGTGCAGGACGTCATGTACCAGCGTCGTTAAGGGACATGAAATTGATTGGGTCAGTAGTAATACTGCATTCGGTAAGGTCGGACCCTCCCCGAATGCATCTCCATCTCAACCACAATTAATCAAAATGACAGAAATAACACGGCTTCCAATTAGATCCCCAGGATTAGGAATGCTGCTCGGTAGTGAGGGGTTTCTCTGATCGCGGCACGGAGTAGCCCCAGTCTAGAATGCGTGCATGCCTGTCCGTATCTCTCATCTTCGCATCAGCAAGCCGCAGTTAGGGTTTCCCATGGGTACTCGACCGAACTCAGAGCTTCGAATGACGGCACCACCCCCCCATCGCCAACCGAACTTCGCATATATACCCCCAATTAAAGCCAATGGGACGCGCGGGAGTGGAATGAACGTCATGCTCTGGCGGTACTCAGAATCGAGGCTACTGCAGACGCCTCTGCATGGCCAACGCAGAAACGTATGTACGCATAATACCCAATGTAATTGGTAGAGCCTTCAGTGGACGAACCCAAAGAGGAACAACTACCATATCGCGTAGTTGATAGTGGGATGTGACGGAGATTTCAGGCTATATAGCTCTGTCAACCCCTCCTCCTGGCCATGGTAAAAGGATTTATCCACTCTACTTTTACTGCTGTACCTATACCATTGACTGCAGATACCAACCTCAACATGGCCGAACGCTACTACACTCTGGCAGAAGGTGATAACCCAATGGAAGATTGAGCTCTAGGCGGCACTCGGGTCCACTAACTGAAGCAGGCTGCCCTTTTGCTAGCAACAGCTCCACCGTTCAACTGCGGAACAACTCTGGTGGTGGCCTTTCGTTGCTCCAAGATACGCAACTCATTGAGACTCTCGCCCATTTCTCTCGTGAGAGAATCCCTGAGCGGTAAGTATCCCTTCCCTCTGTGCATACTGACCCTTAGCTATATTACATAAATACTAACATACACATTCTTAGTGTGGTCCATGCCAAGGCGGCGGGGTAAGTGATACGACTACATATATTGCACACTCAACAACAAACCAAGCTTATACACTCTTAAAACAGCGCATATGGAGAGTTCGAAGCCACCAGCGATTGCTCCGATATTACTTCCGCTAGCTTCTTGAGCAAGGCTGGCAAGAAGTCTCCCGTCCTCCTTCGCGTGTCTACAGTTGGACCTGAAGCCGGTTCGGCTGACACTACTCGTGATGTTCACGGATGGGCCATGAAGATGTACACGGATGAGGGTAACTTGGATTGGGTCTTCAACAACACGGTCGGTATTCTGCAACTATAACGTGTATAACAGAACTGATTTGGTCGCAGCCGGTCTTCTTCGTTCGCGATCCAATTAAGTTCCCTTCCCTGAACCGTTCGCACAAGAGACACCCGACAACTCATCTTCCCGATGCAAACATGGTGAGTAGCCCACATGGTTGCCATTTGGCTAGTGGTAAAATTAATTCAGTGCTAATGTTGGCTGTTTCTATAGTTCTGGGAGTAAGTATACTTGGTTCAGCACACATCAACTCCTCCTGTATTAACACTCTTAGCTTCCACGTCGGTAACCCCGAAGGTATTCATGAGCTTCTTCACCTTTTCAGTGACCGTGGAACACCCAAGTCGATCCGCAACATGAATGCCTACAGTGGACATACATACAAGTTCACCAAGGAGGTAATATGCCAATGCTCTCTGTATTCCTCTATGTGGCCGTTATAACTGACATGCGCGTCAATAGGACGGATCATTTAAATATATCAAGTTCCACATCAAGAGCGCCAACGGTGTTAAGAACATGACCACCGCGGAATCCGTTAAGATCGCAGGTGAAGACCCTGATTACCTCATTCGGGATTTGTATGAGGCCATCGAGAAGGGCAACTACCCCGTGTGGAACGTCTACGTCCAGGTTATGGATCCAGCCGACGCGGAGACATACCGTTGGAACATCTTTGACATGACCAAAGTTTGGCCTCACAAAGACTACCCGCTGAGACAAATTGGAAAGTTGACCATGAACCGCAATGTATGCCTCCAACAATGCCATCCTCAGCTTAGGCAATAATTCAAGTACACGATGCTAATTCGGTCTCGATATAGCCTAAGAACTACTTCACCGATATTGAGCAGGCGGCCTTCTCCCCATCCACAATGGTGCCGGGTATTGCGCCATCGGCTGATCCAAGTAGGTTATTTCTTCACACTGAAAGCATGTCCCGCTTGACTAACTTTTATATCAGTGCTCCAGGCCCGTATGTTCGCTTACCCCGATGCGGCCCGGTACCGTCTCGGAGTCAACTACCAGCAGCTCCCAACCAACGCAGCCAAGGCGCCTGTCTACTGCCCTTACCAGAGAGACGGCGCCATGCGGTTTGACGACAACTATGGCGGTGATCCCAACTACGTCGGCTCGTCCCTGCAGCCCACCAAGTTCTACCAAGAGGTGAAGAACTCGGGAGCCGCCCGACTGAGCGGACTGACCGAGCACGAGAAATGGGTGGGAGAAGTGACCAACTTCCAGAGCCAGATCACGGACGATGACTTCGTCCAACCCGCTGGCCTCTGGGAAGTCCTCGGCAGGGAGCCCGGCCACCAGGACAGAACGATTGCGAACCTTGCGGGCCATATCGCGGGCGTCCGCTCTCCCCAGCTGCGCAATGCGGTCTATGGTATGTGGACATCGATCCCATGTACAACTATTCCTTTTACTGACCTTGTGTAGGACTCTTTGCGAAAGTTAATGCAGACCTTGGTGCGCGTCTCAAGAAGGCAACCGAGGCTGCGGTGTCTGCGTAATTGCAGTAACACTATGACTGTGGCAAGGGATAATTACTATTTCATGAATGTTAATGGTCCTTATGACGAGTGTGATGTGTCTCTAAAACCGGCGCTACAGACTTGATGAGTATGTCATTTAAATAAGTCCCAGGTTAATGACGAATTGAACGTACCTGCAAGCTCCGGATATGAAAATTTGCCTGTACTTCTTGAGGTCCATATAGTACCACGTAGTCTGACCCGGGTTCAATGACATAAAGTGCCTTTGAATCTTTTTTAATATATTTTGCGCTCAATCGGGGCAAATCATACCAGGGGCATCACAAATGTGCCATCCCCCCCGGTCGGGTGCATACTACATCGCCATCCCACAACACTAACAGACCCCAGACCTACCGTTGCACGTCCTCGCCGGCGTAACTGAGCTAGTCCTCTACTTCTGCGACTTCAATTGCGCAATCCTAGCAGTACTAGCCTGCTACGTCCATTCACTCACCTCCCTAAGTCTGGTCAAACGAAAACTAGAAAGAAAGGAAAACAGCTCCAACCTACCAAGAAGGCAGCGCCTTCCGCATGGTGCAAATCCTCCAGGCATACACCTCCCAAGACCCCATCGACTACCATGATGCCATCGTGTCCCTCCACAGCTTCCTCTACGCCCGCATCATCATCTTTCTCCTCGGAACCATGTGCCCCAGCCTCTCATTCTCCAAGAACATCAATTCACGCTTCGTCTACGCCGAGGCTATCTTCGAGAGTGTGTTGATCAGTGCCGGACACTGTACGAAGCCGAGCGCGATATTTGCGTTTTTGTTGCTCGTGCAAGCTATCGGGAAGATTAGTACGTTTGCTGGGAGGAGGGCCTGGGAGGAGAGGTATGTTTTCTCTTTTTCTTCTCTTTTCTCATTTCTGTTTTCCTCGGTAACTACGTCTACAAGGCTGCTAACCTGAATGCATTTTCCAGAACGAAGAAACCACCCCGGGATCCCGGATTGCTAATTAGGGTTCTGCGGTTTGTGGGTTCTTTGAGGACCGTGAGGACTGGGCGGACGAGACAATGGCTTCTCCTGATAAGACTCCGCAGATTGGGAATCTGCCCATGGATATATTGGGACATCAGTATACGAGGCTCGGTTTTGAAGGATGAGCCCGGCAAGAGATTATTAAGGTATGGCGTTTACTGGATACATGTTGTATTTAGTTGACGATGCTCTCATCTGAGTGGAGATATATAGATACTTAATAGATACATATGTGGGCCAGGCTAGTGACAAGGTTGAATATAACTGTCAAGCTGGGGGTCCCTGATATTCGTTTCAATATATGTCTGTAGGCCAACTATAGTTGACTGGTGGTATGCAGAGTCAACGTGGATCTGCCCCTCGTGATCGGTAGCGGAAAGGTTCCATATCAATACTTGGGATCTTGCTAAAATATAAATTATAATGAAACTCTTATAGAAAGACTCTTCTGCTTGTGAGACTCCTCTTACCAGTTATATATGATGACGGGCAGGTGTACTTCACAGTGTTTCAACCTGTGGAGTTCAGTCTAACATGCATATATCGAGGCCAGCATCTCCAAGCAACGCAAAAGACAATACAATCGATAAAACCACGCTAAACCATCACACATGTTAACCATGACATCTCACGATATCTTCCAAGTTCAATCCGACGAAGTATATATCGGGAAACTCATACTGCAAATCACCCGTTTCACGAAACCCTAAATAGCTCAAAGCCCGCTGACATAATGGCAGATCGTCTGTAACTATAACTAACTAGTAGCTCGCAAGGTCCTTTAAGCAGGGATTCAATTGTTTGTGTGTGTGTGTGTGTGTCCTATCTATCGCTCTCTATTAGACTAGGAACAGTGCTTGAATCTCCTACCAGACATCCCTAAAACTAAAATGCTCTCCTCGCGCGGCATCAAGAAGGCCGAATTGCCAAAGATTCCTTGGCGATATGCCCCTCCACATACATACAACAAGCAAAGCAACCCCGCGGGGCTGATCTCATTTGGCATGGCAGAGCATGTACGCCGTTTCTTTGAGAAAGCTATATATTATATATTCACATGGAATCACTAACGGTCAGGTAGATCCCAATGCGGGCGGAGATAGCAAAGTACATTAACAACAAGGTACATACAATAACCCTGAACTCCTCCGATAGGGCTATGCCATCTATACTACTTATCGAATGTCCCAGTTCACCTTCACTGGCAGGTTACATTCACCGAGGACTCAGTTGGCTATGGGTCCAGCTCCTCAACTCCCAATCGTCTGCCAATTGCAGTCGCCGCTCACCTCAACAATATTCTACAGCCGCTTTCACCGGTTGAGCCGGAAACAGTCGTTGTCGCCAGCGGCATCACGGCCATTGGGAGCATGCTCGGCTTCGCCCTGGCCGAGCCCACAGACGGTATCCTAGTCAGTAGACCGGTGTACGGACGCTTTGAACTTGACCATGGGGTTGAGGCAGATGTGCAGATCGTCTATGCAGACACAGATCCCGAGGAGGCGTTTACCCCCGCCGTGGTAGATAAGTACGAGACAGCGCTTCAGCGCGCAGAAGACGAAGGTACCAAGATCCGGGCAGTGTTGATCGTGAACCCGCATAACCCTGTAGGTAAGTATGATCCATGGAAAACCCTCACCGCAAGCATGGTGAGGTGCACAGTATTCAAGTCCCCTGAACAGAGCACTAACCAGCACCAGGGCGCTGCTACCCAGCAGAGACACTGAGGGCAATCCTCCGGTTCTGCAATAGACACAGCCTCCACCTCATCAGCGATGAAGTCTACGCATCCTGTGTTTTCGACTCGGGAGACCCGCGCGCCGTCCCTTTCACCTCGGTCTTATCTATCACCACACCTGAACTCATCGACCCTGATCTCGTCCACTTACTCTATGGCTTCAGCAAGGTACGCCATTCCCGTCCACTGATCCCAATCTAATACCACTTGCCATCGCAAATTGATACACAGGAACCAGGACTTCGCAGCCGGAGGCCTCCACCTCGGCTTCTTGATCACGCAAAACACGGCCCTCCGTCAAGCGTGCAAAGCCATCTTGTCAGTTCCCTCCTCCCAATACCCCATCCACATCACACCAGCTAAGATGTAATACATATACAAAGGAGACTCCACAACGCCTCAACAGCCTCCATCACAATCGGGGCAACCATCCTCGAAGACCAAGAATTCATGACCCAATTCACCCAAATAGCTCGCCAAAGCCTGGCATCAACATACCGACTCGCCACAGCAACACTCACCCAAGAAGGCATCAATTATGTCAAACGAGGGTAAGACATACCTCCTACCCCGGTCCTCTTTGCTTTATCCCCCCTATCAAGCCCCCACCACCATGCCAAAACTTGTATATGCGCTGCTGATAGCCTCCAGAAATGCGGGTTTCTTCATCTACGTCGACCTCTCGCCCTACCTTCCTTATCCTGATCGTCCGGTCCGAGAGCGCGAGTTTGCCCTGGCGCAGAAGTTCCTGGACGCCGGGGTGTTTTTGCATCCGGGTGAAGAGCATGCGATGGAGGCGGGGTGGTTTAGGCTTGTGTTTGCGCATGAGGAGGAGGTTTTGAGGGAGGGGCTGACGAGGTATGTTTTTTCTTTCTTTCTTTCTTTCTTCCTTTCTTTTCGACTTTCTCTTTTAGTTCCTGGGGGGGGGTTTGGCTGATGTTGAGGGTAGGCTGATTGGGGTGTTGAGGTCTGTTTGATGATTTGTAGCTGTTTAATAGATCCAGGTATTACTTGTAGTGGTTTATTTGACTAGAGTATGAACTTTACGAATGAGTCGATGATTTAAACGATGTCATAACAACCATTGCATTCTTCATATTCTTTTAATTTATAGGTCTTTCGCATGCGGATCTAAATATGTATGATCAACTCTTTTCAGTTACTCTCTTCGATGTTGGTGAATTGGAAAGTGGGTTGACCAGGGACGGCGTTCTCGGCCGTGAGACCCTCTCTCTTTTCACCGGAGCCAACGACCTCACCGGTCTTGCCACCCTCTTCAACAGCGATGATCTCAATCACCTTGCAGCCTGTTGTCTTTTGCAAGTTCACGAGCATCTCCTTGAGGACGGCGAACTCATCGAACGGCAGCTTCCGGCTAAAGACGGTCTCGGGCTCCTCGCGGCTCTGGATAAGACGTCTCTTGAGGGTCTGGACGAAAGGCATGGCCTTCTTCATCTCGCCCATCTTGCCGACCTTGGCGTTCAGCTCCTTGTCGTTGATGGAGAGGTTGAGACCATCGAAGGCCTCGCGGACCAGGTCGATGTACTTCTCCTGCCACGAGGGGTACTTCTTGGCAGCGTAGATTGTGAGCTTCTTGGGCTTGCGGGGGTCGTAGCCAGCGCTCTTGCCCTTGGAAGCCTTCTTGGCGAGCTGAGACTCAGCAGAGGTGATGCTGGAGGAAGTGGCCCGGACATAGGTGCTGATGGCTGTCAGCTCCGGTGATTGCTCGGGAACTTCGGGGAAGCGAGCGTGGTGAATAGACTCGGGCTGTATTGTAGGTGATGTTAGTTATGCTCTTCCAATGAGGTCGAAAACCACTTACCTTCTTCAGGATCTCGAGCCAAACGTATTCGGCCCAGTGAGGAGCAATGACAGCAAGCATGAGGGCTTGCAGCTCGATGTAGCGCAGGATCACATCACGGTGCATACCAACACCGGCTGATGTCGAGGCCTCACGGTAGGCATCACGGGCACTAACCAGGTCGTACAGACCAGATTTCAAGGCGAGCTTAAAGTCGGTGCTACGGTGATGTTAACGCTTGTTCATCATGGGGTACAGGGGAGGAGAATGATGTCTTGTAGCTTACTCTTGGTAGTGCTTCCGGGCCTCACGAACCAATCCATTCATCTCGTTGTTGAAAATCTTATCCCAGAATGCATCAGCGGGGCCAGTGCGCAGGGTTTCATCCTTGGAAATCTCCTCAACCCATTCCTTGAGGGTATGCAGTCTCAGAATGTTACTGTTAGCAACGGTCTCATCGAAGTTAGCGTCCTCGATACCATCACCGGCGTCGGCGAACGCAATACGGGTAGCGTCAGCGCCGAATTTGTCAACACTGTCCTTCAGTGTGAGGAAGTTACCAGTGCTCTTGCTCATCTTCTCGCCGTTAAGAAGCAAGTGTCCGTTCGCGCGAACACCGCGAGGCCAATACTCCGGTGGGAAGAGCGCAACGTGGATGTAAAGGAAGAAGGTCAAGTGGTTCGGGATGAGGTCCTTTCCGGAAACTCTAACATCCAACGGGTACCAGTACTCGAATTCTCTGCGCATCTGCTGCAAACCTTCCTTGCTAATTCCGCTCTTCGAGATCAGCTCGTCGCTAAGCTCACGTCTTGTGAATACATAATCCCAGACCTCGTCGATCATCTGCTCAGCCTTCACGTTCAAGGGACCGAGAGTCTGACCGTAGCGGTCACCGTGCAACAAGTGGGCAATTGTGTAGTAGGCCATGTATACGGTACTGTCACTCAGACTCTCGACGAGGAATTGAGGATCCCATGGCAGCTTAGAGCCCAAACCATAGGTTCTTGCGCAAGCCCAGCGGTTGAGCCAGTCAAGGTTCTTCTCGAAGCCATGCTTGGTCTCGTTGGTGTATGTGTTGAGGGTGTTCACGACATGGTTCAGTGTGTCTTTTTGCCACTTGGCGTCGTTCTCTCCGTAGTTCAGGAACCATTGACCGAGGTACGCAACTACACAGTCATCCCCGCTTCTGCTGACGACCTCTCCCATGGGATCGGCAAAGGGGAAAGCATCACCGCTCTCGTAAAGGGCCTTACGGATCTTGTCCTTAGCAGCGCTCACAGGCTCACCCTTGTATTCACCAGCGACCATAGTACCCTTGTAGAAGGCTTCACTGTATGCCAATTCCTTGGCCTTTGCCAGTTGGGTAACATCCTTAGGAGAGTTGATCTTCAGCTGCTTAACAAGGGCAGGGGCAGTAAGGTTGCCATAAGTTGGGGTGTCAATGAGAGGGAAGATCTCCAGCTCGGCCCACTCCTTCTGGATTCCATAGTACTCGGGTTTCTTGGCAAGATCAGCCAAGGTAGCATAATCATCAGGGCTGTCAGAAGGCACAGAGGTGACGACACCGGTACCCTTGCTGGCAGAAACGCTCTCCATAGGCAGAATTCGCACACCTTCGGTGTGGAGTGAGAGCGGAGCGTTAACAAGTGTACCAACATAGGCGGATCCTGGAGCCTCCGCGACGATCGGTAACTGATCCTGAGTCTTGGGGAAGTTGTCACTGCTAAAGAAAGTGCCCTGGAAAGCCATGTTCCATGCGGCCCGCTTTGTGCAAACGTAGTATTCCTTTTCCTTCACCTTGAAGATACCATAGTTGATCTTAGGGCCGAGGAAGCAGCAAGTCTGGCCATACATCGTCTCTGGGCGCAGAGTAGCAGGAACAAAGTACACACTGGCATCCTCCTCGATCTTGCCCTTGACGATCTCGGCAATCTGTGGGGCCCATTCCTTCACCTTCAGCTTCATAGCGGTATATTCCTGGGGTCCGACACCTTCACCCTTGGTCCGGTCGTGGTCCATGCAAGGCTGTCCGTCCTTGGGGGAATAGATAGTGTACCGGCTACCGTACTGGATTTTACCGAGCTCATGGAGACGGTTCATCTGCCAGCGCACAAAGGCATCGTAGTAGGGGTTCGCATCAGTGGTGACCATCTGACGACGCCAATCAATTCTGGCGCCAAGGCTGTCAAGATCACGGATGGCCAGGGGAGGGAAGTGGTGGAGCCAGTAACCAGCGTCGGCAAACTTGTGGATTTCGTCCAAGGGAATACCGATCGCCAACATGATCTGGAACTGGTACTTCATCTTCACGGTCTTGGCGGCGGCCTTGCTCTTCTTTCCGGAGAACTTCTCCTGTTGCTCGTTCTTGACTTCCTGGGTGGGGGCAGCAGGGGCCTTCTCCTCCTCCTCAGCCTCTTCCTTGTAGCCCTCGAAGTTCTGTCCGAATTTCTTGACCTCATCGGAAAGCTTATCCGCGCACGCCTTGATAGGCATACCGGTACAGTGGAAACCCAGGGGGAAAAGAGCCCTCTTACCATCCATGCGGGCAACACCGGCCATGAACTCGACCTTACTGGCAGTGAAACTGTGACCTGCGTGCAGGGTACCGTTCATGTAGGGGTAAGCCATGGTTCCGAAGAACTTGGGATACTTCTCACGAAGCTCCGCGGCGGACATGGAGCCCTCAGGAACCTCTGCGAAGGAGGGAGCATCGACCTCGAAAACCTTGTTCTCCTTCCATTGCGCCTGGTATTTCTTCTCGATAGCGATAAGGGTATCTCTCTTCTCGGTCTATTTCGGGATCCACCAATTAGCACCGTATGGACAAAGAAAGCTGGGGGAGGAGGGGTAGGATATAGAACATTTTCGAGTTTGAGGGTGTTTTTTGCGCCGGCGCTCGGGTCGAGCGCAGCTGCGGAAGCAGCAGCGGCTGCCATGGCTCTTAATGAATGGTTTGCTGTCTTGCAAACTCAACTGAAGAGCTGAACGGGAGTGGATCAAAAGTGGTTTTTATAACTCTGCCGCGGGGTAAGACTTTATCGATGTTCTGAGTCAAAAGATTATGTGGGAATCGGACCCCGGCAGTACATTCCCCACCGCCTTCCCCATTCATCACAGAATCAATACAACATGGCTCTCTTATCGTTCTACCATGAGTCAAAATTGAAGCAGATATTCATCGTTGCAAATGACTCATAAATGCGGCTTTCTCGCCTATATTAAAATAAACTATCGTTAGATAAGAAACGCATTGGATGGCGTGCGCGTCAGCAATTGGTGCGAGAACAAGGCCAGATGTATAGTCACATGACCACCCTATCGGACCGTCTCAATCTTTCCGCCGACAGGCCAAAAATCGAGATGAGCTCCGAGCAGCACTCTATCTAATTCCGCTCGGGACTGTTGCAGCTGATCGATCCCCGGGTCGGCTAACCTTTGCAATCTTTTAAAGCCCCTTTTTCGACCGTTTCTCTAAAGTCAAAGCGCGTTGCGCCTTCCCCGTCATCATGGTGAACGTCTTCAAGCGGATGCGGAAGCTGAAAACCGTAAGTTGGCCAACACCATTGCTTGCATCTAAATGAATGTCAGAGGCTGACTCCAGGTTGTAACCATTTGCAGAGGGTAATGCTACCAATGAACAAATCTCCTACACTACCATTGCTCCAACTTTTCGGCAAGATCGCGGCGGCATCCAACGCTCAAGTCTATCTTGCAACGACGACAACAGGAGAGGCCCGTTTATATCAAGAAGCGCATGATCTAACTTGGCTTTTCAACAGATCCTCAACGTCCGTGTAGGAACTGGTGCCGCCATTTTTCCTTCTGCTACCTCTGCGACCCAAGAATTCCCAGCAATCACCCGTTTACACCTCACATACGCCCAAAAGATCTATGGCGGTCATCAAGGCGCACGGCATTTCTGGCGCAACTGTCTTCCCCGGCTCAAGTACCACAACCCAGGTCTTCAGATGACCGTGAAGCAGACACAAGAACAAGAGGGACCGGCAGCCTTGACGATATACTTCGCAGAGCGGGCGAGCAATGCCGCTTCCTTGACCGCGGCCAAGGTCGAGGATAAACATGCCCCGGCGCCGGAGTCAACAGAAAAGACAGCCATTCTGGATCTGAAGAACCTCGATTACAAGGAGATCTGGAATAAAGTTAAGATGGTGACCGGGGCCCAGGAAGTGCCTGCTACTTCCGAGGAGGAAGCGGAGCTGCAGAAGCTGGAGCAAATGCGTCAGCAGTCGGAGAAGGACCGGGTACGGCTAGCCGCTATCCGCCAGGCCAAGAAGGATCAAGAGCGGATGTTACAAGAGGCTCGGGGAGAAATTGAGAAGCTGAAGCAACTGTAAGTCTAGTAAAAGACTGTTTGGGGTTGCAGGAAGACGTTGGGCATGATCAACTGTAGCATAGCCTTTTTCCTTTTTTCTTTTTTCTTTTGAAATATGTAGTTCTAGATGTCTCTTTTGTGATAAATAATGGCTTAACTTTCCCCTGTGATCTTGAGGGATAGATACATCGTCAGGATATCATCAAAGCAAAGATAAAGCAACGAGCCTTTGTGTATATCGGGCTCATTGTATACAACCAAGTAGAAATATAAGTCACATCAGCAACATAACTTTCCCACCCCGCGCCCTGTATAGTCTCCATATTCAAATGTCCCACTCATAAATAGCAGGCCAAGATAAAATTCCCGTACGCGAGTCATTCTTAAACATTCCTAAACTCCTGAATACCCACGAAGCGCGCATCACCTGTCAATTCAAGCATGATCTGGCGTATAGCTCGTCTCGCCTAGCATGCTCTGGCCTGCTGATACAGTCGGTGTTGCAGTCTGAGTTTGGCCTGATCCCTGTAGATTCTGTGGAGATGGGGAATGCGCTCTTCCGGCAGCAGCAGCTTGAAGTCTCTGATCCAAAGCCTTGAGAGCTAATGCCCGTCTCCGCTCCGCCTCTTCACGCTTAGCCGCCCCCCTCGTTCCTCCTCTCTGGCTGTTAAGCAGAGAGGGAAGGCCGGCCTCCCCTCTCGCAAGAACTTGTTGGTTGCCTGATGCAATATCTTCCTCTGAAAATGGGGTGCAGATCTTCAATGCGACTAACAAAGAGTAAAACTGCTCCGAAACAAACGAAATCGGAGGTTGGATTGCGTCTGGGAAGAGACACGCGAATGCAAACGTCTCACTTGCGTCTCCCTTGAAGCCTAAACCGTCGGTAGATGTGCCGGTCAAATCCGGCTGCCGTTTAAAAAATCGAAGGTAGGTCCAACTTGCCAGCAGGCCGAGCCAGGAAAGTGTTGCCGCCACATGTGTTCCAAATATTATACCACTGATCGTGTTTAGCAGCAAGAAAAGCGCCGGGAAATGCTTCACCCGCATCTTCACTAGGCCTTTGAATATAGTCACAGTATGCTCGGGAACAAGTTGCTTGAAAGCCACAAGGAAGGAGGCTTGGATCGATATGCCACCGCATATTTGGGTTACGCTTGGAGATGGGGAGTCAGTAGGGAAGGCGCAGGAGGTTGTGCATTCGGTATCGGAAAACAAGGCATACCCGCTGGTCGAACCACCCCTGATGGTAGTTCCTAGAAGATAAAGGGGCACAATCGTTACGTTCGGGATCACCGCGATGGCCAGAATGAATTTTGCAAACTCTCGGGAACCCCAAGCGCGCTCTAGGTACTTGCCCCCATAGAACAGGGTGGCGCCGTTCAAGAGAACCGTAAAGATATTCTGCTCCACAAAAATCGCGGTAAGGAATGTCCAGGGGTAGTGAAAGAACTCGGATGGGACGAGAGTTAGATAGGGTACAACTGGAGTGGTCAAGGGGTGGCCCCCCGTGGCATCAATTTGCCGCCATCGGGCAATATTGTACAGGAGGGAGAGAGTGAGCAGGCTGATGAGACAGGTACGGGTTGCAGGAGGGATATTGACTCGGAGCGCCATTGTGGGAAACGAGCTCTTGCGGCTGCTGGTGTCCACGCAGACCGCGGGCTGTCGATAAAGCCCGACTAGGGTATTAAGTGGCAGAGGTTGATGTTGATCAATCGCAGTTCGGAGTGGATTTCGGGCCAAGCAGCACTTCCGTCTTGGGTTTGGTTCGTTGTTTGGCTCTGATCGATCGCCTTCCTTTGATTGGATACCCTATTTTGCACATCCGCCCGGGGAAATAACAAAGGTGACCACCTGAGGCACCATATTCCAGCCTTGGCGCCTAAGGTATACTTTTCTAACGACCGAGGTAAAAGGGGTCTGAAAAGTTATATTTTTTGTGCGTATGTACATACATGTCAAGGTGCTAAACTCTTAAGGCGCCTAAAAAAAGAAAAAAGAAAAGAACCCCCCCCATTCCAAATCGTGTCGCTTTAAAGTTTCAAACAATAAACCCACGCCTGACACCCACCGTTTTGATTCAGTGACTATTAGATCATTTCTGGCCATCTCGTCTTGGCAAGGCTAAGACTTGTCGCTCTGAAACACGGTGTATTTCAAGAAATCGGTACTGGGCAGAGGAAGAAATAGATGTCATAGAGGCGCAACCCAGTGACAGCAGCTCCAGTGATTGGTGCAGTCACCTGCAGTTGTGAATATCTGCCCAGTGTATGTAAAACATGGCTTGGCTAAAGTCTTTTTGAATTTTATAAAATGGTAGCTTGTCACCCCGATGGTTACCGCAGGAAATTGGAGTTTGGCTCCTTGAATGAGAGCTATTTGTATCTTTTTGGAAATTCAGATCTATGGAACGAGCTTTTTCCTTCCTCTTTCCGTCCAATAGGCCCCCTAAGGCGTAATTAATCAAGCAGGTCGAGAAGATGTAATGTGGAACATCAAAGGTCAAAGGTGTCACAGCCGGTCACCATGTGGCTGAAAAGTGTTAAATTGACATTGCAAGCACAGAATGGGAAAAAAAAGGAATGGGTCAGGTCTCCGCCTGTTGGACGCATCCGCCATATGCCGTAGAGGGAGGGAAATAAGAATAGGAGGGAAGAAATATTAAAAAGGAAAAATAAAAAAAGGACCACTAGAAGTTCTTGAGGAACCCGATCAATATTAGTCATTGAATTAAATTCAGTTTATTAGAGTAGCTCCGAGGATCTGGCAGTTGTGCTAATTTTCCTAGTAGTAATTACTTATATTTAAGCGTACATTTACCATTTCAGATGGTTATTGTTGGTATTATAATTGTCATTGTTAGATGCCCATGTAATTTCAGGCCGGTCTGATCCTAAGCGCTTGGAAGAACATTTTCTTATTTATTTTAATTTAATTATTTTCTTTATATTTTCCCTCAAAAAATATATTTTAGATTTTTTTTTTTTGAAAAGTGCAACTAAAAGAAGGATAATAATGATTATAAAAAAAAATAGAAATACTAGTATGTCCGTTAAGTAGGTACACTACTAGTACTGCGTGGCCCTGTGTAAATCACACTGTAATCGACCCGCAAAACGCTAGGTCCCGAAGCAGACAAGCGCACTGGCCGATCATTTGCCCGTCAGAACCACCCAAGGGGACCGGTGGATTTCCCAACTGCACGCTAAGTCGTGGGCCGGACGCCACAACGAGTCAAGCCAAAAGTCCAGGTCGCCAAAGTCAAAATCGGGTTTGACTGCGAAGTGACTGGCAAAGGGTGCCGGCTTCCTCTGAAACAGCGTCCCAGAGCCGCCTGGAGAAATTCCTCTGAGCCTTTTCCTTTTTTCCCACTCTCTAAACTCAACCTGGCTTGTTGGTTCGAGATTTGAAGACTACTACCTCACTTTCTTCCTCTTCCATTTCCCTTCTTCCCTGCTCGCAGTCACGACAACCATCTGATCAATCTGCCTGTACCTTACTATTACCCTGCAGAAGTGGTGGTGATCATCATTCCTTGACACGCTTGCCCTGCTTTCCTTTTTATTTTTATTTTTATGTTATTTTTTTTAATTACCTTTTTTTTGCCCACTTGCTTTTCGTCGTCCCCGTTCTGGAGTCCAGCCCTCCAGTTTGTCCACCCCCCCCTCCCGTAACCGTACTGGTACAGCTCCAACCTTTGCAGTTCGCTAGCGGGTCTGCTATCTCAAGCCACACGTTGGTGTCGATTTCGACCCGTCTCGATATTCATTCTTCACTTTCTCTTTTCAACTCTTGCGGCTTCTTTTCCACAACCCCCCTTGTTTTAACGCTGTTCAAGGGTCTCATTAGAAACCTCACTCATCCTCTATCTACCCTTTAATTGACGATCTAACCCCCGGCATTTGCACTCCACCTTAACGCTCTGCATTATATCCCATCCCATCCCCTTCAACTACGATTTTCCTTGTCACGCCTTGGCTGCGTCCGGCCCAGTTTTTGGCACTCACGCTCCTTTCCGACGCCGAACTGGACCTTCTCGCCATTCATCCTGGCGACCCAGAGAGAGAAATCTGTAATATCAGCAGACCGGTCCCTTCGGTTTACACGGTCTAATCTCGCCTATATCTCGGGATTCTCGCATCTTTCAAATTCTCGATCATCCACCATTATCCTTCTGCAATTTGTTTAGCGGAGGTTCCTGTTATTATTCCTGGCATGCTAGCGGATCCTCCACCTTACTAGCTGTCATACATGTAACAATGTCACATCCTGATCTTACGTCGCATCATGTCAACTACCTAATCTGGAGGTACGTTCCTAACTTCAAGGTTCTCTGCCGACACCCGAGTGCACCTCTGATAGCTCATGATAACCCCCCTGATGTTTATGTTCCTCGTACATGTCACTGACGTTTAGGCTCTAGGTATCTTCAAGAATCAGGTTAGTTTCAACCCGTCCTTTTTTCAATCCTAATCCTCATTTTGTATTTTTATCTTTATCTCCCCCTCTTTTTTACGCGTTTCTTCGTATCCTCGTTTGACAGGACTCAAGGTATCCTGCAACAATCAAGATTCTCATCTAACCTACATCGCAGGTCACGGTGAAGCCGCAGTGACACTGCAGCGCGCATGGAATCACGACCCACAGAGCTTACCTTTCGCTCCTTATATAAAAACCCATGCGTTGGTGTCTTTGGTGCAAAAGGGTCTCCAATATCACGAGCTCGAACAGTCACTCGATAAGGCACGTTACCTTGCTCTGCCGGATCTAATGATTTTGTTTCCCGGTGGATCCTTTTTATTCTCTCTTCAATTAGTGTCTTCTAAGAATGTCTGTCTACCAATGACTAATGAGTTTTACAGGATGGGAATCCGAGGCCCTTTTCACCTTCAGATTATTTCTTTGGACCAGCGGTGCTGGAAGCGGAACCGCGGAAAAGTCAGGGTGGCCCGAGTGAAAATGGCACAGACCAGGCGCCTGTCTCGCCCACGAGTAAAGTCGCGCGCGACAGCGTGATCAACGGTCACTTGACAGGCGAATCTGCGACACCTCAAGTTATCCCCAATGCTAAGAAAAGCCGCAAGAGTGACCGCGCAGAGACCAACGGGGACGAAATTCCAATGGAAATTGATTCAAATGGTGTTGCAAATGAGACGAAATCCGCAGTGGCTACATCGCCATCCTTGGCCGATGCTGTGGATGGGGATGGGGACGTGAACATGGGTATCCGACCGGATTCGCAAGACCAGGAGCCAACCGCGGCGCCGACTTTCACCTTGACCAACGGCCACAGCGTTGGCGTCCAGATCACCCCCGCCAAGGCTGCCGACCTTAGTCCCGATACCGCCGTCTTGAATGTGGCTGATGAGTGCCACGTGACTCGCGCATTGTGGCGTCCAAACGATCCCACTGTTGTCGTTGCAGTCGGCGAGTCGTTCTGTAGTCTATGGAAGATGCCGTCATCTGCGAGTCCGGTGCAAGAGAAGCTTGTGGAGGGTAAGGGCGATAGTATCTGCGTCTCTGCGGTCGCATGGGACCCTACGGGCCAGAAATTGGCCGTAGCCACATACAATGACATGAGAGGGTCTATCACCATGTATGATGTGGCCGGGAATGCTGTTGACCTCCTGCCCGAAGTACCTAGAATGATCACTGGGTTGCATTGGACCGAGAGCGGCACCCATTTGATTGTTGTGGCATCAGATAGTAAAGTCTCCGAGCTGGCTCTCTGGGATGATTCATTGCGACCGGACGAGTTCCCCTCTCCACAGGTAATCGACGGGTCAGTCTATGACCTCAGCTGGCTTGGACGCAATGTAGCATACGCTTCGGGTAATGGAACGGTCTACCAGTGTGATGTCGACTCGAGCATCCACATCTCCAAAACATATACCAGCGAGACCGATAGACCTTGGACATTTATTCGTTGCGCAAATGCCAGTTCCTCCTCGGTGGCAGTGGCTGCATCGTCTGCTGCAGCTGCATTCTGGATCCCAACGCACGACATGCACCTCGATGGTGCACACGAAGGGGATATCACGGCAATAGAGCTTAAGCCAAATACACTGGAGCAACCACAAACGAACCATCCGCTGGTTGTAGCCTCTTCATCCACCGATGATACAGTCAAAGTATGGCATATTGATCTGGACGCAAAACGATTTGATTGTATTCACCGTCTGTTCCTCGGCCCATCTTCGCCCGCCCTCGCCAGCAGTTTCTCTCCGGACGGTTATGCTCTGGCTGCTGCAAGCAAGGAAAAATTGTTCATCTGGAATTCGCAGAGGGGTGGCACTGCAATGGCTACTTGGACCGTGCCTGGTACCGACGTAACAAAGATCGAAGAAGGACAGAATCACTTGACCAATGGACACAATGGAACCGCCGAACCAATACCGGATCGCTCTCTTGCATGGGATACTGATGGTAAACGACTCGCTTTTGGCTTTGGCAAGCAGGTATGTTGTCTATCGTACCCAGTTGGAGATTAACAGGCTGACTGACATTGGGTAGTTGGCTATTATAAACATGCAAAGTTGAGACTTTACGAACCGCGAATACGTGATGTTGGGCTCGAACGCAGGAATATCTAACTACACCTTGATGATGCACTCGTATGCGCTCTTACACCTTTTCACTACATAAATTGTGATATCCTTGTCAACGAATGCAACCGGAAACTATACCTTACCTTTCGCTCTTGGACTTCTGGATCGTTTGCTACCAGGCCGCCTGATCGATCTCCGGCCAAATCATTCCTGACATTTATATGCGGTTAGGTGGAGCGCAAAACCAAAGCTGATCAACAACTAGCAATCAGCGCCGCTTCAGAACGTTCTTGTTGTGTTCTTTCTTCTTTCAGCATTCTAATTTATTCAATAACCATTTGGTTAGATGATCCATATAGGCGCAGACTCGGGGTTTTCAACAGAAAAGCAGTCAATTGCGGTTATAGTGGGTTACGGTGGGCACATTGGCGCATTCTATTCTCTTAATTCTCAACTGTACCATTGCTTCTTGGTCGGCATGATTACTGAATGTCAGAATCTTCCTTTCTTTTGGGTTTTGCATCAGTTTTGCGGCAAATCCTCGGTTTCCGTCTTCTTACATCGGAGTCGCTTCCAGCCGAATCTAATCACAAACCTGGCAACTCGGCGTTCCCAGATCATATGATGGTGTTTTTTTATGTGTTATCCGCAGGGTCTGTGGCTAATCTAGTACGCCTTTGCCTTTCTTCCCGTCTGTCTTGCCGATCTCTTTCACGAACGCGGAAACCTTCTTCGACATCTTTCCAGCCACGCATCCACGCGGTTATGCCCTCTAGAAGTGCTTCAGCATCGGACTCATAACGCTCTTCGGGCTTACGCCTCATCCACCGCTTTGCTTTATTTTGTCGCGATGCTCCCAGTTTACGTTCGTTCTGCCATCCGTTAACCCAGGCCTCGAGTCCGCAAACCGTACCGTGAAGTGCTTCACGCTCTGCTGAGCCTTCCATTATGTCTGTTTCCCTGTGTTGGAGAAAATTACGCATTAGCCTAGGAATGGAGGTGACAGTTTGGCGGATAGCTTACAGCTCGTGGACCTCATTTTCCAGCTCCGATATCCGTCGCGACAGCCCCTGGCATTCGCGCTTAAGAAGGTCATATATTTGGGACGATTCTTTGCGGCGTTGGTCCAAATCGACATTTAATGCGGTTACTTCATTCAAAAGAGCTATGAGTTGCGAGCTCGAAGGCTCAAAGGCGGATGAACCACGATCCTCCATCGGGACAGAGCAGGAGGCTGCGGAAGCCACAGGGTGTGAAGTTTCAGGGTAGATACGCGTGGGGCGGCATTTGACGACCTCCTGGGTGAGTTTTGGCCGCGGGTCCAACAGGGCTTCCAGAGTGTTGAGGCAGTGGTGGACCGTGGTCGTATCCTCACTTGACACGTCGGCATTCTGCGAGATCATGTGAGCTATTTTGGCAAGCCGTTGTGGCAGAGGCATTGCGTCCTCGCCCGCGTTGTGGACATCCGAGGAAGGCGTAGGGCGCGACATATCCGTCTCCCAGGTGTTTTCCGGAAGGGAATGCGGAGGTGAAAGCTGATCCAAGCGAGCCGGGTACGGTGAACTCTCCATGACCGATTACTTCCCTGTATATATTGGTACTTCTTTCTCGTGCTATTTGGCCGTTCTATTGCATATGTGTGTAGATAAGTACACGGATAGGAATATTGATTTGCTGCAAGTATGCGTAGGTACCGGACGTAATGTATAGTATGTTTTGAGGTGTTTGGACCTATAGAAGAAGTGCGTCGGACAAATAGCAACTTATCGAACCTCCAAGAACAAGGGTAGCAGCGACTGAACGAGACTAGTCATGTATTATCGGACTTGGGGAAGTCAGTCTGTTATATAGATTAGATATATAGGTATAAGATGAGAGCAGGTGGTTCCCAAAAACGCCTATGCGCGACCGATTCGAATGGTACCAAATAAAATGCGAATGAGTGAATAGAGGCAAAAAGGATTCTTTTGTCATAGTCCGAGAGGAAAGGCTGCAGAAAAAGACGGTCAGATCGTCATTGCCAATTGATAATAATAATAATGCTCAGCCGGGAGACTATTCCGTATTGGGCTTCCCATGGAAACGCGCCGGCCAAAAAAGTTGGCTGATAAGTGATGGGGTTAAGAAAAAAAAATACCAAAAAAAGACAAGAAAACGAAACAGCAAAAGAAAAAGAAATTTGGGATCTTGACTGATTTAAACGGAGCCCATTCCGCTTTCCTCCTTCTTTCCCAGTTGTGAGGGCAACGTTGCCGCATTGATTTAATTGATCTGATTTTAGCGATTTCGATTTACCTTTATCTCCGTTCTCTCCATTCAGTTTCACTTCTACTCTTCCACTTCCGCCGCATACAATTGACTCAGAATTCATTGGCACCGTTAGATTTGATAGGATGGCGCCCCCTGTGAGTATCTCATCTTACTCATCATCTCTTTTCTCTTCGTCCAGTCTTCTATACTCCCCGGTTGAATAAAACGAGCTTGTGCTAATGCCGCCGAATGGTATGACTCAGATTACTGTAGTGCCGTCGCTTGAGGCAGCAAAGGATGCAGTTAGCCACTCGAAAGATGCTCAATATCCTCCCAACCTACTCCCACTTACTGCATCTATCCCCGCCGACCTGTTGACGCCCACAGTGGCATATCTGAAGGTTGCCGAGAAGTGAGTTCCTACTCCGGAGCCGTCCGCCCCCTCTTGCCTATGGCGGGGTAGCTGATACGACCAACTCTTGCACAGATCCAAACTATCATTCCTCTACGAAAGTGCTGCGACCACGGAGACAATTGGGAGATATAGTTTTGTGGGAGCTGGTATGTATACTTGCCCATCATGGTCACCTTGCTGAACCTACTATTAACCTGTGCATCTGCGACGCGGTGAAGATCCCCGCAAAGTTCTCAAGACCGGCCCCGGCCATGGCCCCGAGTGCGATCCTCTTCCGATCCTGGAAAAGGAGATCGCTGAATATCGCGTTGCGACGGTACCCGGCTTGACGCTACCACCACTCACGGGCGGTGCTATTGGTTACGTCGGATACGACTGTGTGAGGTACTTTGAGCCCAAGACGGCCCGGCCTCTCAAGGATGTGCTTGGAATCCCAGAGTCGCTGTTTATGCTGTTTGATACCATTGTCGCATTCGATCACTTTTACCAGGTCATCAAGATCATCACCTTCATTCCTATCACATATGTCGACTCGGATTTCGAAACTGAGTACCGGAAAGGCGAAGACGTGATCAAGCACACTATCGAACGACTCCTCCGACCCGAGACCCCGCTACCTCCCCAAGGTCCGATCATTCCCAACCAGGAGTACACATCCAATATCGGGCGCGAGGGGTACGAGCGGCACGTGGTGAAACTCAAGGAGCACATCTCCAAAGGCGATATCTTCCAGACTGTACCATCACAACGGCTGTCGCGTCCTACCTCCCTCCACCCATTCAACCTCTTCCGTCACCTGCGCACAGTCAACCCATCTCCATACCTATTTTACATCGACTGCGAAGACTTTCAGCTCGTTGGTGCTAGTCCGGAGCTTTTGGCGAAGGAGGAAAAGGGCCGTATCATTACCCATCCCATCGCCGGCACCGTCAAGCGTGGCAAGTCGCCCGAGGAGGATGAGGCGCTCGCAGAGGAGCTACGAGGAAGCCTGAAGGACCGTGCGGAGCATGTCATGTTGGTGGATCTGGCACGTAATGATGTTAACCGCGTGTGTGACCCGACCACCACCCAGGTGGACCGGTTGATGGTGGTCGAGAAGTTCTCGCATGTGCAACACCTGGTGTCACAAGTATCGGGTATACTGCGGCCGGATAAAACTAGGTTTGACGCGTTCCGGTCCATCTTCCCTGCCGGCACGGTCTCCGGGGCGCCCAAAGTGCGAGCTATGCAGCTGATTGCCGAGTTGGAGGGTGAGAAGCGCGGAGTGTATGCTGGCGCGGTGGGCTATTTCGGATACAACATCGCCAGCACGGACGGAGTAACAGAAACGCCGGGTGCTATGGATACCTGTATTGCACTCCGAACGATGATGGTCAAGGACGGGGTGGCCTACCTCCAAGCGGGTGGTGGAATTGTCTTCGATTCGGACCCGTATGACGAGTATATCGAGACAATCAATAAATTGGGCGCCAACATTGCCTGTATCAAGGGGGCGGAAGCGAAGTATTTGAGCATGGAGGGAGAACAATCCTAGACTCATATGCGATCTTTTAGCTTTCTTTTCTTTCTTCGGATTCTCTTGTTCCTCTTTGTTGATAGGGAATTGAATGACGACTACGATCTAGAGCGATGGGAAAACAATGAAGTCCTTAAATTCTGTTTTATGTGTTTATTCTTTTTTGCTCCTTTAATTCCAAGCCCCCACATTATGATTGGATCACCGGGTGTTATGGGATCCATGTTGCAAAGGGTATTTACTACTAGTCAAGCTAGGTAAGGAAATGTCGGCATATTATTTAAGTCGGAACTGAATTGACATAGCGGACTCAATGCACCACTCATGTTGAACCCGTTGGTCATAGGTCACGGATTCTTCAACGGAAAGCAGAGTCCCGTCGTTTATGGTTGCCCCTTAGATAGATGATTGAGTATCCTTCTAAGGGGGAGCAAAGCCGCGGTATGCCCTTGAATATTGGGGTGATCCTGGATCTGCGATGCTTTTGTATCACCGAGGAGTCTATGTTCTTCATGTTGGACTCTATACCTGCTACCGTTGTCGTTACGACCGAATTAATTTCATTGATTGATTGTCAAAGCACCTAGCCTTGTGAGAAGCGTCACCTTGTGTGCCAATTCTCTCAGGCAGCATCGCCTTTGAAGAGAATGGTCGAATTCCGTCCCCTCCATCGCAACCTTGACCACCTTGGTGGCAAGCACAGTTGCTTGTCTGATCCCCATTTCTTTGCCCATGATATCTGGCTGCCTGGCAATCCACATTGTCTGCTCCAAGTCTCTCCTGCATTCTACCACCCCAGCCACGTAAAGTGGCCACAAGACATGGCAGGCAGATATCAACCGCGGGTACTTTCCGGGCGGGAACCCCTCACTGGGATACAAGACTTCATCTGTACCGATACGTTGATAGCCAAGATGGTATGGTATCGATGCACAGATCTCCTCGACAAGGTGGGAAATTCTGATGCTGAGTGAGTGCGAGCGCCCTGAGATAACTCTGGACGGCTTCAGGGAGGACTTGGTTGCCATATTCTCTGTCTGAGACATACAAACGCAAGCAGATAGGCGGCCAGAGCTGGCAGGATCGGAGTGGACCTTTTCAGGCTCGGGGATATTACGGGAAGACAGGTCAGGCAGCCATCATATATACTCTCACAGGGTGTCGTTTGATTAAGCCGGGCGTACTAATCTTCAGCAGCTAGACTAGGCCCTAATACCTCATTGAAAGTATGGGGTCTGGTGGTGGCGTTAGGGGCCAGGGGAGGGACATGCATTTACGCAAGCATCTCGAGCTGGAAACGGTGGGGCTCCACTGATCTGGCGAAAAATAGAGCTGATCCTTATGGTGATGCACAACCTATCTTGGTGGGAGTCGTTTGGATGGCATTAAGTTTGGGCCCAAGAAGATGCTGGATTAATAAGTGGACTCCCAGGTAGTTATCATTGGCTGAGGAAGCTCCAAGATCCCTGCAGTTGCCTCGGTAAGTCTAACCTTAATGATCTATATACTTTGTTCTTTCGAGCTACAGTCAAGTTGCACATATATAAGGGTCAAACCATGACATGGTATGCTAACAGACAAACTGTTGTTCACCTTTTATGGGACCAAACACTGTACAATGCACTCTCTTGTTTTTACAACTTCTGCGCCTTCGGTTTCTACCGTTAAGGGGATCTCAATCAACCGCCATGCTCTCCAGCCAAGCCCGGTTGAAGCCACCGAGTTTTCCCTAATTGTATGTCTTCATCCTTGTTTTCAAGATTGATTGTTAACCACAACCTGTTTGTCAGTATGGATCTCCGTTGCTATCTTATACCAAAACCTCCCTCAAAAGCTTGTCGGAGACTAACGCAACGAACCTCTTTTATCACAAGAGGAAGCTGTCAACATCTGACGACACGAGCGTTGTTCTTCCCAACGATGGCACTCGCTACTCCTCCGCTGTGCTGGATATATTTCAGCATGATGTCGTCTTGGATGTACCGGTCGTGGATGAGCGCTAATGGGTCTTTGCCTTCTACGATGTGTAAGAAACAGCTCATCCCTAGCTCGCTGAAAATCTGGGTCTAGTTTGAAAGATACATAGATATGGCGATAACTATGCTAACATCGGTTCTGCGTCTAAGAGCTCTGCGGGTATATACCTGGTGCAATATTCTGCGCCTGGAAGCCTAGCGCCCGGCCTCTACCTCTGCAACAAGGCCGTCAAATTTGGCGGTGGTCTCTGCAATAGTGGTTTCAAGGGTCTGGTCAGGCCAGCTGGTCCATATGGGACACTCCTAGCGCGGTTCAGGATCAAAAACAATGGCACCGATGTTGCTAAAGTCCATGCTCTGCAGAACCGGACAAGCCTTACTTCCCAGCAGGGTGATCGCCCTGGAGTGCAAGCTTCACCGCTAAACCCGACAATAATGAATCCTTCGCTCTCCTCGGATGAGCCCACTAAAGCGCTCCAGTTGACGGCGCCCATGGCGCCCTTCAATCCCGCACGCAACATCTCCGACCTGCCCCGCGTAAGCCGCATGCTCAAGGCGGCGGGCATCCACAACGCCAAATACCTACCCCAAGTCAGGAATCTGACCGCACTAGACGCTAATGTCAAGCATATTGTCGCCAACTTCTTCTCTATATTACCAGAGAATACCATGCAGCTCCAAAACGTGTGGGCACAACCGGCACCATGGGTGCAGGGCGACTACAGCAGGAACTATGCTATGCGTCTGTACGTTGCATACACGGGGTACCTGTGCCTGATGGCGTCAGAGGCACTATATCCCTTGTACAGACCTTCTGGCAGCCGAGGCCGGAAGCTAACACTAGGATTAGATGAGGCGTATATCATGCATGACATTAAGCAGCAAGCCGCCGTTGGCAACTAGAGGATTCTGGAGCCTCACTGCGTACAACTCCCAAAATTTCTTGATTGGCAATTCGCTCGGGAGGTATTCCGTCGGGGATCGGACTGATCTCACCTAGCCGGACGGGACTCCTGTTTATGGGGATCGCAGCAGCAATGATGATGGTAGTTTTCAGGCTCTGATACAGCCCGCGGATAAACGTCCGCCGGCGAACCGGACGTCAAAGTGAGTTCTTCCTTGCCTTCTTGGTCAATTTTCTGGCTATTCTCAAGACTGACTTGTCCAGCTGGCTTCCGATTCAATCTGGTGGAGGGGACTTTGAGCTAACTTGTGAGTTAATCTCTATCGTTTCTACAGGTGACCTTAAGTAACATCACATAGTGCGATTCTATGAGCCCGGAAAGCCATTGCAGCAGGGGAAGTGGGTGTATCCCACGATGCAGAAGCAGAAAGTCGAGGTTTGACTGCCAAATATGCGCAGTAGAGGGCGCGGGTTCGGCTATCTAAGGGTGCCAGTAAGGCTGTTCAGTGGTTGGATCCATCGCCTGCCGGATGCTTAACAGATTAAACATCTCAGTCACAAAATATTGAATACAATTCTCAAGAAAGACTATTATATACCGGAAGCACGGAAAGCCCGTAAGGTAGCATTACCCTGGAGGCTGGACCAATAAGTAGTAGTATCGGATGGACGAGTACGAGTATTCATTAAATTAAATGGACTTACAGACAAGAACACTGCTGCCTAAGCGATACCAATCAGGCTCCCATCCTGATTCAAAATCTCCCTGAAGAGATAGAGCGATTTCGTGGAGAAAAGTAGGTTTAATTTTTCTTTTGGGTGTACCGTCAAATTAAGGCTTTGTGAATTATAAAGAATAAAAAAAAATTAAAAAAAAGAGAGAAAGAAGCACGTTGCCTTATGACGTCGTTGGTAACTTTTGGCATTTCAAAGTATCTCTGCACCGCCACAATACTTGAATGTATGTACATACAGTACGGAGTACATACATACACACTTACCCTCCGGTATGAATCAGAGACAGAGTCTGCCGTATGGTAACTTTGTAAGAATCTCGTGTCAGTGAAGAAAATTTCTCCTTCATTGGTAAACTAGGTACAGGGGAAAGAGGGGTTGAAGAAGAGTTTCTCATGTTGAAGAGGATGCCAAGTCATGGCTGTACGCGGCCGTCCTTTGCCACGGCGCCACGACATCATCAGGGCTGCAGATGGTTTATGAACTACTAGTACTACTAGTCTTGTTTCCATTTCTCCTACTAGGTATGGAAATATGATGGATGGTACGAGGTATTTGTATCAGTTGGGAAAGGGTACAGCGTGTTTATGTCGGTTTATTGGGAGGAATGACGGTTAATTTAACAAAATAAAAAAAGGGTCCTTCGGGCCGTTGTACATTGGAAATCCCGTTGTATACCGTATCTCCATACTACTATGCATACATACCGTAAATAATCATTGTTGAATGTATTGAATGACTGACTGATTGTATACTTCTGGAACTTCCATCTTCTTCTTCCTCACCTCCAACCTCATTGTCCCTCTCCTCTCCCTCTCCAATTCTGTTCTTCGCTTCTCTGATACCCCCGGAGTAACGGATCCCATTGTCATAAACCCATTGAGCATCTTCTAGGGCCTCTTCAGGGACGTTGCTCTGCCGGTGGATATCACTCCACCCCTATTTCCTTCGTCCCCGGAATTGGATCTGCTGTTATCACTCGGTTCAGACAGAAGCTCGATTGCCGAGTGCTTTTACTGGAAGTGACTACAAGCTAAGATCCGCCTATTTCCAACGAGAGAAAAGGGAACTAGGAGTTGTGTGTGGGGGTGGTTCGAACCTGAACTGATCGGGAGATTTCCATACGATTGGGCGTTGGTCGTCGTCAGCCATCGACCGGTGGCCACCAAAAACCCAGAAGAACTTTCCTGCTCGTCATCGCGACTTTCTTCTCTTTCTACCGCTTCTTTCCAACTGCTACCACGCCTAATCCACCTCGTTCGATTTCGCGATTTCCTTTATTCCGATCGTCCTTTTCCTGTCCTGATACCCTCGTTGTGTCTTTTAGTGTTCTTAGGGACGATTCCGAGCGGTGGCTGACATTCAATCCCATACGCCCGCCTTCCGTCACACTGCCACTGCCAACTCCACTACAACCGCCCGCGATAAGGAGACAGAGAGACTCACCTCCGCAACTCACCAACGATCCCACCGCTACCCATTCAACCCCAACGCTCCCCCGGGCGGCTTGCGCCTGATTCCCCCTGATTCCTGAGAGCTGCCGGTACGCCAGGAGCTCTGCTTATTTTACCTAACTTCGTTTCCAATCATCCTCCTATTGAGCTCGAGTGTCCGATTGTCGTCACTATGTCGAAAGTCGTGCGCAGTGTGAAAAATGTCACCAAGGGCTACTCGTCGGTCCAGGTTAAGGTCCGGAATGGTATGTACTGCTAATATTCTTCTTTTGGCGCTCGGGTTAGGTTACGACTGATTGGTGGCGGTTGCTCGTCGGTCGCTACCGGTGCCCTTGAACCTGTGGTCAACATCGGCTGACGCTTTCAATCCTAGCAACGAGTAATGACCCCTGGGGCCCGACCGGTACAGAGATGGCAGAGATTGCCGCCCTTACATTTAGCAGGTAGGTTGGCCGACCCATTGGCCTCGGGCGATTCTTCCCCCTCTAGACCGAGCTAATCCGGTTGTACGTACAGTCCCACCGATTTCTACGAGATCATGGACATGTTGGACAAGCGACTAAATGACAAGGGAAAGAATTGGCGTCATGTGTTGAAGTCCCTGAAGGTATTAGATTACTGTCTCCACGAGGGCTCGGAACTAGTCGTGACGTGGGCCCGGAAGAACGTCTACATCATCAAGACCCTGCGCGAGTTCCAATACGTGGATGAGGATGGCAGAGATGTTGGTCAAAATGGTAGGTCGCGGACGGGATGGTCCCTTACCTTGCTCGGTCGCCCGCTAACGATACATAGTACGTGTGGCTGCTAAAGAACTTACTACCCTGGTGATGGATGAAGACCGATTGCGAAGTGAGCGCTCCGACCGAAAGCTGTGGAAATCGCGCGTGAGCGGACTGGACGACTACCCGGGTCATGGAAGTGAACCACAACCGCGTCGAAACGAGCGCCGTCGACGTCCCGCGGACGATGACGATGTCGAGTACCGCTTGGCGATCGAGGCGAGTAAGCATGAGGCCGAAGAAGAACGTAAGCGACGGGCGAAGGGCTCTATGCAATCCGGGGAGGAGGACGAAGATCTGGCCAAGGCGATCAAGCTGAGCAAGGAAGAGGAAGAACTTCGCAAGCGCGAACTTGAAGAGAGTAACGCGCAATCCCTCTTCGATGATGCGCCCGTCCAGGCCGCCCCGGCGCAGCCCACCGGTTACAACCAGGGATACCAGCAGCAAAGTGCGGTGGACTGGTTTGGCAACCCGATCAACCCCCAGCAACCTCTATCGACTGGATATTTGAACAACCAATACGCACAGCCGACGGGATTCCAGGGACAGATGACTGGAATGCCCAATGGATACACCAACGGATTCCAAACGCAGCCCTCAGCCTTTGACCAGAACCCGTACGGTCAGCCTCAGAATAACTTCCTACAGCCACAGGCCACGCTACAGCCCCAAGCAACTCTACAGCCGCAGCATACGGCCTTTAACACCAATAATCCCTATGGTCCCACAGACATGTTCGCACAGCAACAGCAACAACAACCCCAGCAGCAGCAACCCCAGCCGCAAGATAACTTCCTTTCGTCGGGTACCAATAACCCATGGGTCTCGAGCAGCCCGCAGCCGGGAGATATGATGAAACCAATGCAGACCGGATCAAACAATCCATTCGCTCAGCGCACGCAGCCACAGCCGTTCCAGTCCAGACCCGCAACATCCGGACATCCATCCCTGAACACGCTGGCAGAAGAGCGTCCAACCACCGCCTTCAATCCAATCTCCAACTACCAGGTTCCTGTGGCCCCGGCTCCACCCAAGAGTACCCCGCCTCAGATGAGCGACCCGCATCACGCTCGTCTCAATGCACTCCTCGCCAGCAGCGACGGCCAAGATACCTTTGGAAACGTTGGCGACCTCCGTATTCCCGCTCAGCACACCGCACCCGGTACCTTCGTCAACTCTGCTGGTCAAGGTCTCGATCGCCTACGCTCCAACCAGACCGGCAACAACCCATTCTTCGCCCAACAACGGTTCGTCCCCCAGCAAACAGGGTTCGCCCAGCAGTCAACCGGCTTCGCGCAGCCCACGAACAACCCCTGGGGTGCACAGCAATCATACCAGCAGCAGCCTCAGGCTGGAAGCAGTCTGATAGATCTGTGAAAGACGAAAATGTTTTATCCGTGATGTCTGTGGTATACAACCTAACGGGTTTGAGATGGAAGTGGAATACGATACCAGGTCTTTTATCTTGTCTTGTCTTTATCGATCAAATCTCTACCTTTCTCTCCTTTTATTCCCTTTGTTCCGTTGCGTCGTTTTTACAACGAATGGTTGGGTGTTATGCTCGCATTGAATTAGGGTTCCGGAATTGACATACAGATTTCAGTCCAGTTCATTTAAACCACTTACTCTTACTACTTCTATTCCTCCACTATGTTCGGATGCTTACCTTCTTGCTCTCTCTCTGACTCGATTTGATGCCAGCCGGGATATCCAACCAGTTTAAACCACACCCTTTGCTTTCCTCGTGTCTTTGTCTTGCCTTTTTTTTCCTTCTCTATTTTACTCCCTTGATGATGTACCGTTCTACTTATACCTATTACATATTTATTTGGTTCATGTCTCGTAGTATATAAATTACATTGTACTGTATTATGCTGCTTCGTATATGGACATGGTTATACTCATGTAGTAGGTTTGGTTATGTAAAGCCTGTTGATGATGGGGATTTAGTATATTGAAGCCTTGAATGTCAGGGTAAGTTACGTATTGCTTGAAAATAACCGACGAGACCAAATAAGAAGGTGATATACCCCTCCTGCCCATGATCATTTCATGTAAGCCATGCCATGCACAGCGGAGTATATGTTATGGTAGTATTAGTAGAAGGAATAGCACCAATACTCAATCATCTGTATCCATTCATCGAGGATATGTGTGGTCTGTTGCCGACCAGTTCATTCACTACGTACAGTATATGTCCTTCCAAGCGTCGCGTTCATCCAACAGAACATTCATAATCATGACTCTCATACCATACCACATAACGCAGAGCAGACCGAAGAAACCATAGCCCAAGGAATTGTATCGTATCAAACTCAATTCGCCCATTCAAGCCGATCCCCTAACCCCTTGAAGTTCCATGAATGCAACGGTCCCAAAGATGAACCATGAGGAAACAAAAGAAAAGAAAATGAGAATAGATATAGAGAGGAGGAAAGGGGGAAAGGTCTATCCACCCCGCTCGCCGAACTGTCGTGCCCAATCTTCGTATTCTCTTAGTCCTTCCCGGCTGACGCTGGGTCTGATGGAGGAGAGACTGGCCTCGAAGTCTTGGAATCGGATGGCGCGGATTTGATCCATGGGAGTGTGGAGGAGGCTTCGCCGAGGTTACGGAGGGGGCCCATTGCAGCATCTTTGGCGAGGGCTGTTATGTCAGAGCCTGAGAAGCCTGTTTTGTGGTTTGTTAGCTTGGGGATTCTGATGGTTGGGGAGGAAGAGTAAATAAGGGTAATACCTTCTGTGAGTTGGACTAAAGCGTCAATGTCTTGATCTGTCAAGTCTTGCACCTGGTGACTTAGTAATGTCCGGAGTTGTTGTTCGCGGACGTGATGTTCTGGGAGAGGGATATATTGTCGGCGGACGAAGCGACGGCGCGCGGCCTCATCGATGTCCCAGGGCATATTTGTGGCGGCGAGGACGAGGACCCGGCTGGGGTCTCCGCTGGCCTTCTTGTCCCTGCCCGGCGACTCACGGCCTGCTGCAGCGCGCTGCAGATCTGACCACTGAATCAGGAATTCGGTCTTTGAGCGTCGTGAAGCCTCGTTCTCAGTGCCAGATGAGCGAGCGGATAACAGTGAGTCGATTTCGTCCACGAAGATGATCGACGGCGCCAGCGCCTTGGCCAGACTGAACAGCGCGCGGACAAGCTTTTCGCTCTCACCGTGCCACTTCGAGGTCAGCGTGGATGCGGAAACCGAGAAGAATGTCGATTTGGATTCCGTAGCTACAGCGCGTGCGAGCATCGTCTTACCTGTTCCTGGAGGTCCAAAGAGGAGCATGCCCCGGGCTGGTTCTCGTAGACCAGAGAAAAGATCTGGACGGAGGAACGGATAGACGACGGCTTCTTTAAGGGCCTTTTTAGCCCCATCTAGACCAGCAATGTCATCCCAGTGCACTTCATCCCCGCGAACTACAATGTCGTTGAGGATCTGTCGGGCGGTTGCCACATCCACCCCTTTCGGGAGCTTATTCAGTATATCCATAATCGCGTCATCCTCATCCTCAACGTCCACTTCGTCCTCATCGGCATCCGTTGATTTGGGACCAAGAGATTCGGGATCGCTAGATGATGGCGGGGTGATAGCGCGCCTGATGCGCGGAGTAGACCGTCGTTCGGGGCTCGTTCGGGAAATCGACATACGATCTATATTGTCGCTCAACGCATCTTCACCAGTGGAAGCAGGGGTGATTCTCCGTGGCGTGCTTGCAGACCCAGCCTGCGGAGTGTTTGAGGTATCTGCGGATCCTTCAGAGGGTGTCGGCGGCTGGTAAGTCGACCTCAACGCTACGGGCTTTGGTTTGACAGAAGGCTTCGGGGAGGCGCGTGGCTGAACGATATCATTGGAGCGCGTCGACACAGAAGCGGAATGGGTACGGTTGGATGACGGCTGCCGGACGCCAGCCGGAGCCTGAGGGATGGATGTAGGTGTTGAAGTTGGTGCGGGAGTAGACTTCGCTGGTGACCGTCGCGGTGTCTGACCGGGGACCCGAAGTTTCCTCCCCGAGCGACGCTCCTCTCCGGAATCCTCTGGAGGCACGCTTTTCCGTGGGGGGACCCCATCGCCGGACTTCGAACGGGGTGGTGCTGGATCCTTTCGAAAACTGGGATCATTTGCTACGGTCAAACGGGAGGACGCTAGGGCAGCGTCACTGACGGTCTTCTCTGACGATGGAGTGCGATAAAGACTTCCCCAGGCCAGGCCCGCGGCTTGAGAAGCTGCGGCCGGCCGCAGGTCTTTCCGTCGCGGACTAATTTTCTTTTTAACGGGCTTCTTCAGATCGGCGTTGCGCAGCGTAGACGGCATCGCTTTCCGACGCTCGGGGCTGGAATTGCGGGAAGACGTTGTCTTTGCCGAAGAGGATTGCGTCTTGCGCAATCCGGGACGACCCGCCATTGGAGTTGATGAACCCGTCCCGTTCGCAGTAGACTCCGAGCTAGTGGTGTTGATAATAGGTGGTGGTGGTGGGCGTCCGGGGATAGTGGGCGGTTTAGATAGATCGGTATATCCGACCGCGGGGACAGTTCCCTCTCCAATCCAACCGCGATAACCAGCGGTAAATGGAGGAGATTTACCAGACGTATCCTTTCTGCTCTCACGGAGAGCCTCGAGTAGATCGACACGCTCCCGACATTGGAGCTCTAACTGGCGGATGGAATCCTGAAGAGCCTTCTCAGTTTCGTTCTTGGGGGTGTATTTGGAAGGTACCCGATAGGCGTTATGATAGTAAATGGTTTCGAGGGCGGAGCGCCAAGACTTCAAAGCTTCTTCTTCGTTGTTCTGTACGGACGAGCGATCAGTGACGAATGGAGTCAATTGATGAAAGCGGAATGGCAGACCTGTCCTTCGAAGTAGACGGCAGTCGAGCACATCAGATAACAGTCATCATAGGTCTTCTGGAGGGAAGACGCCGGTTTGGGGCGCATCATGGATCAATTACTCCAAGGGATCTTCGGCGGAATTGCAGGACCCGCCCGCGCGCTATGGATGATAGTCGTAGTAGTGTGATACTAGTTAATCGTAGTCTGGGGGAAGGAATGGCACAAGGACGGGGACCAACTTCTGCTCATTCGTAGGGAGGGAGGCAAAGGCGGAAAAAAAAAGAGAAAGGAAGACGTTCTGGACGAAGAGGACGTGAGTGAGTGAGTCGAGAAGTCAGAGGTGAGAGTAAGACATGAAAGTAAGTCAGTGATTCTCCATTTTCCGATTTTTCTCTTACCCAAATTCGGTCATGATTTCGCGTGACGTCGTTGGTGCACCGCAAAAGGGAATGAAAGGTGCCCCACGATGATGGCAAAACCTCTTCCAATGCTACTCTACTTAACTCTACTGCCAACTGAACTCTTTTTTTTTTGACATTTATTTTTGTTTTGTGGTCCCCGGAGTGGAGTCGAGTGTCAATCCTTTATATTAACGAAAATGGATATCTGCGCCAGCTCAGCCTGGCTGGTGTACTCAAAAGTAATTGCCCGCCATATCATCCCGTCTATGTATACATGGGTCCCAAATGCGTAATATATCAGAAGAAATATTCCAGAATTCGGAAATCGATCAAATGAACAAAATAAAACCATGAGAGAAAAGGAACAAAGCCTCCAAAAACACTTCCCTTGCGTGCCAACGCCGGTACAAATATAGCATACATAGGGCGATCCAAGAAAAGCTCTCGCACTTTTCCCGACACAATCCGCCCCACAAGATGTATATCAACCATTACCAACCCAGAGAATGAAACCCGATGACCAACGGTGAAAAGAGGTACCGAAGAAAGGGTGAGACGTCCTCGCTCCGCCTCATCCGCTGTGGTTCCAGCCAGGCTTTTCCGACTCCGAATGTCTCGGACATTTCGTGTATATCCGAAAAAAACGGTGAATGAGAGAAACGGAGCGCGCGCGAGAGCAGAAGATTCAAGAACGAGCTAATAAGGAGAATGGACAGTATGAACGCCGCCACCCACACCGGGGAATTCTCCCCGCAACATGGCTTGGCTTGGAATTCCTCTCGTGTCGCATTTCCGCCCTTCGCACATGATACGTGGCCACTATCAGCCGGCATTCTTATTTTTTCTTTCTTTTTCTTTCTTTAAATAGAAGGATGTTTTGAGTTATTTTGATTATTGTTTTGTTGGTCGTGGGAGGCCTTATACAAGGCCCCAGGATGGAAATTTATGATGGATAGTGTGGAAGTCGAATTTATGCGATCGGGGCCAGTGGGAAAAAAAAGACATTTTTTTTAGATGAGCTCCTGGCGCTTGAAGTACGCCTTGGCCATCTCATAAGAGGTCCTTTTGGATGACATTGTCAGTAAAAGCCCAAACACAGCAACGGGGGTTCAAACGAAATAAATCAGGAAAGATATTCACTCACCAGCAAATGGCTGTGCTGGGCATCGTAGAAATGATGCGAGGACGAGCGCCACGCAGGAAACCACTCCAACCGAACTGCCGCTTGATAATGGCCGCGGCGTTGAAAAGACCCTTCGCCGACCGAATTTCCTCGTTCTGTGCCAAACCGCGGGTCTGGAGGAGCGTCTTGACCACGTCGAGTGGTGTTGTGAGACCAGCTGCGAAAGCGCCTGCGAGACCACCCGCAATGCAGTGGGTGAACGGGTCGTAATCCCCGGAGGGGTTCATAACCTTAGAAATGGACTCATAGGCGACGAACTGTGTAGCAGTGAAGGGGACTGTCATGCAAAGTGTGGTAGGGTAGGAAACGTAGAAAGCCTGCAGACCTTCCGTTCGGTAGACAGACCGGGCGCATTGAAGGATGGTCTTGTGTACCGAGCCATGAACTTGCATCCGTTGCTTAATCACTGTGTTTTTCGATTAGTACACAGCGGAGTCTTGGTTTTTATTTTATTGCTTGTTGGTGGTGTTGGGGTCGCGGGTTACTTACCATCAAAGGGGTTCATCAAAGCGTCACTGGCAATGGTCGCCGAGGCACCACTCATAGCTGTTCCACGTTAGTAACTACTTAATAACAGACAGCATCATAACCCCATCGGTCACTTACCTGCAGCTAGGGGATGGTGACCGTCATCGACATTGCCACCGGCAAGATCCTTTACAATTTCATATGTGCCAAAGTAGACAGCGTGGGCGGGGCCTATACGGGAATTTCACATCAGCCTCCGACACCTCCGAGTAGACATCTCTGTATGTCGCCGGCTCCGCTTACCAGCACCAACAATAACACTGGAAACACCCTTCCATAATGTCCGCCAGCCCTCAATTCGGTAGATTGTGGAAAATGCGTTAGTGAGACCGGTGTAAAGTCCGCCGTTCGCAGGATGCAGGATTTGCATGCGAGTCTAGCGTACGGGCCCGATGTCAGTATTTGTCTGCCTTTGCAACACGTCGCAACACAAAACTTGCGCAACGCAGGAAAAAAAATCATCATTCACTCAGCATACCTTCAACAAGTCCACCGGATACATGACAGCATGTTCCTTGACCATTGTCAGTACGGGACCGACCATCCACCTTTATAACCCAGGTTCTTGCACACATACCGCTATCCCTGCGAAGGCACCAGCCAGCATATTCCGGCCGAGGCCGTAGTTAGACGGGAGGGCCTCGTAGCTATCGTAACAGTATAATTAGCCCTGGAAGCCCCAACATAGTGTATATAAAAAAAAAAGCCGGCCTACGTCGGGGAAAGGAACCGTGGCAATCGGGCAATAGAGACGAAAGAATGTGGTATGAAAACATAGCAAAGACTTTAACCACTCCCTATGCTTCCCAGCGAACGATTGGCCAGACCAAAACAAAAGTTGAAGCGGATTTTGCGGGAAAAAAACACATACTCATATTCTAACTCCTGCCCGGGGATTTGTTCGGAGACCGCCATCGAGCTGTCGAAGCTCCAGACGCAGCCGGAGCCGCAAAGAGGAGGAAAAAGGGTTAGGAGAAAGGGAAGGAGAAAAGGGCGCGCGGTGGTAGGTGAGGCGTCACTGGTGTGAAGGTCGAAAAGATTATACCGAAGAAACCGGGAGCAGGTTGCGGAGTGGAGAGGTAAATCAGTAGAGCCGATTCCGAGGAAAGGAAAAAACAAGAAGGAGGAAAAAGAAGTATAGAGGAAGAGACCCGTCTCAACCACCCGAGGAATGGAAAAGGATCAATGCGACAGGAGTAAAAGTGAGATAGGTTTAAAAAAAAAAATAAAACGGATGAGTTGTGAGGATGTGAAAGAGGGAGGGAAGAATAAAATAAATTAAAATGGTTAGTCGGGGATTAGAAGTTGTTACCCAGAATGGAAGTCCTTTCGGTCGGCTCGACGAACGCTGGATTAATGGAAGGCTGATTAAAATGTTATCTGATCCATTTTAGATTAATAGAAACCCCCAAGGAACCTCAATGGAATATTCTTTCTTGACACGATGAATCAGTTATATTATTAGTGTGTATTTGTATGTTCTTAGGTTTACTCTTCTCATCGGCCTTTCTATTTAATTCTACTTCATCTGTGATTTTCCTCCACAAATGTCCTATGTACAGTTCGCTCTCTGTCCAGCTGAACCTCCGTTAAAAAAAAATATTAGTTAAGCTATGGCACTTGGGACATTTAGCCTGCTGAATCAGCTTCCCCCGGCTAGACAAAAACAATCCAGGATCAGCGACCCGTCCTGGTCCGATGACGGAGTTTATCCCTCTCACCCAGCACATCCCCAACCACTGACATTGACACACCCAAGGTTGACCTTTTTCAAGTTGACTCACACCGTTCCGACAGCCTTCCGGATCAATTCCAAACAGATTCACCCATACCCTTCCAAGACATACAAGAAGAGGTCCCAAAGAGCCAGCCAAGATTGCCACATCTGACTAACAGGAGAAGCAGAAGTGCCGAATGACGGAGGAATGGCCCGTCCCCTCCGCCGAGGCAGCTCTCCTAAAAGTCACCAAGAGATGGAGGAAGGTCACTATTCCCTTTTCTGATTTTTCTTATCTGATGGATCCATCCCGCCGTCCTCCTTTCTGAAATTCTGATTAGTCCGTACTCCTTCTGTCTTCAGTCCGACTTATAACCCTAAGCGAACGACCGCGGCTCACCGGGGATCCCGTAAATACGGTAGGATGTGCAGGACATTAAGTGACTAATGTATAACTTAGTAGTTTCTTAGGCTTGTCTACTTTCGTACAGGTGATGTGAAACTATATTGTATGGGGTTTCTTACGGAGTACTCCGCAGTACGTTCTTCCTTGTTAGGCAACCACGAGTCCTTTTTTGCGTCGGGCATTTCCGCGGATTCCACGTCTTCGTGGTGTACTGCATAGGATCCCTTACCTATATACCAAGATATTATTTTGGGCATGGATTCTTGGGGAAAGACGAAGACTGAACAATGGAAATGCACAAATAATGCACAGAGAAATAAATGCAGTCCCATTCCGCGCGCGAGGTCAAGTACAGTGGTTGAATTGAATATAGATGTGAACGTTCCCCTATAGTAGATGATAATTGATACAAGAAAGCAAATCACCAAGTAAATAACACCCACGAAAAGCTCCTCTCTTAAATGTTCACAGTGAAACTTTCCCGCAGAGAATTCATATGCGCTGTCATGCACGTCGTTAAAGCAAAAGAATGACTGGGTCTTGGGGACCAACCGTGGTTAAACCCGTTTCCCTTCTATACGATTCGCTCTAATCTACCAGTCCACGTTGAAAGACCATTCGCCTGGAGGAACACACGAGTCAGTTCTCTACACCAAAATTTTCTGTGGGGTTCATGCCAGAGTGAGTCCGTACCATTTTTCAGATTTTCGGCAGTGTCACTCAACAAAATCACCCGCCGTTTGTTACAATAGGCCGTTTTATCCAAGATGTCCACTTTGAGGTTCGCTAGTTCGGGTACAGGCTTTTCAAACATCTCGCTGAGGTTCTCCACCGCGAGCTCCAAATCCTTCTGGTTATCTTCAAAGATCTCGGTCAGATTGTTACGCGCAAGGTAGTAGGCAAAAGCGTAGGTCCACTTTAGGGTCTGTCGGCATTGTTGAAGTGCTTGTGACGCTGTGTCGAGAAACTGGACTTCGATCCACGATAAACCCGACTGCGACTGAAGGCTTGTCATCTTCTTTTCTGTCTTCAGATAAAGGTCTTTGTCGAGCTTGGCCGATTGCTCATGGTTTGCATATCGGTTGTAGTAATGGAGATATCGCTCCAATGACGCTCGGGACTTCGCCTGTGCGGTGCGGGCCTCGGATCCTGATTTCTCCTCATAGCGGCTGCAATTATACCAGCTGGTACCGTGCTCGGACCATAGGCCCATGCACATCCAGCAGAACTCATGTTTGCATTTGCGGCACGTCATATGGTTGCAACCTCCGTTCTTCTCAATCGTCGAGTGACACCTAGGGCACTCTTTTGTGTTGGCTGAGATCCAGTTGGCCGTTTCAGAATCATCTTCACACTTCTTGAGCCACATCTTGACTAGCTCACAAGGTGCCGGTTGATGATCGTTAAGTGTGCAACCAAAGCAGAAATGATGCTTGCAGCTACATTGTACGGTAGGTACAATGCGACGGAGGTCGCGCTGCTTGACCAGACAATCAACAGCGTATTCACAGTTGGGAGCTGGGCACCATTTGAGATTTTCCTTGTCATCGACGTAGGTTCTTTGTAAGAGAGTGTAATACCTAAACAGAAGTTAGTGATAGTATCCACCTGCATCCAAGCTAAATGGACTCACCTATCCTTGAGGTCCGATGTGACAAGTAGGCCCAATGACTTAGAATCAACGATCATACTACAGCCATCACCGGGACATTCTATCCTGGCCGCTTCTCCTTCCCCACGAATCTTTTGCGCAAGATAGTGGCGGTAACAATCCACACAGAAACGATGTCCACATCGCATAGCGTATGTCTCCAGGTTATCGCCATCTTCGCAGCAAATCTCGCATACGAACCCAGGTACTACTTCAGTCTTCGGTGTGCCTTCAAAGTTCGTCCCTAAGCCGGCCTCCTCCAGCGTGTCTTCGGGATGATCCATGTAAGCCTCAATAAGCTTTTCCCGATTCCACCGCCCATACCGTAGAAGAATGGCGGAGGATTCCGGCGGTAGACTTAAAATCGATGATACTTCGTTGATTTGTCGATTCTGTTCCCGGTCGATGTCATCCGGGTTTAGGACTTTGTGTTCAACTTCGTAAGGTTTTCGTGAAGTTGCAACGATGTCTTTATCTTTCGAGAAGCCGCCGTCGAAATCATCACCGAAATCTATCAACAGCAAATAAGAGACAACGTCAGCATCCAGTCATCATCACCTTGCAAAGCTGTGGGACGCAACATTACGTACCTTCCCCCAGGCTCTCATCATCACTCGCCTGGGTGTCCAAAAAGTCATCGGCGCTGGAGGCAACGCTCATAAAATCATCATCGGACTCCATACTGGTCGACGCCGGCGTAACCAAATTAGGACCTTCGCGAACCGTGAGCACCCCTGACACGACGGAGGTCAGATCGGTAGCGGGATTAAGTTCTGCGATATCAGGAGATTCTAATTTCGTCTTGCGAGCAGACTTCCGAGGAGGAGGTCTGGTGGCGGCTTGCGAACGGGCGACGGAATCCTTGGTGGCGGAGTGTTTGTCTGTTATCGCCGCCTCGGCCGCCTTTCGCTTCCTTGTTAGAGGAGGCGTGGTGAAAACGGTGGTGTCGCGGCAAGCCGGTATGTGCTGGCACGAAAAAAAAAGTAGGTCCCGAGATTTAACGTCGAGACCTTCTCTTTTTTTCCGAGACAACACAAGGCGCAGCTTACCAAAGGCGGGTAATCAACCTGGGGATGACTGATAGATCGAACGGGTGAGGAGGTACACGAAGGGCGGACTGAGAGACTGGAGTGTGCAGTAGCAGGAGCAGGACCATGCACTAGCTCTCAGGCGATCAATCGTTGGGCGTGAATAGCTTATCGACGCTGGCACCTTTTGGGTCTTGGGGAAGAAGAGAGGGGTGTGGATGTATGTAACTAGGGACGGGAGACGGAACGTCACGGGGAGAGTGGGGGAGCCTTAGGAAGACAAGCCTCAGGTTTGTTTCTTCTCCTTGGGGGGGTAAAATTGCACTAGAGAGCGGTATTTGCCGAGAACAACGGGAAATGGAGACTTGAGCTCCAGTGTTTACCGATCCGTAGTCTGGAGTAAAAAAAAAAAAAAGAGTTGCTTGGGAAGAGACTGAAAAAAACAAAATCATAAAAAAAAAAAGAAAAATTTTCAAACAGTGGCGGGATTGCTAAGCAGGTAAGTTTACGGTTTTATAAGGACGTGTCAGTATGGGAGGTTTCGTAGCATCTGGTGCTAATGCCACGGAATATGTGTGGGGGGAAGGCAGCAAGAGGCAACCTAAAGCGGGTAAACACAATGAAGCAATGTTGGAGTCCCAATTGGTACTGTGTTTGATTGGAACTGGATCAGTGCCAGGCTCGGAGGTGGCCGTATGATGGTTGATCTTGCTTCGCTGTCATAAATAGATCGACGGGCACCAATGATGTCAGAGCACCTCTCCGTCAAAGATCTCTTGGTTATTTCTGTTATAACAACTATATCGACTTTAGGTGTGATGGAGCCCTTACCAAATGCATGACTCAACCTAATGACCTGAGCAAATGACTAGAATTAATAATATTAGGCAGTCACCAGGCAGCCAACCCATGTTGTTTCTCTTCCAATGATATGAGCAGATAATAATACTACGAACTCTATATGTCTTGATATGATATCTTGCAATGCATTTTGTTGTTTTCACTCATAGCGGTTCAATTTTTGTTTATCCGCGTTTCATAACATGTTCCAATTCTATATCAGATCACTCATCGTCGCTCTCTTCCTCTTCGTCATCGTCATCCTCTTCGCTACTTTCCTCCTCTTCAGCGTTTGCTAGCCAATCCACGAACTGTTGGGTCTGGCTGCGCACTTGTTTCATCTCGTCAGTACTGGAGGACCTCTCATCAGCCCACCACTGCTCGTATGCCTCCTCTTCTAGGATCTCTAGGTCATATAATTCTTTGGCAACAAACAGAAGAACCGTATCGCCACGGTTGCGGTGTACAAGATCTTGTTGAAGCAAAAGTAGGAGGTCGACCTGGTCAGGCTTCGCATCGCGGTCGCGGTCGAACAAGGACCGTTCGATAATCTCGCGGTACTTGCCAAAGAGTTCCCTAACGATGTCGCCGGCTCCCTTTCCACCTTCCATCAATTGCTGAGTACGCTTCATGAAAGCCGATACCACGGCGCGTCGAACTTGGTGATCAGAAGCGTTGGCTGTCATACGTAGACTGACCAGTTCCAGCTGCACCACGTCCGATGTTACGTCATCGCGCAAGCTGTCATACACACTAGTTGCGGCGTCATGAACGAAATGTTCTTCGTCATCGTCACCGCCTGAGCTACTAAAGCTTCCTGAGCGAGAGTGGCCGTAGTCTGAGACCTCAGATGAAAGGGTCGAGATAGAATCTGTGGAGAGAGAAAGCTGCGCCATATTATAAACTGCGGAAAGAATCTGTCAGCTTTGATGGGTCTGGGAGTAAACAGCAAAAGAAACATACCCAATCCCGATGAGGCATTGCTCTCGGTATCCGAGTCATCCTCATCTTCGTAAGGGACGTATTCATAACCCTCGCCGCCTTCGCCGACGACTTCCGGTTCACTTTCCGGCACACCCCCATCTTCCTCCCTTGGGGCGTTGGTAATACGCTTGCCTTCGCTGACGGTCATTCCGTCCACGATCTTCACTCCGTATGAGAGAAGAGCCCCAGACTCGACAGTGCACTTGCTACCAACCTGGACGTTATCTGCAACAATAGCGTGGCGTACAGTTGTACCGTCGCCAATCACAGCACCATCCCATATGTAGGCACCGTCTAAAATGACATTCTTACCAATCTTGCAGTTCCTTCCCAGAACCGTATCCTTGACCGTGGTCTTGTCTCCAATGCTCGTGCCCTGTCCAATAACCGTTCGCCGGCCGATAACACATGAACGAGCCAAGGTTACGCCCTGCTCCTGGTATAGGTTTCCCTTCCGAAGTTCGTAGGTGTGGCCCGGGAGTAGGTTAGTGTCGGGGCACAGAGGGTACGCCCATCTCGAAATGACATCCTTGGTAACGGCATCGTACGCCTTCAAGTTCCTCACTCTAGCCGCGTAGTGATCCTTGACGATATGTGTGTGGATCGTCTTTCCGTTCAGCTCGAAATCCTTCAGTACACCATACAAGAATTGCGTCCGAGGAGTCTGGTAATCGAAACTGTCAGACCAGAGACTCAACACGTCAGGGGTGCAAATATCGATGTTGCAGTCGATCAGATCCTGTCGAATATCTAGCTCTGCGTTCTCAAGGATGATCTCCGAGTCGATATTGAGACGGGTCGTCTCTCGGGAATGGTGATCGATTTCCTCGTAATGTAGACAGCGGTCTTTCGTAGGGTCGATAATGAAAACGGGCGAAGAAGACGAAGACTTGGTTCTATGGTTTCTGCCGGCCTCTCGCAAGATCATGGTCATAATGGCATCCTTATTTGCTGCACGACGAGCCCGATGCTGGGTCAAAGCGCCTTCAATAGGCAGGTTGCTGATGACATCTCCGCTCACAACGATAAAATCCCCGGTAATAAGATGCTTTCCATCCAGATCGCGCATAACGTCTCCGACGGAGGTAGAAGTGGACTTGAGGAAAGCCAATTGCTTGAACGGTGAGGATGGCGACCTCCATTTTGATGCACTAAGTCACTGTAGCATTAGTATCACCGTGAACTCCATATGCAGCGGGGAAAGCGTCATCTACGTACTTGATATACTTCTCTAACTGATCGGAATGAGCTCCGCCGTACAAGAACACGTCTTCGACACCGGCATTCGCAAGGAACTCCAATGTATACTCAATCAGGGGCGTGTTCGCTAGCGGCAAAAGGCACTGTCATCGTCCGCATCAGCCCATGACCCATCCCTGTGTGTTCCCTCCGCAACATCCGTTTCTCGTCTCAATAGCGTATCTTAGATACATACCCTAGGCTTGTCAAGAGTGAAAGGTTCAAATCTCGTCTCGAAGGTGTCGGCAAGGACCTAAACAACATCAGAACATTAGCCACACGATCATCGTGCACCCCGCCGTCCTATGATAGCCGGCAAGTCGCAAGAGTCGTTTTTCAGAATGATAACATACGACAGCCTGCAACGTCTCTTCTACTTCCTCTGCAGCATTGCCCCTCTGTTTGGGGCCACCGCCTTTCTGCTTGGGACCCATCTGCTAAAACAATGGTAAGCGTCAGTTGTGCGGAAAGATCGAATGCCACATCTTGCGACTCACTGAGTAACTGATTTTCCCCGCCTCACTGAAAGGTCAAATATTCCTGTACAAAGTCCAGCAAGAGAAGATGGATCGTGGTTGAGAATCCCAGGCGAAAAGCAGGCTCACAAAGAAATTGGAAATCAACAATGAATCCGCTTGCACAACCTAAAGGAATTATTTCCGGTTCCCCTCGACGCAAAAACTCCGCCAAGCCATATTGTGATTCATCCCACTCCCGTCCTTTTTTTGCATGTTTGTTCTGTTTGCGGGGTTTGCTGCCCAAGCTGTGTTCCTTTCACGTGATGCACGTGATGCACAACATTAGCCACACACAACCTGAAGGACCAGCTTCAGCCCCAAAGAGTCCAGAACACCACCCAAGGCCCAGGCCCTCCTGGACTTCTGGCAATATCCCTTGTTCAGGAACCAACGGTCTAGAACCTTAATATACCTCTTTACTGTAGGTCAAATTAAATAGGAGTTCCGATCAGAGGATACCTACCCCCCGAACCGAAGGGCAATCGGAAGCTCCTAAGCTCCTGTGGATTGCTCGGCCCGTATGGGGCTGGGGTAGTACGCAGCATACCCACTTATGTACGTGTGCGCAGTGTCTTAAGGGCTTCTGAGTGGAGGGTATGTTGCGGGACGACTGATCTGAAGAGTTGTAGGTGAATGGTCGCGTGTGTTCTGTATTTTTAGTAGGCACAGCTAGCTACCTAGTCGTATGTAATCACCATCAAATTGTGTTCCAGGGCGAAGCATCAGGAATTGCGCCAACGTGGATATCCCACTCGAAGGACAATTTTACCCATGTAACATGTTCAAGTAATTACAGCAACAGTACACCAAAACAGTCTGAATGCCCGGGCCCTAATATAGTTCAACTCCCTTATATCCCTTTATAAATGACACCAACATTTCTGCTGAGAGTATCCGCAAGAAACAAAAGATAAACAACCGAAGGCCTCAAAAACGCCGTAAGCTATCAAAAGTCCACCCAGGGGTCAACGGTATCGTACGGGTAGAGATTTCATTATAATCAAGATAGCAATCATGAAAGGGGAATAGAGTGACTGAGGATACACGGAGAGGAATGCAAGAGAGGTAGTTTGTTAGTTTGTTGATTGAGAGATATACAGCATTGAGATGGGCGAGGTTCAGCCAGTCCGTGCAGCTTGTACGGGGTTGACCATCGTTTGAGGTTGGTGCGCGTATACACGCTGTCGCTTCGCGAGATTGGGGTTCTCGGCAGCACTGGCCATGTCGGAGACCTGCCGTCGTGGTTGCGGCCGTGCTGCAGCCGCAGCCGCAGCCGTGAGGGCCACAGGAGCTGTTGGATACTGCACCCCGTTTTGGTCTACCGCATATGCAGCGGCAGTGGCAGGAGTTGCAGGTACGTATTGGCCTTGTACCTGCTGGAGATTAGGGTGAACTGCGGTCATGCCCTGGAATTGGCCGGGAGTTTGCCAGTTGTTTATGGACGTAGCTGGTGACTGGCTAGGAGAACTATCCTCTTTGACGGACTGGGCTGCCGAGCTCTGTGCAGCCATTGTAACCGCCGCCGTGGGTTGGGTGGTTTCCATGCCTTGCGGCATGGTCTTTAAATGAACAAGGTGCTTTTCTAACATATCCAGAAGACTCTTTCGCGTGAAGGGCTTGGGAAGAACATCGTCCATTCCTGGTCAATGTTAGCAGGATAGTCGCGGAGCTCGCTCCTAGTAGTAGATTAACATACCATGCTGGAAGTAAAGTTGAATATCATCACTCCGGATGTTGGATGTCATGGCAATGATCGGCGTCCTATCAAACTGCCGAATGAGGTGGCATGCTGAGACTCCGTCCAGGTTGGGCATAATTATATCCATCAAAATAAGATCGTACTTCGAGCCATCCTGTATTTTGTTCACCGCCTCGAGTCCGTCGAACTACGTTCCCATCAGTCAGGGTACCAGACTTGAAAAGATGACCTGTGAAGCCAACTTACGGCAGTATCAATGACACAAGAAAAGGAGTATAGGAATTTTCCGCCAATTTGGCGACACGTCGCATCATCCTCGACCAGCAAGATATGTGGACTACGCATCCAACCCGGATCAACATTCGTACTCTTCTTCCGATTGTCGGCGAACTGTCTCCGAGCGTCGTCGACTTCTTGTTTGGGTGGCATTGGGTATGGCACATTATTAACATGCTCGCTGTACATCGGATCGATACCATTAGTAGCGCCCACAGGGTACACAACAGGTTCAATGTCGCCGTTCATCTTCGGATACACCAAGGCTGTGGTCGCGGCATTCGTCGGATTGGCTGGGTTTGCAGGGGTCGCAGCGGTTGCAGTTGGCGGGCGCACCACACCATTCCGCGGTGCAGCATCCATTGCGGGCGTCGTGGCCACAACGGGACCTGTTTTGGGTGGCTCCCCTAACGAATCAAGACCGCCGAGATTGAACTGAATTTCGGCATTCATATCATTGAGAAGCTTCGAGGCGTGCTGCAAGGGCGACGAAGGTTCATCGTCCATCGACGCCACCTGGGAAGGGCTCAAGGTCGACCCCCCTTGGCCTTGTGCCTGAAAAGGTCCGGATGCTTTACTGTCTCGCCGTTGACGAGCATCCACTGATAATAGATATGTCATCAGTTGGTGGATTACGTGTTCGTGGTTGAGGACTGTTTTCTGAACCCTCATAACTTCCTGTAGCATGATCTGATGGTCGACAGTTAGTTGCGCATAACGATCCGAGAGGTGCTGAATTTGTTGTTGCTGCGCCACTATTTGCTGATTCAAGAGATCGATCTGTTGCGTTGGAACAGAATCTTCGTTGCTCTGGGCCTGTTTCCGAGGGGCAGGCGCCTTCCGTCGAATGTTGTCGAGTGACTCTTTGCTGTTCGCTCGGAATTCGGGGTGCTTGAATTCCCATGCCTAGATTCCTGATCAGACAACCCTGTAAAGCCACCAGTGCCAAGTATCGCAGTCTTACATTCTGGCCGTACGGTGATTGACCATTCTCTTCATTATTTTGTCTCACTTTGTGGAAGTCGTACTTGTTTAGTTGTCGTACAAAGCTGGCAAAGTTGCTGTGTTTGAAATGTTTGGGAAGGATGGTTTTCGTAAATTTCTCGCACTGCGACCGGATTTGGATCGATTAGCAGAAGAACAGCGACTGTGAATTCTTAAGGCACGAGGGCGTGCGTTACCTCTAAGACGACAAAACTGTCCCCTTCATCACCCCACCGCACAATCTCCGAGTAGGACGGATCCTCCAGCATTCTTGGAAAAAGAAAGGTTAGTGACCAAATAGAGAGAGAGGCAGAAGCCGTTCAAGTACTAGACGGAGGCATCTTGACCAGGAGGGCGTATAGTCGCATTAAGTCGGGTCGACGGGAGAGCTCGGAGAGACAAAAAGGAGACGGTCAAACTCACTTGTAAAGTTTCCGCACCTATGCATTTTGTCAGTGGTGGTGACCGAATACAGTAGCTTGTACTTCGAGACAAAAGAAATAAAATACAATAAAAAAGTAACAATAATATAGTAAGAATAAAGAGAAACAATATCATCGATATCATTGTCAAAAAGATCAACACTTACAAAATCGCTGGAGTTGCCCGCGGGGGCGGTATTGGTTGTGGTCTGGCCACCGTCCATCGTGGGCTAGATGGGTCGCGACCGATCGAACAAGCAACAGGCTCAAGCACGTCGCAGAACCTCACGAAGAACGGCTGCGGGAGAGTATTGAAAAGAAAAAAGAAAGATAATCCAAGCCGGTGGTCAATTACGCACCGAGATGGCGAAGGAGAAACTTCCGGGAGAAAAGGATAAGTAAGAAAAATAAAGGTGAAGAGAAAGAGAAAAGAAAAAGAGGAAGGGGAAAAAATGACGGTCTAAACTGGACGGCGTTTGGTTGGGAGAGGTCAAGAGAAAGAGTAGGGAAGAGATGGTGGCAGTTCCCTAGTTAAGTTTTGGGTAATTTACTACTTCGTTGCAAAAGTGGGACTTTTGATGGGGGGGTCACTGACTTGGTATCTGCACCCGCCATTGGCCTTTTCTGTGCTGTCCGAACCACCGGTCACCGTTCACTAGCCACAACTTCCCATTTTTTCTCTGCTTTTTTTGACTTTTCAAATTCCTTTCATTGCTTTTTTTTTTGGTCCTCCCCTTCTGAAATTCTTGGGTACACTGATCGCAATGTTAAACAGCTTTCACATCCGACAATGCAAGGAGCTAAAGGGGGGAAGGACAAAAAGACAGGAGCTCCTCTCTGACACTCTGACCGTAAACAACAGCCGACGAGACATCTAAGTGCAATTACCTCGGAGGGGAATTGATGATGTGGAGAAAACAGTCCACTCCTCGTACTCTCTCTACCTTAGTGCCTTAATGGACAGAGAATATGGCTTGATCCTTACGAGTAGATTTGTTGCCAGTCATGAAGGGACAGCTAGTTACATCTGAGTTATTCTTTCTTTGCCTTCCTGTGTGTTCTGGTTTCCCCAAGGAATTGACTGTTGGAAAGAAAAGGTCAGTGCGTTCATGATGCAGATAACGTGCGAGGAAAGGATGGAGGGGAAAAGATGGAGATAGGCTGTTGGAGATGCAAGAGGAGGGGCAAATCAACCTGCAGCGATCGTCGAAGGAAAAAGAGGAGAGAAGAGCGGAGATTGTTCATTCTCATCGGCATACTAGTATCTGATGACATTGACCCTTCTTTTGATCCATTCATTTAACCAGCACCGAATTTTGAGGGCACTAGTCCCAAGGTGATCTTTGAATCATTCCTTTTTGGGATGCATTCTAGTCAGGTGTACATATTACATAACACTAATTATGTACACATGGTGGCATGTAAGGTAGTAGTAGTTCGTTTGCATGGATCCATACTTCACGCTATTTCTGTAGGAGATATTAGGGTGGTATTGACTCAGAAATGTTTGGCATTTCTTTTTTCATTGAAGAATTTTCTTTTCAGAAAAAAATAAATAAAATAAAAATATCTGTAAAAAAAGATATCATGCACACGATTCTTTGTCCTTCAAGGTTCAGTTGTACAGTTGTATTTACTGTTTATAGTTTAAAATCCTTCAACGGTGGAGACTAACCCACTTGGTCATCAGAAGTCACTCGGAAGACACATACTCATTCCGGTTACTCGTTGCTGATCGCTTGCAGGTCAGTCTTAGCATCCTGGTCCATCCAACGGCCGGACATAATGCCATCATATTCTAACTATAATTTTCCTCCGTCTCCTGACTGCATTTTGTTCCTCCCAAATAACTCTGATATGAAGTACTACGCAAGTGCCACCCGTTCCAGGGTAACGGTGGCCAGACCCTTCCATGGCTACCAGGGGGGGGAGCTATACGCCACCTCCAGAGATTCGCTTTCCGTCGGGTACAATAACTTAGAACCCCGACCTATAATAAGAACAATAAAACCTCCTCTTCGTTTTGTGACGTAGCCATTTCGGCCGATCGACCCTGATCGACAACAGACTACAATTTATTTTTCACTTAGCAGTTACGTTGGACCTTTTGACATTTCACGTTCCCATTCTGCATGTACCGTTCACTTACATTTGCCTGTAGAGATATATATATACCCGCGAGAAAGGAAAAAAATGAAAAGAAAAGAAAAGAAGCATGACTATGCTTTGAATTCCATGTCCCACATTATTCGCCACAGTCGTAAAGCATCTGAGGTCAAAACAAGCACATCTACTGGTACACGGTCTCATCCAGCGCTTCCTTGACATGCTTTGGAAGGTAATAATTCCGGCACAGTCCGGTCCAGTAGATTCCATCCAACCGTACCAGAGCCAGATTCATCAACGAGGAACCCTCGCTCTGCCTTCGAAGCGCCTGTCGCCACATGTGCACTAATCGTCTGGCCCTAATAGCATGGTCTTTCGAGGGTGCTTGCACGAGCAAGAGTAATATGAAGCTGGAAACAGTCGCAAAGCCGATCCGAGACCCTGAGCACAGATAGTATGTTAGATAATCTCTGCCCAGAGAAGAATGAGGAGATAGAAGACACATACATGAGAACCAATAGCCAGCCAAGTCACTATATGCCATTCTCATCACCAATCGAAGCATCTTCGCTGCGCAGTTCTCGGCCGCTTTGAGAACGGCGCTCCCCGCACCGTTCTCGTTTGACAGGTCTATTGCCGGGGTGGGTTCGATCTCGTCAGACTCCATGATATGAAAGATGTAGTCATCGAGCGCTGCGGTGAAGTTGGTTGAGGCTTCTGTTTCTTCGAACAAAGGTGGCGGAGTAGCAGATCGGACCATAGGTCGCAGAAGAGCGCGGAAGATGAACACCTCCAAAAGTGTGTATGCAAAATGAAGACAGGTTAATTGCGGACCTGTCCCGTCAATGGATGCGAAGAGCCTATCATGCAGTCTGAGTGGTGCCGGTATATGGACGTACCATTCCCTCAGCTTTTGAAGAAGCGGACGAGCGGTTTTGAGAGATTCCGAGAAATTCGATGATAAGCGTTGAGAGGATCGCAGAGCGCTATTTAGATGCCCATTAACAACAATACGGCTTCGATAAGATAAAAATATCACATACTAAAGATCCTGCTGCACCTCTCTGCTATAAGAGACAGACGAGCAAAGCATTGGAATTGCTGTGCATGCAGTACATCTTGTGCCAGAGGGCTGCTTGGAGGCGATAACAAGACGATCTGCGTTTCATCAATATGGAAATCATTGTCATCGAGTTCTGTTACATCCCATTCATCATGTCTGATATACGGGGGCCGACCCATCAGGAGGCTCCTCCATTTGTCCTCGGCATAAATTGCCCACCATAGTCTTCGTCGCAGTCGCCGCTCCCAGGCAGGAAGGCCCATTGGCCCACACTCTAGTTGAAGACCGAGCGATGTAGCAAGTCCGACGAGCAATCCAACAAAAGACCATACAGATGCGCTGTCAGCTACAGCACTTTGACTCTTTCCTGGTGCTTTGTGCAAATAAAGCAGTCCTGCTTGTAGAGCTGCTAAATGAGGGGTGTGTATCTCTTGTAGGAGAATCTCCCACACTATGCGCCAGAGCTGCTCAGTTGGCGGTGTTGAGTAAGCGTTGAGAACTGAGAGATACTCGTCAAACTTGGTAAACGGTTGTGCTGAAGCGTATATGGCGGCCAGGAGATGGACCGGCATGTTGTTGAGGACGTGTTGATCGGGTGTGATGCGAGTAGAGGTGAGACCAAACAATGACCTAGAGATGACAGGAAGAGTCGGGAAGATGAATTTGACAAACCTGTTATGTCAGTCGATTGATGCCACTGAATCATACGAAGAGGCCACTAACAGGGCTACCAGCTTTTGGCCACAGTCTAGAGGAACCAGGCTGTTCAATTCCTCCCTTAGACTCTGACTCCTGGGAATGGCTGTTTCGTTCTTTGTGGACCCATACAACTCGTCCGTAGTTACTAGAAAGTGAACGGGAATCTTTTCGTCAAGCGGAACCCCTCCCGCATTTCGGAAATGCACCTGATGAAAAAGAAGAAAACCATGGTCGTCAAACTTGCAATGCCGAAGAAGCCATGGGTCTGATTCGCCCGATGCCCCAATAACTTGGTATGAGAAGCCGTGCAGCTGGTCTAATGTCTGAATCGCCTGAGCTGGAGGCCTCTCTGGAAAGTGATAAGTTGCTGGAGCCGTCGTAACGGGTTCGCTTGACGGGACTTCTCCTGAATCAGGGCCAGCCGAAGGGCCTAAGGGGAGGATAGGCTCTGATTGGCATCGAGCAGAGTCATCCGTATTGACTGCGACGTTGAGCTCCTCCACGGGCTGCACAGCTGTCACTCGTTGGGCCGAAGGAGGAGACGCTTGATTCGCGTCAGGGAGTGCTGTCGATGGCTGATGAACAGCCTGAAGGCCACCGAAGGTACACAAAGAACCAGAAGTTTGACATCTTTGACAAGCATTTCCTCTCTCCGCTTGACATCTTAACTTCTTTCGACGACATGGGTCACAAGGCGGATGACGCTTAGAACGATAGGGACGAGTGTAGCTCAGGGTATGAGGGCTATTCGCATTTCTCGGGGAAAGTGACTCCATACTCTCGGGTTATGATGTTCGGCGAAGAACAGTAGAGTGAATGGATTATTCTGTGTCTGTTGGAAAGCCCATTCGGAAACGTTCGGCGAATTAATGATCTGATTCGTGCAATCCTTGGCCCGGACTAATGTTGTGAGAAGGCGCAACAACGATTTCGTTTAATGGGTCTTTAGCAACCTTCCAATCAGCCCCCCTCAATATAGTCAGCGCAGTCACTAAAGCGATCGCAGGAAAGAATCTGTATTCTGCTCTTGAACAGTAAGGACTGTAGCAGACATTACAGGGTTTACTAGTGCGTCTGGTAAGGTGCGTGTCCCCTGCTACAGTCAAACAATATGAGTACTTCCACAACAAAGACCATGTTTCTACCCAAAAGCAAATCCAAAGCCTTATTAGAACGGTACAGAACTGTAAACTGTTTGCCTGAGAATAATTTTCGGCCTTTGGTGGGTCATCCCCGTAGCTATATCTATAGTATGTGTTCTCAGAAGGCGCAAGAGTGCCCCCTTGGAGGCTGCCAAAAAAAAAAGGGAAAAAGAAAAAGAAAAGTGAAGTGAGGGCTTCATGCATATTGTATATTAAAGGAACCCTCATATTCCCTCTGCTTATCAGGTTATACCTGCTTTTCAGACACAATCACAATGTCCACATCACTGCCAGGAAATCGGGATTTACCCGCTTCGCAGTATGACCTCTCGAAGTACCTGGGACGTGTTCGTCAATGCGCAGACCTATCAGATCCTAGGTAATTCAAAATTCATACTCCAGTGTGGCATTGGTTAATCGACAGTCTGATACCAAAAGAACGTTGTTCACATCGAGCGCCGGACTGCAAAATGCCCAAGACCTTCTCAGGAAGTACAGGTCGGGCCAAATCCAGAACATGAGCCCAGAATTGTGGCAGGCTAAGAAGATAGTCGATTCAACCTTGCATCCCGATACAGGAGAGCCAGTGCTTCTACCCTTCCGCATGTCGTGCTATGTCTTCTCCAATCTGATAGTTACCGCGGGGATGCTTATTCCAGGGATGAGGGTGAGTCCGGACCATGCGACGCCTCGTGATGGTAACGTATAAAACGCTCCAGCTAATGCAATGTCCCATTACAGTGGAAAGGCACCTTGGCCTGGCAAATTGCCAACCAGTCTTTGAATGTGGCCATTAACAGTGCGAACGCGAACAAATCCACCCCTCTTTCCACGGCGGGAATGATCAAATCGTACCTCATGGCGGTATCTGCTTCTTGCTCGGTCGCACTCGGGCTGAATTCCATCGTTCCGAGATTAAAGTCGGTTTCGCCGAATACAAAACTGATTCTAGGACGCCTCGTCCCATTCGCAGCTGTTGCCAGTGCTGGTGCGCTGAACGTGTTCCTCATGCGCGGTGAGGAAATTAGACAAGGAATCGATGTCTACTCATTCACATCAGCAGGAAGTGAAGAGGCGGATACGGGAAAGAAGGTGCCAGCAACAAGCCTGGGAAAGAGCCAGAAGGCTGCAACTATCGCGGTAGGGGAGACGGCCATTAGTCGCGTTGTCACTTCGACGCCGGTTATGGTCATCCCGCCTCTCCTTCTTCTGCGCTTCCAGAAGGCGGAGTTGCTGAAGAAGCGTCCATACCTTACGATGCCTATCAATATAGGTCAGTTAGCCCTTTACGAGTATGACTGTCGTCCATGTACTAAGTTCTTTTGTAGGGTTGGTGTTCTTGACGTCTGCCTTCGCCCTCCCGTTCGCCTTGGGCGTGTTCCCACAGAGGTTGGTAATGAGCTCCGATCGTTTGGAAGAAAAGTTTCATGGAAGAGGAGGTGAAAACGGACAAGTGGTATTCAATCGTGGCATCTGAGGTGCCTTCATAGGTGTGGAGGCGTCAGGGCGCTATATACCCTGGAATGCATAGTTTGAAGCCGATCTGAAACGTGCTTGCATAGTCTATTACTTGCCCTATAACCTGGTATATTCTGTGATGACTAGTTCATGAGAGTATGTACATAATTAGTTGATAGATAGCTGAACCTTGACATACGATTAACATTCATATCGGATATACTAGCAGGCAAGCGATTTTAGGTTAATTCAAGACCGCAGAGTATATACCGTCGTGCTAAGAGGCCGTAGATCCTACCGGATAATCGGATGTCGCACCGACTGTCCACGTATGCATGGATGACTTCTGCTTGAGAGCCGGTCAGGTGGCATTCCGCGATTCCTATTCTATGAATCTCTGCTATATTGTTTTAATGTATCTTCATATATCCCTACGTGTCTTAGGCCAAGATGTCCCAACCACCATTTGATGCTTTGGTTAATGGATACAACCTAAAAGAAAAGAGCAATCTCCCTCAACCGCAGACGCTATTTTATCCATGTGTCTACACTGCGCAATATCCAAAAGAGTCTCCGGCCGTTGAAAATCTAATCGACGAAAAGCTAAAGACCTTCGACGTAGACTTTATTGAACTGGGCGGCAAGCTCCGTCATGAAAGAAAGAGGAAGGTGGTAGAATGGTACACTGAATACCTGAGTGACGATGAGAGGAGATTGGGACTGCTGCTACGTCTTGCAATCGCCTCGAAGCTCCGTAACATACGGCGCTTACCGAAGAGGAAAGTCGATAGCTCTTTGGCGCGTCGAGATTTTGAAGGGCCTTCTTCGGGTCTTCCCGTATCGCACGGTCGGTGTGTCATCCATTGGTGTAATACTTACACTAACAGTTGATATGATATATAGTAGACGCTGAAAAGCTCGTTATGTCCAAAGGCCTCAACTATGGCTCTCGTGTGGACCATGCCTCAAGAGTCAGTACGAGAACCAATATGATACATATGTGCAGGGCACAAAGCTCTCCACCTTAGAGAAGGAATGTAAAAGATGTGACTATGGGCTCAGGTATCTGTTTGGAGACAGTAGTAGCGTGTTCACTGCTCAATGGCTCGCTTCCATGCGGTTTCCATATGTTTATGAATAGTAATAGCTCTGCTTCCTTTTCTACTGCCGAGTCCATGCCCATCCAAAAGCACGAGGATGGGTGAAGAATACTAAGGTGACACGGGTGTTACTACGCCGAGATTGCGAGAGATGCTAGAACTAGTAGTACTAGTGAGATCTGTAATGTGTGCATCTGGAGTTCGCCGGTCAGGGCTGTCGGTTCAATTCAGCCAATCACCGTTCGAGTTGCCCGAGCTCTCCGTCATGTCTTTAGTATGCCATCACTCCACCCAATATTACTCCTGATCGGCCACTCAACTAGATGGAGCATTTTCCTCTTTATATTTCTTCTGAGAACTTCTGTTTACTCAGAAAGCGGCTTCATAGGTCGGCCGTCTTCAAGATGGGGCTGCAATACCGAGTTTACTTGTCGGTCCCACAGAAGAAGCAACTTCTCCACGGAAAGATATATATAAAGATAGACACAAAACCATCAATTGCTCCAATGTATCATCCAAACACTTTGCTATCTCAGGTATCTGCTACTCTTTGCAGTTCTCCCTGACATGGATATGTCAAGCAAAGAAGATCGGAGCGTGGTTCCTTCGAGGACGTCTGAAAGTCCCGAGCTAGCAAATAATGAAAGCTATCCCGAAGGAGGGCCTAGGGCATGGCTGGTGGTTTTCGGGGCGTGGTGTGCTATGGTCCCATCTATGGGCTTGTTGAATAGCCTGGGAATCCTACATGCCTGGACGAGCACTCATCAGCTCCAGGGATACTCCGAATCAAGCATTGGCTGGATATATGGCGCTTATGGATTCTTCCTTTACTTTGCCGGAGCACAAGCTGGTGGGTGAAGTTGTGTCTGTCATATGAACAGTTACTGAGACATGTACAACAGGGCCAATATTTGATGCGTATGGACCAGCATATGTCATTATTCCTGGGTCAATTGGGATCGTGGCTGCACTGATATGCTTTAGCTTTAGTGAAGGTATGCATGGCTGTATCAACTCCTTACTTACACTCCTCTTGTGCGGATCTCACCATTCACCACAATTCCTAACGCAATGCAGAGTATTACCAGATTTTCCTATCCTTTAGCGTCCTCGGAGGACTCTCAGCCTGCACACTGTTCACACCGGCAGTTTCATGCGTGGGACACTGGTTCAATGTGCGCCGGGGCTATGCAACAGGCATCGCCTGCACAGCCGGCGGACTGGGCGGCGTGATATTCCCCCTGATAATACTATTCGCAGCGCCCAAAATCGGCTTCGCATGGGCCATCCGCATCATCACACTGCTCTGCGCCGTGCTCTGCACACTAGCCTGTCTGCTCATGCAAACGCGACTCCCGCGCAACAAGAAAGCAGGAGCCTCCATCGATTTCAAAGCCCTTAAAGACATCAAATACGCCACCACAACCGCCGCCATCTTCCTCGTCGAGTTCGCCGTCTTCATCCCAATCACCTACATCGCCTCATACGCAGTCCACGTCGGAGTAAACGACACCATGTCCTACGCGCAAATCATCTTCCTCAACCTCGGCGCCATACCTGGCCGCTTCCTCCCCGGCCTCGTCGCCGACCGACTAGGCCGCTTCAACGTCATGGTCCTCACATCGCTCATATGCGCAGTATTAACCCTGGCCCTCTGGCTGACGGCAGGAGACAATCTAGCCGCAATTATCTGCTATGCAGTGCTTTTTGGCTTCTGGAGCGGAGCAGCCATCAGTCTCACGCCTGTCTGTATCTCACAGGTCTGCGCGACCGAAGACTACGGGAAGAGAAACGGAACGACGTTCACGATCGTTAGCGTGGGCACGCTCACTGGGATTCCGATTGCGGGAGCCATACAACAACACAACGGAGGGGAGTTCTGGGGACTTATCGTGTTTGGGGGCGTGCTTTATATGGCGGCTACTGTTGCTTTTGCTCTTGCGAGGGGAGTTTGTGCCGGGTGGTCTTTGAAGACTAGATTTTAGAGGGATATAGAATAGAACCCTGCACTACTATAATAGGGGAAGTATTCTCTCGTGTGTATCACAGAATGTGTTGAGTGCTACTGTATTACGCTGTATAAACCCCGGTGTGGCATACCTACTCAGGGCCAGCATTTGAAAACCACAGTTGGATACTGAATGAAGACGTTATAAACCCTCCACCAGTGCTACCCAAAAGTGATTTCCATATAAAAACCACCTTAATCACAACAATCCCTACGTAAGCCCCGAAAAGAACCATAAGAGCAAAAGGGACACCCCAAACCAAACACCAAACCCAGACACAAAGAAAAATCAAGTAATGGATCAAGACTACCTAGCTAGGATAAACCTAGGTCTGAAACATCCACCAAAAATAATGGAACCTATTTCCGCCACAAACACAGAAACGGGTTCTTTCCGGCGCCAATTCCCCATTCTAGCTATTGAACTATTCTAATTATTCTCAATAGTTGCCTGGTTGTCCAGCCGGTTTGAACGTTTTTCGGCGAACGTCAGATCTATGCACCGCGTGGACCAATGAGGATTTTGTTTCGCCGAGCAGGTACGGCTTCTCCACTCTGCTGATGTACTGAACTGACCAGGATCCTTACTACAGCTACAGTATATCTGTTTGTATTTGTTTGTTTTAGTTAGTAATGACGTGGGAGAGGTGAATGAGCAGGCTTGACGGGATCTATGAGCTGTACGTACATACATTAGCATATATATCTATCGTGGTCGTTGTTGAGCAGGAGATGATGTTCTGTGGTTTTTTATACATTTTCTCAGGGCCGTCATCTTTTCTTCCGAGTCTAGTCACTAACCTTGCACGAACTACGCCCTACAAAGTCCACTACCACAATATATGTCATAATGAACGAGAAACTCAACACCAAGAATCTAAAGATGAAAATCCAATCATTCCTCCACATACCAAACCATACAGGTACCGCGAGAGTCTCTGACACTGAGTCCGAGATCACATTGACAGCCAGGTAAGCATTGTGTCCTCCACTCCGAGAAATGTCGGGGCGTACGGATTGACCTATTTTAGGGATCGAACGGATATCGCGAAAGGGTCTCATGGTGGATCCACAGCTGCTTTGTATAATGGTATGTTGTTGTGTTGTTGTGTGTTATGTGTTCGAGGAGAGCTGACTTTTGAGTCTGAGTCTAGGAGATCAGTGTTTTGGGACTTGTTGTCGGGGGAGTGGGTATCCGAAGTGAAGGATAAGGGGATGGGGATATTCTTTTTGGCGGGTTTGTTGGCTTTTCTTTTTGTTTTGTGTTTAATTTATGTGTGGAATTGAGAAGGCATTTTCTTTGGAATGGTTGGGACGTGGATTCTGCTCTTCTCTGACTTCAGAGGATGTATGTCGGTTATATAATAGATACAGGGAGAGAGAGAGTAAGAAGATACAAGGACTCAAATTCCTGGGCACGGTTCTACCCATCACTCCACAGCCACAAATCAGTCTGTAACCCCTCCCGTTCAGCATCCAGAACTAAATTATTCGCGTTCAACTGATCCGTAACCGAGAGCATCTGGTCCAACGACAACCCACACTCTCGCCAATCGAAGTGTATCTCATCGTCCTGGCCAATATCGGCAGCGTCAGGTACCGATAGAGCCGGGCTGATGCCCGCGGTTAGAATAGCCGCTGAATCATTCGCCTGCTCTGACGGTCGTTCCTCGCCCACCTGCTTTGAGCTACTCCCCGGTGTTAGGGGCTGCACGTGAGGCTGGAACAACGGCTGGACTAGTTCCTCTAACTGCACGATTTCGGATTTCCGGAGCTGTGCTACGCGGTTTCCCCGAGCGATCATGTCGTCTAGTAGACTGAACCCCATATCGCGGTAGCTGGGGTCTGGGATGATGTCCGGGAGGATGGCTGATATCAGGGATAGGATGAAGAAGGATGAAAAGAGGTTTTCGAGGTCGAATGGGAGGAAGGTTTCTGATTGGTGCTGTTAGTATTGTTATTTGGGGTCAGTGGTGGGAGACGGACCGAGAAGGTTTTGGTCACGCAGAGCAGTGAGTATTCTCAAGGATTTTAATGCGGAATCGGTAGATGCTTGCAGAAGGGTATGGACTGGTGATGATAATGTTCGGAATACGTCGCCTTGCTCGAAGCAGTTCAGTCGCTCCCAGAGGAGGGTTAAGACCAGTGGTCGGGTAGTGACGATGATGCACTGAACCTTGTTAGGAGAGCTGTCTGTATATTTCCAAGAAGTCACATACCTGATGACAGGATAGTGTCAGTCGCGTAGTGACGCCAGAGATCGACTCTACAGAATCTGAAAACCGATGCGCGAAGACATCCTCCAACTCGCGCGAAAGTTCCGTCATTTCCTGCAAGACTGACCGAACCTTCCGGAGGAAGATGCCACCTAGCTTTCCATCTGGGCTATATACAGCTGAGGTATGCCTAGTCAGACCACGGGTATAGGCAGAGAGAACTAACTCCTACTTACTGTCCAGCACACGGGTGATAACCTGTGTAATCCTGACATGCAGACTCAAGGCGGCTTCCTTTTGGTCACACGATTTCGGATCCGAGAGGGGCGTGGTTATCTCATCATCCTTGACTGCGTTGGGTGACCCGATCAACGATGAAAACTTCCGGTCCAGTATATACACTGTCCACCAGATGTTTTGACACCTATCCACGAGCTTTTGACCCAGTTGCTCAACTGGCGGGGCGCGGTGGTGACCTTCCACCAATGCCATGCGTATGGCGTGGCCGATCTACCCTGTTTAGCTATTTTGACACCCAGAAAAGGAACTTGGGAGAGAAAGAGCTTCAACCTACATAGCAATATGCGGTATCTCTCATGTCGATGGAGTGGAAATAAAGCCCGATGAGAGTAAGAACCTCGATGGCTAAAACAGGATCTTGCCATAAGCCTGTAATGTCGGGCAGGAAGGACATGGCCCGTAAGAAATATTTCGTCCAGCTTGCAGCATTGGAAACCTTTCGTACCGGCGCTAAGAGAGCCTCCCCGAATGCCAACACAATCAAGAACTGGACGTACCAGAGACGACTCTCTTGTACCTTCACTTCGGCGTTATCGTAGAACTCGTACAGATGGCGAAGAAACTCGTCTTCGTCAAACAACAAGTATAAATGACTAAAATGGAACTGAACCGTGTTCAGTATATACAGTGCATGCTCCAGGGAGGGTAGTCCACTGATGTCAGGAAGCTCCTCGGAGCTGGCTTGTCGCCACTGAAGTTGGTACGCATCACCATCCACAGCGAGGGGTAGCGGCGTTGAGTTGTGTGGATTCAGACGCGCTTGGATGGTATTAAGAATTCGACGACTGAAGGACCAGGTAGATGTAGGTCCCAGGAATACTAGACAGGTCAGTTTTCTGTGGCGGGTCTTGACAGCCAGTTACATACACCATGTTCTCTGCCTACGGCCAGTATGCTTGACGTAGCCAGGCGATACCAAGGCCAAGGGGTTAGAGGCGAATCGTTCATCATATCGATTGCCCCCGGGTTGTTCTGGAGGGAGCTCTTGGGGTGTCTCGGATGTTCGTACTGGGGTCAGTTAGCATATATCCGGCGGCAGGGCTGCACCCGTGTTACCATAAGTGCTTCCACCCACACTACTGCTCTCCAAAGTACGAGTCCGTTTGCTTGGTGGCGGGGTGCACTCGATCTCCTCCACCCTGCGCTTTAGAGATAGAAATAACCTGAAACAGGGTCAATCTAGTGCAAAGACAACGAGGGCCTTGAGATGTATGTACTCCTCTGAGACAACAATTTTCCGGTCATCTTCAAAGACACATTCCTGACGCCGCTGTCGACATTTATCGCAGGGATGTGTGCCGGAGCATTTGACTTTGCGAGATCGGCATCGCCTGCACCTGTGGAGAGTCAGGTTGGATGACGGATAAGCACCCCAGATTCAAGACTTACGCGTTGGAGGTCCGCTTTGGGCGCTCAGGGCGATCCATCTTGGACCCCAATGGCTATTGGATGCTAGCCTATGTGATTGTAGCAGAGAAACTTCATTGATATCGCTCTTGCAGTCGGTTAATTCATTGTTGATCGTATCCACGGGGTGAGTCAGCAACCCCGCAGTTTGATAACTAGCCAAAAACGAGGATTCGGCCACTGGAGCGGATGAATCGATAAGATTAGATAGCAATATATATGTGTTGTACTCTGTATACTTGCCAGATAAGCTTTTAATGCTATTCCTAGTAGTAAATGGATATACTGCTAACTAACGACAGTACTTCGCACGGGGTGATGCATTCTCAAATAAAGACTCCTACGACCAGACCAACACCAACCTGTTCTTCGCTGTAGCTATTCATATGACGGAACTTTTATATCTAAAATTATACTAAGATGTTGATGCATGTACATACAACTATGGAAAGAATCTTGACTGACCTAACAACTCCTTCCCAGGATAAATGCCCATATTTCGAAGCTCGATCGAGAGGATCAATATAGGACTAGTGTCGGGTTAAGGTAGACAAACGTCGCCGAGCTCGACCGGCATTGTGAGCCAATCAGGGCTGAAGGGTGTCCTTGCCGAAGGCTGTGCTTTTGTGTCTAAGCGCAGCCACACCGCTAAACTGCTTTCAGCAAGAGATACGCCGAGTCGGGTATGCACCAATCAGCCACCAGTTCATACAGATGTCAATTCTCAAAGGGGCTTAAAGCTAAATATACCACCGTTTACGCTCCCCCAGTTGAGGCCGTTTGGCTCTGGGGGATTCTCACTGACCCACAAGGGGATACTTGGTTATCTGGGGCGACCATTATATAAACCAGACGTGGCCCGGTCTCTCAGGTCGCATCAATTGTCACATTCTTTCGATTCGATTTCTCTCCGTGAAAGAACAATGGCGTCACTCCCTCATCCGTTTGACCCCATTACCCCCGGGGAGATCCAGTTGGCCACCAAGATCTTGCAGGCCGCTTTTCCCGGGGTCTCTCTGCGATACAAGAAAATTGATATCCAGGAGCCAATCAAGAAGGAAGTAGTGCCTTTCATCGAAGCAGAGAGACTGAGAAAGCCATTACCTCGCCGGCCGACCCGGTTGCTGCAGGTTCTCTTCCACCGATTGGACAATGGCGCATTCTACAAGGCATTGTTGGATGCAGGGAAACAGTCTGTCATCTCAGCTAAGGAGATGCCCAAAGATATTCAGGTATTTTCTACCACATCACGGTGGTTCTTAACTCTGAGTTAACGTGTCCAGGCCAATGTTGATGTAGATGAAATGATCGAGATGGAGCAGCTGTGCCTGAATCATCCCGCTGTCCAGGCCGAAGTGGCCAAGCTGCAATTACCAGAGGGGGTTACGGTTTGTAATGACCCCTGGATCTACGGAACCGATGATCCGAAGGAGACTCGCCGCCTGTTTCAATGCTACATGTATATCGTCGCCACCGACCACCCCCAGAACAACCAGTACTCTACGCCCTGCAAATTCTCCCCAGTATTTGACGGGATCACCAAGCAACTTGTACGCATGGACTATCTTCCCAGTGGCACCGACGTGCAAACCATGGAGACCCAGCCGTGGAAGCCCGTTGAGACCATCCAATATGCACATGACCTCCTTAAGGAGCCCTTGCGCACTGACCTTAAGCCGTACATTGTCCAGCAGCCGCATGGAGCATCCTTTGACGTTCAAGATAATGTGGTCTCTTGGCAGAAATGGCGGTTCCGCGTGGGTTTCAATAGCCGTGAGGGCCTGGTAATCTACAACCTGACCTACGATGGACGTAATGTGTTCTATCGTCTCTCCGTATCGGAAATGACCGTCCCCTACGGTGATCCTCGGGCACCCTACCACCGCAAGCAGGCGTTTGACGTAGGAGACGTTGGGTTCGGTATTACTGCGAACCAGCTATCCCTGGGATGTGATTGTCTCGGCCACATCAAGTACTTCGATGGCTACCGCTCCGACTCCAAGGGCAACCCGATCCATCTGCCCAACGTTATCTGTCTCCACGAGCAGGACAACGGGCTTCAGCATAAGCACACCAACTACCGTACAGGGGCCGCCACGGTAGTCCGCAACCGCCAGCTGGTTGTGCAGATGATCTGCACCGTGGCCAACTATGAATACATTTTCGCGTTCATCTTCGACCAAGCGGCCAACATCGAGCTCGAAGTACGTGCCACCGGCATTCTCTCCACCGTCCCATTCGACAACGAGGAGTTCGGCAAGACCGTTCCCTGGGGCACAAACGTGGGCCCCGGCGTGATGGCACCTTACCATCAGCACATGTTCTCGTTCCGGATGGATCCCGCCCTGGACGGGTTCCAAAACACACTTTACTACGAGGACAGCGTGCCCATGCCCGAAGACGAAAACAACCCATGGAACGTGGGATACACAACAGAGCAGACCGTCCTCCGGACGAGTGGGACTGCCAATACTAGCGTCGAACGCCACCGTGTATTCAAGATCCGCAACGACTCTCAAATCAACCCTATCACCTATAAACCCATCGCATATAAGCTGCAAACCGTACCCAGCCAGATGCTCCTCGCCAGCCCGAAGTCCTTTGGCGCCAAGCGTGCCGCCTTTGCCACCAAACCCATCTGGGTCACCAAGTACCAGGACGACGAGCTATTTGCCGCAGGTGAATTCACCAACCAAAGCAAGGAAAGCCAAGGTGTCGAGAAATGGGTGCAACGGAACGACCCGGTAGAGAACGAAGACATCGTCCTCTGGCACAGTAAGTCCTACTCCTCGCTCCCGTCGGCAGAGATGGAGAACTAACGTAGGTAGCATTCGGTCTGACCCACAACCCCCGCATCGAAGACTTCCCCGTCATGCCGATGGAGCGCATTAGTGTCATGCTGAAGCCTGACGGGTTCTTCACGAAAAACCCGGCGCTGGACGTACCGCAATCCTCGCAGTCATTTAATAAGTCGACGCTGCACCCGGAACCGGCAGCCTGCTGTGGGCCAGCGAAGGGCAAGCTGTAAACACGGGTATTTGATAGGACATAAAGCCATGAATTAATGACTGATGATCAATCGCCTTGACATGAATACTAAGTAATCTAGTGGAAACCAGAATAAATAGATCGCAACTACTACTCCATGCTACGATCAACATTGACGCAACTGTACTGTACTATGGTTAACTGAGACACTCTCGATAAGAATGCCCTAATTCGTAGTATTACATTGAATACTCTTGTCATTCGAAAGATTTAATAGGTCTGTAAGACTTTATTTACGAAACACTTACGTCTTTGTGAAGGAGCCGTATTTATTTTATCATTAGCGAGTACATAATAGATAACAATGCATTTCAGGGTCCCAGCACTATAAACCCTATTCCGTGGAAGTTGAACTAGCATCCCATGACGCTGACCACACGCTCACCAGATAATCGTTTAGGTCTCATTCCGGAATCAGTCAAGAGCCTGGAGACGTCTTAGACGGGTCCTTAAGCCACGCACTTATGTTTCTAGTTCGGAAATTATCGAGATTGACACTATACCAGATGGTGACGTCTTGATGATTGCTAGTTTGGGGGAGATTTTGGCCTGGTAGGCGGCGCGAGTCTAATGGTCCGTAGGCTGGGGTGTGAACCAGCACCGTACAAAGTACCTTTGGGTCAATGTTAGGAACTGGCTAGGTGTACTCCCGCTAAACTATCGATGGGCCTGTTCGGTCCAAGATCGCCCGGCCATTTTGCCGTACAGTTGCAGGTTTCCCTACAGTTAGTCTTTGGATACCCTGTGGCCTACTCCTAATGAGCCCCGCCAGTGCAGGTTTCTTTGTATTGTTCCTTTCCTTGTGTAGTATCAAGTTGTCCTAGAGCGGTAGGTGATATTCTGTTGAATTTCTTTGTTGTCCCCTCGATTTCGTGCCCCTCCCCCCTTTCCCCGACCTCTTGTTGGTGGTTCTTTGTAGTTAGAAAAGCATGTGTACTGATGTTAGGTTTGGCCTACCCAAAAAACTAAACCAGAGCCCTGTCATTATGGGGAAGGGTTGACTAGAAAGAAGGTTAAGGTTGACGCGTTATTTAACCTTAATATTAACCAAGGTACCGCACTAAATCTATTTTCATAGGTAGTTGTAGTGTGTACTAATAACAAAATAGCATGAATATAAAGCTCTAAACCTACCTGCCAATTACTGTATGACAGGAGTCCTATATAACTGAGACTCTATGTCTCAGTAACCCTTGCAGACTATTCACATCCACCGATATCGGTGACCTTCATCCCCATGACTTTTCCTCACACGTCAAACGTCCAAACCCTCCGGCCCACCCTTGACCAGCCGAGGCAAAACAAGAGAGTGAGCAGTCCCGTCCGCAAACATCTTCAAGAAAGCTGCGACCAACTGGTCCATTCCCTCAGCAGAGGCTGCAGCGATCCAGTCTGCTGTACTCTGTGCGGTAACAGTCTCACCAACCTCCTCTTCCACGTAGGCACGAGCCTGCTGGACGGGGACGACAGTTTCCCCGCAGTGGTGGACATAGATCGGCTCCTTGGTGTCGACAACAGCCCCAGCCAGTACAGTTTCGAGGACTGTCCGAGCCACGGACTCCACATGCACAAAATCAAAGTATCCGCCCCAGCCCGGCAGCTCGGGCACGCTCTTCAAGAGGCGGGAGTAGCGCAGAACGGTGTGCACAATGTCCATAGATGGAGTGTCAGCCCCCGTCACGCTCGTCGGTCGGTGAATCCACACAGGTATTCCAGTCTGAGCAGCGACGCGTTCGAGGAACCGCTCGCTGGCCCACTTGGATGCCACATACCCGTCACTACCATCGGTGGGGGGCTGATAAGCCGCGACAGAAATTTCAGGATACGAGTCCTTCCCGCTTAGATGGGCAACTCCAGACGTGGAGATGAAATGGAAGGGCGTCCGATACTTAGCTGCGAGGCGGACAAGCTCCTTGGTGGATTCCACGTTTGGCCGGCGAAGCGAGTGATAAGTCTTCATGAAGGAGACATCAGCTCCGTTGTGGATGATGATATCAGCTGATGCAAAGAGTCTGTTTGCCTCGCTCTCGGAGAGCCCCAGGAAAGGCAGGTTGAGGTTGCCTGCGTGGAAGGAGATCTTCTTTGACTGCTCGCGGGCTGCGGCGGGGTTTCGCACAGCCAGACATTCGATCTTTCCAATCTCCGGGCTATCAGACAGCTGCTGGCACAAGGCACGACCGAGGAACCCGGTGGCACCAGTCAGAAGAACAGTCTTTGACCTAGTAGAGGCCGTTGATGTGCGCGACACTTGCTTTAGGGATGCGATTTCGGGGGAAACAGCTGTCTCAGCCTCCCAATCAATTTCAGAGAAAGTGCCAGTACCGGCTGCATCAATACGTGCAGCAAGGCCTTCGAGTGTGTTGTTCTGGAAGAGCTCAGGCAGGGAAAGTTCAATGGAAAGACGATCGCGGATCTCAGCTTGCATCTTGAGCAGGAGTAGCGAATTACCACCGACTGAGAAGAAGTCAGATGCTTTCTCAATCTTCAGAGATTCACCGACATCTGCTAGAAGCGTCTGCCAAATGTCGCTCAACTGGAGTTCGGTTCCGGTCAATATCTCGGTGGACTCGGCGCCAGGGATGTCACCCAAAGGAATAGTGCTTAGCGCGCGCCGATCAAGCTTTCCCGAAGCCGTGATTGGAAGCTTAGCCAGATTCTCGATGATGGCCGGCTTCATGAACAAGGGGAGAGGGAGCGTAGAGCGCAACGATCGAAGGTATTCGGATGAGTTGTCTTTGGGTTCACGATCGTCTGCGAAAACAACAAACGCGGCCAGGAACTTCTCCGTTTCTCCTCTGAGGACGACTGCAGCATCGGACAGCATGCCACGGGCATTGTTAAGGATCGCATTTTCAATTTCTTCCAATTCGACGCGCACTCCTCGGAGTTTGACCTGCAAGTCTCCTTCAATTCTGCCTTGATAGATCAGAGATCCGTCTTCGAGCATGCGTGCTTTATCTCCTGTACGATAAAGGGTCTTCCAGCCATTGGCCACCTTCTCAGAACCCGAAATTGAGTCTGGTATGAACTTCTGCTTCGTAAGTTCTGGATTCTGCCAGTATCCCGGGCTAATACCAGGTCCACCGAGAACAAGTTCACCAGGAAAGCCGACTGGGACGGGCTTTGCCGCATCGTCGACGACATAAACGGCGTAGTTGTCGAGCGTGCGACCAATTGGAACTCTTTCATCATTGATAGCCTCGTAGTCGACCTCACACATGGTAGCAACGATGGATCCTTCAGTCGGGCCATAAGCATTCAAGACCGTTAGTGTGTTAAGTTGGAGATCACGGAACTTCTCCTTGAGGCTGACAGGGAATGCCTCGCCACTTGAGAGCGCAATGCGCCAGGACTTGCAAGATGTCAGTGTCTCTCTGCCATATCGCAGTAAAATCGAATACTCCGAAGGTACACAGAAGGTGAATGTCACTCCTTCGCGTTGGATCAACGCTGCCAATGCCTCTGGATCCCTTTGGCTGTCGGTCACGATGAGAGTACCTCCGTTGGAAAGACAGTAGAATATTTGAGCAAGTGACAAATCAAAGCTGACTGAACTCTGCTGCAAGACCGTCTCCTTTTGCAGACCCATTCGCTGAGATGCAGCAAGCACATGGGACATATAGTTGGCATGTGTTAGCTGGACACCTTTGGGTTTGCCAGTTGAGCCGCTTGTGAACATGATGAATGCGTTTGATGCGGCTTCGCTGAGGTCCGGAATGGTCTTTTCAGTGTGGCTTGGTAGAAATGTAAGGTCGACAATATTCCTACCCTGTGGACGGAGTTGTTTCGCCATACTGGCTGTTGCCTTGTCGTGGACCAGAGCCTGCAGGTGCGCCTCATCACAGATCAATGCCAAACGCTCGACAGGCATACTAGAATCGAGAGGCACGTAGACGGCACCGAGGCGTAGGATTGCCAGAAGCGCACACACCAAATCTGCCGATGGTTGGCAACAAACGCCAATATGCGACCCAGCCCGCACCGAAGGAAGGGTACTGAGTGAAGCGGCGATAGCGTTTACTCGGTCACCCATGGCACGGTAGGTCAGAACACTTCCGGAAGAGTCTTTCAGTGCTGGTTCATCAGGCTGAGTCTCGACCAGATCATTGATTCTCTTCGACAGCGTGTCCGGCCAAGTTGTTTTAATCGTTTTGCCAATCCCCAACGACGTGGCCTTGTAAGATTCACCTTCTGGGAACAGAACATAGTCACTGAGTCGCATACCAGGATCCAAAGTAGCTTGCTCGAGAATGTTGACGTAGGCCGTGATGAGCAATTTCCCGCCTTCGCGGTCAAACAAGTAGTCCAACAAACCTAATGACAAGAAGCCGCCAGTGCCATCGTCTTTCTCATCGACGGAGACTGTGATATCATAAGGATTCCGTGCGTCCTTGTAATCGTGCCATTCGAGGCTGATGTCACCAATAGTGCTTTGCTTCAGGGCCCCCATCCGATAATTGAATATTGTCTGGAACAGTGGGGGGAAGGTGGTTGATCTGGGAATGTCGAGCTCGTCGAGAATGAGATCGATCGGGATGTCTGAGTTACCAAGTGCGGCATAGACGGAAGTGCGAGTCTGTTGGACCATGTCCTCGAAGCTTGGGTCATTCTGAAGCTTGAAACGCAATGGCAGCATGTTCAAGAGGAACCCGATTGTCTGCATGAAATCCGGGTTGTTGCGGTTTGCATCCACAATACCGACGCACTGATCATCAACGCCAAGGAAATGATGAAGCATCACTTGGAAGGCAGTGAGATAGAAATGCAACGTCGTAACCTTTGCTTTCTTGCTGGCTACTCTCACCTTATTCGTCAATGCGGGCTCGAGAGGCTGCACAAGCTCGATGGTTTCGTATTTTGTCATCGCCTTGCGGGAACTGGTCTTTGCAAAGCTGAACAAGGGGAGGGCACTCGGTAGATCACGGAACTGTGACTTCCAGTACTGAAGTTGCTTTGCATATACACCGTTCTCAATAGCCTGTCGTTGCTTCTCTGCGAATAACGAGTATTGCAAAGGGCTTGGATGTTTCACCGTCGGCGAGGTATAGCATCGTTCGATGTCTTGGAGAGTGAGTTGCCAACTGACTCCGTCCATCATGATATGGTGATATCCAAAGACAATCGTGTGATAGTCAGGTGCATGGCTCAGGAGAACAACACGGAAGGTATCACCACGCTCAAGGTCATAGACGTGGCTGTGCATTTTCTTGAATTCTCGTTCAACATCACTCTGATCATTCGAAGAGTTCAGTATACGGAGCCTGAAGGTGCTCTTTCTCAAAATGACCTGCTTGGCGTCACCGGTGAAGCTGTCTGTGTGGAACGAGGTGCGGAAGGATTCGTGCCTTTGGGTCACTAGTCGCAGTGCCGTCTCGAGTCTGTCAACATCCAATAGCCCCTTGAGGCGATAGGAGGTTGTGCAGTTGTATGTAGTCTTGTCTTCTAGGTAGATGGAAGGGAACCAGATTCGAGATTGCCCGTAAGACATTGGGTTGATGCGCAACCACGGAGGCAAGACTGGCTTACTCAATGTGGTAGACTCATTGTCGGATGTATCAGGGGTTGCTTGTGCTTGAGTGTCTCCGACTGTCGAACTCTCGTCAGATGAGGCACTCGATTCCACGCGTGCCTTGTCCTCAGCAAGAGCAACGTTCTCCGGTGGACTCTGTCCAACCGCCAAGTCACTTTCCTGCTTTTCGGGAACGGGCTCATCGGCCCCAGCGGCATTGTCTGCAAGGATGTCGACTGCTAGCTCGTCACATACTGTAGTCACCGAGGTCAGTACCAAGATGTCGTGTTCAGGCAAGAGTGCTTACAGTCCACAACGCTCGCACCCCCCAACAGCTTCAGGACGGGCACATCCTGTCCAACTTCTCTCAGGAACCAGGATCGAATTTCAACCGCCACAAGCGAGTCCGCCCCCATTTCCAACAACGAGATGGACTTATTGACATTGTCGGGCGGCAACTGTAGAATTACAGCTAGTTCAGCAGCAAACATTTCTTGCAGGATTAGTGAAGCATCTTGAACATTACCAGCTTCGCGGAGTCTGGTCTTAGGAGACGCATCTGATCCAACGCTCTGGGCCCTTTGTGGCTCAGATTCGAAGTTGTGATGAGAGAAGCGCGGGTTGGCGATCCAGCTTGGCCGTTTACTGCTATCGGATAGATCGACTTTAGCCAGACCGGTCATGATTTGAGAACGTTCGCCTGTGACCGGGTGGCCACCGAAGATGGCTTCGCTGAATATGTCACGGATATCGTGCTCGGAAATTGGCATTAAGTTCTGCTTGCCGAGGAAATGCTCATAGGTCGCCTTTCCCTCGCTGCGGCGAATGTAGCCGATTCCCATGATCATTCCGATGTCGACAACCGAGCCAGCTACGCCTCGCGCTTTGCGCTGAGCGGCGAGGCCAACCATATACTAGAGGAAAACTGTTTTCAGTAATTGTTCGTGGGCAGGGTTTGGGTTACATACTTGATTTGCTGCGGCGTAATTTGCTTGCCCAGGATTTCCTAGCGAATAACGTCATTCTGTGAATCCTTATGCCCTGAAAGGACGGGGACTTACCAACGACGGCTGCAGTGGAGGAGGTCATTATGAAGAAATCCAATGGACTATCCCAAAACTCCTGGTCAAGGTTGTTAGACCCATCAACCTTCGGCCGGAGCACCTTGCGGAAGGTCTCCTCGTCCATGTCTGCGAAGGGCTGGTCGTGCATAATCATGGCTCCGTTGACCACTCCAGCAACTGGAGGCAACGTGTTTCGCAGTTTCTGGACGAGCCGGGCAACATCAGGTTTTCTCGTGACATCGCAGGGCTCGATGTGCAGGTCAGCCCCCATCGAACGAAGTTCGGCCTCCCATCGTGTGCCTCTTTGAGGATTTCTGTGATTTGTCTGTCAGCTGCTTTCCCCTACGAATCACGCTTTCCCAAGAAACTGATGTTGAACTCACCTGCTGGAGACAACGATGTGGTGTGCGCCATTGTTTATCATCCACCTACAGAGGAATTGTCCCAATTCGCCCGTCAATCCAACAAGAAGGTAGGTCTTCGTGCTTGAAAACAATTTGGAGGCATCCAGTGGCTGAAGGGTGGTGGGTAGTCGTTCGTCACCAGTCCAGTCAATGATTGTCAACGGAGACCTATCAGACGCCGCGTGTAGTAGCTCGCTTGGTCGCACTCGTAAAAGGGCTTGATTCGCGTCAGCGGTGGCCTGGACAAAGAAATCTTGCCATAATTCCACTGGTTGTTCCACGCTGTGTGAGGAGGCATGGTCGCTGAAAACGACATCGGATGTGAGTACCACACTGTCATGAGGCAGGACATCTATCAGCCTTCCAAGGTACTTCTGGCCAATAGAAATGTCGATCAGCATTTTGGCATCCCGAGGCAGACTTGATCGAAGCATTAACTTCGACGCGTGAGGGTGAAGGTACAGCCTAGGAATGTGCGCCGGCAGGGAGGTGTCATTGGGAATGTCGGTGGCCACAACGACGCGCTTTCCGTTTGTCTGTGCTCTGTCCCAAATGATGGAGGCAAGTTGGCTGTCCAGTCCATGCAAAACAGTTGACCCTGATGAGGAGGCCAAGTCTACCACCCGCCGAGCCACCAAGTATCTCAAGGCAGCCTCGATTGAAAGACTTGGAGTGAATCCCTCACGAAGGGGTTGCGTCCACGAGGTGGGAACAGTCACCAGAGAGGCATTCTGAGGAAGGAGGGCCAAGTACTCAGCATCAGTCGTCAGATCGCGCCCAAGTCCGACGAAGAGAGAAACGCCCTCCGAAACTCGAACTGCGACAAGTGAACTTTCACTCAAGTGCAGCGACTTGTCCGTGGTCGGAGTAGAGACGAAAGTGTCTCTCTTGAGACCCTGGACAGCAGTGTACCTGCCGGCTTCGCTGCCGTAGATTGTCTTGGAAAGTATTACCTGAATAGAAGACGAGTCAACGTCTCTCTGTAGGAGCCTTTTGATGGAGTTGAGACGATCATTGAGCTCTCTCACAGGCACAATCCGAGGGAGCCAGAAAAGACCCCGATGCAGGACGAGTTCCTGCTCAGCAGTCCAGAGGATAGATTTGTCGTTCCGAATCTTCTTCGTTTGGATGATCACCAAGCGAAGGATGGATTCTGCGAGATGCAGCTCGTGGTTCTCGGTGTGCTCAACGTCAAGACATTGAAGGTGCAACTGTGGGATCTCCGCCGCAATAGTACGGAGAAGACCGAGTGACGCGGCGTGGTAGGGGTTGCTTTGGCGATGTCCCTGCAAGATCCATAAAACACTGGGTACACGCTCGAATAGCAGCTTGAGGTTCGAATAAGACTTCTTATTGAAGTCCTTGATGAAAGGAAAGTCGAGGTCTTTCAGAGACAACACGGCGGTAACGTCCACCAAGGTCTTCTCTTTCAAGTCTTCAAGGGAATCCACAATCAGGATAGTTTGAAACCAAGACTCGAGAAGCATTTCTAGTTGGCTGATCAGTTGGGACGTCATTAAGGTCTTCCCGCCAAGGATCAAAAGCTTCCCGGGCAGGGATCCAACCACTTTTCGAGATTGGAGAGGCTTCCGTAAAGATTTCACAACATTGTCTGTAGCCTGGGACACAATGAGAGACATCTGAGGCTCTGGGTTGTCATTGAGGGTCGCATCAATACCAGAATATCCCGTTTGGCGAAGTAATCGGTCCCAGGTGACCAGTGACACCGTTCTCGCTTCAGACCGGTCCTCGTCTTCAAGTGACCACCAATGTGGAAGAATAGACATTACGAAGGGGTACTGAATTCCGGTTCCCGTTGGCTCAAAGAAGACAGAGAAGCCACCAGGTTTCAACAGTCCCCGAAGTCTCGAGAGGGATTCACGAATGGGAAGAGACAGAGGTGTTAGGCCGACCGCAATGATAAGGTCGAACGAGCCAACCTTGAGCCCTTGCGATTCAAGGTCATCGTTCAAATTCAGGTCCTTTGTCAGAACACCACTGGGTAGACCGCTGTGCACATCCGCAAAGTAGTCCGGCGAGGTGGTAGATGTGTTGGCAACAGTGTAGCTCGAGAAAGTATCTTCCAGTTCCTGAAGAATTGACTTTGTAACCCGTCCCGCGTACGCACCGATCTCCAAGATCGACATCCGAGGATACTTGTGAGCGATTTGTTTAGCGACTGAGCCAAGTTGGCCATAGCCCAGCTCTAATGTCGATCCTTTTCTGAGGGATTGGTCAAAGATCGCTGCAATATGGTCGTCCGCCAAAGTCGCATCACCGCTCACAATAGCCGGGAGTCTCTCTCCGATCGCCTTGCTCAATCTCAGATCATGACTGTCGGGATGTTGCCTGACAAGATCGGCGATGTTATCCTCGGTATCGCTTGCCCATGCCAAGTTCTCACCACCTGGTCCCTGAGAGGAGAGAGAGCTTGCGAATCGAAGGAGGTTTTTATATTCGGGCATAACACGCGGCACGGTGCCCTCCCTGCTTAGCTCTCTCAGGTAGAAATGAGCAACGCGTTTGCATGCGTCTGTGGGCGCCTGCTTCTCAGAGGTTTCAAGGCCGCAGCGACTAGCACTGAGACCACTCAAGATATCCAGGTTCCAACGATCCTCGAGGAATAGCTTGCGGTCGTCACTTTCCGAGCCAGGGGCAAAAGAACTGACCGACAATTCTTCAATCAGGACTTGCATCTGCCCAGACCTTTCATTGAATACGTAAAGGTCACCATTGATAGCAGGCATTTGGAAAGTGTTCGCGGTCACAATATTGGTCACGACGGCGTCGACGGTGACACTGGACTGAGCATCGATATTGGCTTGACACTCAGGGACAGCCAGAACAATCCGACCAAATTTCTGAGGAAGGAATGATGTTCGAAGCGACCCGTCATCCGGTGAAGCATATGCGGCAAATATTGCCTGGAAACAAACATCCAGCGTGATAGGGTGGATGAGGAATGACCCACTGTCCTCTCCTGGGGCGCCAATACGAATGGTAGAATTGTGAAGCCGGCGCTGCGCAGCTTGAATACCGCGGAAGGATCCGGAGTAGTTGAGACCAATGCTCGTCATTTGTTCGTAGAAGTCATCCACGTCCATGGGGTAGAGAATCGGACGAATGTTGCCCCTAGCTGGAAGACCAGTGTCCTGTGACCGGCCCAGAAAGACAGATAGCTTTCCTGTAAAGATCTTCTTGATTGGTCCCGAACCATCAGCAGGACCTGAGAAGCAGGCGTATTCTGCACGAATGATACCCTTGTCTGCCCCCTCCGTAGATTCAATATGGTGGAGATTGAAGAGTACCTCAGCTCCAGGCGGACCATCTGGGAGGGTGATAGCATTCTCAATCTCCAGATCAGTGATTTCGATGGTCTCAACTGGAAGGTCCTTACTGAGCGATTGCGCCGCGCTCACTGCCATCACACAGTAGGCAGCGGCTGGAACAATGATTTGGCCCTGGAAGCGGTGATCGCGAAGCCACGGCACCTCGTCTGCTCGAAGAATATTGCGCCAGCGAGGCGCATGTTCGACATCACCAGGGAGTCTGGTACCCAGAAGTTCATGGAATGGGGGTCGGCCTCGATATTGCTTAGACAGGCGCCCCTCCCTCCAATGAACCTGGTTGTGCTCCCACTGATAGGACGGTAGATTCCTTGGGATGGGAGCAGGCTGCGGGACATCTTCACCCATGGCTGTTGCGAAGCCCTTGAAGTCAATAGCACCTGCAGGAAGATGTGTCCACAAGAATCCCAAGAGACTGCCAAAAGAAACAACATCGTCCTTACCCCGGTGCAGTGCCCCTTGGTAAGGTCGTGGGTTGCCAGACACTTCCTTGATGGTTTGCGTTGCAGGTCCTTTGAGCGTAGCATGGGGTCCAACCTCGATGCAAATATCAAAAGGACCACGCCTGTCATAAGCGGCCTGCACAGACTCAGAGAAGAGGACTGGGTTGGCCATGTTGTCTCGCCAGTATGTGCCTGAAAGCTCCTCTTTTCTGGGCCGTCCATTGTCGCTGTAGACGCTGGAGAGCCACGCACAACCGGGTTTGGCTGACTGTGCATGGATTGGGACAGCAGTCAATGCTTCGAGATAGGGTTCTGAGCAAGGCTGCATATGCGGACTGTGGTACGCGGTGTCCACCTTCAGTGCTCGAGCAAACTTGCCATCAGCATCAAGAGCACTCTTAGCTGCCAGGATGACGTCAAGGTCTCCAGACAGTGTGACACTGGATGGCGAGTTACTCGCAGCTACTACGATGTGGCCTTTGAAGCCAGGGCGATTACAGAAGTTCCGTGCTTCTTCAAGGCTAAGACCGGCAGCCAGCATTCCACCCTTTTGACCATCCGATCCTGCTGCAAGGTTGGCAAAGTAACCGCGATAATAGGCGATTCTAATAGCTTCGCGGGCTGTTATGCACCCGCTAGTGTAAGCTGCCGCAATCTCACCAGAGGAGTGGCCTACCACAGTATGAAAAGAGACACCAGCGGCATGCAAGAGGTTCACCGTCGCAACCTGCACCGCAGTGCACAACGGCTGGGATAAAGCAGCTTCTTCCAGACGAGAGGTTTTCGGAGGCGCCATGAGCTCTTTTTTCAAAGACCACGAAGGCGGATGTGGCAGTTCAGATAGATGTTGCTCTAAGTCCTCAATTGTCTCTCGAAAGAGCAGCGAATGAAGGATCAGAGCCCGGCCCATGGTGGCCCATTGCGCACCTTGGCCGGTGAAAACGCCCAGGATACGAGGTCCAGCCTCAAGATCCAGGATTTTCAGTCGTGTACCAGAGTCACGTCCACGTTCAATGGCAGCGTCCATCTGCGCGATAACATCCTTCTGAGAACCGGGCGAAAAGGCAACCCTGACAGGGAAAATGCTGCGACGTTCAAGCAATGTCCAGGAAAGACTCTTCAGATCAACCGAGTCGTTTGTCTTCAAGTACTCTGAATATGCTTGGATCATACTGAGGAGGGATTGTTCGGTATGGGCAGACAGGACGATTGGGAGCGAAAGTGGACGCTCGGTGATCGCCGCGCTCACGTTCGACTCTCTCTCTGGCAACTTGTCATGAATAGCTGGGCTATGAATAGCCGGGTCATAATGCTCAAGAATGACATGGCTGTTGGTGCCGCCAAAGCCAAAGGAGTTGATGCTTGCTCGTCGGGGAGTGCCTTCTACGGTCGTAGGCCATTTACGCGGCGCTGTTGGAATCTCCAAGTGCGTGTACCAAGGTTTGACACCCGGGTTAAGCGACTCGAAATGCTGATTGGGAGGAACAATGCCATTTTGCATGGCAAGCATAGCCTTCAGCACTCCAGCCACTCCAGCGGCTCCCTCTGTGTGGCCAATCACGGTCTTGATAGACCCAACAAGTAGCTTGCCTGGGTCAGTGCTTTGCTCATTGAAAAATGCTCGGCTGATGGCAGATGCTTCCAGGGGGTCACCTGCAGGGGTACCCGTGCCGTGAGCCTCGAAGTACTGGCATCTCTGCTCCGGCTGGAGGGGGTCCAACCCAGCCTTTGCGTAGGTAGCACGAATCAAGTCCAGCTGAGCCTCATTACTCGGCATGGTAATACCTCGTGTACGGCCATCCGAATTCACACCGGTTTCCCGGATGATACCCTCGATATGATCTCCATCGGCCAACGCACTGGACAGGGTCTTGAGAAACACGGCCGCAATGCCTTCACCACGAGCATATCCATCGGCTTTGGCATCCCACATCTGGGACCATCCAGAGGGAGAAAGCATGTGCAAATTGGACTCTGCCTGATAGTTCTCTGGGCTAAGAAGCAGATTGGCGCCAGCTGCACATGCCGTTTTACTCTCGCCGGATCGGAGGCTTTGAACAGCCTGATGAATTGCCACCAAGCTGGACGAACATGCCGTGTCGATGGTCATGGAAGGTCCTTTCCAATCAAAGAAGTAGGACACACGATTCGAGATGATCGCCCGAGATGCCCCGGTGGCAATATATTGTGGGAGGTAGTCAGGGTCACGGACTTGAATGTCGTGGAAGTCATTGCACATCAGTCCCACATAAACCGATGTCTGGCTCCCTTCCATTCCTTTCAGAGTCAGACCGGCAGATTCCATGGCCTCAAATACAGTTTCCAGGAGAAGCCTCTGCTGGGGGTCGATTGCCTCCGCTTCTTTCGGGGTGGTGTTGAAAAAGGTTGCATCAAACAGTCGGTGGTCTTCCTCCAGGAAATACGAGTTTGTGACATTGGTCGTCGTATGGTGCTCCGGGTTAGGATGATAGAAGCCATCCCCATTGAAACGAGTTGTGGGAGGCTTTCTAGAAAGATCGCGAGGATGGTGCAATAGATCCCATAGCTTTGATGGGGAGTTGGCACCGCCGGGAAATCGACAGGCAGTGCCAATGATGGCGATAGGTTCATTACCAACAGCCATTTTGGTCTATAATTTGTCTACACCTCTAAAACAACCGACGAAGATGTTTTGAAAATGGATGTGTTGATCATATTCTGTCTGCCCTCATGCCTTGTACATCGTCAAATAGGTCCATCTCATGAAGTGACCGGGTCAAACTGATATCGGCCCCCACGACACATCGCCGAAGCAGAGACTACCAACGAGATAGCCTTAGCTGTTCGATTCCAGAACAGTCCCGGTGGAAAAAAGGTTATTCTCCATGTGCCGTAGAAGCAACACGAGGGACGCCGATCGCCTCCCAGGAGTGAATCCTGAGACCGCCGATTACGGCGTATTCCTAAGACATGTTTCCCCTCTTGGCTCTCAGTGAGTCTGAGAAAGCCCGAAATACGTGATCACCAAAATGAGGAAGATGGCCGACTTGGAGTATCTGCTCGGTTGTCAGCACGGCATGTTGGCGGAGGGTCGGAGATGAGAAAGTAAGCGCTAAGGGTACTAGACAAGGCATCTGTCACAATATAGAAGGAAAGGATTTGTGCGTATTCGTTTGGCAATCACCCCCCATGAGAAAAAAGATGCCATCGCAGTACGCCATTGTGGCAGAGGGCCCCAGCCGGGTCCGGCTTGAGTCCAACGTCGAGATACCTCAGCCAGGAGAAGATGAAGTTTTAGTCAAAGTTCATTCGATTGCTCTCAACCCGGTGGACTGGAAGACCTTGGCCTACTCCAGTACCCCAGGGGCTATCAGCGGGTGCGACTTTTCAGGGACCGTGGCAGGTCCCGTTGGTCCCAAATGCAAACGATCACTGAACGAAGGGGAACGAGTGTGTGGATGGGTCATGGGTGCGAATCCTCTTCGTCCTTCGAATGGTTCCTTTGCCGAATACGTCGTGGCAAAGGCCGACCTGCTCTATCGAATCCCGGACAAGATTTCCTTTGAGAGCGCGGCCACCATTGGAATCGGTGCGACAACTGGTGGGCTCTCCTTGTTCAAAACCCTCGGTCTTTCCTTTGCCGAACGCAAGGTGACTCCTTCATCGCCTTCCGTGCTTGTGTACGGAGGAGCATCCTCGTCAGGTGTCATTGCCATCCAGCTTCTGCGGATGGCTGGGTATCGTGCCATCGCCGTCTGTTCGCCCAAGAACTTCGGCTTAGTCAAAGATCTCGGTGCAGAAGTGGCATTGGATTATCACTCGGACACGTGCGGCAAGGATATCCGTGCCTACACGCAGGACGATCTTGGCTATGCGCTAGACTGCATCTCCAGCACGAGCAGCATGGGGATCTGCTATGACGCGTTGCGCAGTCAGCCGGGCGCACGGTACGTCTCGCTTGACCCATTCCCCGACCGCGTGCAGCGCTTGCGACCAGAAATCCATGCTGAATGGATTCTTGCGTTCACTGTGACCGGCGAAGAGGTGGGGCTTGGTGGCGCCTTCCATCGGGACCCAACGCCTGAGGATTATGAGTTCGGGATTTCATGGTGTCCGAAGATTGACCGGATGCTAGAAGAGGAGAAACTTCGTCCACAGCAGCCCACTATTGTGGAAGGGGGGTTGCCAGGAGTGGCCGAGGGCCTGGAGAGGCTGAAGAGGGGCGAAGTGCATGCGTCCAAGTTGGTATATGTGGTTGGACAGGGGTAGTCGGAGAAATTATTATCAGAACAGGGGTTGTCGGAGAATTGATTGAATGACAACATACATGCATGAACCGGCTAAACTCTTCCCAGTCATTTTCAAACAACAAGAAGTAGAATTAAATCGTATTCTGAAACTCGTATTATGTATGCAAATTGAAACTTAAAGTCATGATTAAACTCAATCTATCAACTCCCGAGATACTACAATGTTGGTCTGATGTCCTTCATGGTCTCCACACTTGCCGTGCTACTATATATATTGTTTGTGTACCCTTAACAACCTCAACTATGAGAAGGACGAGAATGCACTTGCTAGCATTGCACCAAACTATAAACAAAACTCATTCCCTTGCACTTCAGATATTCCTGCTCCCATTTGCCACCGTGATACATGTCTCCACCCACAATTTGTCAGAAATTAGAGCGCAACCTCGCCGCGCAAGGCCTGCACCTTACGGGAAACGCACCGCAGACAACACGGCACAAAAGTACATGATCCAGCCGGGTCCATCCACAGTCAGCATGCGGATGAAGTTCATAGCGAGCCACTCGTGTGTGGCCTGAGTGTTTTTCGAGCCCGCATCTTCCTTCTCGCAGATCCGTGCGATGATCTTCATCGCTCCCGGGCCGTAGAGGAAATGCCCCGCGGAGAAGACCATTCCAGCCCAGTAGAAGTACTTCGTGGTGGGATCGAGGGTGGCTCCGTATTTCCACGTATTGATCAGCGCGGTTCCAAATGCGAGCGGATACGAGGCGCCCACAACGGCGATGGTGCGATCGAAGAAGCCCGGGAACCAATGTGGGAGAACAGGTCCACCGGCTTTGGCGAGAGCAGGCTGAGCGAAGGGTCGAATTGCGGTGGTTTGGTCAATTCCACACATCACGGACGCGGTTGAGATGACGAGAGGGGCCAACCTCAGGAGGTTGAGGCCGAGGTTTAGGTCTGTGGTTGTCATGGTGCTGGCGACTTTTGCTTGCTTGGAGGCCGTTGGCTGTCCGGGTTTGCGTGCAGTCTTCCAAGGCCCGTGGGTGGTGTAGTTATACAACCTCGATATTCTGTCGGTCTCTCCTTCAATCATACGACAACATAAGACCATTGATTTCGGCGACCCTATAGACCAGAGCCGAACATTTCGGCGAGGTTGGATGCCGAATCGCCTGTAAGACTATCGATCAGTAAGCAAAGGTGAAAAGCCAACAAAAGCTCAACTTAGTCAACTCCACAGGAGGTCGATATGTAAGGCACGACACCACCCCCACAGATTGCCAGTCTCAAGCTTGGCATCATTTCGAAAATGTACCAGTTCTTCAAAGACGGCTTCTTCAACTTCGAACTCGTCCGACTACTTGGATCTGCAACCTTTGGCGGATGCGAGATCGGCGAGGCACTCGATGTCCTCCCTCTCATCAAAGAACAAGACCCGAACAGCTGGTATAATGCATGGGTGAAAGCCGGATCCCGAGCAGAAACACTTGCCAAAGAGGCCGAGCTACAAGGAAACCTAGCCGCCCGCCGCAATGCATTGCTCCGATCCGCGAACTATTTCCGCGCAGCTCAATTCATGCTCAACACGCGACCAGATGACCGCATTCTCGAAACGGCAGAGCGCTCGATCCAGAACTTCAAAAAGGCCATCCGTCTCCTGGACGGGCCTGTTTACGAAGTTGACATCCCATACGAGGGCATTCACCTGCCAGGCTACCTCTACTTGCCCCCAACGTCCAAGCGCTTACGAGACGCCAAGACGCCTGTCTTGATCAGCACTGGAGGCCTAGACTCGACCGTTGAGGAGCTTTATTTTATTGGCGGGGCCTCAGGGCCCGAGCTGGGATACGCCGTGCTTACATTCGAAGGCCCCGGTCAAGGCATTGTATTGCGCCGCGAGGCCCACTCATACATGCGACCTGATTGGGAAGTTGTCACGGGGGCCGTGGTGGACTTTCTCTACGGATTCGCGACGCAGCATCCCGATCTCGAGCTCGATCTGACCCGCATTGCGCTCCATGGTGCCACGCTGGGAGGCTATTACGCGCTGAGAGGCGCGGCCGATCCCCGTATCTCCGCCTGTATCGCGGTAGACCCGTTCTATTCGATGTGGGAAGTTGCCATCACTCGCATGCCAGCTCCTTTTATCAAGGCCTGGACATCAGGCTGGCTGGGCGATGGCATCTTCAACGGCACAATGAACATTCTTTCCCGGCTCAACTTCCAGATCAAATGGGAGATGAACCAGGTGCAGTGGGCCATGGGTATGAAGACCCCGGCAGATGCCATGCGACGTATGCAGGACTTTACTCTCCGGACTGCCGATGGTGGAGAGTACCTTGATCAGGTCAAGTGCCCTGTCATGGTCACGGGCGCTGCAGCGTCCATCTACGCCACAGAGGACCCCAGTGCGAACAAGGTGTTTAGCCGGCTGCAGCATCTTCCCGACGAGCGTAAGCGTCTGTGGATTGGCAAGGAGGTGTCAGACGGAGGGCTGCAGGCCAAAGTTGGCATCTTTGGCTTAGCGCAGCATCGGGTCTTCGCTTTCCTGGATGAGCAGTTTGGAATCCATCGAGGTGCATAGCTGCCGGGATGTGACGAAGGTACAAAGCAACCTGGCAAATTGCAACATATAATTAAATTAGTATTATCAGAATAACGTAGTCAACTATCAAGACAATCCATGCAATCCAAACAGCGCACAAGCGCAGCACACAAACACCGAGTTCTTCTTCTCCAACTCCCCTTCCCTCAGTTAATCTTTTTAACCATCTTTTGCTTTGTACCTCCGATGCAAATTGTTCCCATCCCCTGTTTAAGCTGCAACATCCGCCTCACTGTCCTTCTCCTTTTTCGGATCCATGATCCCATACTCGGTCTCCAACTCCGTGCGCAGCTTGATCTGCTTTTCAAACCAGACGATAATAAATCCCAGAGCAGCAAACGCGAGCGAAACCTGCCAGACCAGCTTCAGCGTATCAGAGTACACGCTGATGACTTCATCCCGAACCTGAGGCTCCAGAGACTTGATGAAAGTAGCTGAGACATGAGAGTAAGCCTCCCCGCCGGCAAGCTGCGCCGCAACGGCAGGGTCTGAGATACGATTGGACAAGCGCCCAAACTGCGTGTTGAATATAGCAGCCGGAATGGAGATGCCCCAAATGGCGCCGTAGCTGCGAATAAACGCCCAGGTGGCGGTGGCCAGACCAACGTCCTTCTCTTCCAGGCCAACCTGCACCGCGGCCAGGGTCGTCGTGAGCAGAAGACCGAGACCGATGGCGGTGATGATCTGGTAAATGATCCATTCTGCATCGCTCGAATCGGCATCCAGGCGTGTGAAGAGGCCCAGCCCTAACAAAGCTAGACCCATGCCAACGGCGTGCATGGGCTGGTAGCGGCCCCATTTCGTGAGGATGATACCTGCGACCATAGCGGTTGGCACGGCGAGGATCACACTGGGCAGGAACTGCACACCAGCGCGAGTCGAGCTCGATAGCTTGACCGACTGGAAGTACACGGGTATGAAGTAGACGACCCAGAAGGTGAGCATGTTGTGGATGAAGGATACGATCAGAGCGGAAAAGGAGGTCCGGTTGCCGAAGATATGTGGCGGCATCATGGGCTCAGGGCACCACGGGCTGGCCTCGTACAGATGGAAAAGTATCATGCCGACAAATCCGAGCGTCAGACAAATGATGATGCGCCAGTTGGACCAGGGATAGGCGGTACCGCCCCAGGTGAGGGCCAGCAGGATCGAAACGATGGAGGTCATGAGTAGCGCGTTGCCGATATAATCAATCCGTTTGAGCTTTTTTTGCCAGGGCTCTTTCTGGTAATTGACATGTAGGAAGAAGAATAAGCAGACGAGAGCAGTTCCGCCAATTGGCAGATTCAGATAGAACTATGAGTTGCGTGAGCCAATCACGTCCCATCAGGGACCAAAATCAAGTAAGCACTCACCACCCATCGCCAGGAACTATGTTGTACCAGCGCACCACCAATAAACGGACCGAGGGAGGTGCCAATGGAGAACACGGCGAAGATCATCCCCATAAAGTTTCCTCTTTCACGCAATGGCAGGAGGTCGCTGACGATCATATCGATCATCACATTGATACCACCTCCACCAATTCCTTGGATTGTTCGGCCAGCGATCATCATGGCAGAGTTGATAGCACCGCCGCTGATACCGCTGCCGAGTACGAAGAAGGCCACAGCGCCAATCATCAGCCATCGTCGTCCGAAGAGATCCGCAGTCTGTCCAAATAAGGGTTGGAAACAAGCACTTGGAAAAGGTTAGTTCCATCCACCGAAGAGCCACTCCAGGCGAATCGGCTTACCTCGTGAGGAAGAATGAGTTGACAAACCAAACATAGTCCTCGCCCGCGCGCAATTCATCCGAGATGAACGGCAAAGCGGTTGATGTGACTGTCGACTCAACCGCAGCTAGCAGGATCGACACACAAAGTGAGATGTAGATTGCCCAGAAGCGCCATCCCTTCCCCTGCTTCTTTTCGACGGGCTGTATCGCAGTGTCCGAGGTGTCCGACATTGTATCGGTAAGTGTATAGTACAGAATCGAGAATCGAGCAAGCCGAAGCGGCTGGCTCGCGCGCAGAAAAAGGCCATGATCCCCAAGAGATTTCTAAGAATTGGGTGGTGCATTTGTCAACATGGCCGACGCCGAATGGAAGTTCGGTGATGTTTCTTTGAGATCACAATAGACGAACGTTGCGGGTCCCTGATTGGTTCAAGGTCACCGAATTTCATTGTTGCTATAAACACGGATATTGTCATTATATGCACGCACTCGCCTGAGAACCTGCGTACTTTTTCGCTGTATAAGCAAGCGCGGGTTCCCGCCAGCCCTTTAACGCCACTAGGATGGCTACCCATGGCGGGCCGTAAGCACTATTGTAACCGAGCGAGAGATGTCAGCCACCTCTGCATTACAATTTATAGAAAATGGCACTTTTCATCCCAATACTAGGATCTCAGCCACTAGGAATCGAGGTCACGCCATATCTAATATAGATAGACTGTGCATAAATTGAATCAATATTCGTGAATAGTTTTTAGGTTTTGTCACTGGTATACAATCCTATAAAAACTACGAACAGTACTATATTAGACTTGCTCTTTATAGGATCATTTTCCCGATAGGGTTTAGTATCATCTTCTTCATCAGCATCTATATCCATTTGCGGTATATTAATTTCAATACGAGATTCTAGATAGGTCATAGTCATACCCGTACTTGATGAGAGAGGAAGATCACAAAAGCCACTAGGATATTCTACAGGATATACCTGCCGCAAGCGCTTACATGAGCTTGCTAGTTTCTTGTGGATAATAAGCACCAAAGCTGCGCTGCTCCGCGTCATTCGTGGAAAGGCCAGCCCGGAGATCGCCAAACAGTCCAATCTTCGGCCCCAACCCAATCTGAGTCCCAGGCCCCCAGCATGCTCAAACACGAATGACGCGCAAAGAGAAGCTGCAAATAAAAGGCATCCATCGACTTGTTCGATTGCAACGACACCTCCACATACAAATATAACAGGGACCAGGTCAGAAATGCAAGGTCCAGGTGTAACTCGGTAGCAGGGTTCCCAAAGGCCAACGTTCTCCGTAAGAGCCGCATCACCTCTTTCGTTCCCCACCTCTCTCGACATCATCCCCCCCCCCCCACGTGCCCGAAGAATCTCGACCTCGGGGCCGGAGAATGTATGAACCACCGTCACGGCAAGCCTGCGATCGCTGTCACGATCTCAAATTGCGATGCCACCGGAACGATGCAGGGAAATGTAGCCGTTGTCTGAGAGCTGGCGCAAGCTGTGTGTTCAGTCCCTCAAATCGCGGTCGCCGACCCAACCATCAATTTCGCCGATCCGACTCCCAAACGTCTAAATGGATGAGCGACGGACAGTCGAATGTAAAATTAGCACCTCAGATAGCACAGCGCCTGAGACCACATTTGGCCAACCTCGACGCGCAGAACCAGTTGAGTACTCCGGATCCCTCTGGGATATGTGGGCTGGAGAGCGCCAACCACTCATACCGGGGCCGCCTTGGGAGGGAATACCCCGAAGATGACTGCCAGGAGCAGCCTCTCACAATAAATGCCGCGAATACACCGGTTGCCAGTGCCCATCCTGCCGGGCCGTCGCTACCGGACCTATGTATCGGCGTAGATCCCAGCGTCACTATACCGGAAGGCTTTCCACGGTCGCTGAGTCTTTCAGAAGGACCCCTGGAGGCCGACGTCTTTGCTCGCTTCACTCGTCCAAGCGAGGCAACTCTCACTCCGATCACTGATACTCACCTCTCTTTCCTTGAGCCCTTCTCGGGACTGGGTGTGCCGGAGACCGTTCCCCCAGAAAATGGTCCTGGCCCAACTCAGCCTTTAGACCTGTCCCAAGCAGCTGATGGCGGTCGCAAGGTCGGTCCACAGACGCGTTTTCTACAGCAGTTTATGGAAGACCTCCTGGAGCTCGATATAGACTTAATCCGACATACCTTAGAGGATCCCGTTGTATTCGATTCAACGTCAATGAGCACAAACCCGGGCGGAAATGGTAACCATACTCCCCCTTGCGACTGTGCGATTGACACGACTTTCGTTCTCACCCAACGATTCATTAACCTTTTGCGTCGGGGGGGCAACTGGACCACCCAGACCAGTGCTGCACAGAGCTCACAATGGAAATCACCGCTGGTCTCCTCGTCCTCATTTTCCTCACGGTTTCAGCAGCTGATCACCAAAGCAACACCTCAGAGTACCCCCGGCTTTTCAGAGATCGACTCTCAGCAGCCGGAGACGGCCCTCGACCAAGCATCACTACTACACGCTCTATCGACTTACCTGCGGCTCATCGAAACGTACCATATCACGTTCTCACAAACCGCCGACAAATTCGGCACGGCCCTGGCCGAGGGCTCAGCGATCCCACTCCCCTCGTTGCAGATCGGTGCCTTCGCCATGGACGATCCCGCAGGGCACATTGTGTTGGTGATTCAGTCGGCATTACAATTACTCGATCGCCTAGGAGATCTGGTGAACAGGCTCACGGCCCCTTTCTTGGCTGAGGAGATGGGGGAGATCGACGTCAGCCGGCCCCCAAGTCCTCCCAGTGGCCACAACGCAGTCAAGATGATCATGGTGGCGGTTCGCGAACGCGAAAGCCAATTCATGCAGGTAGCGGCACGGCTGCAGAGCTGCTGTCGCGAGGTACAGCGGTCGCGTGGCTAACGCTTGCGATGACGAATATTAAACGATGTAACCCAAGAAAGCTAGAACCTGGTGCCGCCATCATGACTTCTCGTGTTCCAGCTTCGAGAGCAAACACGGTGCATGAGTGGAGCCCATTTATGTCTATACGAAGATGATAAGATGACAATAGTAGATTATAAACCTTCGTATTCTGCCGGTGCTGCGTCCAACTTTTAATCGGCCATGGGGTCACCGAATCGGCGAACTTAACATCGGACGTTGGGGGGTCAATCAGCCGATGGCGGTGCTGGTGTCCTGCAGAAGCCAAGACTCGGCGTTTCTGTGTCCATGTACTACCGGTAATAGTGCAGCCGTGCAAGATGCGGGGAGTGATAAATACTAGTAGTAGGACACACGATACAGCAGACTCGGCAGGAGCCCAAACCCCTGCCATTTCTCAGACTCCACCCCACAATTCCAACCATCATGGCCCCGCAACGCCTGCTCAAGTTAACCCTGGGCCACTACCGCAACCCAGACTGCTCCGAAGAAGAATGTCACCGCTTTCTTACCGAGGAGTATATCCCCAAAGTAGTCGAGATCCTTCAACAGCATAAGCTAGAGACCTACAGCTATGTAAGGCTCCCTCTCCCTCCCAGCAAGCCCTCACCTCCCTGCGATTTGCAGCACAACCCAGCCAACCACAGGAGAAAGCTCACACAATACACGGAACTAGCACTTCACCCCCAGCCCGGTACAGAACGTGCTCCGCGCCGCAAGCGAGCGTCTCCAGAACGGCTGGACGGTTGACGACCACGACCTCACGGTGGAGTTCTACTTCCGCGATATCGCAGGCCTGGTGACGGTCTCGACGGACCCGGATTTCATTGCTCTGAAGGCCATTGAAGGGCCGTTTATCAGTCAGAAGGGGGTTGTGGCCCGGTTGGGATGGGTGGAGACCTATGTTGCCGATGAGCAGGTGGTCAATTTGATCGACGGCAAGTCGCAGTATGAGAGTTATGAGCAGGCGTCTGCTATTCAACTTGCGCTTTAAGTCTCTCTTGGCTTCTACAGAAGACGCAGCAGGTCTTCTTGATTACTATTAGTCTTATGTTCTTTCTGTCCCTACACAATTTGAGTCCCTAGATGGTTTCTGCTCCATTTTCGCAACGGTGACTGTATCCACCAAGGAATTTTCGCGTTTAAACGTCAGCCCGGGCAAGCCTTCTCAACCAAAAGCTGGCTGTCTGCCTACTTGGAGTAGTTGGCTTAGCTCCGTTTAGAGTTAGTTAGGGCTACGAAAAGGTATCCGAACATCTTAATTGAATTTAAAAGGCGGACGGAAAGCAAATCGGTCATGGCGTGGCGCCACATCGGGATCTACGTTACCTAACGCTTACGTTGAGGCGCCAAGACATCAACAACCACGTCCGTTCTACAGGACATTCACCATTTACGGCCTACAGCCACGTAGGTCCCTCCAACAGCTACCTACGTGGTCGGTATCGCTACCAAGTATGGCTCCAGATCATGTGATGAATCAAGGTTTCAGGATGAGCTGAAAGCCATTCTCACCCAGTTTGATGCATCGGTGTCCTACGCCTTTGCTTATGGCTCGGGAGTATTCCCACAAAGCTCTAAGCTGTCGCCCCCAGGCCCTAGAATCCACACTGATCCTCCTAGAGCAATCAAGAGAATACAAGGCGGCCAGCAGAAAATGATAGACTTTATTTTCGCAGTCTCATGCTCACAAAAGTGACACGGGGTCGATCTGCGGCAGCATCGAGATCACTACGCGGCACTAGGGGGGCTAGGGAAGTTTGCCGTTGCACAATATCAAGATAGATTTGGTGCCGGGGTATACTTCCACCTCTTCGTGACGGCCAATGGAAACCTCATTAAATATGGTGTTGTCAATATGGACACACTCTGCCGTGATCTACTCACCCTGGGACACGCTTTACCTGGCTGGGCGACTACGGAAGCCTACGAGAACTATCCGGAACAATCCCCGCGTGGAACAGGCCAACCAAGCCAATCTGATATCCACAATCAATGTTGCACTTTTATTACTTCCCGGAATATTTACCGAGCAGAAGCTTTATACGACAATCGCGGGTATATATTATCTTGGCGACCCCCGAATGACAGTAAGGGGTGACGATCCACAGAAGGTGCAGAATATGATAAGATACCAATTGGAAGACTGTCGTATGCTTTATATTCCTTTACTGCAAGGATGGAGCAATGTAACAAGCTGTCATTCTTCGAATGGAGTAGATACTGCTGAGTACACCATGTTCCAGCAAAACATGGATCCTGTCGTCCGTGCATATTCGGTTCAGAATCTACCCGGTGCCTTTCGTACAAGGCTCTATGCACAATTCCAGAAGCGGTCGGATATCGCAGGAGAATATTACCGCACTGTTCTACGGCAGCTGAGCGATAAAGGCAATCCAGAAGCCCATCTAGTCCGCGGACCTGGTCTTCGAGAGAGCGTCGAACAGGCTATTTAGACAACGGTACGATGGCCGAGCTTTAGTCAAAGTATCAAAAGCGCGATTACTGCGGGGTTTAGTAGGAGTTGAAGGCATGTTATTGAGAAGAGGCAGAAAGCGGCGCGCAGAAGAGGTTAGTAGTTGTGTTTGTTACGGTCAATGGTAGTCTCCGCTTCAATAGACAATGCTGGCCATCTCACTGTGGCTATATGCCCAGGTAATTTCTCACATGCGTCAGATGTTCGCTGGGTATTCTTTATTGTTGCCGTCTTCTGTATGGGCTTACTAAATAGACCACGATAATCCATCAGTAGCATGTCAGGGTTATGCCATCGCCCCTACAGAGACGCAGACTACGGAATAAAGCAACGTTCCTAACTGAGTACTGTCTATATGTGAAGAAGATGCCAGTAGATAGAGAGTTACTATAGAAGAAGCCTCTGCATTCGCATAACAGTCAAGGGAAACCTAACTAAATAGGGAAAACCTGAACCAAGGCAAATAAAATCCATTCTCGAAGCCGAAGACCGAATTATGTCGCGCTTCCGTGAGTCGCGATATATGCGCCAGAAATAGGCTTGTGTAATTCGGCCATGCTAGTAAACAAATGTATCAGTGGATGATAACTATAGTGTGGTTTTCAGACTTCAGTTCTTACATCGATGAGGCTTTTCCAGTACTGTAGTACTATGCAGGTCACACACAAGGGGGTGGTTACTAAATTTCAATCATTTAATTAGTATATCTCTCAGGGGGGAGGGGGGATTCAGCACTCACACACTGTCCATGTCCCATCTCTGTCAGTCTAGACATCCTTGTATTATCTCTTATGTAGGAAAAGATCAAGGACATACCGCCTATCCATATCCCATCTCTGTTAGCCTCGATATTCTAGCGTGATCTGATTTTATCTCTCAAAGGGTCAGACAGGGCAGGGAGGTTGGGCACATACCTCCTATCCACATTCCATCTCTGTCAGTCTAGACATTCTTGTGTTATTTGTTAAGCAGGAAGAGGTTAAGCACATACCTCCTATCCACATCCCATCTCTATCAGTCTAGACATTCTTGTGTTATTTGTTAAGCAGGAAGAGGTTAAGCACATACAACCTATCCACATCCCATCTCTGTCAGTCTGCGTATGCTCGAGTCATCTGACTCATCTCTTGAATAGAAAGGGGCTAAGCACTCACGCCCTATCCATATCCCGTCTGTCAGCCTGGATATCCTCAAGCCATGTCTCAACCAGGAAGGGGTTAAGTACTTACACACTATTCATATTCCATCTCTGTCAACCTAGACATCCTCATATTATCTCTTAAGCAGGACAGGGTAGAGCATATACCTCCTATATATACCACCTCTGTCAACCTAGACATCCTCACATTATCTCTTAAGCAGGAAAGGGGTTAAGTTCATACATCCTATCCGTGTCCTATTTGTCAGCCTGGGCATCCTTAAGCTATTCCTTTAGTAGAAAGGCACTCACACACTATTAATATCTGTCAGCCTAGATATTCACCGATTCTTATGTTACCCTGTTAGTAGGAAAGGGTTCAGTACTCACACACTATCCATATTCCATCTCTGTCAGTCTAGATATTCTCAAGTCATCCGACCCATCTTTTGAGCAGCAACGTCTCTTGGGTAAAAAGGCATTAAGCACATACAAACTACCCCATATTCCATTTCTGTTAGCCTGGATGTTCTTATTCCTCAAGTTATCTCTCACGCAGAAGGGGTTAAACACATACGTCCTATCCATACACCATATCTATTAGCTCGGATATGCTCAAGTCATCTGACTCATCTCTTGAGTAAACAGGGATTTAGCACTCACACACTGTTCATATCACATCTCTGTCAGCCTAGGCCTAGATATCCTCAAGTCATCTCTTGAGTAGAAAGAGGTGAAACACATACAGCCTATATATATCCCATTAGATTATCTCTGTTTGCTTAGATATCCTTTTGTCATCTGTTAAATAGGATGGGGTAGAGTGCATACATCCTATGCAGATCCCATCTGTCAGCCTAGATATCCCTATGTTACCTCTCAAGCGGGACGGGGTATAGTACATACAACCTATGCAGATCCCATATCTGTCAGCCTCGATATCCTCATGTCATCTATTAAATAGCACGGGGTAGAGTGCATACATCCTATGCAGATCCCATATCTGTCAGCCTAGATATCCTGATATCATCTGTTGAAGATCACGGAGTAGAGTACATACACCCTGTCCAGACCCCATATCTGTCAGCCTAGGTATCCTTATATCATCTCTCAAGGAAGAGTTGGAGTACATACAGCCTGTCCATATTCCATATCTGTCAGTCTAGATACCGCCACATCATTTCTTATATAGGAAGGGATAAGAGAACGTACTTCCTATCCATATTCCATATCCGTCAGTCTAGATACCCCCACATCACTTCATATATAGGAAGGGATGGAGAACGTACTTCCTAAACGTATCCCATCTCTGTCAGTCTAACTCTAGATATCCTCGCTTGATATGTTTAAGCAGGAAGGAGTGGAGAACGTACACACTATCGTATCTTTGTCAGCCTCGATCCTCGATGTTATCTCCCAAGCAGGACGGGGTAGAGTACATACAACCTATCCGTATTCCATCTCTGTTAGTCTAGACATCCTCATATTATTTCTTAAACAGGGACAGGGTAGAGCACATACCCCCTATATATATACCATCTCTGTCAGTCTGACTCTTGATCTCATCACGCAATATGTTAAGCAGGAAAGGACTCAGCACTCACACACTATCCAAATTCCACATATATCAGCCTAGATACCCCTGTATTATCTCCCACGTAGGGAAAGGATTAGGGACATACAGCCTATCCATATCCCATTTTGGTCAGTCTGAAACATGCTCATATTAACTCTCAAGCAGAGACAGGGTAGAGTACATACGTCCTATCCACGTTCCATATCTGTCAGCCTGGAAAGTGCTTATCTTATTTCTCAGACAGAGACAGGGTAGAGTACATACATCCTATTCATATTTTATATTTGTCAGCCTAGATCTATTATCTTTGAAATAGAACGGGGATTAAATACTCACACACTATGCGGATTCCATCTCTGTCAGCCTGGACACCCTCACGTTATCTCTTACGGGGGAAAGGAATTGAGCACGTACGTCCTATCCGGATCCCATCTCTGTCAGCCTCGGCCCTAGATATCCTCATGTTACCTCTCAAGAGACGGGGTAGAGTACATACATCCTATGCATATCCGTCAGTATCTATATTCTCAAGAATCAAATGATCTCTCAAGCAGGGCCCAGGAGGAGATGTGGGGGGAGGGAAATCCCTTACTCTTTTCTCGAATTGGCTTCCGATCTGGTTTCTGGCTGGCGTCGACGACCCTGCTGCCACAAAAGCAGCAAGCATGAGTGTAGACAGGATAGCGGTGAACTTCATTTTTGCCGAAGGAGAAGGGTGCTAGAGAGGTCAGACTCAAGAGAATAGTTTTAGAAGATACGATTCGAAGGAAAGAAAGTGTCGAAGACTGAGAGTTTGTGTGTGTAGAATCATTGTAACAGCAGAGGACGAACTAGATATAACAGCTACGCAAAGTAAGGGATAGAATATGAGATATGATAGAGCCGGTCTTTCTTTCTCCTAAACGAGCATCCGCATAGGATTGCTCTGATAGTCCAGCTCCGCCACAACGTAAAATCCGAGAGGTCTAAGCGATCTCTTTCCGCCGCACTCCAAATGTACCTTCTTTTTTTTTTCTCTCTTTTCATTCATTCATTGTTTTATTATTATTATAATTATGATTATGGTTATGGTTATTTTACTATTGTAAAGGCACTAGCGCAAAAAATACAAAAATAAAAAAAAAAAAGAAGAGTTGCCAGATTGATGTTTCAGACATGGGATCGATCTATCGACCGAGCTAAACCTAACCCAGACCATTAAGCCTTGGCTGGGGTGGAGATCAGCGGATCAATGACCCCGGAGCCGATCCTTTGACTCTTCTCCCCTGCATCATTCATTCATTCCCCCGCGATTCAGCTTTGACCATTGCCATCTCCCCCAAACTCACCTAAAGTTAGCCAGAAATGGCTGCGAGTAGCGTTTACGCGGTCGTCACACCGCTCCGAGTGGAATTCCCGCGACTCATTATCGATCACCTGTTATCCTACACTCTCCACTGGCACGTCTGTCTCATAAAGAGAGAATGGAAGAACTTGGTCTGATTTAACCAGCCTATCGAAATTAGCTGTCGATGACACGGGTCACCTTTCCACCACGCATACCATGCCCTACATGCCAGAGCAAAGGAATGAAAAGAAAACAAAAGCATATTTATACTTCGGTAGAAACTACTACTATCTATACTAACTACTAAGGGCCCAACTCAGCAACTGCCACAGAGATGCCTCAGGCATGACATGCCCGCCACGTGACACCAGCAAGCAAGCCCGGATAAGCAGTTGAAGCCATTCAACTAGTAGTTCAGGTAATTTAAGCAGTCTAAGTAATCTAAGCAGTTCAAAGCGGCGTACTTATACTACCTATGATATGGTGGTAGAATGGTGTTGAATAACCAATCAGCGCCCAGACAAATGCCCGCAGCCCTGTACGGAGTACTCGGTACTACAAGTACCAGTACTACTAGTAGTAGTAGTAGTATACATAGTATGGCCTCAATACTTTGCTTTGTTCTCCTCCCACCGCGCAATAAAACTACAGAGAACAGAGGAATGGCCCGTGTTGTCTCATCTGCCTACCCTGACCATCAGTGCACGTGACTCCACCGTACCTGATGCAGATATATATATAAAGGCTACAGCTTGATCTGCTAGGTATTAACTATCCCACAACCAAACCAAACCAAACCAAACCCCTCCAGTAGTCCAGACTCCAAAGAAACCTGAAGAAACGCCGACTCGGGGACCCATATTAAAACCAACCCCACCAAAATGAACGGCGATCAAACCAAAAAGGATGACTAAAGGCGGGCACCATTTCCCCAAGTTCGAACTATTTAAATACTCCGAGTTTCTGCAACCATCAACCACCAAGGACGATTGAACTACTACTACTACTACTACTACTACATATCTACTCTACTACTTTAGTACTCCTCCATTGGTACTCTGTACAATTACCAGGACGATCCACGTATCTGACAACAACTGATACCTGACCCTCACTCAAAATGTGCATGAAGGCTACTTGTTCTACCTGCCGTATGTTGCTTCTATTTCTTTTCTTTTCTTTTTCTTTCGTTGATGTCTGATTGGGGGAATGGGGGGGATTGAATGATTCTAACTGATAACATAGATAAAACCTCGTGGTGGGGCTGCGGGGCGCATATTCCCTCCGTCTTGGATGCAGTACCCGAGAGTGAGCGCTGCACGTGTACACCCAAGGTCGAGCGCGATGGCAAGGAGTATCCGCCTAAGGCGGAAAGGTCGTGACTAGCCGGTTGTATCATTTCCTGAGGGGGTGTTGGAGGGGAGTAAGTTGTGTTTTATGAGGTGATGATGGGGGTGGGACTACTGGAGTCTGTGGGGGTTTCGTTTTACTTGTTTTTTCTTCATGGTTGAGAAAGAATATATTCCTTTTTTTTATAATTATTTTTTGGCTATGTCTTTTTAGCTAAATTTGGTGCACGAGGGTAACTATAGAACTACGCCTCAACTCGGGAGTGCCAGCATCCCGAGCCTGAGACGTGAGCGTGCGTCTTGGGGGCTCTCTTGCCGAAGGGTCTCATGGTGCGGGCGCGTCGGTGGAGGGCGGATGTGGTATTCCGCTTGGGGATTGAGGACAGGTCGTTGGCATAGGTGGCGACCGCAAAGGCGGTGGCTTTGGAGTTGATCAGGAAGGCGTCGTGGTTGAGGTTGGTCATGTTGTCTCCCACGGCGTGGTAGTTGGCGTCGTAGGCCACACCGGCCTCGCCTCCCCAGCGGCTGGCGTTCTCCTCGGACATGATGCCCTCGGCACCCGTGAAGAGTCCACCGGCGGGGATCCCGTTCAGGATAAAGGCCTCGTAATCGGAACGTCCGTCGAATTGGGTCGGGATATGAGCCAAGTCGATGGAGTCGAAGTAGTCCTCGAACAATTTCTCGATCTGGGCCGAGCCGGCCGGGCCGGTCTGGTTGAACGCCGATCCGTCGCCGTCATAGATCATGAGGGCGTAGTTGGGCGAAGCGATCATATCGAAGTTCAGGTACAGTCGGATCTTGTTAAGCTCGGTGGCATTCAGATGGGAGACGTAGTAGTTGCTGCCCAGCAGACCGAACTCCTCGGCCGTCCAGAAGAGGAAGCGCACGGCATTCTTGACGGAGTACTGCGTCAGCGCTTTAGCAATGACCAGGTTGCTAATGATGCCCGAGCCATCATCGTTGATACCAGGGCCTGCCTCGACCGAGTCCGTGTGGCCACCCAGCGCGACAACATTATTCGGATCGCCTCCCTTCGTCTGCGCGACAACGTTATACGTCGTACGGTTCTCCTGCTTGCTATCCACCCAGAGATCCACCGAGACCGATCCAGCCTCCGCAAGCTGGATCAGCTTCTGGCCATCCTCCAAGCTGATCCCGACAATGGCCGAATACGGACCCTTATCACTCTGCGCCGCGCCAAGGGTGCCCGCCATGGAACCTGCCACATTGTTATAGACAATCGACGCCGCGGCCTTGGCTTTGGCAGCGAGAACCGACTTGTCGCCGAACGCGCATTCCCCACGCTTGATGAGGGCGACCTTGCCGGCGACATCGGATGGGTAATCGGCCTCGGTACATCCCAGGTTCTTGACGACGGCCACATCGGCGGTCACTTCGACGCTGGGACTGTAGGTCATGGTCTGCGCCTCGATCTCCTCGTCGCCGACCTTGAGCGTCTGGTCGGCAGTGCTCCACAGGTGGACCTGGGGCTGCTTGTAGACATCGTAGTAGCCCGTCTTCTTCAGCTCCTCGTAGAGGTAGTTGACCGTGTCGTCGTGGGCTTTGCCACCAAAGACGCGATTGCGCTCGGGGTAGGCATACGCAAAGTCCTCGAGTTTCTGGGAACCCTCGAGCAGATCTTCCAATTGAACATCCTCAGGGAACGCATCCTACATGAAGCATTAGACACGGCCAACGTACAACAAACAATCAACCATCAATACCCAAAACAACCAAAACAACCAAAATCAAACAAAAAGAAAAGAATGAAAGAAAAAAAGAAAAACCCACCGGCGAAACAAGGGCCCTCCCGGCAAGGGCCCCCGAAAGCAACGAAGCGCACAAAAGCGACCTCATAACGATAACCGACTGTAAATAAAAATACTTGAAGCTAAAAGCAAACCCCAAAGCGAAGGATGATTTGAATCAGCAACCTTAATCGCAAGGTAAGTACATTCCCCCGGTCCCCAGTCGACTTTAAATATCTTTTCGCGCACCATCCCCAATCGCGACTGCCCTTTTAAATTTCCCGCCCTTCCCAACTTTTGCTCCGTCAGTGCAACTTCACGGTTCAACGCCATCCGGCGACAGAAGCACGCATCGCATCGTGAGGGGTCAAGCGGCCAAGACCTTGGCAGAGATAAGAGTCGGACAGGAACGAGCCAAGTTGAGGGGCTTGCCGACGGTCCACGGCGGAGCAGAAGACTTGGGTTGCACTGGCCAAGACATGGCCGGCCCATACGAGGGGTTTCGCCGATGGTGAATGAGCTGCGAGACGGATTCCTTTTGATTGCTCGGCTTGGCTGAGCGGCTATCCTTGCTTTTTTCAGATTGGCATCGTTTTATTGGTTTCTGGTGCGAAGAGGCGAGGAGGTGAGCGGTGGGTGTTGGTGCTGTTCCTTGCCTTTTTCTGCATGCTGGGGTTTTGGGTTTGGGTTAGGGTTTGTGGGGGGTGGCATGTATGGATGTAGGGATGTAGTAGTGGCGGATGGTCTGGGCGGGTCTTTTTTCTTCGGGTTCATTTATTTTGTTATATATACATTGGGGGGGGGGGGGGGGGGTGTGGATATAGGCAAATGAGGAATGATTCAGCCCATCCCGGCTGCATATGTGGGTTACTCAGGGTTTGTCCGTATGGATCTACAAGTATCACCCGTTACTCAGATATCACACCCAATCCACCACCCAGACAATCTCCTCTTAAGCAACAACCAACAACCAACAAACAAGATAAACCCTCTAAGCACACAATCTAATCTACAAGTAAGATATCTCCAGAACCAGAACCCCACACATCCAACCACATTTCTCCGAACCCTCAGTCCCCACCCACGCACCCGGAAAACAAAAAGCAGAATGTCGTCGCAAGAGACTTAAGCGTGCATCACCCTAGCAAGGATCGCCAGATCTAACAGAAAGCGTCTATTCCCTCCCCCAAGGGTCCTCGCTGATCGGCAGGGGAGCCTGGCTCGCCAAGAGTTATGGAGGAATATCGGGGTAATAGTGGCTAGTATTTGCAAACTACGTTGTTGACCCGGGTTGAATGAAGGTGTGAAAGGCTACGGTGGAGGGGATGTGGTATGTGTTTTGTTGTTAAGTGGTGGCTTATTATTTCTCGGCGTACTTCTGGAAGGGAGGATTAATTTCCTTAGTATGCAGTTCGAATCAAAGATATGACATCTTTGATTCAAGTTTGAACCGCAGACACACACTCCCAGAAGAAAAACAGCAACCCAATTGGACATCAAACCCTCAATGCGCAAACCGGAAATCCAGCCTCTTACTCCCCGCATCAGTCGTATTATTCAAGTACTCCTGTCGTTGCTATACCACCATCAGTAACCTATCCCCAACCCAAAAAGGAAAACGGGACGAATCTCACCTCCTCGGTCATACTATTCCACACCCGTTCCCGGTACCGATTCCTGTACATATAGTACACCTTGGTCGCGACGAAAAGCAGAATGCCCAGGATATTCAGGGCAAAGAGGATGGCGTTGCCCCGTCGGTACTTCGGCTTGTCGTCGGCTCGGTAGACGTTGTTGCCGATGATGTTGCCTAGTTGGACGCACACTTTTTGTCATCTCGATTAGTATCATTGTCATATGTCTACTTCGTCTGGGGAGAGTTTGAGAAAGGAGTGTTAGGGGGGGAAGGCAACTCACTATTATATAGTGCCGCGGACACAGTCCTGGTGCCTACGTTGTTTGAATTCTTCGAGGCCCAGCCCACAACGATCGCATGGCAATACGGATACGAAAGCAATACCGTGACAACGGCATAGGTCCCCCATGCGTTCTCCATAGTCCCGGGCCAGAAGCGCAAAGCCACGACGCAGGGTAGCGTCCACACCAATTGGAGCATGGAGGTTAGGGCGCGCTCGTTGAGATAGCCGCTGAGTCGGGTGAGGGCGAGCAGCAGGATGATGTGGCCTACGCTGTTGGGGATCGTGAGGAGGTTTGTTACGAACTAGTTCGCTTGTGTTAGGTTAAACTTCGATGAATAGAGAAGGGAACGCACGGTGTTAAACCCGAGATCCTTTAGCGTCAGAGTGATGTAGGACTTCACGGGTACCATCGGGGTATAGGCGATCAGGCCAATAAGGTAGATGGGCCAGAGATCGTAGTCGCAAAGGGCGTTCCAGAGGCGGCGGGGAGTGATTGCTTGGCGGTTGTGCATGTCTCCTGTTCCATTGTCAGTTGTGGGCTAGGGTTTGCGTGGAAAGGGGTTTACCTTTGGAGGGGTCGTCTCGAAGGACACGGTTGACGACGATGCGGACTTCGCGGTCTGTGAACCAGCCCTTGGGACGGAACCATTTCTTCGTTTCGACTGCCGAGGCGGGCATTCGGAAGAACGAGGCCAGCCCGATGAGCAGGGTTATTAGGCCTTCGATTAGGAAGAGCCATCTAGATAGGTTAGTATCCGTTTGTGGCTGCCGGGAACGGTACTGACCTCCATCCGGCCCATCCAAGTACGCCACGCATGTGGAGGATGCCGAATGCCATGAACGATGTGACGATCGTTGTCACAGACAGGGCGGTCCAGAAAATACTATTCCTCGTTAGATACTCAATACAAAACGGGCAAAGGGCTGTACCTTAGGCGAGTCGGGAGCTCTTTGCTTGTGTAGAAGTACGACAACCAGAGGACGATGTCCGGGATGAATCCTCCCTGTGGTCGTGTGAGCTCTGGCAATTTAGTTGGCAGTAAAACTTACCTCTAGAATCCCTAGGAGCGCCCGCGTCGCATAGAATGACGACCTCCCCATCAGACCAGCTTGGCAGGTGGCCACTATAGACCACAGGGAAATCTGCATAGGAATCCATCGATCGGGGCCGATCTTCTTAGATACCAACTGAGAGGGCAGCTCAGCTAGGAGGAATGAAATATAGAATATAGTGTTGCCCGTATTATAGTCTGCATATTGTTTCAATTAGACGGCGACTCTCTTCATATATCCACGGAAAACATACCATTCGATGTAAGATTAAGATCATCCAGCATATTATCAGACACTGCCTGAACCAAATTCCCCCGGTCGACCTGCAACCCAAAAAACATCACACACTATACAAACCATCAGCTATGACGAAACACAGAAAAACAAGTAAAAAACCTACAGCCCACAAGCAAACCCTCCAATCCAACTTGCGCACCAGCGCCCTCTCCTCCTCCGGAGTCCAAGTCAACGTCGGATCAAAAACATGTCGACATTCATATTGCGCCTTCTCATAGATTAAGGCATATCGCTCCGCGACCTCCGGATTAGCGAAGGGATTATTCGCCTGAGGGTCCGTGGACTCCTCATATGGCTGTGTCTCTACCTGATAAGTACCCTTGGGATCTGTCGCTGGTTCGGTGTAGTAGCGCCCGCTGTGATCGTCGACCAGCTTCTGGGTGACTCCCTTGTTGGTGGCCATGATAGGACTCAAGCTCTCAAAGCATGTTCTGGGCATTCTTGTCGTTCTGGGCAGCCGAGTACATTATTATATGTGGAGTAGGGGACTGGGGAACCATGTCTTGGTGTGGGTTTGGCACGCCATATGCAGGTATTGTTGCGTGTAGATAAGATCTGCTGCCGGTTGATTCTGTTTTTCTTGTTTCGTGGCCAGTTATCGTTCAGTTTGGAAATATACTAGCTTGTGCCAAGAGGTTTATGCATGTCTTGATGAGATGGGAAGGTGGTTTTGTTGCAGGTATCCGCGATGATTGAGGTGCAGTTGCGTTGCTGGTAAGCAATTAGGTGTTATTTTTTGACGAATGAGTCTATCGTGGTTTACAGTTAGATTCAGAATTAACAAAGCTAATTATTGTCCGTCAACGGATCCTTTTTCATGCCAGGAGAAGATATTCAGATGGTTGATCAAGTGCCGGAATGGCATCATCGTCCCTCAGGATTTGATCAACTTGGCATTGGCTTGCGTGACCTTTTTGCACGTTGGCGACATTGGAGTGTCAGAACTCTGAATTGCAAAATGTATTTCAATTTCCAAGTCAATTTGGTAATAATAATGCATTGTCTCATCAGGTATCGTGCTATTGTACAAACCACAGATATGTGGAAAATGAGAGCAAGTTCTGGTCACTGCGACGGTGAAGATAAGCTAAAAGCACGAGTATTGGCAACGAAAAAGATTCTAACCCGGACGCCCCCGCTTTCGCTCACTAGAACTAATAGACATATTAAAGAGTATAGCCCCCAGACTCCCGCTTGAGAACACTGATAAAAGCAAATAAAGGACACCATCGAAGAGCCACCCAGTGATTATCGCATGTGCACTTGGAATAGGTATTTCTGGCGGATCTGAGCAACGTCGTACACAATGTATTCGTTGTACATCAGTGACTGGGCGTTGGCGCTCTTGGATGAGGCGGAGACGTCTGGCATTCGCACCCCTTGCAGCTGTGGATTGACGCTCCCAGCATCCTTCCAAGCTGCCGGTATGGTTCTACCCTTACCGAGAGTCGCAATCTTGCCGTCCCTTCTGGCATCTTCCCCAGCATTGTAGTTGCTGTGGTCCAACTCAAGCATGGGGTCTCCCAGTTCAACATCGCAAAGCAGAAGTAAAGCCATACCACCGCTGTTGTAGGAGCAGCAGTAGTTTGCGGATTTGCTGGACATGTCTGCGAAGTAGACACCTTTGCCAAACATGTATCCGCTCACGGGAGCTTCTGGTGGTGCAATGCGCAGACCCTGGCTCAAGATACCACCAAAATTGGTGCTACGAGATCCATGCCACAATAGACGGCGGTCGCTGTTCTTGATTTTCCCGTACTGGGAAGAATGGAATCGATCATTTTCACCATCACGCTCAATGCGGAAGATGTTGACGACCTACATTCAGTCAGTCTTGTAGAGTCGCGACGAAAAGAGGCCAAACTCACGTTGTACCGGAAATGATGAGTAGAAGCGCGCGACTGGTTGAGGTAGTTCTCCAGCTCGATAAATTCGGTAGAAGAGTGGTCCACTATTGCGCATTAGTAAAGGTTTGGCCATATTGTAGGGAAGATGTCTAGGGCAGATGAGTGAGGAATAGGGGACGTACAAGGAGTCATCTCTTGTAACTTTAAGCTCTGGAATTGACGGTCCAATTGGTGGATCGTGTCGGTGTCCTTCGACTCTTTCATGATACCGTTTGCAACTTCCATATCTGTCAAAGCCTCCAGAAGCTCAGTCTCCTTCTTAATATGCTGGTCGGAATTCAACACGGGAGGTCGATTACGACCGAACACGTGAGGGATAGTAGTAAAGTATTGGTTGCTAAGGTCCTCCGCAGCTGCATTGAATGATGTGCCATATTGAGTGGCTGCCAGATTGGGATCCGCGATGAGCTCGGAGAGTTCCTTCAGCTTCAGGAAACCCCGTCTCAGAGTTCCCTTGCTCAGCTTTCCAAGTGGCAACTTCTTAGCGTCGTAATCCATGGAAGCCATTGTAGACATGAAATGGTTCTGATTGAAAATGAAAGACATGAGATCCTGGACCTGATCAGGCAGCTCGCTCTTCACTTTTGGCATTTCTTCGTCGCTCTTTTTGGCGGTGCCCTGATCTTCATCGTTTTCTTCATCGGAGTCCTCTTCGTAGTTGCGCTCAATGAAAGTGTACTTGCCCTTCTTTGGGGGGTCGAGTCTGTCATCCCATGATAGACCCGACTTGTCCTTGAACTTCTTTTGGAACTGCTGCTGTGCCTCAGAAAGAGCACCACTTCCCAAAAGACCATATTGGCCAGTCTCGCCCACTCGGCCCCATCGGGTCCAAGTTTTGAAGCTGGTTCCAGATCTGTCAACCAACAGTTGGATGCGGTAGAATTTGTTGGCGTTATTGGCGGAAACAGTCTGGTTGAGCGTCGCATCCCAGATCAGCCCAGCTGGGTCAATGTACACTGCGAAGCCTATCACCAAAACCGTTAGCACGTCATGGGAGTGGGTACCTATATACAGCGGCGGAATAGCTACCTGAGAGATAACAACCCTCATCAACAGGAACATTCAAAGTCTTAGACCCCAGTTTCTGCGCATCTTTGGGCTTTTTATTCGAAGTGTCATCGCTGACATCCAACACCTCTTCGAGTGTACGCTTCTTTTTCTCTTTTTTGTCCGTCTCCTCCTCATCCTTTTTATCATCTGCCTTTGCATCCTTCTTGCTGAGCAAGTAAGGCTTCTCAGGGATTGGTTTCTTCGCCTCTACAGACTCCAAAAGCCAATCGATGGAGACAATATTGCAATTGTAGACATTGCAGGCTTGTCTGTCTGTATAGACTCTAATCAGCCGAGATGCCAACGATAACGACTGAGGAATATCCGTGCGATTGGGGCAGAATGAACAGTAAAACAAGAATATAAGGGAGTCTGAGGAGAAACTTACATTTGGAATTGTTGTTATCCACCTCTCTCTGGTTGGTCACCAGATGTGTGCAGTCACCTGTCACAGTAGTGCTGAATTTTGCACCCTGGCCTTCCACGAGCTTCTTGACATCCGCTGTAACGCAAAATGGCATCGGTCAGCTCGATTCTCTCAACACTCTACGTTGAAAGGAAACCTGCCTTGCTTATAGCCGGAAAAGCTCCCGGCAACAACGACGACAACGTCTTTGAATAGATTCTTCTTTGGCGGCATGGTTTCAATTCAGTCTGTGAATGGATAATGCGAAGTGAGGGTTGAATCCGAGGTGAAAGAAACAAATGATGTAATAGAGTGATAATGAGTCCGTTGCTTGAGGGTGTAAAAGTATGGTAATGGGATGGAGAAAGAGAACCGCGATCTGGTGGGATAGGGAAATGGCTGCTTTATAAAAGAATAATGAAGGAGATGCAAGGGGAAGGGAAATTAACTTGATCGAGAGATGATCATGGCAGAGTGAAGAAGCGATACTTATCCAATCTCCAGGGGTCCTGCGACGGCCTGGTAGCCTTAGCCAACAGGCCACTAATGGCCGCTGCTGCCTTGTGGACGACGGATCTGAATTTTTATTGGCGGCGACAGCCCCAGGTCTCAGGCACCAGCCCCACAGCAGGCCCGACTGCCTGGAACTTTTCCCAAATCGATCGTGGTTCTTATCGAGATCGATGAGGAGCTAATCGTACCCATTCTTGTGTCAAGCACGCGGTACGACAGATTAATGTATGGCGTATCTTCGTGCGACTCATATCCTTGTCCTTAGTTCCTGTCATGCTTGCGGCGGGTAACTTGCTACATTAAGAGAGCGGAAATATATATTACTATATTCACAACGCATTGGCAGAACTCTACGACAATGAAGTGCCTACAATTTCCACTACATAAGGGTCTAAAGGTTAATTCCATATTACTTCAATTGGTATATAACTCTGAGTAAAGCCCATCAAACTGCACTACGACCTTTATTCGCTACTATTAGCTACGTATTGTATCTACTTGCAAGCTGCATTTCGTCGGAGCTCAACAAAATAAGCAAACACAGCTTTTATCTTACGTATAGAATATGCAAAGTATAATTAAGCTTAATGGAAGTAATCTAGAGTTCTTATTACATTCAGGAGGAATGAAGGATGAGACCACAAATTGCTGACACCAATCTTACTTCCAAATCGTCAGATTGCCATCCTCCAAGCGTCCACCGAGAAACCATCAGTCGGAAAAGCGGTGCGGGGAGGATAAGGGGATCGGAAGTGCCGTCCCCAGGACTTCCGATCGACAAACAGGCCAAACAAGCCAAACTTCAGCACCAATGTTTGTATGTGAAGTGTCCTTAGTTGATTGGCCAACGAACCGCAGCCTAAATTGCGGATGGGAGGATCAAGGGCAGAGGAGACCAATCAGTTCCACCCACGACTTGGAGACATCCTTTGCAGTGTTTGCTTCTACTTCTGCACAGTTAGTTGGGGATTCACTAGTAGTATGAGAGGCAAAAATGTTAATAAAAGACAGAAAATTGTCAAATGGCTTGCAATGAATTTCATTGTGTACTGGTAGACTTCTCAAGTTACAAGTATCCTTTGATTTGTGTCTCTACCCTCACTACTACTACGAGTGCATTCAGCTAAGAACAATCAATCATGCTCTTCTACGATACAGCTCTCCTACCTTATAGCCCGATTGAACCCTTGTTAAATCCATTATCCTCCATATGGCGCTGGCTATTTCCTACAAGTTTATCAGAGTGCGAACGTGATCAAATAACTGGAATCGAACCAGCTGCAGTTGCAGTAACATCAAAAGAGGAGTGACCTGGTTTGAACAATGACATTTTAACATGGAACCAATATGTACATCTGAGTCATACTACCGCAGCTGTAGTTAATTTACTACAGGGCTAATGATACGGTTTTTATAGACTCTTCTGTTCTGGAACGAGATTCATGACAATCTTTGTTTGTATATGGATAGTCATCAGTACTATAGATTTATGGGTTCGAAGCAATCACTCCCAGCTAAGGTGTGAAAGAGAGAGAACTATGCCAAATCCAAAGCGTTTTGCTGTCTCTTTCAGCTTTGACATCGCCTGTGCTTTCCAATATCCCTTAGAATCATCTATCCATGGCTGTACATATCACTGAAGACACAACGAAAAAACTATAGGCGGAATGATAGGTACATTCCCAAACAATCGCTCTAACAAGACACCGAAAATGCAAGATTCGTAAAAATAGCTCTAAACTCTATATCGACGCCTTGGTCACGCTAGACAGCCTCTTGTCTAAAAACTTCGTGGCATCTGCACGCATCTGGGGAATGTCCACATTGCCAATAACGCCATTCCGATAATTGATCGCTTCTTCGATCTTCTTGAAGTCCCTTCCTACCCCTTCAGCTCGCCATTCGTAACTATCTCCGATAAACCGGCTGCTTTGGACAAGCCACTGGGACCGTTCCCGTCTACTGATATCATACGCAGCAAGGACAGCTTCTAGATCCTTGTGCGTTTGCACCCGTTCATCCGCTAGCAACGTAGCAAGGACGGCAGTGTCTTCAAGACAGAACCCAGCTCCGGCACCGTGGTGGGGCGATGTAGCGTGCGCAGCATCGCCGGATATTCCGACACGGCCTTTGTAGAATGTAGGAACCGGGTTTTCCCCAAGGTCAAAGATAGCCCACTAAAGGTTATTATTAGTATATGGACTACTGCTTTCTGGATACAATACAAACTTACCACGCTGAGCTCTGCGTCTGTCAACTTCAGCAGGTTAATGACATTCGGCCCATATCCGGCAAAGTCACGGAGCGCCTCGTCGCGTGTACCTTGTCGCGTTAATCTGGGGTAATCGGCCCATTCATCCGGAGACGTATGGAACGCTACAATGTTGAGGGTTTTCCCTTGGTTTACAGGGAAGGTCAACATATGACCACCGGGGCCCATCTGTCACGTCATTAGTATAACAGCGCGTCTGGAGAAAGCATGCTCATTGAGGATGTCTTACATGCATACAGGCATTGGAAGCTAATTCCTCTCCAACCGCCTCGATCGCCTTTTCCATCGGGACCAGCCCGCGATAGGCGTATTTGTGGGTATACGACGGCTTAGCAGAGGGATGCTCTGCTCCCACAATCACTTGTCGCACCTGAGACTTGATACCGTCACAGCCAATAACCAGATCGGTTTCATCTTGCGCTCCATCAGCAAACTTCAAAAGAAGTTTCCCGTCAGTCTCCCGCTCGACAATGCTTTCAAGTCGTTTATTGAACCGTGCGATATCACTAGGAATCAGCTTAATTAATTCGTCGAGGAAGTGAGCGCGGTGAACACCAGTTTGACCGAGGCTGTTGGAGATAGTGAATGCAATATCCTGGCGACTGGCATTTTTCGCCGTTGTCGAAGTACCCTTGTTGTATCCGTCTAGATAATCGAACCACACTTTTTGTTTCGAAGGCCACAGATTCTGCGTACAGACCTTTTCGAACGCTTCGTGAATACCCGAATGGCAAGCTTTCATTGCCTCAACGGCATTTGGGCCAAACGAGACACCTGCGCCGACTTCACCGAAGGCTTCGGCCTGCTCGTAGATGGTGACTGGGATATTTCGGTGGTAGAGGGCGATGGCGAGGGTTAGGCCGGCAATGCCGCCGCCGACGACGGCGACATGAAAGTTCTTCCGTTGCGAGGACATTGGGTAGCAGGCTGTGTCTGGAATCCAATGATAGCAGTAACTAAGGGTGTATCGTACGAACTCAAACACTTGCAGGGTTGCTGAGCTTAGAAATCGCAAAGGCGCGAGACTTCCCCTTTTCTATCATCCACCGCGCACACCGCATCCCATATCGAATAAGCATATCGGAACTTGACAACGACATCGGCTCTGGGGTAAGGTCCTTCGGATGGTGATGAGACCCGCCTAATCGACCCCCGTGGGGCATCGGCTTGGCAATGGGGGAGCGGATTATAGGCTTTGAAACTGCCGAACTATGTGCCGGCGAATCTTAGTTATTTGAGATATTGTTGATAGCACGGATATCTCGGAGTTAGCTGTAGGCTCAATATTGGATCGTGGATCTCTGTGATCGGTTGATTATATACATCATCTTCCGCGATGTGGTATCTCACCGGAAGTTCGTTTGTGACAAGGCGTATATACTGATGGAAAAGACTACCAACTCTTCGTTTTGATTATACAGTCGATATCAAAAGTGGAACTTTTGACTCTTCTCCCTGGGTATTTTATTTCCCTCCTAGACCGTAAATAGTGCACAGCCTTGTGCTCCTGGCTGAACAGCACTGACAATCAAGGTGACGTGGAGGGTGGAGATCTGGAATGGATCCGACCTGATCTCGTAGCTTATAGCGAGAAGTGGTCTCCGAGATACAAGATGTGGAAAACCTGGCCCATTGGCAGAAGCTCAAGTATAGCTTGCTCTTAATTCTGCCAATGAGTGAAGAACGTCCAGGTATCCACCGCGGACTACTATGGAAGTTCAGAGATCAAGGGTGTATTTACGCAACAACGTTGAGCTTTAAGTGAAACTAGCTTTGAAGCCACCAGTCGACATGATGAAATTCATGCTGTGATGTCCCTTTTAGTGAACTTGACGCAGATCACGGACTTTCAGCCATTCATAGTGTGATTCGCGAATGGCCCCTCGCGTCGTTGGACAATGCAACGCAACCTGACTTCACCTACACCGGAGTTGGCCTTGATCCACGTCGAGCCTCCAGGTATGTGACTTGGTCGCATATTCAGGTGACCTTTGTTCGGTGCCACTTCCCGTGACGAGTAGAATAAAATGAGGTCATTCGCGCAATGCCCAGAAATGGGGGAAGTCATTCGTCGGTAGATTAACTTTGCGGGGAAGTCGCCCTCGAGAAATACTAACTACCAGTACTAGTAGTAGTTGTCGGGAAGAGGACGACGGCGAAATCCACCACTACCTGAATCGCCCCGGAGTGTTCACAATGTTGATTGAATATTGATGCCTAATTGGTAAGACTTGAATCCTGAATACACAGGCCGGCAAAATACTGGGGACCGCTGAAACCGGAAAACCAGAGAGGCAGTCGGTGAACAACCGGCCAAGTAACGACCTTATCCGACTCGTTGTTTCTCGGTGTGAATTGGTCCGTGTTGATATGTGGTGGGGTTCCGGGTTCGATGTTATAGGGAAAGACTTACTATATGGAGTAGGGATTCATAATTATGCCTCATACAGAACTAAATTTGGAGAAACATAGCAGGAGTCTGTAGCTCCTGTGGGGTCTCGATCTAGTCTTCTTAGTCGGACTGTTGTACTATCTATAGATATAGTCCATCTCAGACTCTGCAGACTGTATGCTGTACTTTAAGTTCTTTGCAGGATAAGTACGGAGTACTAATGTTCGCAATTCTGCGATCTAGTATTCAGATCAGATTCCCATGAACCCCTTGTGTAAAGTCTCTGTATCGGTGGTACATCTTGGAACCGGCTAACAAGTGCCGAGTTAGTAGAAACAACTACAATTTCAGTGGGAAATTTTCACTCAGGCCGCGTTTTACTTCTCTTTCCATTGGTTACCATGTATCACTCACGCCCCAACATCCACCAATCATAATGCTTTTATTTCATGCAATGTGCCCGAAAGGGAAATTAACTGCAGTGGCCCATGACCCATTTCAAGAACCCAAAAACAAATAAAAAAAGAAAGGAAAAGAAAAGAGACGTAGGCAGCTTGACGCCCCATGCAGGTGTCCTCGCCCGGACTTTGGCTGCCGCGCAGGTTGCATGATGAGACATTACTCCTAGTATTACCAGTACTAATAATTGTTCCTCGTATGAAAAAGAAAACACTGCTAGGCATCAAGCAATCATTCTGCAAGATGCTCTCTTTGTGTTGGGCAAAATGCAAGGAAGATAAAAAGATCATGTTTTAGAAACCTCTTTTTCTTGATTTCTTTCTTTGGTGTGCAGTAAGTATACTATCTCAAGTACTATCTAGCAAGGATGTCTGGATATTCCATGCTCAAGGTCCAAACTAGACGGAATGGTTGCCTGCTAATTATGGACGTTGGATCCACCCGATAGGTACTCGAACGAATGTCAACCTCCCATTTGATGAGAAAATTTTCAATCGGTCAGCCATGTGGGTATAGTATGAAACTTTACATTTTCCAGAACAATCACAATCCTTGTCCCTTAGGGCAATAGTTAAGGTACCACGTACCTATAGACTAGTATGGATGTCCTCCAGCCTCCCAAACAAGTCGTCCGAATAGAATCCCTCAATTGGTACGGCTAGTGCATCCTTCGGGTCGTCTGTGTACTGTCCGTAGTTGTTCCCTTCCGGGGCAATGCGTAGTATGTATTGGAAATAAAAACCAGGCTACAATCTTGAAGGTCACCGCATGTCTCAGTGCACGAAAGAGGAAATGCTCCCAGGTAGGGGTCAACCTCCAAGTCTACTGAAGATCCGAACTCACGGACGGGAATAAACGGCGTCTTCTTCGCTTAAATAAATTGGGCACCAACCCCTCCATTCCGTGTGGGAGAATAGTGTGCGTTCAGGAGTACACTAGTCGTTGAGGGTTATGGAGAACTTGTTGATTGATTAGGACTTTGAAGGTGGATTTACTCTCTCTCCGAGGTCCCTTGTGCTGGTTTTTGTGCCACTCCGAACCCATGGAATGTCCTATACGCCTCATCCTTCTAAGGCAAAAAACAAATCTTTGATCGCCACGTTCTCGAAGCATCAATGGAAGCCAAAGATAAAAATAAAATACTTTGCAAAATTCTTCCACCTGTTTTATTTTTAATCTTTTAATGCTAATTTTCTATTTTTTGGTCGTGTTTCTTTCCCTTTTTTTTTTTTTTTTTTTTCCTTGAGGGCTCCTGTTTCAACGCTGGCCCCACTCGGACGGGAATAAGGAACTGGAGTGGCGGCGCCGCTACTTTGGCTAAGCTGGAATGTCGCCACCGACTTAAACCTGATCCGTGATAGTCCGACGGAGCACCAGAAAACTTGTGAAAGCTCGAGCTTTGAGCTCTGGGCCGGGTTGCATGGGAAGCTCAACACTCAGAGCTGGGGAGAGCTGGAGAGGTGGGAGGGGTCAGGAGGGGTAGGTTGCACATGGTCGCCTTTTAGCGCGCTTCGTAACATGGCCGATTCAGCTAGTAGTAAACTATCCTTTACAAAAACCCTGGTTTAACTAGCCATAGGAGTATCATCCGATATACTTAGTTTCATTCCATTAGATAAGTCTGGTCATAGTCTGAGAATTTCTATTACTCGAAGTGTGAGCATTTCTCGAGGGCTTGAAACTTGGCAAAAATCCCCCTTATGCTTACCTGCAGCTGTCGCAAACCTCCAGAGAGGGGAAGCGGTCCCACCGGCCTTTCCGAAATGCTGGTCACTGATACTGTACTGTATCTCTGTATGTACGATACGGTAACGACGACCTTTTGTTCAATTCCCACATGCCCATATTTTCCATGTCCCAGTATTGAGGTTCAGACTGGGACCTGAAATCGCGGAATCCCCTCAAGTTAGGTTAGTGGGGGATGCAATAGCCCTGGATGCGAAACACTTCAATATTGCCTCGTATAGTAGAGTTGAGCCCTTCACAAGGATGATCATCATTTGCCCGAATGATTGAATTTCTCGGTGAGTTCAGATTGGCGCACCCCTCTCAGAAAATTTTCTTACCGTACGGTCATGTCACCCGAGGTATAATGGAGTCGTTCTACACTAAAGTTTTGAGTAGTAAGTGGGAGTGTCATTGATTTTTTGAACGCCCTGACGGTCCTACGCCGTACGACCATTAGTACTTGCGTCTACAAGTACTAGTGGACAGTGTCTTCAATACATGCTAGGACCGGCTGAAATTTGTATGAGATCATATCATATCATCTATCATATCACCAACTCTTCTCGATCAGAGGAATGCAGGTTCGGGAGGCTACATTACAATAAAACGAGAGCATACCAAAATGGAACCGTGTCTCTGGGCGGCTATGCCGGCGATCAAAATCTTTTTCTTGTGTTCTTTTTTCTTTTTTCTTTTTTTCTTTTTTTTTTCTTTTTTCCTCTTTCTGTTTTTAACTAGTAATACCGGGTTGACTCTATTGTTGAAGGTTCCAATCTACAGGAGGGCTCATGTTGTACCACGCGATAAGCCCCAAGGGATAATCATATCGGTCAAGGGATATGCTTATCGGCAGGTGCTACGGTGGTAGCTATCGATTCTACTCTTAGATGCGATATTATACTCCGTAAGCTTAGGTTTCAACACCCACCGAACCATGTAAATGATGTATCGATACCAACAAGCTAGACGTTCGCAATCAGACGACAAGCCCATAGGAAGAACACCTATGGTAGTAACTTTTTGTCACTTTCCCTGGTACGAGGTGGTATTTACCATGTCACAAACCTTGGTTGTGCAGTCTGGCATTATTTTCTTGAATGGGGTTTTTATTACCCGGAGCTCTTTTCATATACGTTTGTTTCCATTTATGTATCTGTATGCGACGGGCAAGCCTTTGATGGAAAGACCGCACCGCAACGTCGATTCACTATGAAATTCATTCTTGTTCCTTTCTCAAGGTTGAATCTTTCAGTTCATTTGCCTCCTGCATAACCGGTTGTGAGGCCACGCGGTCGGCGGTTCCCGGGGGCTGAGGGCTCCCATCCATTAGGGGTTTAGTGAGGTATCCATACCCAGTAATTAATAAAATTTACGCTCAATACCACCAAGTGACCATTTAAAAGCAAAGGAGCTAAGCTGCGGTATCTACTGCTTTTTTTTGCCCACCCACACAAGATACTGGACTGGAGACTTTGTCTGTTTGGCTTCATATATTTTTCTTGCGCTTTCTCCTTTTTTTTTTTCTCCCCCTCTCTTTTCTTTTACCTCTTCGGATTCCTTGCTTGGTTTGTCCTTGCGTCTTGTTTTATTGTTCCTCTTCATAGTTCTTTTTTTTTTTGTTTGTCATCCCCATCTACGAGCTGTCACCTTGGGCTATAAATTACATTTTCCGTCTTTACAACTCCGTACCGGCACTCACTAAGCTCCAGAGAGAGAGTATTGAGTTACCCACTAACAGGACGTTAGTGACTGCCACTAACTGACCTTAGCTTCCCTTTCCCCTCTCCCTTGACTGCTACAGCGACCTTTAACTTAGTACTCGACGACTCCAGAGTAAGAGTACTACTACTACCTGCGTCTCTTCGCAAAGCACTGGAGCTTTGCACTATTACTCATTCCTCTATCCCCACAAGCCCTATAGATCTCTCTGTATCTTTTTCTTCTTTTCTTCCTTCTCAACCTCAATTCACCAATTTGATCACTTTCCTCCCCCGAGTTTCCATAACCCCTCTACCCCTCCATAGATCGCATGCGATTTTTTTTAAACCATCGCGGATCATTTTGATTTCCTTTGATGGAGCATGTGCTTGTCGATTGGGCTCTGCTGTTTGAATTGAAACTTCTCATTTGATCGATTTATGGGATTATCTCCCTTTCATACATTAGCACCTGAGTTGTTCGCCTCCCCCCCGTCCACTCACCCCGCCGCCAAAGACGGATTCATGCAGACCATGCCGCCTCGAGCGTCTTTGACTAGTTCTTTCTCTGTCACCGACGCCAATAATGAGGTCGTCTGTCCCTTGAAGAATAATGACGGCTCCAATTGTCGGAAAAGATGCCTCGGTGTGAGTATTTCCCCCAACTTTTCTTTGTGTGTCGGCCGATCGATCGGAGCCCCACTTCTAGAAACGCCCGCTATCACAGCTGTACGACGCTTTTATCGTGCGAAAAGACCAGCATTCCATGTTGATCTGGGCTTATTAACCCTATTCGCCCGTTCTGAAACTTTTATGAGTTCTTATCTAACGTTGCTATGCGCCCCTACAGGAGAAACGCTATCGCTCCATGCAGGAGCATATCCGGCGGGCGCATCCAAATAATTACATTCCGAAGCTCCCGGCCACCGAAGAGAGCTTTATCTTGATGGTCACCACCCCTCCGGAACAGCGAGCTCAGATATCTCCACCAAATCAAGGTCAATCTCGCCGTCGCAATGGTGAGTGGCTCACAGAGCATAACTTTTAATGGGAAGCCGGAGAAGCTGACATGCGCCGATGTAGCCGACCGAGATATATACGTCGCTGACGCCAGCTCACCCGCAACCCCACGGGGCATCGACGAAGCTCATCCTGCTGCCGCAACTGCTGCTGTCGCATTAGCCCAATTGCACCATAATAGATTAGCCTCCGACTGGGATACGGATATGGTATGTACGCTGGGTTGTTTTGTGTCTCAGTTTTATTTTTCTTTTCTTCTCCTGAAGATAAGCTAATAATCCGTCAAGGAAACCCACTCTGATAACGACATCGGACGGGAACGCATGCGGTCTTCCATTGAGCTACCCTCCCTTCGCGACCATTTCAAACAGGAATCATTGCCGCCTTTTTCTCCACGCCCGCGAGAGCTTCTGCCATCGATTCTCAACCACTCGCCCCCTGGTCGCTCATCAACCCTTCCTCCCATCCAGAGAAGAGACAAATTGCCCCGCCCTCGCAAGTCCTCCATATCAGCGGCACGGAAACCTAAACATGAGCGGGTCAAGTCGAAGGAATATGGTCGGCGCCCTAGCCTGGGCGATCGCAAAGCACTGTCCGCTGAACCGCAGACGGCAGCGTGGGCCCAAGGCAAGCGCTGGGAGGATCTGATTGAAGCGGCCACGTCAGCCACGGAGGCAGATGATGACCGACAGTCAGAGGTGAGTTCGCTATCAGATACCGAGGAACGACGGGTTCACCCGCTGTCTCTTCGCGAACAGCTTTTAACTGTTCCGTCCCAGGTCGGTCGGTCACCGACCCTTGCACCTCTGATTTCGAACATCACCTCTGCTCCTTCTGCTCCGGGGAACCGGTCATCACTCCCTCCTGCTTTCCAGTCGGCGGGCGGATTGCCCCCACCCAATTCTCATCGCCCATTTCCTCCGCATTCTTTTGGTGCGTCCCATTTGCATAAGTCCTTGACTCCTCCACCGTATGAAACAGCCCGCAGCCGCGACAGTGATCTGGAGCCTTTCCCGTCCATTGAGTCTTCCTTGGACTCGGCATCGACTGCATCAGGGAAGAATTTTGCATTCTCGGGTCATCTTGGGCCGTTGGCAAAACCCGATGCCAGTCCTGGTTTGAATCTCTTCCCTCGCCAGCATCATCGCTTCTCCAACCCAACTCCGGCATCATTTCGGCAGAAGGAGGTCCAGGTCTACTGCGCTAGCTGTCACCGGCCCTGGGCCTTGAGCGACTGCTATGCCTGCACAGAATGCATTTGTGGGGTATGCCGTGAGTGTGTGGGGATGTATATCAGTAGTCCCACTGCGTCCTTTAGGAATGTGACGTCAAGCCCGGGTAGCGCCATGTCGCACGGTCCAACGAGCTACCCTCCTCGGGGTTGTCCGCGGTGTCGTACCATGGGAAGCAAGTGGAAGGCGTTCCAACTTGAATTTAAGTGAGCCATCAGGCTGACATTTGCGACGTTTTGAACTTTACGCTGCAGGATCATGTTTTACGGATGTTACGATTAATGTTGAGGGTCACGGTTACTCAAAAGGATTACGCTTCAATGATGATATCTACGCTGGCGACAATGCATTCGTCCACGAGCCCCCGTCCATCTCAGGGCGAACTTTCCAAGGGCTGGACTAACCGTACATGCCACGCACGATAGGATGATTGAAAAGCTGGGCTTTTTTCTTTTTCTTTTGCGTTTTTATTTGATTTGCAATTTGGTGTGGATGTGTTTATAACATCGCTGGGCGGTCTATATACACTACGGTGGCATTTTGGTGTTCTGTTACACTGTACTTGAATGACTCGCAAGATGCGCATTTGGAATGATATTCAAAGACATACATGAAGACATATGAAGCCGACAGGCGCCTTTTCTATCCTGAAGTACGAATGGTCAAGAATATAGGTATACAATACACGTATCCAATTACAGGCATCAATCTACTCGTACCAGACGATGCTACTCAAGCCACCCCAAGTTCCCTCCGCGGGCGCCTCGCCAACCAGCAGAGAAGCGACTTCACTGAGCAACTTCCCAGTCTGCGGATCTCTCTTGAGGATGACTACCGTGGACGAATCTTGATTACCGACCGCGACCAGATCCCCCTTCTTGTTAATCACGAAGCTGCGCGGGGTCTTGCCACCGGACGAAAACAGGTCGGCGTCGGTCACCTCTGTCTGTCCTGGTTTCAAGGTGACCAGGGAATCATTGCCATCAAATTTACCATCCTTGCGGACCGAGATATGCAGGGTCGGTCCCGCTGCCCGGATTTCACCTAATGTCGTTTTATCCGAGGGAAACTTTGAGCCGGGGTACGGGCGGAAGCAGGCCGTCAACTGCTTGAATTCGGGGCACCCGCCATTCCTATATGACACGTCGAACGGACACATATAGCCGCGGAGTTCTTCTACGGTATACAATACCGCCTTTTCTCCGTTGCGCCTTGTCAGCCGCCCGCCATGCGGTTTGCTGCCCAGCCAGGCGTGGTGAGCTTCACTCGAGGTCACAAACACTCCATGACGCGGCCCGCTTCCTGGAGCAAAATGGATAGTCGAGTTGAATCCGCACTTGTTCAGTTTACCCGACTTCTGGTCAATCGCAAACACATGCATCTTATCGGATCCCAGATCCGGCGATAGGAGGAACGATCCGGTGGGGTCGAGAAGCACTTGATGCGGTTGCGACTTGGGCTGTTTTTCGGTAACATTTTTGGGCTGGGGCAACCTCACCACATCGAAGGGGTTCACTTTCTGCTTGTCCGCGAAGGGAATGTTGAAGAGTGAGATGGAAGAGTTGCCACTATATCACGTTGTTAGTACCAAACGTAGCATCATTGGTCTTGCAGGATGGAACGTACTAATGCGCGATCGCGAGGAACTGCTTCTCCTTTCCGTACATGACACTATCGACACCGCCAGGAGGTGTCTCTACCGTCACGACCTCCTTAAACTTCCCGTCCTTCTCGACCTGCAACGCGGTCAATGCGCCGGGAGTGCCTTCACCAACACACCATAGCAGCCCGCGGTCAGGGTCGACGGTCAACGCACTCGTCGAGCCGGCACCGCCGCACGTGGTCAGGTTGTGAGTCTTCGTGAGCGAGAATTTGTCGCCTTCCCCGTCCAAGTTGAGCGAGTATACGTTGCCATCGTAGTGGGTTGCAAAGAGTCTTGCAGCGGTTGAAAGAGAGGGCAGCGCCAGGGAAAGCGCGAAGACAGACTGCAAGAACATTTTCAAAATGAAAGTTAATCGACCAGTCCCGACCGGTCTTAGCTGGGTAGAATAGAAGAACGTAAGAGAGTGTGTTGCGTCGCTTGCGACTTTAAATTTCGAAGGGTCAGTGGGAAAACATCGACTAGTTGGCACGGGGCGTGCAGCGAAATAAATACTACTTGCTCAGCCTTGCAGCAGCGCAGCACGCCTCAGCCCTCACGGTTCATCCCCCCTGTCTCGTTGATTTGTCCAGCGTTGCACAGGAACAAGTCGAGGTGGAGCGACTGGCGCTTTGTCCGGCATGGATCTGCATTGTCCGCTGGTGGACTTGGGTTGCAGTGACAGGTGATTGCCCAGATTCCTTTAATCTTATTCTTTACGCTTTGACGTGTATTGTTGGAGCATTGAAAGAACAGGGTCCTGAAAGATTTTCCTACTATTTCAGGATTCACTGTTAGCCGCCGAAGGTGAGAAGGGTCTTTTCCCACTCATTTGACGGAGTCCTCCGGATTTGCGTCCCCATCCAACTGCAATCACCATCGGATCTTTGCAATGGAAGAAACAATGACTCCGCCCCCAACATGCTAACAGAAGGAGATGGCTTGGCTCCTCTTAGTCAGCAACAAAAGGGACCCCAGCCTTGCAAAGTGATTGATTGATCACTCCCCATCCATCGACTGGGTTGGGCATCCTCCTGTTTCAAGTCATGGTGGGAGTTCCCCAGAGCACCGGCTGCGAAACCTGTCGGAAGCGCAAGAAAAAGGTAAGGGCCACTGAGTGGACACTCGAGAAAAAGACAAACTGGGATTAACCTTCCCTTTCTCTAGTGCGACAACAGGGCACCATCATGCACGGCCTGTGTCGTCTCGGGGCGCATTTGCCCAGGGTATCAAAGAAAGTATAAGTTTATCAATGAGAATGCATCGCTCCTGGCGCATTATCGGAAGAAGAAGTACCTCCTTGAAGAAACCGGTGCTGAGCTAGATGAGACTGTGGCTTTATCGAGGTCCTCGGGTAACCACACTTACCACACGATTCGCTCTTGCGAATGGATGTGTTGGCCCTTGATTTCCACTCAGGACCATGATGCAGCCAATCTGATTTATATCCTACAGGATTCCATGAGTCAGATGATTTTCCCTCTGAACTCACATGGAAGCTTTTATCAGTATATTCCTGGTCGACTGGGGCAGAATGCTGCTCTGGACTCTGCCATTGCTTGTCTTTGTACTGTGTATGCAGATCTTTTGGCTGCTAACGGGGAGATTTCAAAAGAAGCTTGGCGGAAATATGCCCAGAGTACTGGCGCGCTACGTTTGTGTCTAGAGGATCCCGGGCGTTGCCTCCAGTCGGAGACGGTCTGTGCTTCAATTGTGTTGCAGTTGTGTGAGGTATGATACTTGCACTCTTGCTCTGGGATAGACTAATATGTGACAGCTCTTGACAAATGCCGATAACGGTCGGTGGAACCAGTTGTCGCAGGGGACCAAGGCTCTCATGAAGAATTGTGACATACGTCGGTTTCAGCAACCGTTTGAGCGGGCGATGCTGGAATCGCAACGGGCGTTTTTCGTATGTCTATCGATATACCCTGTATTATTGGAGCTTGTATGTTGACGAATGGCAGATTGTTCAGGATATGAACCTGCAACAGCCGTGCTTTCTCGCACAGCCTCCTTGGCGGGAGTTCTTGCGGGAAACGGAAGAGACTGTCTCGACACCTGGAGCGCGGGCTTCTGTTCTGCGGTCGAAGCTGTGCGACTGGCTGGTGGACGTTCCTGTGCTTCTTGAGGAAGTTTCGGGTATCTCGCGTAGTGGAAGCTATGCGATGAAGCTAGAGAGACTTGTGCAACGAGCTATGGCCATACATGGCCAGATAGAAGGTTGGTATCTCGCCGAAGTGGTGCCGGCTGTCCCGTATGTTGAACAAGACGGGGACGACAGTGCGCCACTGCGCCCATCTGCTGAGTACTCTCAGCCCCTCATGGGTGTATTGGATTGCGTGGCAAACTCTACGCTCATTGCCCTGGAAGATGCCATCTCTACCTGCGTGTCTCTGTTATCCGACTCGCACGGTTTCCATGAACCCATCGACTACTCTACCCTAATTCTGAAACGACAGCAGACCATCAGCAAAGCTCTTGAATACGTCCGGGGATACTCACCGGTGGCTGCCAAACCCCTAGAATTTGGCCTACAGCAGCTGCGGTCACTTGGAGCAGGCCAGAAAATATACCTTGAATCAAGTATTCACCAAACCGAATGATCATACTAATACTAATACACATATTCGGAAATAGCTCTACCTACTAAACTAAACAGGAATTCAAGCTTCATCCAGCAACTTCACCATCTCCCCAAAAACCTCGACTACTTCTCTCCTCTCCCCTTCCCAAAATGACAGATCCAATTCCCGCCCCTCCGCCGCAACCATCAAGACATCTTTACTGGGAAAGGTCAATCCAACCGTCCGCTCAACCGGCCTCATCCGAACACCACACAACACCTGCTTCAACTGCTCTGCCGCCTTCCCGCCCCCATGTCCACCATAACTAACAATCATGGCGGGCTTACCCTTCCATTCATGGTACAGGTAGTCAATCGCATTCTTGACACTAGCGGGATACCCCCAGTTGTACTGCGGAGTCACGAACACAAACGCTGCATAGGAAGCGACCTCTTCGGACCATCTCCGCGTATGCGGATGGAGATATTGGTCTGAGGAATGGACCTGAGAGGGGATGCCTGGTTCGTTATACATGGGGAGATTCCACTCCGCCAGGTCAATGAGTGAGAGTGTGACTGCATTTTTGCGGACACTGTCAGTGGCTTGGAGGTCGTTTAGAATGGTAGATCCGATGTGGAGACCGGCGCGAGGAGTGCGCTGGCTGCAGATGATGAGGCCGATTTTAGGGGTCATCTTTCGCCAGAGAGTGTGGCTTGGTGTAGATTGTGAGAGGGGATGCCTGCACAGGGAGTAGAGTCTGTGAAAACTTTTCGCTCTTGGAACAGACAGGATAGAGAATTTATAGCTTGTCTCCAGGGTAGGTCAGTCATAGACCAAAGCCAAAATGTAGGGGTTGATGTTGCGCGCCAATGAGATTCGGTCTGGTGGGTCGGCGGGATCAATCTATTCTTTTTTTAACAGGATTCGAAGACAAGTCCTACGGTAGGAGTGTAGAGGGGGTTTTAGGCCTCGCCACTTCGTCGAATAAGCCCTGTTCTTGAACATCTGCACTAGTCAGTAGATAGCTTGTTTCAAGAACCGTGTAATGAACCCTTTAGAATGAAAGCTATCACGAAAACAGTCCTTGTAAACAGCGAATCCAGAAAAACCTCTAACCGGTTCGGGGACAAATAGATATAGGGTTAAGATAAGAGGATAAGAGCTAGCACATCGTTTCTTCTTTCCCTCATTAGCCTTCTTTGATCATGGCATATTTATTCCTCCATGATTTTAAAAATATAGAAGATGTTGGAACCCCTTAGTAATAGTGAGCTGTAACTACGGTGTACCGCAGGTTAATTATCTCGCCTTCCAAATAGATATAGATAAACTTCTCTCATTTTTGGTAACTGAGAGGCGTATAATTAGAATCTATAGCTCACATAAACACCCAGCTGCCATGACTATAGGCCAGAGGCCGAAAAGTACAAGCAGACCTTCACGACACCCGTATAACCTTCTTCACATCAAATCCATCCTGTGCATTCCTCGAATTATTCCAAGGCAACACATAGCCCCGCTGGTTACTCACAACTCGTACCTCTCCCTCCCTAAAATCAGTGGTATAGTGAGTATGCCCGAACACCCAGACCTTCACCCCATCCAGAGGTATCCGGGACAGGACATCAGTCGCAAAGGCAACACCCCAAGGGCTGTGAGCGTGTTGCGGGCTTGACGTCCCCCGAAGCAGAGGGGCGTGATGCGTAGCAACAAGAACAGACCTTTTCCCACCCCGCTTCTCCATCTCTCTATTTTCCTGGAGTATCAACTGCACCTCGTTCACTAGCCAGGCGAGATCTGAATCATGGTTTGCATTATGGTCCTCAACGGACCAGCCTTCGATCCTCTGGAAGTCTTTCACCTTCGACTGCACAATCTCTCTTGATTCATGGGGTACGTGTGACCAGAGCGTGCAGCCTAGAATAGTAACACAGGAACCCGGGATATCGTATCGATTCTGATGAAGGACGATTAAGCGTCCGTTGAAGCCTGGTTCCCGTTCAAGTTGTCGAGCCTTTTCCAGCCCTGTTGCGAAAGTGCCGTTGTAGAACTCGTGGTTGCCGAGTATGAGGAATACCAGCTTGAATCGGTCGGTTTGCTTTTGTAGGAAATTGCGGTAGTCATTGTAGTCTGTTAAACGACCAATATCGCCGGCGAGGATAAGATGGCCCGCGCAAACAGGGATGTCATACAATGCATACTGCGAGTTGATCTCAAGGTGGAGATCGGAGAGAATCTGGAAGGATATAGAAGGCCGAATTAAGGAGGACTGGCCGTTCTGGAGCATGATGTCGCCTGAAATGCTGTAAGGCTAGATTGAAACAGCAGCTGTAGCTAATAAGAGAATAGAACATTGGGGGACACTCACGTGATTAAATGGGACTTTTATCGTCAATAACATTGCGGGAAGAGTTTGCTGTGTAGGCTCTTCAAGGAAGCTTATTTCTTATTTGTTTCCCTGATATATCCGTCTTTCGTTTGGATTCTCTATTCAGTGTCATTTCTACTGGGGAGAAGGGCTATACTGGGCGTTGTATTTTAATCTTCTCTTTGGCCTTGAGAGGGTTGACTTTTAGTGTTCATGTTGATAGTTTAGCACTAGCAGGCTATTGGGCTTCATCTAGGTCCTCGGTACTTGTGCTGGAGTTCCTATTCTATACCCGTTAACAAGATTATTCTCCTAGTAGATACAGTCAAGGGATAAGTGATCATCTACAAATCTTCTAAAGTGTAGACCTATAATACATCAGGAATTGTACTTGGGGGTTGGAGTTATAGGATAGTATGTACAATATGCTATTATTCTGTTAACGTACACGATTCGATACAGAAGAGACATTTGGTGCACGCTTGTTTTTTATGCTCGAGTGGTAGGTAAACGTAAAATCTCAGTATTCCAAACTTACAACCTTGCTCCTGCTATCAAGTAATAACTCGAGTATTTCTTCATGCCCAAGTTCTTTAGCCACACTAATCGCAGTTTCCATATCCCTTTCTACATTTACTATGCAAAAGTTTAGGTCAGCGTAAAGTTCGAGCAGTAGTTTCACACCCTCCTCATATCCCTGGACTACAGCAAAAGGCAGTGGTGCGGGACCACTAGAGCAGAGGTTTGGACCAATGTGTTTAAGCAAAAGTTTGATAATTCCTTCGTGTTTGAGGAGTAGAGCCAAGAGCAGTGGTATTTCATTGTGGTCTCCTCTGAAATCTGGATCGGCATGACTTTCAAGCAGTAGTCTCACTGCCTCCTCGTGTTCAAGGCATATAGCGTAAGCAAGTGGTGTTCGACTATTCGAGCAGAGATTTGGATCAGCGCATTTAAGCAGGATCTGGATAATTCCTTCATGTCGAGTGGATATAGCGTGAAGAAGTGGTGTTCGATCGTTTGAGCAGAGGTTTGGATCAGCGCATTCAAGCAGGATATTCACAACTCCTTCGTGCTGAAGGAATATAGCGAAAGTCAGTGGTGTGTAGCCGTGTGAGTAGAGATTTGGATCAGCGTATTCTAGTAGGACTTTGACAATCTTTTCATAATCAAGGGATATAGCTAAGATCAGTGGTGTGTAACCTTTTGAGCAAAAGTTTGGGTCCGCATGGCTTTCAAGTAAGAGCCGTATTATGCTCTCGTTTTCACTACCTATGGCACGGAGGAGTGGCGTCCAACGGACACCATCAGAATAGAGGTTCGGATTAGCGCCCTTGGAAAGAAGTAAAGCCACTCCTTCCACATTTCCACCCTCAACAGCCCAGTAGAGCGGAGTTTGACCATGGCTGTCTCTAGAATCCTTGCCATGCCCTCTGTTAAATAGAGCTACGAGGGCTTTTTGTAGGCCAAAATAGGCAGCAAGATGGACACCACTCGCTTGTCCGGGAACAACCTCGTTATCTACACTCCAGAACTTGTAGTTCAGAAGAACCTGGCTACAAGCGGACACCTTGGCCTTACTTTCAAGAAATCCCATAATCAAATCTTCCTTTTTGATCGGTAAAGAGCGGGCATGATGCCCCCAGGTACTAGCAGCATATGCGTAAAACGGGTGTAGCTCAATCCGTTTCTCAAATTCTTCTTTCGATGGACAAAAGCCGCTTTCAAAATCGTCAAAGTGGAGGTATGTGATGCAGCTTGTTGTAATATCATCAATTGATGTTTGAATCCAGTCAAGATTACTGAAATACTCCTGAGTCGTGTAGTGAACTAGCTGGATAGTACGACTCTCCTGATTGAGTATGACAAGTCCTGCACAGAGGGAGGTAATTTCCTCGAACACTGGAAGACGATCTTCTTGAAGTCGGCGGTCTCCTGCTGCTATGGCTAGAGCATGTTGAAGCTCAATCGGTCGTAATGGGTGTATGGCATGGAACACCCAGGATAGGACACGACGGGCCCATGTACGGGAATTTGCCCCTTGATCGTCAATTCTGCTAACCGCATTGTCATACGCCATATCCAATGCTCCTAGCCCTTTTGGGAGGCTTTGGAGAGCTATTCTGAATTCATTCGGTGTTCGTTTGTCTTTTAATGAATCCATGTGAAGGGTGGCGAGGAGGAACCTGTAACTCAAATATATCAGAGGATATTGAAAATGGGCTAGACACCAGTATGTGACAACCTACATGCCGTCAGCTGCGTCACAGATTTGCTGCTTTATGTTCTCCTTCAATCGGCTATCTTGCTGGGCACATTTAGATAGCTCCTGAAAACGATTGTCCAAGTAGCTCTCAATGTCGTTTTGGCTTGCACGAATTTCCAGTCGCGTAGCGCCCTGAATTTCTCGCTCTAGTGAAGGGCGCGACGTTGCCATAAATCCCAGACGAGTATTATCTTGTAACTTCCGAATTGCCTTCAGTAAACCCTTCCAAGTCTCGTCAGGGCATTCGTCCACAGCATCAACCACAAGAAATGCTCGATTCTGAGTCCTGATAATGTGAATGAGTGTGTCCAATAAGCTATCAGGAGTCGGCTTTATATGCTTCTTTGTATGAGACTCATAAAGAAGGCTGACTGACTCTGGGATGAGGTCACATTGTTCAACAACGTGTCTCAGAAGGGTAGATAAGAGGTTTTCTGTTGTTTGTTCTTGTCTCTTTCCGTAGCTGCAATATAGGAAAGTGATACATGACTGGCCATCTCCTTGCTCTTGCAAATGCTTTATTACCATCGAAGCTAGTATAGTTTTGCCAGCACCAGGGATACCGGGGCAAAAAAGAGTCGATACATCCCCGTTCATCAAGCTGAGGAACTCTTGAGACTCTAGAAACCATTTTACAGTACCTGGCTGGTGCTTTTTATAAGCATCCAGATGTTGTGATTCATGGGACGAAGGAGCCAGCCAATCCAAGATCTTTTTATGCTCCTTATTCACCTGTTCTGCGAAAATGTTAGAACCAAAAGACCATTTCAACTGGTGGGTTTTATACCATTCAGTAGAGGGCCAAGGCTTTTGTTCATTTTAGCATGTATCGTAGCAAATTCATTACGCACTATGGATATGGTCTCTCATCAGCTTCCTCTATTGTAGACGAGAGATCTAGGATATCGACTAACCAATATCTACTATATCCACTGCTGGCCCCATTTTTGTCACCTCGGTAGGGGGGATGACCTCAAGAAGCTCCTTGGTATATGCAGCTGCTGTTGCAGCAGCATACCTTTGCCAGAGCTTGTGTTTGTGAGTATCTGAATAATCGGAAATTCCACGAATAACAAGGCAAGGAAAATCATTCATCAACCCTGCTGCCTCCGTCTCAAAGCATAGTATATTATACTGTTGCTGAAGTTTATCTCTTGTGGTTGCATGCCTCATAACAACATCATCAGATGCAATAGTGCCATAATGAATGATAGGATCATTGGTCTCCCGGGGCTGTCGATGAACTATACGTGATTTGTTGCAACATGGGCAAGGCCGTTTAGGATCATTGATGGTACTTAGTGCGCTCTGCCATCCTGTGCGGAAGTCCATAATAAGTGCTATCGCAGCGATGCCGCACACCACGGAGCATGTTGCAAGAGTACTAGTCCAAGGCAGCTGTTGCACGATGGTTGTACTTGCAATGATGATTATAACACAACCCAGCAGTCCCATAGCGGGGAATAAAGTATGTTTTATCGCGTTTGTTTGTTGTGCAAATTCCACGTGCTCGTAGGATGCTTCGAATAACTGGTCGTTCTCTAAGCCCTGATGACAAAACATATATCTGAACTGCGGATTCGCATCATCGGACTCTGATGCCATCTCAATCATTTGCGACACGTATCGGGAAATCGCATTACGATATTGTTCATGCTTAGAGCGTAATTTTGACACCCCGTTTCTTAGCTGGGTAGGCGGCATATTGAGCATACCGGTGCGCTCAAACTTGCCGCCAGCTACCACTTTTCCATGGTTATATTTCACCACCCCACCTGCGAACTCTGTCAGACGTCATTGAATTTTGAGACACATTGATTCTATCTCACCGAGGGTTTTGTCTGGAGTGCTCACAACGACATCGCCGAGTCGAATGTCCTCACTGGGAGGTTTGTTGGCACATGGAGCTCCTCCACCAATACCTACCATCAGTCCAAACCGAATCCTTGGGAAGGTTCGAAGCATATCTGCCGCTTGCTTGGATGCAGGTATTATTCCGGTAGTACCAGCTGGAAGACAAGCGATAACGATATTATGTTCTTTAATCCGACCGAGGGTGTAGATATTCTCGTCGCCCTCAGCCTGATCAAGGTCTGGGTACACTTCATCTAGCATTCCCCTTGATGCAGTCAACTCGATATAAAGTGCACATAGCCATCCAACCGTAAAATCATTGTGCGAGAGAGTCTTCTTTAGACCGGTGGGAGTTTTTGTCCCGCAAGGTGAGAGGATAAGGCTGTGCACCTCTTTGACTCGGGGGTCATTATGCTGGATCTTTCATCATACAGATGAAATGATGCCTCTGCTTTATTTGGGTAGAATTATGTCTCCGACGTGCTTGCGGTGTGGTGCTGCTATCTGGTTATGAATAAGTCTCGAGTTGCAACAAGGCAGAAGAGGAGGGTTGGTTAGGGGATTGAAGATGACGCAGCTAGCAGGACAAATGATTTGAAAAGCCTCAGCCTGATCCTAGCAAGCTGATTACTTATCTATCGTGACTTTCACTCACAGCCTCGAAGCTTGGACCCACATCTTTGATCCACCATTACTGGCTGGAAACACATACTAGTAGTGGTTTTGTCACCAGCCTCGTGCCCTTGATTGGGTATGAAGCGTGCTAGGGTATATTAATACAGTTACATGTGTTTTCACACTGCATTATCATACCTGTTGACCGCCAGCTGCCATAGCCTCCACCTCTATCGAGTCCTGAATCGACTTTTGTCGAACGGGTCGTTTCCACTTCTCCCCATCTTGACGGAACGGGCCGGTTGCCCGAGATATTGATGTCCTTGGGAGATCACTCCATAGGCTGAGCGTGTCAGATCTCGCTGTTAACCCTTCCTCGTAGGCCTCCAGAGGAAGAAAGCAAATTTAAGGATGAATCAAGAGGATAAATCAATAAAATTAGGAAGCCGCTACCAACACCACAATAACACAACCATTTTCTGCCACCGCCTGATCCACTGGCTGCGCAACAGTCAAGAGCGAGTATTATCTCGATTTACTGACGTTGGAACCTATATTCTTACGGGACAGTTCTCTAAACCAAGGTCAATAATTGCAATTCGGCTTGTCTTACCATGGCTGGAGGAATAATCACAGTTTGGGCAATCTCTTGTCTCTCAACAAGATCCTGCACAACGGCTGTGATTTAGTATATCCCTGCTCTCCAGCACCGCCAACACAAGTTTTCAAGTATTGTCTATAGGGTTAAGAAAAATAGGTAAGTCAGCTTAGCACGTGTAGCCAGCCAGTTTCTGGGTTATGGAGTGAAATTCCTGGAGCGGTGTAATACTGGCCAGTTTAATAGCAGCATTTGGGCACTGCTAACCTGTAGAAAGATGCTTGAATTTGAATACAACGAGGCTACATTCGATGTTGTAAAATGCGTCTAACGAATTGTCTTCAAGCGCTTGATTCATATATCAAGCCCGTATTGATTCCACTGCTATATACGAACCGTAGAGTACGATGTTGTTTTACCTCCCAATCGAGTTGCGCTTGGAGGTATACGGACTCGTATAGCTTTCTAGCCGAGCCACGGTGTTGAAGAATTGGGTTCGTTCGATACATTTGCGGAGAAAGTCACGAGTGATAATACTTAGAAAATCATCTTTATTATTGATGAAAAGCTGGATTATCTGTAGGAAGGGACCGAGGAGTCTGTAGTATCACAATCTTAAAGGCAGCGGATGTGCCTGACACAGATTGGGAGTGCGATAGGTCTGAGACATCGAATCGAACCGTCTTTGCATTCCATCCTTCTTCCTCCCCATATCTCTTTATTCTGATAGTGTGACCTCGTGGGTGGTAATGGCTAACTGTGTGGCTTGGAAGGATAACAGCAAAGTTGCAATGCTAACTCCGAATAACCCTTGTGGCCTCGCGGGCTTTGATCATATATCGGCACTTGGATCGCAGCCAAGGGCCATGGCGCTGGAGCAAGAACGGAATGGGAATGCACCCCAGCGCTAGAAACGCTGGCACTGACGACGCCCACCGGATGCCAAGTGTCTCATACATCCTGGGGGTAAATAAAGGGAAGACAGCCCCCAGGACAGATCGGAAGACGGAGCTGGCTGCCAGACTGGACGCGGCAAAGATCGAATACGAGTCCACCAGATAGTGGCTCATACTAATGAAGATACAGACCAAGCCGAACCCGAAGAGCGCCGTGCCAATACAACCGGCGATGAAATGGACGGATGGAAAGTTGGTCCACGCGAATGTTAAAAGTCCGAGTGGAATAGCGATTGCACCAACCATTGCTGGATGCAATCTTTTCTCAGCTGTAGTGGTGTTCTCTACGCTATGAGAGATTGCCCGTGCGCGCCGGTGGTCATGGAGGAAGGAATACGCGACGCCAAAGACCATGCCAACCAGAACGGCTAGGAAGGGAAGGGTCGCAATACCGGCTGTCCATCCACGCATCCCATGATACACAAGGGGAAATGCTGCGAAGAGGAGGTATAAGATACCATACACGATGGCGAGATAGATTGAAATGAGAAGAACAACCGGTTCGAATGTCAAGAGCAACCAGGGCCTGACCAGGGCTGTTTTCACAAGCACGGCGTGGGGAGACTGCGTCTCCTCTAGCTTGCTGCGGTACTCTTTCCCCGTGCGTGCAGAGAAAATTCGCGCTCGTCGCCGGAGAAGAACGGGGGAATAGGTCTCCGGGATGATGAGACTGCCGGCGATCCAAAGTACACCGGACATGATCGCGATGAAACCCTGGATCCATCTCCATCCCTTTGTCATACCAATGAAACTTCCGATAATCGGGCCGAGGGTAGGGCCAAAGAACAGACTTGCTGTAAAGATGCTCATGGGAGTATTTCTCTCCTCCGGTGAGAAAAGATCCGCAATGACCCCACCGGTGTTCACCAACGAGGAGGATCCAAATGCTCCTGCAAAGAATCGACACAAGAGGAGGGTCGGTATATTGTGCGAGCACGCAGCTCCAACATTGAAAGCCGTGAATGCGGCGAATGTTCCAACAAAGACAGCTTGTCGGCCCAGAATCTCGCTGAGGGATGCCCAAAGGAGAGGGCCCACAGCGAAACACATGACAAATAGGGTCACCCCAAGGTAGGCTGTGGTGGATGAAATGCCATACTCCTGGACCAGCTGCGGCACGGCGCCGGTATAGGCCGACGATGCCAAAGCTACCGACAGAGTGGAGAGAGTGAGTATTATCGTAAAGACCCACTTTCGTGCCCTTGAGAAGTAATGAGGGTCGGCAGGGTCATTCGAGGCCCATTGTACCAGGAATGGGTCAGCACCAGTGCCTGTACCTTCGTAGGTCTGCGAGAGGAGATCTTGCATGACATGTCCTTGATCAATCATGGGATGGCAAAGGGATACCCCACGGACAATGGGATCCTGCTGTCGTCCACAACCATTTCTCATAGGCGAATCTGCCATCATGCATCGCATATATGTTTATGGTAGGAATGATCAAGAAGCTTGTTTCACTTCCACGACTTCGTGCTGGAAGTATCCAGCGATATACGCCAGCCTTCATCATCACAGTGGATAGGAGAAAACCGTGAATGCTACCTTACGGCCATTTCAACAGACAGTGGCCGAACGGAGTCGATCAAACCGGGTGGGTTGACGGGTTGATCAAGGCAGGTCAGTCAAGTCACGTAATGCCAAGACACTGGCGCAGCTGATGGGCGATTTTTATACCCAGATCAGACTGAGAGATGATCAGATAAGATCATGTCTATATTCAATGTAACCCTAGAGATCCAGAATAGCAGACGCTACAGTTAGTCGAATGCGATGACGTCCCCTTTCGGAAGCTGAGACGATGGCCAGCCATCATGATCGAGCATCGGAAGCATATCTCCCCTTGTCATGCGACTCTTGATGTAATCATAACAAGAGATCAATGTGTTTTGTTCGTAGCGGAAATTGCATATAAAGTTAGGGAGAGCGAAGGGGAAACCCGAAACCAGATCGTGGAATCATCCGGGGCAGAAGCAGCAATCGACACAACTATATTCTTATTCACCATGGGATCTTTCATTACAAGCGACCAATCCAACCAAGGAAACCCCAAAGATGGAATCCCTTGGTACCTTGATACCCTTGAACGTGTCCCTCCATTGGCGCAGCGTGTCTTAGAGGAGTACGCTGGACTGAAGCCGGAAGAGGTCAAAGAACACGTTCTGAAGATTGTATGATCCCCCGAGATCCCGAGAGAGCTGTTTCACTGACTGGCTGTTAAAAGCGCGAGAAAGCCTGGACGTCGTCGCCGTATCCATGCGTTGGACTCTTTCGATTCCTCGACTTCTCTCTTCCTGATTCACCACTATATAGCGAAGTGCTTGACCGAGTCAAACGTGGAGAGAAGCTGTTAGACTTCGGCTGCTGTTTTGGCCATGACATTCGAGCTTTGATCACGGATGGGGCGCCCGCTGAGAACCTCTATGCTGCGGAGCTCAATGCAACCTTTTTGGATCTTGGGTTTGAGCTATTCCGTGACCGGGACACTATCAAGTCTACGTTCTACACGGCGAATATTTTCGATGAGAACGACAAGCTCCGTGACGAGAGATTGGATAGCTTCGACATAATCCACACTGGCTCCTTTCTGCATCTTTTCTCCTGGGACGGCCAGAAGAAAGCGGCCCTTGCCCTCCTGAAGCTTCTTAAAAGGCAGAAGGGATCTCTGATCGTCGGACGTCAACACGGCAGCACAACGGCCAAGGAGGTGCAGAACTATCTCTACAAGCCGACCAAGGAGAACGAGGCCAATGGACGGCTCGCCACCTTCTTTAACCATGATGCAGAGAGTTTCCAACGGCTTTGGGACGAGGTTGGGGAGGCGGCGGGATTGACATTTGAGGTGAGAACTGAATGGGGCACTTGGGGCTCTGCGAATGGGATGGATCCGGCGTACTATAATCTTTGGTCGTGGGAGGACAAGGAGACGCTGCGGTTCAAGTTTTGGGTTCGAGTGATCTAGAGTGCCTTGACCGGGGGTCATCATGGCGCAGGAGAGCAGACGGGGTGAGAGAAATACTGGCAGAAGAAACGGTAGGTAGAATGGTATGAACACTCGGGTTCAATAGCAATGGATGATCTTTCACAAGGCGACCACAGCCGCCATGCGCTGCAGCCCTAGAATCCTAGATCAATGGGAATGTCTCAGTTCGACACTAAACTTTTAGCTTTGCGGGCATTCTAGAACCTGAGAGACCGGCCGTTCCCAAGGCGCGACCCCAAGCCACGATGCTAAAAGAAGAAATAGCTCGTATCAATAACGTGATACCAGGCATGTTGCATCATCCACATATCAGCTCGTAGACTCAATACAGATTTATTCTATTAAGCCAGCCGAATCAAAATATGTGTGTTGCGAAGGCGGAGGTTTGCTCATGTCTCCTGAGGTCTGCATCACTGCGTATATCAGACAATATAGCCCGCCTTCCCTAGTGTACTCGCTTCGCTTCTCCGGCATTTGACACGGAAACCAACCATACGGCTTTGGAGAATCATACAATTCCTTTGTCGGAGTCACCCTAAGATGTCGTCGTATAGCACTAATAAGAAGACGCGCAGGAACCCTTTCACGTTAATACCCCCAGACATGGACATGAACCCATTTCGTCTCGTCTGGGAGGACCTGGGATCTGTTTTGAGCCGTGGTAAATTGTTGTTCTACATTGTGATCCCTCACAGGCCCTCCCGTTCAGGGACACTGGATGAGCTATATCCAGATTATGCCAATATCCGTGACCTAGCCCTCCACGTCGTCCTACTTGTGTTTCAAGCTATTGTCTTCCTCACTTTCGTTGTTTTCTTCTTCACATTCTGGGTATTTCCGGCTGTCCTTCCTGCCGCTGTTCTTCTTCTTGCCTGGGTGGTGACTGCGGCAATTCTCCGAATGCTCAATGGTCCACCAAGCTCGCAATGTTTGGTGGGTATCCCCGAGAACGATGTCTCCCCGGTCAACGATGCGAGTGAGCTGTGGTTTTTCATTAATGGAATCTGCACGGGGTAGGTACCACCTGGTCTGTAATAGTTATCGGAAAGTGAATGACTAAACCTTCTAGACGAACTTGGCATCAATCAAATCTCACTCTCCTAGCAAATATCTTCCGCAGGGAGATAGTTGGCATCCATAATCCAACGTTTGTTCCACTCAGCCTTTTCCGTTCCGGTGCTTGCCTTGTATTGCTTGTGTGCGTCGCTCTAGTAGGTATGACCAGCTAATCGCGTGGGTCCCTAGCAAAGGTCTAGTTCTAGATTTAGTTGAATGCCTCATCCAACGCGACCTGGATTATAAGACACAGGACATTCGCCAAGGACGAGCTCAGCTCCGTGCTGCGCTGCAGGCTCCGCAGACGAAAAAGGTGGTCCTGATAGCCCACTCTCAAGGGGGCATTGTGGCTGCGTCCATAATCGACTGGCTATATGGAGAGCTCACGAGTGAAGAGATGGGCAAGCTAGAAATTTACACTTTTGGCAATGCAGCAAGGCATTTTCGAAACCCAGCAGTCGGTGAAGCCCAGACGGAGGTGGTAAAGTACATTGAGCACTATGCGAACAGCGAGGATTTTGTTGCCAACATTGGAGTCCTACAGTTCACATCAGAGGCAGCAAGGTATTCCAGCAGTGATTTGTTCGCGGGACATGTGTTTAAAAGGGATGGCACTGGCCATCTATTGAACATGCATTATCTGGATGCTATGTTCAGTGATCAGGAGCGGTTCATGGATACCGAGGTCGTTGTCCACGGGCAGTAAGTGTCCAGGTTTGTCATGGCATAGGCTTGCAGTACTGACAGCAGTCGCTAGCGATCTCTCGGATCAGACCCTTTTAAAGCCTATTAAGGAACTCTCAAGGCTTATTCAATACAAAGATGGGAAGTCCCCTTGTGTGGTTTAAGAAGAGCAAGGATATGACAAGCACACCATTGCCAAAGGGCGACTAACAGCTGCAGAAACATGCATTAGCTAAATATATATCCACAGGATATATACAGTGTAAACCAACTTTGTAATATATCATATATCACTCCTTGTTCTTCTACCGCCGATCTGTGAACATGGTGTGATATTATCTGCAGCTCAATCATAATGTGACAAGTGTACAGTGGAGTGGGCATTGAATCGGCTCTACCCCGCCCGTAGCGTAGCCAATTCCCCTACTCATCATTCTGTTCTCATGAATATCATGGAATTCAATGCTATTAAAAAAAAATCGTATATTGTGAATGAAGAAAGATACCCGGACGGTAATTGTTGGTAACTTTGGCTCGTCTCGAAGGACCCTCTCGAAAGTGGATTATTATTATTGCCTATCTACTCGTCACTGAGCTGTGGATTATCATCTGTGCATCTACTCTCGATGGTGCACAAAATACTACCATGCGTCTTATCAACGTGCAGAGCTACAGACTAGAAGCCTTCAATGAGCAAGTGCCTCGATACGCTATACTGTCACATACTTGGGGAAATGATCAGGACGAAGTATCATTTCACGATCTTACTGGGGGGAATGCCGAGTGTGCCAGTGCTAAGCCTTGGCCGATCAAATTCGAGGGGTGCTGCAAACAGGCAGCGAAGGATGGCCTTGATTATGTATGGATCGACACCTGCTGCATTGATAAAACCAATTCAGTGGAACTTGGTGAAGCCATCAACTCCATGTTTCGGTGGTATAAGAAGGCGACAATCTGTTATGCCTATCTTGCCGATGTCACTGTTGGAACTGCTGAGATCAATCACCCGCATGTGGAGTCTGAATTCTCCACTAGTCGTTGGTTTTATAGAGGCTGGACACTACAAGAACTCCTGGCACCTAAGAATCTCGTGTTCTACAATTATAGGTGGACTAGTCTTGGTAGTAAAAGAGACCTAAAGATGTTGCGACTAATCGAGAAGGCAACTGGCATTCCCCGTTTCTTTCTACGAGGGACAAAGGAATTGATAGATGCGAGTATCGCACAACGCATGTCCTGGGCTTCGAGAAGGGAAACAAAGAGAAGGGAAGATATTGCCTACTGTCTTCTTGGGATTTTCGATATTATGATGCCAATGATCTACGGCGAGGGTGATCGCGCATTCATCCGCCTACAAGAAGAACTTATTAAAAAAACCAGAGATGACTCGATTTTTGCATGGGGCCTGGGATCGACGGAACCTGCGTCCGCTGATTCTAACGATATAATCTCTGCGGGCGTATTTGCAACCTCTCCAGCCGATTTTATTAACAGCGGCCATATTCTATCGGGAAAGCGCGGGATCAAGTCTACGGCAATATTAGTGGTTGATGGCGGATGTGTTCGATCAAACCTCCCGCTTTATACAGACTCCGTTGGCCAGCTATTTGGACTGCTTAATTGTGGCCCTGGGTTAAATGGAAGTAATAGGGTGGTGGTGGGAATTCCACTCAGCTATAGCCTATCTGGCGAATACATTCGACCGGAAGGGCGTTGTTCACAATTACTTTCGGTTCCTAACGCTGCCACCTCCGCTCGACAAATTTATATCAAGACGGAGCGCCAACAAAAAACAACTATATTATCCGGTTCTAGCACTTTTTTTGAGATCGAGGATCCTAGTGAAGCTGGTTTAAAGCTGATCGAAGTAGAGCCACAAGAGTGCTGGTCAGAAGAAGAGTCTATTATTGCTATAAGCAGCAATCTTTCCCGAGATACTGTACAGCAATGTTGGATACGATTCCGTCCAGAAGATGAAGGATCCACTGACTTCCTTGTACTACTGGAGCCAGAGATACCGGGATCACCTGTGAAGGCTCAATGTCATATCATGACATCCTCTCAAACTACTCTGCTGAAGGATTTAATTCAGTACTCGAGCAATATAAGACCAACGGCTTTTGGTAAGAATATTGCTAGAGATAACTCGCGGAGTATCCAGGTCACCTTGGATCAAGACACTACAGCCGGGCAAATGATATTTATTCTTAAACTGGCTAAAACAACTACCTTGCCCAGTGTTACTGTGGATGCAACGTTGGAGTTGGGACTCCAGGCGGCAAAGTTTGAGCGTGATAAGGCAGCAAAAGCACAGGATAAGCTTTCCCTAGGAATAGGAGACCCGAATTGGCAAAGAGGAACAGCATATACGCTGGAATCCGTTGAAAAAAGTGTAGCTGGGTGGATTCGAAAATGGCCGGTTAAATTGTTCAAGCAGGGCAATATTTCAGATGGGGCGCCGCCCCAGCGCAGATTAGCACCAAAAGTTGGCATCGGCGCCTTCGTCCTCAACGAAGAGGGCAAATGCCTTTTAGGCAAGAGAAAGTGCAACCCTGGCGCAGGTGAGCCACATTTATACAATACTTCAACTCCGCAGTCATACAACGCACTATCCCCATAGTGCTAGCCTAAGATACAATGCTAACCTTTAATCAGGTACATGGGCTCTACCCGGTGGCCATCTCCAATTCGGCGAAAGTTTCGAGAACTGCGCTGAGCGGGAGGTCCTTGAAAAGACAGGCCTGTCCTTCCGCAATGTGCAATTTCTAACAGCTACCAATAACATCATGGAGTGCGAGGGCATTCATTACATGACAGTTTTTGTGAGCGGGAGTATATGTGGAGAGCCTATAGAGCCTCAGGTGAGTGCCCTCCTCATTCATTTATGTAGGTGGGTTGATGTATGGCTGATACGATTACCTGGCAGTTGATGGAGCCGGAGAAGTGTGACGCCTGGGAATGGGTGGCTTGGGAGGAGATTGTCGCGTTGGCTAATGATGCCATGGCTGGAGAGGATAATGGAAAAGAGAAGCTGTTCTCATCATTGGTGAATCTGGTGGAGCAGCGACCTGGTTTTAGCCCTTGTACGGCTCATAGCGGCCTCGCAACAACTGGTCTTATCGATTTCCGCCGGCAGACATGATAATTATAGACTTATTTAATTTGACTATAAAAGTAGATATTTTAATGCAGGACACTTGGAAATTCATATTAATAAAGCTATATTTATTACTCCAGTAGATATGGTATCTGTCATAGAAGGTCAGTGTGTATATATTTTACTAAGATACTCTGGATATAACATGTTAGAATATAAAATTACTCAACATTTGAATTATCAGACTATTGTCGATTTTCTATAGAAATATAGATTTTTCGGTATTTTGAATAGATTTAAAATATAAGATATGTGGAATTCATGAGGGGTGGTGATGTTATTTTGGTTTGTCTGGGAGAAATCGCAACCGCCCTATAGTCAGTCTCACAGGTTTGAACCCCTTTCTCGAGGCTTCCTATATATGTCCAAGGATAATCATTAGACCGAAGATACCAAAATCTAAGAAGTCCTGGTATCTATAGAAAGGATTTTGGGGGCCAAGACAGTAGGAGGAGGGTAGTTATAAGACTTACAAAAACTTATAAGGGTTCACAGGCCAACAGTAAACAATATTAGTCTTTTGGAATGAGACTGCAAGAATCACGACAACGCAGTTTTTCTGACTGGTAGAAAACTAATTATCGCCTTACATACAATTGATCTTGCTACCAGTTATGTAGCTATGGTTCATAAAAACTACAATGTGACACACTGTAGAGTGCTAAAATCACGAGTATGTGATTTCCATCACTTGAGACAAAAAACTACTAAGAATAGAGAGACCAAAAGAAATATCTCTATCTGGCTTGACTCGTGCGTGAAGTCCATTGACTGTGTATTCTCCCCGCCGAGAAGAACCTGTGAGCCCTAGCTACCTGCCATGGGTCATTTAGACAGCCATAACTAATGCTGGAGCCAACGTCCGTCTTGGTTCTCATAGTAGACTTCATGGCCTTTACTAATATATCACATCTCTGGAGGGCAAATATGACAAGATGTCACCCCTTCTACCCCGACCGCTAGTGTTATTCCACTACACTCGCTCGCAACCAACCTTGTCCATCCCTTCGTCGACCAAGCATCATGCCCTAAGTCACGAGTCTCCCATAATGAGATTCATCTCCTGTCCAATATTTTCCAAAAGCGTCTGGGCCTCAAGTGTCGTCATTGAGTCTACTGCGTAGTCAACCTTCCAATGCAGCTCACCATCTGTTTCGTTGTAGTTGACCTCCAAGTATATATTTTTCTCACAAGGGAGCCAATCACACCGGAACTTGTCAACAGATGTTGCACCGGCCAGCGGCTGTTCAACACTTAAGTAATTCTCAAAACCAATGGGTGACGGGGTGAAAAGAGGATCAGTCGCATCGCGGGTTGAATTGTCCGTGGATTTACTGAAGACTATGTTGAGAAGGACATTGAATTCTAGGTCGTTGCCAAGTTCCTTCATTCTCTGGCGGAGCTGTCGGAGATTGGTCTGATCATGGATAGCACGTTGGCCTAGATCATGCTGTATAGCCTCGAGGGCCCCGACCATAGGGCGGGTAAGGGCATCTGGGATCACAAACGGTAACATATTCACAGTCGGGCCTGCTACACGGTGTATCTCCGGATATTCACTTGAACGCCCGGATTGAAAGAGACCAAACGTAGGATGAGTCACGTCTGCGGTGCGTGCCAAGCTACGACCGACGGCTAGTAAGACAAGACAGGCCACGGAAACGCCAAGCTGGTGACACCGAGCTTCGACAATCTTAAGCTCCTGAGGGTAAATGAGCTGAGATGAGAGGAGTTGTGAGGGGTTCGCGGCGCTGGGGGTGTTTCTTCCCAACACTGTACGCTGGCCAGCCCCGAGTGCCGGCTTCCAGTAAGCATCGGCAAGTGTAGAACCGGCTGTCTGCTGGGCATGATGCACAAAAGCGGGGAAGCTACTATGGGGTGGGAGGGAGTTGCTCAGGTACAAGGCCTCTAGGTCTCCGATCAACATCGGGATCGTCCAGGCGTCGTACAACGCGTGATGTATTGTGAGCAGAAGAGCGTCTGAGTCTTTGTGCTGTACCAGGCAAAGGCGAACCGGAGGCATGAAGAGATCAGACGGACTGCACGCAATATCGCGAGTGAGGCCTTGGATTGTCGATTGGAGATCTCCCGTCGATGGCTGACTCTCCACGCGAAGCCCTCGATTTACCTTGGACGGCTTGCATACCACCTGCACTATTTCTTCTGCAGAAACGGCGGCGAATGATGTTCGAAGAATGCTATGTCGACGCTGGAGAAATAACCAGGCGTGGTCTAATTGCCCCGGGTCCAGTCGGACGCGGCTGGTAAATGCAAATGTGAATTCCCACAGTCGTCGACCACTATCGAGCCAAGAAGATATATAGAACATCTGGCCGCTGAGACAGGGCAAGACGACCTCAACTTCATCTTCCCCTAAAGACAAGGCAGTTAATGCTTGTTGCTTTGCGTCTGCACTGATGGTAGATCTGCCATCAGTGATAGTCTCCGGCAGGACAGAGGGTGTTTTTATCTTGTTGGCGGCAATCATCGCAATTCCTTGGACCGTTCTTCCCTGAAGGATGTCACTGACGGAGAGTTTCAGTCCAGCCCCTCGGCTCTTAGCACTGATATCGATTGCTAAGATAGAGTCCACGCCCAGCGCAAAAATGCTGCTGTCCTCGTGGATCTGATCAATCGGTGTTTGTGTAACCGTTCCGATGATTCGTTTGATGATTCTAGCATGGTTCTCCAGACCTCGAATATCCGTAGGCCGCTTGCCTACATCCTGAATAGAACCAGTAGCCAGAGGTAGAGCCCTGAGCTCAGGAGGAAAGCTCAGCACAGGGGCATCTGGATGGGAAATGATCTTCTCCAAACCAAGAGCTAAAGTCTGTAACCAGGCATCCAGCTCATCGCCATTTGATAGGAGATCGCGGGACGACGCCCGTACCACAAGAAAGTCTGGCCTTTGCTCAAATTCCACATTTAATCGATAATGAGGAGTGTCCGGTGCACGCTCAGCAAGGTATGGCTGAAAAACAGACGCAGTGTCTTGATTCCCTGATTTATTGAAGGTAAAGAGGGTCTCAAACAGCGAGGAAGCCTCACTGTGGCTATCCAGACGCCAGCCCTTCTGGATTAGACTCAGTGGCGCATGCTGATGACTCTGGGCGTCGGCAGAAAAGCGCTGGATGTGACGCAGGACTGAACGGGTACTCTGAAGAATTGGATCGAGTACCAGGCGAAACGGCACTGTGTTGAAAAGTGGACCAATTATCGATCCTGTACCATCGATACCTTGTCCTCGTCCAGAAACTACATGACCGAATATCACATCCCGCTGGCCCATCAGTGTCGCCAAGGACCGACCAAACGCGAGTAGAGCGACAGTCTGCAAGGTAACCTCAAGACAGCGGCATTGATGCTGCAAAGTAGTGACTGGAATCCGCACAGTAGCCTCAGCCGATTGGACACAGGGCTCTATTGCAGCAGTTGGTGGGAGTGGCACTTTGCAATACCGGTAGCCTTTGACAGTATCGGCCCAGAATTTCACAGATGACTCCTCGGTGCTTGTGACTTTGCGTGCTGCAGAGGCAAATGAGTCAACGTGGTTTGACAGGCCTCTATACGCATTATCTACACAGTCAAAAAGCAGTGGCAGAGAAAAGCCATCGTAGAGGCAGTGATGCATAGTCACCACCATCAGCCGTTGGGAGATCCCAGTCAGGATCGTGACTTGCCACGGAGGCCTTTGAAAGCTTTTGATGTCGGGGTACGCTACACGCTGGGAGATTTCTTCAATCGCTTCAGATAGTGATTCGACGGCAGGTTGATGGAACCATTGTACAAGAGAGTGTTGATGAACTGCAGCCTGGAAATCATGACTGGCTTCCTTCCTGTGGAATGTCGTTCGGAGAATATCTGCGAGTCCCACAACCTCTTGCCACGCACTAGCCAACTGTTCAAGATCGACTGAGCCGTCTAAGATGACTGCATGGTGGTGAACATATGCCTTGCCCTCAGAGCTCAGACATTGGCCAATCATTGCGGTCTGCAAAGGCGTGCAGCGGTATGTTTCGACAATCGAGTCGTCTTCATGGAACAAGTCAATGCATATACTGGGATCCGATATGTTCTCCTTCACTGGTGATATGGATGGCACCGCATTAGACTTTTGCAGATAATTATGAAGAGCACCAATCGAGGGATACCGCATAATATCACTAGAAGACGCTTTGAGGCCTTGTTCCTGCAAGCGACGAGCCATACGGATTGTAATAACTGAGTCAACTCCCAAAGCAAGGAAAGAAATATTCTTTGAAATCTGGGATTCAGGAAGGCCGGTAATCTCAGACACGACTTCGCGGAGTTTTGTTTCCCATTCAGTCCAGCGGCTTTCATCCCATTTTGGCTCCTGTCGTTCCTGTGTCTGAGACCTTCCTTCGTTTTCAATGACAACATCTCCATTTGAGATCAACCCTTGGAGAATGATGCACATGACGTCGATCAGCCCTCGAGCGCTATCTTTGAGACAAGAGCCACGGGTGACTCTCAACCGCAAAGTCACTTTGTCTGACTCCGATTCCGCTTTGATTTCTAATGCAAGGGGGTAGTCGGCCGGCATAACGCTATCCATTTCCACCAACATCGCAGTTGCGGGTGATGTTGGGGCAGTTGCTATATAGGAGAACATGGAGTTGAACAATGGGCCAGGGGCTTGCGCGTACCGCTGAATGTCGCGGAGTGCCGTATGCTGATAAGGTAGAGATGCGAGGCTAGCCTGAGTATGGGCCTTGATCAGGTCAACTAGGCTTGACGATCCAGAGGGAAGCCGAAGTCGACTCGGGACAGTAGTTACAAGGGGAATCAGCATTTCTTCGACTGACTCGACCGGTATGCTTCGGCCGTTCATGATCCGACCAAATATCACGTCCGTCTCAACCAAATACCTTGCCAATGATATTCCCCACAGAGTCTCCAAGATAATTGGGGTGGTGGTGGATATTTTGGAAGCAACTTTAGAGATCATGGACAGCTTGAAAGGTAATTCCTCTGTAATTATCTCGTAAGAAGCGTTGGAGGGGCTGTCAGCCTCCACGATACTGGGACGAGCGCCAGTGAGATAGCTAGACCAGAATCGTTCGGCTGCTTCTTGGGGAGGTGTGACGAAATGCCTATAAAGAGGGGTGAGGTCTCTGGTGTGCATGGCTGTCTTCCCAGTGTAATGATGGTGTAGCCGGTCAAGCAAGACACCCATACTGGCACCGTCGAATATGGAATGGTGAATGGACAGCATCAACCACCCCGGGAGGGCATTGTTGCTTGACGAAGCAGCTACAATATGGAGCGGGGCTTCGCTCTCGATATTGCGAACGATCTTGATTGCGACTTCGGTTTGGCGATTGCGGAAATAGACTTGGGCCGCTTCTTCGTCCGCAACAGCAACCTGTTCCCAAGATATCTTTGCCACCCGAGGCTTCAGGACCACTTGAACGACCTTGTCGTCCATGACACGAAAGCATGTGCGCAATATTTCGTTTTCATGTATCAGATCCTCAAATGCTAACCTCAAGTCCCCTAGCACAATGTCGGAACCTATGCGACACATGATATGATTGACATACAGAGGGGTCAGGCTTCCCATGGAACTGGATACAAGACTCTCCTGAAGGGGCAAACATGGCCGGACGACAGCAATAGAGGAGTTTGGGATGTTATTTTGCAATTGTCGGAAGGACTGATCCAGGCACTCCAAGCGCCGCGAAGCTTCAGCTAGCTGGCTTGTCCACAAATACTTACTAGACTGCAGGCCGCCGTCTGCACGAGAAAGTGGCAAAGATGCTAGCTGTGCCAGCGTAGGGTTACCAAGGATATCCGCCGCTGCGCACTGGTAGCCTGCCTCTCGCATCTTCGCAGCGACACTGAGAGAACTGAGACTATCAATCCCTAATTGAAAAATACTGGTTGTCTTCATCACCGTGCTGCGGTCCACTGACACGACCGAGCAAAGGATGTCACGAATCTTCTCTTCGTCTGTCGTCAATGACGTAGAAACAGCATGTAAGTCTGGCTCGGGCGCCCTGGCTGCGGACATTCGCGTCTGCAGGTGGAGGTCCGACGCCGGTATTTTTTCATAAAGGGCCACCAGGCGGCGATTGTCAGCCTTCCCTGAAATCTGGATGGGTATGAAGCTGACGGGGAGCAAAACACTAGGCACCATATAGACGGGCAGTTCTTCACGGCAACGCTCTAGAATTCCCGGCACCCAGGCCTGATATTCAGCCTTTAAAAACGCTGGCTGCGTTTTGAGATCGTCCGGTCGGTCCCTCGACGGGCTTATGAAGGCCACCAACTGAGGACGTTTTGTGATCGGGGAAGGCGTCACCATCGAAGTAACATTGACTGGGCGATCCGCACACCGACGGACGGCGAGGGATACCTCCTCAAGTTCCAGACGCTGGCCACGGACTTTGGCTTGGCTATCTCGTCGGCCCAGGTACTCAATACAGTTATTGGCCATCAAACGTACTATATCCCCAGTACGATACATTCGTTGCCCCCGATAATCTGTAAAGCCTTGCGCATCGGGCCTGCAGTGGTATCCATTCGCGACCAAATCCCCTGTCACGCAGAGTTCTCCTGCCTGACCTCTCTTGACATACTTTGTTGTTTCCGGCTCAAAAACATGAATCGTGATGTTGCCCACGGCGGTCCCAATATTGCGCACTGTAGATGTTGCTGTGACCGTATGGCTAGACATCCCGATTGTGACTTCAGTAGGGCCGTATGCGTTCACCAGCGCAATACGCGGTTTGCCGACGAACCGTTCAATGATCGTTTCCGAGATCTTCTCCCCTCCAACTCCCAGATATCGTAAATCAGGTAACTGCTCAGCGCTCACCCCTGTGTGTTCGAGGAGGGAGGGCACGAACCCGGCATGGGTTATCCTCAATCGTCTGAGAACCTGTAGTAGATTATCCAGAATCATGGTCCGTGGCGCAGTGACCAGGCGAAGCCCATGGCGCCAGCCGAGTACCATCTCGCAGATGTGCACATCAAAGGCCCGACTAGCGTGCGCGAGATAGCCGCCCTTGCCCTGCAATTCCAGCGTGTCTGGAACATCCCGGCAGATATACTCCGACTGGGCTTCAGTGAAGGCGGATAGATTTCCCCGGCTGACGAGGACTCCTTTAGGCATGCCAGTAGATCCAGAGGTGTAGAGAAGGTAACAGTTATCCGTTGGGTTTGCAGTAGTTACCGTTAATTCCTCAGCAGTGTCCAGCTCTTCAAGGAACTGGTGGTCGTTGATGTCGATCACCCGGCAGTCGTCTGGAGGTATGAGACTTGTCGCAGTATCCTTTTCGGCAAATAGTGCAGTAGCACCACTGTCGCTTAGCAAAAACACCTGGCGGGCCTCAGGAAGATCTTCCGCGATGGGAACGTAGCAATTACCGCTTTTCCAGATGGCAAGTACCAGTGCGTACGCTATGAATGAGCGGCCTAGACAAACTGCGATGACTCGATTACACCATCCTTGGTGGGCGAGCCATGTGCAGAGCCGATCAGATGTCTCAGTAAGCTCGCGGTACGTCCATCTCTTGGATAGTACACTATCGTCGCTGATTGCTTCTATGACTTCCAAGGCAACCCAGGTAGGATTCGACGCCGCCCAGTGGTCGACCCAGTGAGACGGCGATAGGTGAGGGGCTTGTCGGAGCTCCTCACTCACCAATGGTGAGTGTGAGGAAAGGAGGTCTTCCGGGAGTGTCTGAGTGAGGTCCTGAAGCGATTCAGTGGGCCGAGCAAGTATCGCCGTCACCAAGGAGTCTATCTGGCGCAATACTAGCTCCAGGTGAGATACATCCATCAGATCCCGTCTAGCGGAAAGAGTGCAAGATGGTATCCCTTGCTGTGAATGTTCAAGGCATAACCCAATAGAGGCCATGGAAAATTCAGATCTTGTATCATCATCTTCGGCCTTTTCGCCGGGTCCCATCGCCTGATGGTACGTGAAGAAGGCATTGTACGGGACCGGCGATGAAGGGCAATTAAGAATTTCCAGAAGGCGGTCTGGGGATATCGTTTGCACTCTGGCTATCCTCGCGATAGAATTATCAATTTGACGGATCAAGTCTTCAGCGGTAGGCTGAGTAACAAAGATTGGGACAGGTACGGCTGTGTCGGGTTGTGTAGGCTCGACGTCCACCGAAACTCTCTCCCCTATCAGCACCTTATCGGATTCGAGATATTCGGCGAGGATATATGCAAACGCTGCACGAACCACTGAAGCTGTTGACTGCAGCTGGAGCCGTTGCGCTAGAGACTCCAGCTCTTCCCAAGTTGTGCCCATGGCAAGACTTTGCGACAGAATGGGAAGAGTCGCTGATGTGACCGTCACGCGTTCGCAAGAGAGAGTTGGAAATTGCCTCTCTGGGATGGTGACAAAGTCTTGTAGTTCCTTGCTCCAGAATTGTGTGCTGTCCCCTTCTCCTTCTATACATTCTAAGTATACCTCTAGCTGCCGAACAATGCTAGTTATATCTGCTCCGCACTGCAGATCTGCTGGATACTTGAACTCTGCCCACGACGATTCAAGATTGACATATAACGCAAATCGGACCTAGTAAGAAGTGGACGAATCATTAGCCAAGGAGCCTGACCCTGGAGGGATGTATGATTCCTACTTACAGAGCTCTCCGGATCAATGTCGATTTCTCCTGCACGCATGATCCAGAGCCCAAACTCCATGGTCCCTGACCTCTCGGTATAGTCCTCCAAGGTGGCCTCGAACGCCTCCCACTGCGGCATGGTATCGTCTGTTGCACATTTTGCTATGACTACACCACGTTTGGCAGTTGATCCTTCGTCGTCCACAGTTATCCAAAAGGCAATGTGATTTTGACCAGTCACCGCCATGATCGCGCGAGTGTAGTTCTGGATCAGGGAATCGATACCGCATTCATGGTGCAGGTGTTTTAACCGGCCGATGTCCAATCGTTTCACACTACGATCAGTAGTCAGGCCATGGACGCAGTCTGTCGGCGGCACTGGAAGTGTAGTAACTGGGAGTTGCATGTGTCGCCAATGTGGTGCTGGTTGCAGATCTGGCAGTGTCTTCATTTCTGGTGCCATCTTGTACTCGTGAAAAAGGGGGGGATTTCTGACTGTCACCAAGGACTGTGTACTGGCTTGCTGTTACAAGATATCAAAGATGAGGGCTACTAAGTCCCCTGCGTGATGCTCTCTACCACTCGACCCTCCGTCGCCATCCCTCACCACTACACAGTCTTACTTCCGAATTAGGCGCCGAAACTGGTGATCCCCACCTATTGCATATCGTCACCCCCTCGTTCCTGCGGCCATTGGTAAGAGGAGCCACCGCGGGCAAGAGACCAAATGAAGAACGAACAGTATCTGCCGCTTTCGGTTGGTAGAGGGTGTGTTCTTCATACTCTGGGGGCGAATGATGCTGGAATTTGGACCCTGATGGCTGGGCGTATTGATGGTAATTTTCAAAATCCCGGGAAAGATAGAAACTTACACGTTAAACAGGGTCTGTAACGCAGTAGGAATATGGATTCTGTCCGAGACATGGAATCTTGGCAGCCCCGAGCACTTGCGATATTTTCCGGTAGCGCCGTCAACTCAGCCTAATGCCACCTCCAGTCAGTCCCATCGAGCGGAGCATCCAATTCGGCTTGTGCTTGCCATTTCGTCGAACCGTCTTGACGCAACTCACTACACATTCTACGTAGTCCACTGTTCTCAACCACCCCAATGGCAAAGCCACCAAACGGCTATATACCTAAGTAGGTCTAAACGCCACTCTCTTGGATGACCCTGTAGTTCCGACGGCAAAACGAACAGTTTATCTATCGTGCTTGATTTCCCTTGACGTGGGCGCTGGTAGTTTCAAGTAGAGGTTTCCGAAGTGCAGGAACTCATCGGGGCATACAACAGGGTTAGCAATCAGCCGAACAATTCCAGACATAGGCTAATTGTCTTGCTATCGGATCCACGCTAACGTGGAAAGATTCTCCATCAACAGAACTGCTCACGTTCACAGGAACCGCTAGATTCTTGATCCCACGTTACATCGCTGCGGCACTAGTGGCGGGCATGATACCGAGTGGAGCTTGGGACACATCAGATTACCATTGATTCTTGCCCGTTATCTCACCGGGATATATTCTGGCGGAATGTAGTATAGTTGCCAAGGATTTGTATTAGCTACGAGATATCAGATTAGATTGATAAGGGATGCTGGTCCACTCCTTGCTATCTGATATGATACACTGATTGGCGGCCCCGGCCGCCGCAGCAAGGGGCCCTGGTCCCTGGACCCTAAGTTAGTCGGGCCTATGGGCCCCAGTGATGTCCACTTCCCGTCCAGGTCTGGTTATGATCCCGGTATTACATGTATGTTTCGCTTGGTCACGCAGCTATCATACGATGTATGAGTAGTATTGCACTAGGTCAGGCTCTGGTACGTACCCATCGTCAGCCATTGGCTGCTGGGATACCCGGAACCGTAGCCTTCGAAGCATTTGCGATGGAGTTCACGGCCCACTCATACCTTCTGTGCGCCGAGAGGGCTTATATGGACTAGGCTGGGTCGTAGTGTGGGTTGGCAGGTTGTTGACACATCCATATGCGCAGAGTCTCCTATTCCCGCGTGAATTGGGGGTGATATCAATTCGCGTGTTGGGTAGCATAAGCTGGCATTGCCCCACTATTACTAACAGAGGATATCTCCCTGTGCTGGTAATTTTCAATCTCTTGCTTTCATCACAACTACCTAGTCTTGTGTTTTTGGTCGGCCGGATTTTGATGTCGCGTGGTTGCAGTGCCGGACCACGCCGATGAAAATTTTTCTCGCCCTGTTATCGTAGCGCTCAACTCTAGTGCGCAACTAGTAGTCACTGGCACAGTCGTAGCCGGATCATACCTGTGCCTCCCTTGTGCATACATATTGCTGCCGTACGGCTGAATCATTGCTTTCACGTAAACCTATTGGCGCCTTCTTTCTCATAGAGGTCGATTTTCAGGTGTCGACACCGGAACCCATCATGATGAACCTGCCTTCGCTCAATCATACGCAGCTCGCCCCGGATGCATCTCCGGACCAGGTGACCACGGCATCTGCAGCAGATCCCGAGAAGCCCAGTCTCCCGAGCCCAGATGCGAAGGAGCTGCAAGAAAGGACGGCCGACCTTGCGGACAGTGAAGCGACTGGTGTCAAGAAGGCCGAAGCGGCAGCACTTGTTTGGAGCAAAACTGCTCTGTGGGGAATATATGCCTGGTATGGACGCCCCAAGCTTCCATCGGGCGATATCTGGAGTAAAGGGGCTAACAACCGCCGGTGCACTTTAGGATTTGGGTCTGCTTCTTCATGCTAGCATTACATTCGGCAATTGGTACCAATGTGCTTGTTAATGCGTACGCCAATTTCAAGACAGCCCCTGAAATCTCAACCGCTGCCATCCTAGCCACAGTTGTCGGTGGTGTGATGAAGCTCCCTATTGCAAAGATACTGAATATCTGGGGTCGAGCGGAAGGGATGCTGGTATTTACCGGTCTTTTCCTGTTGGGTATCATCGTGCTCGCATCTTGTACCGGGCCGAGTGGCTACGCTGCGGGCTACGTGATGTACTGGGTTGGATACAATGCAATTTACCTGATTCTCGATGTCTTCCTTGCCGATACCTCAGGTCTGCGGAACCGGGCATTTGCCTTTGCCTTCTCGAATACACCGTTTATTTGCACCTCGTTTACAGGCCCTTTGGCCGCCCAGTCGTTCTTGAGCATGACTACCTGGCGCTGGGCGTACGGCGCATTTGCGATTATCTTTCCCTTTGTCCTCCTGCCTCTCGCACTCGTTTTCAAATTCTACGAACGAAAGGCGCAAAAGATGGGCCTATATCAGAAAACACACAGCGATCGTACCTGGATGCAATCGATTAAGTATTATATTCATGAGTTTGACGGTTAGTAAGCCCTCCTGCCATCTGCACACCTTCCTACCATGCTAATTTGTTTCTTGATGCTAGTAATCGGTGCCGCCTTGTTGATGGCAACGTTTATCCTGCTTCTCCTCCCCTTTAGCCTCACCACCTACGGACGCGCCCAATACAAGTCGGCCACATTTATCGCTATGCTAGTTATTGGATTCTTCCTCTTCTTTGCCTTTGTTGCGTGGGAGCGGTTCTTCGCTCGCAAGCAGTTCATCCGATACGACCTGCTCAAGCAGCGGACGGTTCTCGGTGCTTGTATACTTTCCGCGCTACTCAATCTTGGCTACATGGCCTGGGATCTCTACTTCCTCAATTTCTGCATGGTGGTCTACAACCTCAGCGTCTCGAACGCAGGATATATGAACCAGATATATAACGTGGGGTCCTGCTTCTGGGCCCCCTTGTTTGGTATTTATATCCGCCAAACGCGACACTTCAAAAATGCGTGTCTCTTCTTCGGCCTCCCCTTGATGCTACTTGGCTCCGGACTGATGATCCATTTCCGCGGGGAGCACGATAACATAGGTTATATTGTCATGTGCCAGATTTTCATCGCATTTGCCGGCGGCATGTTAGTTATTGGCCAGGACATGGCAGTCATGAGCGCCGCCGATCACGACGGTGTCCCGATGATGCTGTCGATCTTAGGGCTTTTTGCCAGCTTAGGTGGCGCGGCGGGTAGCGCCATCGCGTCGGCCGTTTACACCAACGTCTTTCCCAAGAGACTCCAGGACGGATTACCCCTGGACGCTAAGGGTGACTGGGTTGACATCTATCTCGGCGGCTATATCACGCAGATGGAGTATCCCATGGGGTCCGAAGTGCGCACTGCCATCAACAATGCGTGGGGCGACAGCCAGAAGTACAGCTGCATTGCCACTACCGCCGTCATTGCCTTGGGCTTCCCGTGTATTGCCGTGTGGAAGAATCTCAATGTGGACCAGAAGCAGAATAAGGGTGTCATGCTTTAGGGTGGGACGGGATGTGGGACGCGCAGGCTGTGTGAAAGGGGAGATGAGGCCATGTCTTCCTCTCCAGACTTGTGGTGGGTGTGCGTGCCTATAGTTTACATCCCTTGCGATCGAGACAAGCGCTACTTCTGTCATTGATCTTTTGTTTCTGGGTTAGATCGCCTCTTAACCCTTATGCGGCGTCTGAATACATTGCCACCTGTCTATAATCCTAATTCTACCTAGCTACAATAAGTACTTGTGATTGTATTCTATGATTGTATAAACCATTGACAATAATGTCTCCTGATATCTATATGATTAATCTACCTAATAGCTCCTCGGACATCAGACATCAAGCGACTGATGCAACACACTCTCGCGATACATTTCACTGCGCTCAATCAGCTCCGTATGAGTCCCACGGTCCACACACCGACCACCCTGGATAAGGAAAATCCGGTCCGCGCGATAGATGGTCCGCAAACGGTGTGCAATCGCAATAACAGTCGTCTTGCCCATGAATCCCGACAAGGCGTCTTGAATCTTGCCTTCCGACTCACCGTCCAGGGCACTCGTGGATTCATCGAGCAGTAAGAGGCGGGGCTTGCGGATCAAGGCCCTGGCGATCGAGAGACGCTGCCGCTGCCCTCCGGAGAACTGCTTCCCGGCATGGGTGCAGATCGTCTCGTATCCGAGAGGTAGCTCCGCGATGACCTCGTGGATGTGCGCCAGCTTACACGCCTCCTCGATCTCGGCCTGTGTTGGCGTATGCCCCGGTCTTGCCCCCAGGCCAATATTGAATGCCACTGTTCCCTCAAACAGCACATTCTCTTGAGGAACGATAGCAATGTCGTCCCGAAAGTTAGTCGACAGGACACGGGTCACATCCTGGCCGTTGATGACAATCGATCCCGCAGAGGGGTAGTAGAAACGCTCTAACATAGCAAAGATAGTGGATTTACCGGAGCCACTCGGCCCAACGAGTGCGTAGAATCGCCCTGGCTCAAACGTGACGCTCAAGCCCTTGAGGATGGGGATATCCGGTGAGGTAGGGTATGAGAACTCCACGTCCCGGAGCTCTGCACCCACGGGCATTTGGCTAGTTCCGGAGGACACGGATTCGGAACGCTCGTTCGCCTCGATGTCCGCATCCGACTTGCCCGGTCCAGGTATCAGGGCCCCATGGACGTCGCCACCGCCGAATTCCCGTTCGTTGGAGTGTGTGCTCACGAGGTCAACGATCCGCGACGCCGCCTTCCCTGCCTTCGACAGATCTGGGGCTAAGGCTAACATCTGGCCGCATGACTGCGTGCTGAACAGTAACGCCGGCAACACGATGAAGAACTGCGACTGGGAGTAGAGTCCCGAGGCAATCTGTTTAGAGCCCCACCAATACGCAAGGGCGCTGATGAGGTTGCTCACACTAAATGCCGCTGCCAACCAGAAGTTGCCCCATGTAATCGCCTTCATGGTCCTTTGGTATGGCCCCTGGATGGAGAATAGGAACTCCCGGTAGAGCTGTTTCTCCAGCGAGTATCCAGCAACGAGACGCAAGTTCCCCAGCGCTTCAACTGTGATCTCCGTGGCCCGCGAGAATGCCTTCTTGTGCCGTTCGGCAAATTGACTCTGCACTCGCAGTTTCATCACCCCAGCAAATAGGAGGACTGGTATTGTGGGCACCAGCACGATGGAGATTTTCCATGCCACGATGAACGAGATGATTATCCCTGCAAAGAGATTGACAGTGGTCGCGAGGAGAAGTCCAATAGTGGTGCCAGTTAGGCCACTAATAGCCGACGCGTCTCCTGTGATATATGCGATCAATGTTCCCGGACTTCGTCCCCCGGTACTATGCCATGTCAAGCTCTGGCTGAGAAGTGATCGAAGGGAGGCTACGCGGACCCGATACAACGTCTGGTCTGCAGCCCATCCATACGCGCATCCGCCAATAATGTTTGCAAAAAGCTCGATTAGCCCCACGATGAAAAACATGAGACCAAACAAGTTTCCGCTGTGTCGGATGTTGGATGTACCCTTGCATGGGCTAAGTCCTCCGACAGTATTCCCAAAGAGAATTGCGTTTGCACTGTAGCTCCCGCCGATAATTACTGACATGCCCAGCCCTAGGATGATAAGTAGAAGATTGGGGCGAATGAATGAGAAGTATATTCTCGTGGTGAGGCGCTTTGATCGAGTCGGAATGTCGTCTTCGGGTGCGTGCGCGGTATTAGATTCCCTCTTGGCTTCACCTGATGGCTCATCCGTTGTCAAGTTGAGTTCCTGCTTCTCCTGCAGGACAGCCTTCTCGTCAATAGTTGGCTCCAGTGTTTCGGAGCCAGCAAGGGTGTTAGCACGGCTGGCCAACGCCTTCGCGCCATCAGCCTCTGCATTGTCGATTCTCTGTAACCCAATCATCTTTGCATACATGCCACCACTATCCAGTAGTTGCTGGGGAGAGCCATGTTCAACCACGCGGCCTTTCTCGATGACCACAACCTGGTCGGCATCCTTAACGGCTGCTAACCGGTGCGCGATAGAGACGATCGTGGTGGTTCCAGCTACCTTCAGCAGGGCGGCTTGAATCAACTGTTCGCTCATTGAATCGAGTGCCGCGGTTGCCTCATCCAGGATGAGCAGCTTGGGCTCACGAACAAGAGCTGTGGCGAGGGCAATGCGTTGCCGTTGGCCACCACTGAGCTGGCCACCCGCGGTGCCCACACCAGTTGCTATCCCGAATTGCAGTGTTTCGATGAACGAAAGAGCATTGGCTTTGTCCGCTGCCGCCTTCGCGCGTCTGAAAATCTCGGAGATTCTGGGGTCACAGTTCCTGAGGGCTTCCTCTTCCATGCACCCTGATTGAATCTCAGTCACGACGCCGGCGAGACTCATATCCAGGATCACCTCGGCCAGGTCTTCATGCTCGACTGACCCGACCAGGCCATATGCGATATTCTCGACTATTGAGCGATCCAAGGGCTGCGACTCTTGCTGGACAAAACCCATTTGCCCTCTGAGATTGGCCACATTGACGTGCTGAATGTCCTGAGTGCCAATACAGATACTTCCTGCAGACGGGTCGTAGAATCGTTCCAAGAGGGCTACGATAGTGGATTTGCCGCCTCCGGATGGACCAACAATAGCAGTGTGCTGCCTAGGCGGAATCGAGAAAGTAACACCCTGCAAGACGGGATTCTCTGACCGAGCCGGATATGTAAAGTGCACATCGTTGAACTTGATCTCTTCCTCCCGAAGGTCGGCACTCTTCTCCCCCGTATCGGAGGTGCCGTCGATAGTGGAGGGGCGGTTGATCACTTTTAACAGGCGTTCGGACGCACTTGCTGCGGCACTGAAGACATGCATATAGGGGGAGACCTGGCTCAGGATGAATGACGCTGTTTCGCGGTAGTTAGTAACTGAGAAGTGGGAGACACTCTGTCGAGTCGGTAGATAGCTTACCATCGATGAGAATAAATATCACGGTATAAACCGCGCCCACGGAGACACCGGAGTTGCGGCCGTCGATTGAGTCCGCTATCAAATGTGCTCCTTTCCAGTAGGCTAGTGCATTAGATGAGTAGACCACAAAGAAGAGGGTGCCCATCTGGGCTGCATGCACCGCCGCCTTTTTTAACGCATCCTTCTGTGAGTTCGACAGGTGCGAGGAAAAGAGATCCTCCAGACGTTGGTGCGCATTGAAGGCATGCACAATCTTGAGATGGGACAGACTGGACGATGCGATGGAGGTGGCCAGGTCGATGTGTTTGCCCACGCGGCTCCCATACCGCGAGGTGAGGTGGCCGCCAACGAGAGCCATCGCAAAGAAACATGGCACGATGGCGATGAGGATGCCCGCGATGACGGGGACTTTTATAAACGCCACGATATACGCCGTAACGAAGTACGACACGGTCGCCATATAGATACCTACTTTCTCGGACGTTCCGGACTGTACCGTCTCAATATCACTGACCAGCCGGGAGATGACCTGACCAGAAGGCAAACTGTCGTGAAATGCTGCCTCCTGGCGGACCAGGCTTCGGAAGTATGCCTTGCGATAGCGACGAGCCAGCCGCTCGCTGACGAGTGCCCAGCATGCCGCGTAAATGTAGATGCTGACAAAATTGAAGATTGTAATGTAGATTAGGTACAGGACTTTTGTTCGAACGGAGGAGGGATTGTACTGCGTTGCGGAACAGGCGACCGTATTAAGCTCATTGATCAGTTGACCCAGCACGATACCAAGCAATGGCTCCGGAACCCCTGCGGCAATGGCAAAAAAGGTTCCCACGACCATGAGCAGTATATCAAGTGCAGTGTAGTTCAGCGAGAACAACAGGCGGATGAAGGTGAACAAGGTCTTGATATCCTTGCCCTTAGGGACGGACTTCGAGACATGTTCGATCTATACTCTGTCAGTCATGGCCAGTGACGGCCTGGCGAGATGGTAGATGGTTCATACCACTGCTCGTCCTCGTCCTTTCTTTTCTGGGATGCCTCCTGGCTGATTGCCATTCGAAGCCTCAGATGCCGACATCTTGGACAAGCACAATCTCGATACGTGCAATTGACCACAGCCAAGGGGAATCGGCGAAGAGCTACCGTGGTGTCTGTCTCTTTGAGTGATCCCTGTTTAGTGTTGGCCTGGGGTCCGTTCCAGTCCCCTAACCCGACCTGGCTTCCCGTCCGGTGAAAATCCTGTCTCTGCAGGGTTGCCAGGTATTACGCGAGAGTATCCATCGTCGTCACAGTCCTGCATACTTCTACACGGTAGTATCCCCTCTATTCCCCTCGGACTGCCATGTGCGTGATCATCTTAACCCTATCAGATGATCTGATAACCGTAAAGGTGACATTTAAATTTCCATAGCGTTGGGTAAAATACACTAGTTGAATCCGTCCCGGGACCGCAGGACCCGCCGAGAGGTATGCAACTTTCACCCGGTCCTTGTTTTTGCAAAACCCCGAAATGGCTGGTGGTGATTTGAGCCATGCAGAAAGGAAGGCTCTGTAAAATTATTACCTAACCTATGTAGATGCTTGCAGATCGATCCTTACGGAGTAACTAGTATGACAATGACATTTCTCTATGGGATTAATTTAACCAATTCTCCACAAATCAGACCCCCGAAAATCGCAAAAGTCCTACTGTCTCACCTGGCTCGGGAGAAGTCCGAAAGCCGATATTCGCGCTGAACCGCCCTCGTAGGGTCGAAATCGAATAGGACACACATTTCCGCGGCGCAAGTACTGCACGTAAATATGTATGTAGAAACTGCTGTCATGGACCTCTAGCAAGGCTGGCTAAATGAAGCTCGAGCGTCATGCAAATGGGCACTGTAGTCTGTCAAGTACGGTGGACTAAATCGAGCTAACGGACAATGTCAGATAGTACCAACTTTATCAATACTTACGTACTATTATATTGATCTATTATATCTATTTATTAGGTCTCACCCTAGATTCTAATCAATGATATATTCTCAATTAGTTCTAGAATTCTGGATTACCGACTGGTCCGGTCCCGAGATATTGACTGTTTTTAAGAGTATCTTAGGAAGGTGTCAGTACTAGATTTTTCGAGATGCTAGCCAGTGTTAGATAATTAACCGTTAGGGGCACCAGTACCAGACAGTTAGAGATATCAGTACTGGATTTTTAAGGGCTCCGATACTATATGTCTAAAGTACTCTCAGGACTAAAACTTCTAGTGCTCTGTATATTCTAGAGATAAATGAGATAGCGAGTCCTCTAGGGGCCCTATACTAAAGCCCTAGTCCCGGGAGGAGTAGTGAGGTTTAGGACGGTAAAACACCAAATCTTTAGAAGATATATGATAGCTATGGCTTTACATAAAATATTAAGATTTCTGTCCGTAAGCTCGATTTAGTCCGCTGTAGGCCGTGGAGTATAACTCCTGTGGCGGTATATTATTGGCTAGTTTAATAGCAACATTTGGGCCGGCACTACCTGTAGAAAGATACTTGGATTTAAAAGCAACGAGACTACATCCTATATTGTTAAAATACATCGAACTAATTGTCTCAAAGCGCTAGCTTTATATATCAAGCCCGTATCTATTCTATTGCACTGCTATATACGAACCATCACTTACAATGTTGCTACGCCTCCCAATCGAGTTGCGTTTAAAAGTATACGTTCTCGTACTTGGGGCATGTCCATGTCGCAATCCGCACGCCTTTTACACCCCCAGACATCAGATAGCCCTAAACCTTCTCCTCGTGAGCCGCCACATCTACACGGAAGCCCGTGTTCTGGGTCTTCAACTTCACAGATTCGACTTCCACAAGTGGTGTGGGACTGGCGTTCATGCCTGTCGCATTTTTCTTCGGCGTCTGCATCGATGGCAGCTGTGCGCAATTCGAAGACTGACTTTACGGGCCGTGGAGAGCATTCTGGTCCACGGATATGGCGGTGGTCAGTCCCACTCGGAATGGCTTGAGATCTGCGCAATACTGGCGGCTGCGGTCGGGCCTCATGGCGCTGGGCTCCGGGAATTGAGTCTGACGGTTGAAGGGCAATTACTTGAAGGTGGTTCCCAGCTTCTCGATACTGAAGCCGAATGGGTGCAGAGAGGGTTAGCAAGTTTGACGGGTCTGCACCGCCTGGAACTTATTCTTGTCGATGATGCAATTCAGACCGGCGTAGTGAACACTTTCAAACACAAGCTGATAGATGCTTTCAGCGGGGTGCATATTGTGATTCAGGCAGTCGTGGGGGGGAAAGTGATTTTGGTATAGTGTCGGGGTGCGGTACTGGGTTAAATGTGGATGGAAGTGCTGGTCTGAGTGGCAACAAGCATGGCATCAGAGAGCTGCTATCTACGTAGGATATTATGTGCGCTCAGTCTCGCCCACCCTGTTGCTCACGTAGTATTTCTGGTTGTTTTGTGAGCCATAGCAACTTGGACAGGTTAGCGGCTGCAGAAAGGATAACACAACTGACGTAGCTGAGCAGCTTCTGCAGAGATTAGTGCCTATTGGCTACTTCTGGAGCAATGACTCGTGGCCTCACCCGCACCGAAGACCCACGTATGGCCTTTGCAGAGGTCCAGAACAGCCGGTGAGTAACCAATCAGTATATACGTTGAATAAGAATATGCAGTGCAGTACAGCAGGTGATTGGTCACTTCTACTAAATCAAGGGGCAATGAAGGCCGGGTTCGCAAGGTCCAGGGAAATATCATGGTATATGCGATGGTCATTAGCTACTTCGAGAGCAAGTGACAATAGCGAAGGGAGGTCGGTGACCACTCTACAGGAACAGCCGAGTGAAATATAAATATGGAAGCCTAGCACGCCAGCACTCTGGAGTGACACAGGGTTCGGGATTAGTGATATCTCAAATCTCACATACACAGACACCATGGCATCAATGTCGATCCCCCCCTCCGAGACGATTTCCCCACCCATCTTTTACTGGGGGACACCGGTGGTATTGATCACAACGGAGAACGAAGATGGAACATCCAATATTGCGCCCATGTCATCAGCATGGTGGCTGGGCAATCGATGCATGCTGGGCCTAGGGGCCATATCACAAACCACGATCAACTTGATTCGAACCAAGCAATGCGTGCTCAACCTCGCCTCCGACAACATGGCCGCAGCTGTAAATGCTCTAGCAAGAACAACGGGGTCAAAAGAGGTTTCAACTGCGACCGAGGGGAACGGATATTTGTACTTCAAGCGCATGAACGGTTACAAGTATGTGTCGGATAAGTGGGCCTGACGCCCGCGGCTTCCGATTTGATTCGACCGGCCCGTATTGCTGAGTGCCCAGCTCAGATGGAGGCCGAATTGAAGAGGGTGTATGAAATGATGCAGGACGCCGAGATGAAAGGATTCATCGCCTTGGAGGTCCAGGTTCTGCGAACTCACGTCCATGAAAATATTCGCATGGCAGGGCATGCCAACCGGATTGACCCCGACAAATGGCATCCCTTGATTATGAGCTTTCAGGAGCTATACGGACTGTCTCGCAAGAAAACTTCGCCGTCGATTCTCGCCAAAATTAACGAAGAGGGATACCGGCCATTCTCAAACCCCGTCGATGAGGAGGTAACAACGGAAAAGGACGTATAAAGACTTTCGGCTGGCGTTCACTTGTTACAGTCTCGAACGAGGTCATCATCATGAAACATATCAGGATGATTTATTGAACCCTATCATGAGTGGTTGAGTGAGAGAGCCCTCTTAGAAGATCGAGGGTCTGTACCGGTGTAGTTAGCCGTTGAACAAACACTTTACAGAACATGTCCGTCGTGTAGTACAATATCAATCGGCTACGTATCCTTCCCTACAGAAAGGCCATTACTAAGTCAACAATAGTGCCGTACAGAGGTATAAACTTAGATCTCACAATAATATATGCAATACATCCTTAGACAATTAAGTATTAATTAATAAATAAACAAAATCTCAACTATCAACTACAAAACAGTAGATCCCTTTAATCAAGTATCAACCGGCTGGTTAGGAACAAGTTACAACTCAGCCTACTAACCTCGCCCACCGTAGCCATTGCCCAGTCTATACCAAACAACCACCACCACCACAACCACAATACCTCCGTGCCGCATCCAGTCACCAAGAGACATAAACACATAGCCCACAGAAGTACGTACTCCAAGTGGCACGGAAGTCTAGATCCCCGGCTATGAATCCAATGTCGATCCCGGTAATGTAGCATTGCGGGGCCGACGGGGCCGACTCGCTTACTTCCGGTCTCTGTCGATCTTTCGGAAACAAGGTCTACTACTGTGTTTCAGGGGAGAATCCCTGGCCCTATTATGATGACTGTATTAGTGATTATACTTGTTCGTGCTGGCTTTGGATTTGATCTTTGGGGGTAGGGAGGATGTTGTTTTCTGAAGTATTTGGTGCGCTGTAACGGCGGTTGCAATCGCAGTATACTATATAGGTGACTCCAGGGCATTCAGGATCGTCGATCCCGAATTATATGCTCTTTTGATCTTGTGGAATACAGAGCCCTGGCTGTATCTCTTACATGCGGGGTTAAAGGACGGTGGTGATGGATTTATAGTCATAACTAAGGTTAGGTTAGGACAATCTGAAGTATTATGTATCCCGTCAGGCAACCTATTGTGAGACTATGATATAAATATTTATCGGAGGCTGTTCTATAAAGAATGCAGTATTGAATGCAAAACACATAATCCATATTCAACAAGAGTCATATTGCACTTTCTAGGACCCAAACTATCTAACCCCAGCACAATATATGCACAAAGCATATGATCACCCAAAACAAGCGATAGATCTTAGTTTACAGCTTCAAACTTGACCGGCAAACCAGGCTTCCCATACTCCATTGTAAAAAGGTCCTTCTGTTTCGGTCGTTGAAAGTCAGGCGGAAGGCTGAGCTTATAGTTCCGGAATATATATGCCATCACAATCGTGACTTCGGCGAATGCGACGCTATAAAATAATAAGGACTATCAGTATCGAGTTGCAACCACAAGAATGCCAAAGTGTTATTTGTTAGGTGTAGCTATTGCAGATATGGTGGAACTTACTTCTGTCCAATGCACATCCTAGCACCCTTGGAGAAGGTACAGAGGTACTGGTCCAAGTTCTTGGAGTCAGGCTGCAGCCAGCGCTCGGGATTGAAGGTTCGTGCGTCCGGGCCCCAGAGCTCCTCGCTGTAGTGCATTGTGTAGGCGGAGATTGAGATGACGGTCTGGGCACATTAGTTCATCTGTTTGAGTCGAACTCGATCGGATCGATACGTACGCCTGCGGGTATGATCTTTCCATCAACAGTGAAGGGCTGAGCCAGGTTGCTGGGAACAATGCGAGGTAACCGACCAGGCACGGGCATTCCGATCCTCAGGGATTCTTTCACACAAGCCGCCTAACACTTCTGTCAGTAACGGATAGTGTTTCATGGCAGAAGGGTACACTAGTGGCGATCAGGGGGACATACCAAATAATCAATCTTTTCCAGTTCCAGGAGTGGCAGGATCCCCTGTTCGTTTGGCTGCACCGATTGTACGGCCTCGACCAACTTACTGTGAACCTTTTTATCCGCGAGAATATGTAACAGCGCTGCTGTAAGGGTAGATGCAGTGGTATCCGCTCCAGCAATCAGGATATCCATGGCTTCGGTGATTTTCTGAGGGTAGGACACTGACGTAAGATGCTCGAAGACAACTGGATGAGAGGTGGTATTGCCGTGTTTCTCATAGTGATTCATGCAGCTCTCGGCGAACTAATAAGATAGGGTTAGTACGTGTCTACCAACATGAAAGCTCTGATGATATGGCATGTCTCACATTAATGACTTCCAAAAAGGAGGCAACCTTTTGGTTCATTATCTTAATAACACTCTTTGGCAAACGTGATCCGACCTTCCGCAGTACAGGCCATTCATGGGTTGTCCACATGTCGCTAGCGACTGAATCAAACGCCCTCAAGAACCATGAGTCAAATGTCGATTCTTCCTCCTCGAGCATATTGGCAGAGCGCGCAAAGGCGAACTCCATAATAACCTCTGTTGTGAGGCACCTTAACGTTATTAGTCACACGTTCAACAACTTGACATTTAACCGGAGAGAGATTACCGGAAGGCGTCATAAACGTTTATCAAGTGCTTCTCCTTCAATCTGTCAATCTTTTTCATCATGATTCCCGCCTTGGTATGGATAACACCTTCGAGCTTGAATACGCCCGAGCGAGAAAATAGAGGATTTAACATTTTACGTCTCTCTTTGTGCAGTGTCGGGTCTGTCTCAGCAAACAGTGAGTGGTCAATGTTGAAAGAGCTATAGAAAGGGGGGTTCTTGAGGAAGGGCTTGGATTGGCTATAGATGACTTTGTATTGATGAACATCAGAGAGGTGAAGCTCGTTAGGGGCGATGCGAAGGGCCTTGGTTCCTAGAGATTTGAGGGGGTATATTTTCAGCAAGATGAACAATGTTAATGAGCTAATTTACCCTGGAGGGCCGTACGGTATTTCTCATGTAGTCTTTCAAATTCGTGCTCCGGAAAGCCTGTCTGGTTAATCCTATAGAGCCAGTTCGTCGACAAGGCTGCTTCGGGTGGGCCTGCGAATTGGGACAGCGGATGAAAATGGCGACGGTAAATGTTTCGGATGATATGCAAGGTTCCAATTCCAATGATGAGCACTATCAGAACGCTGGCACCCTGTGTCTTCAGGAAGGGCACGCCCAAGCTGTCCGCGATATTGGCTATGTTAGACATGGTGATCCACGAGTACAGTATTCGACACTGGTTCTGATCCGATTTATGCTTGATACAGAGCTGTTTTGCTCTCAAGTGTGTACCTCGCCGGGGTACTTATAGCTTCGACCCCCCTGGCACTTGCCGTGGGCATCCCCACCGACGCTCGATCACCGAGCTGGGATGTGCACGCATTGAAGTCTCGACTTGACCCGAAGGCCTGCTTAGAAACATGTCTAGGAGCTTCTGCCTGCTGTAGTGCAGGTGCACCCCGCTCCGGCTGGTTATATCTCCACCGGGTAGTGGATCGTTTATCGGCTCCGCAACGGACTAAATGGGTGGCTGCCGCATAAACAAACATCCTTGTCATATCAAAACTGCTAGTATGGAATAATGTAAGAATAAAAGGGCAGCGCAGGTCAACTAAATATACGGGAATTCAAGTTGCCTAAACCGTCTCGTGATTCACACATCTGGCGAACAATATAAGTCCATACCGCTCCCGTTCTATCGGAATAACTTGGTTGTATATTATATACAGATACTCCCTGGGCCTTCTGCAAATTGCTACAATATGCGTGTCCATTTTGGACGTCTGAAGCCTTTGTAATGGCTCTCACAGTCAAGCGACAAGCTCTCACGAGGCCCATGAATATGGGACATCGGTCAATGGATTCACCTCGTCAACAAGCTCATTGAGCGAAAAAATAAATCCCGCTCGAAGATGCGGCCATGCATCAAAAGATTTGAGAATACGTTGACATTCTTTAAGGAGGCGTGTGGAAGCTCCTGGTTCCAAGAGGAGTCCAACACCGGTCAAGTAAGGTCGACAGTCGGGGTCGCCAGCAATCCACTGTTTCTCCAGCGTTGATTTGGGGTCACGGTCGATCCTTAGCAGCTTATATGGCGAGGACTGGTCTGGACACGGCCGTTTAGTAGTGGTGCTGGTATAGAACCGCTCATAGACCCATAGGTACAGAAACGCAAATAGGAGACTGAAACCATGGTAGCAGGCGGGAGCTAGGACACCACGGATCTCCCTGATTACTGCGCCGGCATGTATTACGCATTTACGTGCACCTTCTGTGTCCTTCTCCATTATTTGAGCTATGCGCTTCCCGGCTGCGATACTCTCCACAGTAGTAACAAGCCACCCTGTGTAAGCAAGTATATCCCGCAAAGACGTGTATCTAAAAATCGATGTTAAATGATAGCAGATAGTGAAGCAGTCAGGGAAAGTGGACGCTGACGTTGTTGGTGTGAAGTTCGGTTCTAAAAGTTGGTATCTGGAATTAAGGCTTGGGTATGAGTTGGGTGTCTCAAGCGAGTGCCGTAGCGCACAAGGATTACCGCTAGGTACTAGAAAGCGAGTAGTAAATCGAGATATGTTCGCAGCTTGCTTCTCTCCGACAAAGAGACCGAGTAGTAATGTCAGTCTGTTGAACCGTGATAATTGTCCAAGAGAAAAGTTCCTGCTACAGCTAGATGACAGAAACTGTCTTAGGGTGATTATGGGTGTCTCTAATGGAGGTTAGTACTCAAAGAGCCAAGAATAGAATTTTAACTTACCCCGGGAAGATTGGAGATGCGACTGCCAGGAGTGGGCATCTTGGCTGCTCCAGAGTTGGTCTGAAGAAGGGAGTCTGTTCTCAAAATCATCCATCGAATAGCTTGGTTGCATATCAAGAAATACGACACAAAATGAGTCGAGAACTGGATCCACTAGTAAGCCTTGGATCCGATCATTGAGTATAGGAGCAAGGTATCAACTCACGGAAAAATGCATATACCAGGCGGGTGCGGGCTTCCACTTGAAGCCACGCATGCCATCGGTCGTAAATATTTACAGTTCGGGAGACATGGAGCAAGACAGAATCTCGTTTACTATTGGGGTTAAGAAATGGGCGAATAAGTGTAGCAAGCCAGGTGCGCAGAAACTGCAAGTTGATGATATCATCTCGGAAACCATTGAACACAAGGTTGACATTGAGCAGTAAAGTAGACTGTGCCAGGGTCATAGCATCGTATTGCAGTGCTTTAACAGCCTGGGGCGGTTAGCATGGCCAGATTGCGTGTCATTGAAACATTGAGCGTACATCAAGAGGGATGGCACGACGTAAGAGCTCGGAGAGAACTATAATGTATTGTTTGCCCTTAGCCATTTTAGTATATTGGCTTCCGATAACCGCCACAGCAAGCACTAGAATCCATGAGCTGTCGCTTTCAAACATAACTGAATGTATGAATGGCATCTGTGAATGGAAATATTCAAAATATAGCTGAACAAGACAGTTGAGACGGTTGATGTCCGGAAAGGCTACCTTCTTGAAACACATGTCCGTCTGGGCAAGATAGAAGCTCTGGATCTTTTCATACATTTCATTTCGCACGGCCTTCACATGAAAGAAGTTTTCTGCGATCAGTATATCATCGTCAGAATGGGAATCCGGATCGCCTTGCGGAGATGCACAGCTAGATGCTGTGAGATCATTTACTATATGTGATACAGATTCGGAAGATTGATGAGCTTCTTCTGCAGGAGTAGACAGTGACTGCAGGGTAGCTGGTTCAATAGGTGTGTCCGGCCTAGAAGTTTGCAAAGCCGGGGGAGGCTCAAATGGGAGGGGACTTTGCTGACAGAGTGTGTCCAAGCCATTGAGCCCAGCGCCGTTGTTAAGAGACGCACTGTATTGCGGGTCATAAAGGCAGTCGAACGGGCCCCATGTGAACAAATTGCCCAAGTCGATGACATAGTTCGCATCGCCCAACGCATTGAGACAGGGCCTTATCTCCGCCGGCGGTTCAACGCTAGCGTATTCCACCAGCTGGGAGTCTCCCAGCGAGGGTCTAAGCTTCCTTATGTCTCCACTAAAGCCCATTTCCGCTTGTCCTATGTCATCTTGACTTGATACAGGTACTGCGGATGATCTCTCTTGAGCACCACCGCCACCCTGGGAGTGATGTTCAAATACACAGGTGCGGCTCTTGTTAGTACAACGGATACAAGGCGGATGCCCACTGCAGCGCTGTTTCTCACGTGCACAGTTTTGACAAGCATGGTTGCTTCGAGGTCTTTTAGTCCTCGATGTCGGTAGGGTCTGGTTCTGCTGATCGTCATGCGTGCTGAGATGCCGCTGCAATGTGTCTCTGTGTGCAAATAAGATAGATGCCTTTCTCTATATGCCGGAGTACATACCTTCTGGAGAATGACTTGGAGCACAAGGAGCATGTAAAAGGGCGCACACCCAAATGACGTCTGAGATGGCGGTCGAGGTGTTCCTGGCGGCGGAAAGTTTCTCGACAAATATCGCAAGAGAAAGTTGGGGGATTCTTGGTAGAGCCCATCTTTTGGATCACGGATAGCCTCTTTGTATGGAATCCGACTTGGATACCAGCATTTTTCGCCAACGCATCTTTCTACAAGCCTTGGATTTTGTTTCGAAACCTGGTGGATTTCTCGGAAGTGAGTAGATTCCGCTTAGTAAGAGGAGATGCATTTCCCCGCAGCGCAAATGTCTGCCTGGATTGCAAGGCAGCAGGGCAATCGTTTCGTTTACAAATGGGCAGTAATTACCATTCCTCCATCTTGAATAACAAACGTCAAGTGCAGCTTCATTATTACCAATAGTTCCGGGTATAGCTAAACCATATTATGTCTATCATCACCTAGGTGTACCACGTAGGATTCGGGACCTCATCCAACAGCCAAAACCGTCCCAGCTCCGACTCCTTGTAAGCCACAGGATCATGCAATGTATGAGTCCGCACATCCTTCCAAAAGCGATCAAATCCATACTTCTCCGCGGTCGACCTCGCTCCAGTGACCTCGAACACGCCGCTAGTAACGTCCAGCGATGTATGAGTCGCTACAACCTTCACACTAGCAACCCATTCAGCCACTTCACCACGTCGACGCGCGGACAGATCCCTCTTCAACCGATGCTCATTGAAAGCATCCGCAATCTCCTTACCTGCACGATCCGCTAGAGTATCCGCGGCACGCAAGGAAGCGAAGTACTTCCCGTAGCGGGCAAGAACGTAGTGCTCATCCGTCGGGCTTGGCTTGGGATCATGGGCAAATGGCCAGGCACGAGTTTGAGTGAGGGTATACTGCCTCGCCGTGCGGAGAGCGCCTTGTGCAATCCCGATATAGAAGTTAGAAAACACGAGCTGGATTGTAGGCAACAGAAGCGCGGTGAAGGGAACCTGGAGGACCTCCGGTATGGGCGCTGTTGTTTCCTTTGACCATCCCAAAGCATCCTCCCAAGCGATAGGAACATTTTCAATCTTGACTGAGCCCGACTCTGTGAGACGCAGACCAATATTGTTCCAGTTGTGTGAGAAGACGATCCCCGGCTGGCTGGTCGGTACAAAGGCGAATATGTGGCCTTCTGTGTCCTCATAGACGCCTTCCAGAACAGTGAGATCCGAGACCACACCTCCGGTGTTGAAGTTCTTGAATCCGTTGAATACAAGGCCGTCGCCCGATGGAGCACGAGTAACACGGCTATCATTATCGCGAGGGTTTACAGCTCCTTGGGAGAGTTAGTCTGTCGTTTTCATCCTAAACACCCGATTGCATCGTACCTCCGATGAAGTAGTTGTTCTCAATGATGAGTTTCTCATAACGCTCCTTTTGGTCATTGGTACCCACAATATGTGCAGTAACTGACCAAAGTAGATGATATCCCAAAAGCATACCAATTGAGCTAGGCAGTCAATTAGTATGTTTCAAGTCACTCACTCCCATCTCACATTATAAACTTACCCATCTCCTGCAGCTACCTCGCGAATGACCTTGTATCCTGTCTCCCAGCTTTCGCCGCCACCACCATACTTGACGTCGCCCAGTACCTTGGTTAGACCGGAGCTCTTCAGCAAGGAAATCTCAGCCTTGGGCGTTTTCTGCTCTTTGCTTCTGGCCGATGCATCTAGCGCAAGAATGTCGGACACTTTACGCGCTCGCTCTAGCCATCCCACCGTTGTCGTTGGCTGTCCCTCTGCTGCGAATGCGTCATGGTAGACCTGGTATGTAGAGGGGTCTGATGCAGGGGGTGTAGGATTTGCTGGAGGGTGGTTCTGAAGAGTTAGCACTGTCGGGTTGGACTGTGACATGATGTCTTAAGCTTTATGCCTTAGATATGATTGAACGATGTGTGCAGTACAGGGTATATAGCAAGACTGTACCGGGCCAAATGCTAGTTTATATAGCCGCGGGTTACGCAGTTCCAATTCGTACATGCGTTCGTCCGAAATACCCGCCGATGATGCCATTTCTGATGCGCATTATACCGAAAATTGGTGATCATGATCGACCCTCCGTTAGTCTCTTGAGGCCAGAAGTTTGGCATATGATTTCTTGGCTATCTGGATAAGACCATAAGGTTATTGTTTTGGAGTTCAATTAGAGCGGGTTGGTGTAGAATGATTCGCGGTGGTTGTGATTGTGTGCTTCTCGCTCCGATCACGTCTTCAACTAGTCGCTGGCCCAATTTTGAATCATGCGAAACTTGAAGCTAGTTCTCCTATCTGGCGGGATGACCTTTGGATGAAAACTAGAAGTCTGGTTAGGTGTATTTGAAAAGAAGTTGAAAAGTTGTAGTTGGCCCCAAGTTCAGCGTGTTTCTTCCATACTACATATGTACCGGATTTTCTACCCAGCTCGAAGGCTTTCCCTTTCCATTTTAGTGCTCACTCTTGGCTTACCCCTCGCCGCTTTTCGCTCACTGAGTAGACCTAAGCACGCCCTGAGCGCCCTGAGCTGATCGCAGAGTAAGGGGTGAGAAGTGGGGGTGGGCCAGGGCCAGACATACCTAGTACTAGGAGTTCATTGTTCTCAAGACTTGTCTGGGGTCACCAAGCGTGGAGGGAAGTGGATAGCCCTGGATCCTGGTCAAGGCTGCGCCCATGAGGGATTGTCGAAGCGCTTGGGAGCTTACAGGCATTGATGTGTTGGTAAACAATGCCGGTTATGCGTCTACTGGAGGCCTTGAAGGCACCAGGTAGACTGTCATATCGCCCGTCAGATCCATTGCGCTCATAGAATTTCTTGTGCATAGCGAAGAAGAGGTTCGTTCCCAGATGGAGATTAGTTACTATGACCCTCTTCGGACTCTGCGCGTAGTACTTCCCGATATGTGTGCGAAAGGCTCCAGCCACATCGTTCTCATCAGCAGCGGAGCCGGGTAAGCTTGTCAATGCTTCCTTTAGATCCTAATGTTTTACATTGGAAGATTCATCGCCAAAGCAGACCGTTCAGCGTATTCAGCCAGCAAGTTTGCTATAGAGGCGGCTCACGAGCCGCTTTCCCTCGAGCTTAAAACATTTGGCATCAGAGTGCTCATTGTGGTGCCTGAACTATTTCGGACGCCATTTTCGAAAAGGACCACCACACCTAAACAACATCAGGATATTGGTGGCTTTAATAAAGCTTATCGTGGTACGGCTGTTGAGTAAATGGTCCCCCAAACGCGCACCTTGCTAGATATTCTTGGAGCCGTGAAGGGAGGAGATCCAGAGAAAGCTGCAAGGGCCATGTTGACCACTGTCAGCGACGGACAGGATTTCCTTTGATTACTGTTGGCCGAGGATTGTGCCTCCGCGCTGAAAACTAAGATCGACAAGCTCCAAAACGATATGGATGTGACCAAAGAAACTGCGTTGCCCACGAATCTTGACTGTGGATTTGTCACTATTATGCAGCTTTTTAAATATGGAATTAGACCATTTTCATTATAGGGGCTGTGACTACGAGTGTGTGAGCAAACTCTGCCTGTTGCCTACACGCCAAATTGAATCTAGCTAGGGAACCATGAAAACCATGATTCATTGCGTAAGATAAATAGACGCATAACGATTCCGAAGCCTTCGAGAGATGGCGAAAGGAGTACAGCAGTCCGTCAGGAGGAGAATAGGTTGTACTCCACTGTACTGTCTTTGTTGAACTCAACCTTTTATATTTCAGTTAAATGTTAATCTAGCTTGATAACATTAGGTAACATGCGTCTCTTACTGGGATAATTCAGAAATGGATTAACTGCAGGGCAGCTGGAGAAGTCCAAATTTGGAATTCTGATCTTGCTGGTTTCAGCGTCAACGTGCGATTACGTTACAACTGCAGGCAAAACGCCTACATAGTGCACATAAAGAGTATGGTCCAGCAAACATGATAGGGTTATTGGTTGACATAGCATGAGTTAATTACTGTTCCTGTCCAAAAGTCTCGAGCTAGCTATTATCTTTGCCTCGGATATTTCCTAGTTTGGCGCTGATGTTAAGGCCGGCATTGCCATTGTTCAGGTAAAAATGGAAATCTCGTGAATCATGGAAGACTGGCTATCTGATACGGGAACGACCAGATGGAGTAATTTCCGACCTGGCATTCTAATTTGTGAGACTCTTACTGGAGGTTATCCCTTGTTCTTTCTTCGGAACGCCAGTCTAGCTATTATTATAGTCATATATTTAATATTGTCAACGTGACAGCCATGTACACATAATTTAGGCATTTCCCATCTTCCCTTGCTTCGTGTACAAACGAAAGCTTTACATAAGCATCAATCCAAGGGAACTTCAGTTACCCAGCATGTACAACACGGGAGAGAAAGGCGCCAGCCAGAACGGAGAGGCGACGGTCTCTTCCAGTTGCCGCGTGGTAAGCTTATGATTTACATTCCATATTTGTACCTAAGGTCCCACTCTTATTAGGGAAATAGCAGTTCGAAAAGCCTTTCAGCCTATTGAATCTGCCTGAAACGCTATGGCTTTTTACTGACAGCGACTTTGCCACGTTCGTCATTCCAGACACTGCATTCGGGATATTCGCTGCTCTATCTGCGCCTGTTTTATCCCATACTAGCTCTCCCGACTTGGTGCAAGTGCTGGAGAGAGTCCCAGCGGTCATGCTGTGGAACTGGCTTAATCTGCTCATTTTCGACCTTGCCAATCAAAGGCATCCCGAATCTGTTACATCCTTTCCACGGCTGGCTAACGCTCCAGGACTGATCACCAAATTCGACAAGTCTGACAAGGGCTAAGGGTGGTATGCTAATGATATCGAACCAACTCAATAGGCAATTGACGAAATAAGTCGGAGCTCCCAACGAGTTATCCTCCGTAGGTACTATAGCAGTGCCTGCCCCGTACGAGAGTAGTAACAGGTGGCTGCTACATGCCAAGTCAATGCCATAGCGGTAGTGCTTGACACTAGACGGTGCCACAATGGACACACTGAACACAGTGTGGAGTTTACGGGGCTAACGGAGCTGGCGGAGTTAGCGGAATTATGAGTGATATGTTAAACTGCTGCTGGCTGTATTGATCCTTTGGCAAGCTTGGCGTACTACGTATGGGGAACAAGGCTTGTATGTGGAGTACAACTTCCATCCTTGGATCCGCGCGATCGACAGGCTCATATGATGTCCAACCTAGTCTCCAACCCTTGCCCTTTTGATCAGGGCGACTGGCCACTGGTTTGTTGAAGCGTATCCCCACATGGCCAATCACCCCACCCAGTCATTAGAACGAAACTGCTGGCGAGTAAGCCGTGTGTCAGGAGCGCGGGAACTCATTCTAACCGGCTGGGTGGAAATCACCACGCCGGGGTTCCGCAAAATGGTAATAATTTTATTTAGCAACTAGTAGCAGCTTATAGTTCTCTGAGCATCAGCCACTTCTAGTCAAGTTATGGGTCACCCACTGCACGCTGTCAGCACCAATGCATGCATGCATGCAACCTCGAGGAGTTAGTACAGTTTAAGACATGTTAGGGCCTACTACAATGTACCCGCTCATTCCATCTAGACCATGTTGATGACAGGTGGAAAGGTGCGCATGTATTTCCCTGTTCTACCAATAACATATCCTAGTTATACAACTAGGAAACAGCACGCATCAAATACAGATCTGGTAGTGGATGCGGCAGCTGTATTGTTTTGGTCACGGAGGTTGCACCCTCAGCAGGTGTGGCTGTGGATCGAAAAGGATCGGATTGGACCCACGTGGTTCAGATGGAGTACTAGTAGTACCTCCTATAACAAACACCACATCACAGATCCAACTGATCCTCTTTGGTGGATGCGGGGCCTGTCAGGAAACTAGGTTCGATCCTTGCAACTAACGGGGTAATCGCTGCGGGCGGAGAAGCTTGACTTCATTAACCTCCTCCCCGTTTGCCACTCAAGTTTTAAGGGGCTGTTTTAATGTCTGGAATGGTATATTTATAGTAAAGCAACTTATGTGCTATCTGTACTAATTTAAATGATTTGCTTTCTTATTTCCTTTTCTCTATATTTAAAGTACCGGATATAAACTGGGTAACTAGAATTGGGTATATAGGTTCTAATCGTCATAAATAGAAAACGGCCTTAATTACAGCGTTGTACCAGAAGACTATGCCGAAGAAGTAAGGAAAGAAAAATATAGACTGACTCTAGTATACAGTATTAGGAAAGGGTTATAGCAAATAGGTAGTATCATACAATTGGATGCGCTTTCGCTTGATTAGTATTATCGCCCATAGGGTTTCACTAGTGAATGGTTAAAGGGATTTTGAATGGCAACATAGAGGTGATGATGGGGGGGAGGGAGTCACGGGCTTGTACGGTAATTATTGGTGATATTCGAATTTCCCTAGTTATATATTACGACCTGGTAAGGGGTGAGGCTGGCCCAAGTATCACTCACAACACAGAGTCTGTCAGCGCCAGGTTTGTCAAATAGGAAAATTACACATCTGCCCTCTGGTGAGTCCTACAACTTGACCTGGAATTTCGGGTTGGATCGGATCGCCGCCCCATACTTGATCAAAAAGATGGGGGCTGGGATAAACGCCGCCGCGATAAACCCAAGGAGACTGTTGCCCCAGCCGTATCCGAGATTGTCATACAATCTCTGAGATGCCAAGGGCAGAACCGCGCCGAGCAAAGATCGAACGACGGTGTTACTGGCAATGGCACTTGCAGCGAATATGGTATAGGTCTCAACAAGGTAGACCTGCACGGGCATGAAGCCCAACAACATTCCAAATCCGAAGATACCCGTGCCGATGATGGGAACAACCCAATGGACCTTATACTGTGTTGTCCAGCCATAAAGGAACAGACCCGCAGGAACAAGAATGGCGCCGATGGCCATTGGGGGAAGGTGATCCTCTGGCACCGCAGGGCGGCTACCTCGCACCTTTTTGAGGTATTGGTCGGAATAGAACCCGGTAATCAGCAGCCCTAGAATAAACCCAGTCTCAACTCCAAGGTAGGCAAGGCCGGCCTCACCTTCGGTAAAGTGGTAGTTGGACATGAAAACGTATGTGAACGTTGTAAAGAGCAAATACATGTAAGCGTAGTTCATCGCAATGTATAACGCCATCAATGTCACAATAGGCGCGAACAGGAGCATCTTCGTTGGGCGGACAATGGCACGTATGAACGTATCAAAAACACCTGTTCGACTGTCGTATTTCGAGTGCAACCTGCGGTTTCCGGTTTCCTTCCGCAGCGCCGCAGCTTTGCGTATCAGCAGGACAGGTGCATAAGTTTCTCGGACGAATGCGGAGCATGCAATTGTTAGGACGCCCGACTAATCCACCAGTTATTCAACCAGGCTCCCATTATTTGGGTGAGGAGGGCCAGCATAAACAACATACCAGTATGGTGACTAGCCAAAATACCCATTGCCATCCAGCTCCCTCGGCAAGATATCCTCCGATGACAGGACCTGCAGCGTTATCAGTAAGATCACGCCTCGTGGGGAAATGCGTAGAACATCGATCATACCCAAAACAGGCCCCTAGATTCATGCCATGTCGTGTCAGCCTTCTGCCTTCAACGAAAGTTTTGTGGCAATTCATTAACATACCAGCAGTGGGCCCATGGTCCATATTGTCAAAGCTCTCGCGCGGTATTGCGGTGGCATCAGATCGTAAATGAAGCCGCCCCCGAGAGTCAAAGGTGTACATGCCATCAACCCGACAATGAATCGGAAAACGGTGAACATGGCTAAATTGGTGCTCACGGCGCAGGCGATGTTGAAGACGAGGAAAACGACATTCGTGACGTGCAGGATCAGAGACCGCCCGTACATTTCGCTGAGCGGAGCCACAACTAATGGCCCAAACGCAAACCCCAGAATATACACGGAGACCACGAATGACTCAAGTTCTGCATTGCTTTGTTGGAATTGTGCCATGATTAAGGGCACGGCGGGCGCGGTCACTGTAGACGCCATAGAGCTGGAAACTGTCAGGCTTCGCCCCATTGTTGAATTTTAGCTCAAACAGAAGTAAAACATCACACACATGTTAAAGGTTACCGCAGATACCAAACCAACCAGCCACCATTTTCTAGCTAGAGGCCAGTTCTGGGGATTCTGCGGGTCATCGTCACCCCTCCAGTCAACCAGCTCCTGTTCGTCAGAGGTGATGTTTTCGTCGGCAGTCATCGTGGATTCGTCGGCTTCCTTGGCAGAAGTCATATCGCTGGATAGCACCTTCTCGAGCTCTGGCTGCTTCTCTTCTGTTGAAGGTCTCATCGCGGAGGCTATGAAAGGGCGAAGGGGGAGAATGCGTTCAATGAAACATGCATCTGCGTGCGCTTAATATCAAGATATTCTGACATCGGAGTTTACTGAGAACACTCGGAGGTAAGTACATCTAAATTCCGTGGTTACTGTGGTTTCTGTGAAACGACGACCAAACATGGTCTGCTCATGTATCCTGTTGTTGTCTTGGCCACCAAACTTACCTCAATTCGGAAATTCCCGAGAAGGCGCACGGGGCTGTCCAGGATCCTCCAACTATAGTACCACTACTAGTACTAGTAGTACTAGGAGTGAAGCTAAGGTGGAGTGACATGATGTCAAAACACGCTAAAACAGTATTGCACGGTATCCGCTCAGACGATCTCCCATTCCAAGGGTGAGTCTTAGAAGAGACAGGTTGAGATGCTTGAATTGATTGATCAAGTAGTGAGAAGAGTATGCTTAAGAGTGGGATATCTGCAGGTATGATGAATACCTATGTGTATCTTTCTATTATAGGAAGAAAGGAGCGGGTCGAGGGAACTGGTCCAGGTCGCAGTAAAATCCCAGATTCCCACCGGTAGAAAGAGGAAGTACGTATGGATGAATTAGGAACAAGAGTCGGTCAGCATTGCTACACTTTGTGTCGCCACATTCGTAGCCTATATCACATATCACGACGATTAATAGCGAAGCTCCATTCATCTACTTAAGCTACGTAGTATAGTACTACGTAGTAGTATACTAGGACTAGTTATGTCAGGTGGGGCTCGGGTAGGACCCGCATCCAATTCAAAGCATAGTAATACTACTAATCAGGCAGCAAAAGGTCCTTCTTGCGCTTTTCATGGCGGTCAGCGCTAACCTTGTGCGAGAACAACCCTACATGGGATCCAGCTCGACTTGAACTCTTGCATGGTAAGCACCTAATGTGCCAGGGGATACGGTTGCTTTTTCCCGAAATTGTAAATCCCCGAGTCGTATATTCAACCAATCATTAAGGAGCCATTTTTTTCCAGTCCGTGAAGGGAAAAGAAAAGAAAGGAAAAGCAAAGAGGGATTAATTAAGGCGGCGAGAAAATGAATCAAGAGCCCGCGGAGATAAGGTCGCTCTTAAGTCCGCTCTGCTCTTCGTCTCTTACCACATCCATGTAGTTAAATGGCTCCCGCGACAACAATCTCGTGCCTTGACACTGGAACAAAAGTCAATAGATGAATAAATTTGACACCATTCGACAGGTCGTCTAGATGCAGGTGTTAGGTGGTTCTCGATCAGAAAATGACGGCTGCGTGCAACGTGTTCATGTATGAACACTTGATGAGGACACCCATACCGAATATATATCTCTGCTCGATCTTCTTGCTCAATTCTGCTGGCTCACTTTAGAAGTTTGCCACTGGGAGTTGAATCAATCCCCATCCATTTTCTACTTGCGTCATCTTGTATAACGAGTATTGGTACGGACTCGGACAAAAGTTGAGTGCCGTTCATCAGACGGTCGTCGAACTCCACGCACCGAATAAAGGGCTGGTGACTGCTCACCGAGCAGGCCCCCTGAGTACCCTCACTAAAGCGGCGGCGTCCGAAACAGGAAAGCTACAATATTGTAGAAACTCCGGTACGAATAGGCACAAGTGCTCATTATGTGGTGTTACGTATATCCATTCTCAAAGCCTGAGCTATGGAGACACATATATGAACTTTCGCGGACATTAAAACAGTTAAGAGCACGTTCACCCGTCAAGTACTTTGTATAGTGTGATTTATCGGTTATAACGGCTAGCAGCCATTGATTCCATCATGAAGGACCCAAGTTTCTCTTCACCTTCTATGCTGGCAAAGCCGCTTCGGGTGGTTTATTGGTTATAGTCTTAGCCATCGTATCCGTGGTAGGGCGCTGTTCTACCTCCACTAGTAACCAAACGCCATCTTTATAAGAGACCCACAGGGCTGATAAAGTACATGTCAATGACTATTTACATTGCTTATGGTTCTGGATGAATTGTACCAACCTAAATCTTTACATTATACCCCAGGGTCCAATCCTTTGCAAGCTCAGCCTATACTCAATGACAGATATTGAAGCAGAGAAGACACCCACCCCATCCAACTCACTTATTCAACCCACAAAAGAACGTAGCAACCACCTCAGCCGCAACTTTCGAATCATCCTCCCCTCTCCCCTCAATCAATCCCACATAATGCGCAGTTTCCTCCTCAGACCACTTTAACCTCCTCCCAAACGCCAGACACGTCTCCCGATTGACAAAGACATCGAATTCAAAATGCCCCTGATATGTCAAAACCCTCTCAGGGCAGTACAATCCCTGCACTGGACACAGCTCCGTGGACCCAACATTGATCCAACCGGCCGGCAACGCCGCAGTCGGTCCCGCCACAGGGACAACCCAGTCCCCATGAATCTCCTGCAGCCGCATCTGCTTCTGTGCACCTGGGAGCTTATCCACCGCCTCCGGGAACGAAGCCACAAACTCCGGCGACAAATCAATAGGAACGAGGCCCGTTTCGCGCCCATCCGGACAAAGCTCAACTTTCATTGCGGGGCCCGGCGCACATTGCGGGGCCGATGTGGAGAGCAGCGCCTGTGCGATAATCTGGTGGCCGAAGCAGGAACCAAAGAATTTTACATGCGGGTATTGGGTGTATACTGTTTGGATCCATGACTCCAGGGGTGTAATCCATGGGTGTGTCGGTGCATCGTAGGCTCCTGCTGCTGCGCCGGTGATGAGGATACCGTCGATTGGCTGTGCTAGCGGGTTTGAGGTCTCATTTTCATTGTTACAGTTTTCTGGGCGCTTGGTGGTGCGTAGACTCTCCAGTGGAGGAAAGGTTCCGCCTACGACATCGTACGCTGAGGTGAAGATGGTGATTTTATGTCCAGCTTCAGAGAGTCGTGCGGCGGCGGATCGCAGGAGATCGCGAAATTGAGACGAATATAGGCCGCGGGCGTATAGACGGCTGGAACGGGGACGTCCGTGTCCAGGACAGCGATGTGGAAGGACATGTTGAAGTCGAGGTGAGATATATAAAGGTGGTGGACGCTGCAAATTCCCGGATGTTCAAATCATTTTATGCTTCGGATCCGGTTGCCAGATCGGGTAATTGATTCCCAACGGCCCACCTTTTCTGCGTCTCTCGGGCGAGTGATGGATTTCCTTATATGACTCATACGGGATTGGAATCTGAGCTAAAGGAAAGATAACTTATACCTGCAGAAGTTAGCAACAAACACGGGCGTGGCGGTAGAACATCACTGACATCAATTCAAAAGAGTTTGTGCCAACACATGAAGCTTGGTGGAATGTATATTCAGACCAAGCTTATTCGGAGTCTGGATCCGTACCTTTCTCTTTGAGAGTTTTATGCTCTCTATGGGGCTGGCAGTGCAAAGGCAGTAGGCATTGTCTTGGATACATAGCTATCATGTTGAAGTTCAAGCGACGTGATGGGAATATTGTCAGTTAGGATATATCGTTAAGCATTTTATAACTAAGGACGGCTTGACCCAGCCTGTATGGGTGTAATCAACTGTATAGAAGTGATATCAACTTGGGAAATGCCTGTCACACATTCTAGTCACAGCATATAATCTGTTTGAGGGGAAGATTATCGTGTTACAGGGGCTGTCTGAGCTCGTACTCTGGAAAGTAAACCATATAAAAAGGCTACAGTCCGCTGTCACCAATACACTCTACGAGCCCTCCAAGAAGGGTTTAAATAGTCACGATATAATGGGTTGAAAGGGAGTGAAATTGTAAGCTAATTATATCTAGAATGTTTCTTGGACGAAGTATTAACGTTCTTTGTCTAATCTACCCTAAAGTCAACAAAGACAGTCATGGCAGTACATTGGGAAGTCGTCGTTTGTGTCCCGGCCATCTGTCTAGCTAATAGTTCAGTTATGCTCTCTCCAGGAGTTCATTCATCCCAGCCGACCTCGTTACAGGCTCATATCTCTTGGGTAGTTGCCGGTCCTCAACATGCCGACTGTTATGACATAGAGACATTCGCCATTTACGGGAAAAGGCGTGGGAGTCATTTCTGGTATGGTAGTACTGGTGTGGTGGCTTATTGGCCTGAAATTAGGCACAACATCATTACCAATGAAGCCAATTGTCGTGGCTGACGAGACACCAAGCATCCAACAGGACACTCCAAGCGCAACATCACCAGATGCAACATTAACGACCATGACCAATACGCCACAGGTCGTATCCCATCCGAAGTATGCCTTTGCAACGATCATTACCGGAGAGAGCGACACGGAGACAGATATACAGGGTGGGAAAGCACATACTCCATAAGTTGACTCGTGTTAGAGTATGCTCACCCTGCAAGTGGCCTTTTACTCGCTTCCATTGATCGGAAAGAGACACCGGGTTGAGACCTTGGCAGGGCTTGTATGCCGCATGGTAATCCAACCAGGAGGAGGCAGTACTGCTGTTTTCATGACGAAGGAAGACAAGTTACTAGTTGTGGGATATTAGGTGTCTAGGTACGGTCTATATGACAAGGATCCCATTTCATTCACATCAAAAAGCCCAAAAGTGAAAAGCTTCTAGTCTATCTCAAGGGCTCAAGTATCTCACGGACGACCTGCCCTAATTCTCTAATTGTCCGAACATCTCTGGGGACACTATGACCGCCCCCATGATCAAACAAACTCGCCTTCTCGCGACAGCAGACGTTATATAAAGCGAGCGAGCCATAGACCCATGGGTCGAGGGATCCCAGCACATGAAGCGTTGGCACGTTAATACACCGATCCTCACACGCCATCCCGCTTTCCTCCTCGTCGTCCGCCAGGAGGTATTTATTTTGCCCTGGGATCAGAGGCGGGAATCCGTTGAAGAAAATGCCACACCTCAATTGCGGAGGCCGACCTGTTTGACGGAACCTTCTTTTCTCCTCTAGTAGGACGGTAGCCGCCATGGCAGTTCCCTCAGAGTGTCCCAATACTCCATCAAAGGGACCTTCTTGGTCAATGAAGCGGAATACTCGATCCAACGCCGTCTCAACACTTCCATCTAATGGCTGCAGATTCTGGAGGGATAATCGCATCTTTTCTTCGGCAGTGGCGTTATCAATTGCACGCTCAACGGCCGCGAACCGTGCTGTCAAATCCTGAAAGTATTCTGTTGCCCAACAACCCCGGCCGTTTGTGTCAGTACTAGACAATATAATCACAAAACAATGTTCTGTTAAGATAAAAATAGCGAGGTCAAGCTCACCTTTGCGTGCGATGAACTGCAGGTGCGGTTCCTACATATCGTTTGTGAGTGCAGCATTAGCATAGAATTATAGAGGAATCGGATCGGGATTGGGCTTGTTAAGAGTTTTGAATACCGGTCCATAGTGGGCCAGGAACTTGGCAGGGATCTGACAGGGAACCTCGCCTTGTGTGAAGGTGAAGTCCATAGAGTTATCCGTCTCCATTTCTGCCATGAATGGCGCTGTTGGTATGAACTCATTGGTAAGTGAGAAACAACGCCTTTCTTCCCCTTCCTTTCCGTCATCAAAGGGCGAACTGAGACATCATAACTACCTAGGATTGGTTTGAATGTCTATTCAAGTGCTGTTAGTACAGGACATTCCATGCTGCTCGAGCCATCGTGTGTAGAATTGTCATATGTCTGCCAACTTGCCTGGGCATTAGAGCCTGCACCGGGGAAGCACAGGAACCTCATTGTGCAATACCGTCGCAATACCAGTTACACAAGAGGAGCTAGCGACAATGAGGAAGAGACGAATAACCGAATTATATCGGTGGCCATCGCAATTACTTCAGGTGTTGGTTGCCGATTGGGTAATTCAACGACTCTTATTGGTGCTTAATCAGGAATGTCCGAGGTTGAAACCTGTATTTCCCGATTGGGAAACCCCGACAAAAATCCCGACTCCAGCATGTCTAGAGCGAACTAGCGGCAGATCCCCCTTGCAGTGGCTGACCGGAAGATGGCCAAGGGAGAGGCGCCGATCACAATGCATCTTTAGGTTTGGTTTGCACGATGCATGAAAAACACACCAGGCGATATCATGCATTCTGCTGTGTGAAAAGAACAAAAAGTTAAAAGGACAAATCATGAGATCTACCCTATGAAATTGCTACGTTTGGTTCTTTTATCGCTCGCATACTTTGGATCGAAGGGCCTTTTGAAATTGAGTCCACCACAAAGACAATCATTATCAAAGGACACCATTGAACCGATAAAGCTATTTGCCCTGCCTTGTCTATTGATCTTCGGTGACTTTTATACATATATAGTGGGCGGCCCTTTTCCTGCTGGATGGATTTGTCCCGGCTTCCCAAGACTAGACCTAAGAACTATACTTTGAGCGACCTTACCGGGCTTCATCCAAGCAACCATGATGGATTCACAGGGGCATTCATCCCAGGCAAGTTCTACATACACACCAGAAAGCCATGAAGGGAACTTCACCGAGCGGGAGCGCATTGCCATCGTGGGTATGTCTTGTCGAATGCCCGGCGATGTCAGTAACCCAGTTGAATTCTGGAACATGTGCGCTCGGGCACGCAGTGGCTGGTCTGAGATTCCACCAGAGCGCTTCTCTCCCGAAGCGTTCTACCACCCGAATGCCGGAAAGAAAGGAACTCATAATGCACGCGGAGGGCATTTCTTGAGCGACAACGTCGCCCTCTTCGATGCGCCCTTCTTCAACGTGACTGCAGCTGAAGCCACGGCAATGGACCCGCAACAACGGCTCTTGTTAGAAGGAACGTACGAAGCGTTCGAAAATGCGGGTATCTCGAAATCAGAAGTCGTGGGCGGCAATATCGGTGTTTTTATGGGCGGCTATGGAGCCGACTATCAGCTTTTGGGCCACAAGGATACAGAAACTGTCCCTATGTACTTCGCTACAGGCACATGTAAGGGTCTGATGTCTAACCGGGTCTCGTATTACTTCGATTTGAAAGGCCCCAGTGTCACTATTGACACTGCATGTTCGTCCAGTCTCGTTGCCCTACATCTGGCTTGCCAATCTCTACGAGCTGGGGAGTCGACCGCTGCGGTTGTCGGTGGAGTCCATTTGAACATCAGTCCGGACAGCTTCGCGACAATGTCATCACAGAGGTACGTTCTAAATGGTGTGGATTGCAGCAGTGCTAATAGTGAATAGGCTATTCTCAGAAACGGGGAAGTCCCACGCGTTCGACCATCGGGGTACTGGAGGCTATGGACGTGGGGAAGGTGTTGGTTGTCTGATTCTTAAGCGTCTGCCCGATGCCCTACGGTCGAATGACCGCATTCGCGCGGTGATCGTAAATTCGGGGTATGACGCTTCCTGCCACCGAGACATACACCCTCTAATGTATTCAACATCGTGCTAATCAATGGTGAAGGACAAATCAGGATGGCCGCACCAATGGGATTACCCTACCCAACGGATCAGCCCAGGAAGATCTTATACGGTCTGTATATAGAGAGGCCAACATTTACCCGGAAGAGGTAGGCTTTGTGGAGGCTCACGGAACTGGAACGAAAGGTATTGTGGGGCTAAAACCTGCCGCCGTTACTTCATTATATCCGGTTTGATCTGTGGGCTAATGATATCAACCAGTGGGAGATCCGATCGAGGCAAAAGCCCTCGCCAATGTACTCGGCAAGGGAAGAACACCGGACGATCCATTACTGGTAGGATCGGTAAAGACAAACATTGGCCACCTGGAAGCTGCCAGTGGAATTGCGTCGGTGATCAAAGCAGCGATGATGCTAGAACGAGGTTTTATCCTACCAAACTGCGACTTTGAAAAGTTCCCGACGAGTATTCCTACCAATTTGAACATCAAGGTGCGAAGATCGATGGCCTCACCTACCTTGAGCCCGACAGTCCGGTTTGGTTAACGGGTGGTGAATACAGGTACCGACATGCCAAACACCATGGCCAGCTAACAAACGATACATTTCAATCAATAACTTTGGATTTGGTGGCGCAAACGCCCACGTGGTGTTGGAAAAGGGATCTCGCCCAGCAGCACCGGTGGAGGTAAGTGTGGATGCACCAGGATCTGACCAGCGAGAACCAAGACGCCTCTTTGTCCTATCTGCACATGACGAGAAGGCAGCACGGGCAAGTATGGAAAATCTCATAGTTTATCTTGAGCGAAAACCAGAGGCATTTGAGATCAATATGCCCCGAAACCTGGCCTATACCTTAGGAGAGAGGCGGTCCGTAATGTCATGGAGGATAGCATTGTCAGCGACAGGATCGAGCGACTTGGCAAGGCAGCTCGTAGATCGCCAGTCACGCCCCGTGCGGTCTAAGCAACCTACGACAGTTGCCTTTGTTTTCACTGGTCAGGGGGCCCAATGGAACGCGATGGGGCGAGAGCTGCTCATGACATACCCCGTGTTTTCCGCAACATTACGCGCCACAGATGCCGTCCTGGCTACACTGGGTGCTGACTTCTCTCTTGTTGGTTAGTATCACCCATTCTTTCCTGCACGGTTGTCAGTTGGCGTGTCGTCCTTACCCCATGTTTTATTTTCTCATGATCATTCGCTTCACTTGCACTAACAGTCTACTGCAGAGGAGCTATTGAAGGAGGCAGAAACGACCCAGGTGAACGAGCCTCACATCAGCCAGCCAATCTGCACAGCCATTCAAATTGCCTTGGTGGACCTACTTCACTCCTGGAATATCAAGGCCTCGGCGGTGACTGGACATTCGAGTGGCGAGATTGCCAGTGCCTACGCTAGTAATGCCCTGACATTGGAAGACTGCATGGCTGTTGCCTATCATCGTGGTAGGACCGCCAGATTCCTTGTTGGAAACTCCACATTGCCACCGGGTGCGATGTTAGCTGTAGGTGCAGGACCGGACGAGATAAAGGCTATGATGAGCACCGTCAACCAAGGTCGGATTGGCATTGCGTGCGTCAACAGTCCAAAAAGTGTCACCATTTCTGGTGACAAGGCTGGCATTTCCCAGCTAGAACAGATCTTGGAAAAGCAAGGCGTTTTCCATCGCCTGTTGAAGGTAAATGTCGCATACCATTCCCACCACATGCAAGCTGTGGCAGACAACTACCGCACGTCAATTGCCCATATTCGACCCAAGCATGGCCGGTCGGCAGTTCGGTTTCATTCCTCGCTACGTGGCCGATTGATAGATACGCAGGAGCTCACCGCGGATTACTGGGTCCAGAACTTGACATCCACAGTTTTGTTTGCAGATAGTCTATCGGATATGTGTTCATATGATGCCACCGCCAATGACCCTGACGGCATTAAATTCCGCACTACAGTTCTGTTAGAAATTGGGCCCCATGCAGCCCTGGAAGGGCCAATTAAGCAGACCGTGTCAAAGGGATTTTCCGATGGCTCACTCGTGTATGCTAGCATGCTGCGCAGAAACAAGGATGCCACCGAGACGGCCCAGAAGGCCGCCGGGGAACTTTTCATGCGAGGTATACCTATAGATCTGGGTGCTATCAATCGGCCAGCTGCGGCAACTTCGCTTCCACAGGTCTTAACAGACATGCCCCCATATCCCTTTCAACATGATACTCCATACTGGCACAGTTCACGTATTAGCCAGAAGTATCTGTCCAAAGAAAGACCACCTCGAAATGAGATCATTGGAATTCTCGCAGATTATGCCAATGATCTCTCTCCAGAGTGGAGACATGTTTTCCAACTGGATGATCTTCCCTGGCTGCGCGACCACAAGATACAGGGCATAGTCACTTTTCCAATGGCTGGCTTCATCACAATGGGTATAGAGGCAGCTCTGCAGTGCCAGACTCTTGGTCTTTGTGATCTTAAAAAGAATAGCAACACCCACAAGGAGAGCTGTAACTCTGTGACTCGAGTTGACCTGCGGGACTTCGCCATCCAGACACCACTTGTCTTGGACGAGGACATGGAAGTTGAGATGGTCACTAAACTCTCCCCTTTCATGTTGGGCCCACATACATCGTCTGCTAGATGGACTGAATTTGTTGTCTCATCGTGGACTCGGCAGCGAGGTTGGACTCAGCATTGCCGAGGGCTTGTTTCTGCTGCCAAAGGAAGTACTACATTAGAAACTCCAGCAACCATCCACGAAAACCGAGGCTATGCGGCCGGGAAGAGTTCGCGGATGACCAGCTTGTGCAACGAGAAACAATGCAGAACTCAGATTGACTGCACGAGCATGTATGCATCACTTGAGGCCGTTGGAACTACGTATGGAAAAACCCTGCAAGGGCTCAAAAACGTTGCCATCACAGATACTGAGCAGCTCGCAGTTGCAGAGCTAATCATACCGCACACAGCAGCAATTATGCCCCAGGCGTACGAGAATAGTTATTTCGTACACCCAGCTGTTCTTGAGAATACCTTTCAGGCTGTTTGGCCCCTACTCGGCGCTGGTACCACGGGCTTGAACGCGTTATACATGGTAACCGCAGTTAAGCAAATGTCACTCTCGTGTGGGATCCAAACTGATACAGGGCCTCCATTGCGAGTCTTTGCATCTCCCAAATCGGCATTGGCACAAGGGATCTCTATACAGAAGCAACAAAGAGCGCAAAAACAAGCGGATACAAATTTCTCCCTGGTTGTAACCTCCCTCAACAATCATGATGAAGCTTTGATCAGCTTGGATGGCCTAAAGGTCATGCCTGTATACCAGAGTGAGAGCCCATCCCTCGAGGAGTCAACCCGTGGTCTCTGCTACAAGGTGGACTGGAAACCAGTGTACGAAGGGATTGTGCTAGATGGAGCTAGCAGCAATGCCGATACATGTTCGGAAGGATCCAATGAACCGTCATTTGCCCTGCTGGGTCCAGTAACTATTCTCTACAGACAAGAGGATCAGTTCGACATTGCCTTCAAATTGTCAAAGACCTTGGAGGAACGTACAGAAAGTCCAGTGGAGCTGCAATCCTTTGGTCCCGATAGCGAGGTGGCAACCAACACCCCCACAGGCATTGTCATTGTTCTCATCGAGATTGGGAGATCTATCCTTCCTTCAATGTCTGATAACGAATTCCGGTGGATGAAGGAAACTGTTTTGAAAGCTAGTGGGCTTCTCTGGGTCTTGCGCAATGACTATGCAGGCCATCAGGATCCCAACTCTCATTTGGCTACCGGGTTCGCCAGATGTATACGTGCGGAAACTGACAGAAGGTTTGCGGTATTGGAGCTCGACGCGATTACAGCACGGTCCCAGAGTAACACCCTGGAAAGTGATGCTGTTTCTCATATTGTTGAAGTCTTCACAAGATGCCTTTCACCCCAGGGGCAAGTCTTTTCAACACACCCATCATCTGACATGGAATACCGTGTGAGAGATGGCGAGCTACTGGTGCCAAGAGTGACGTATGATCACAAGGTTGATAACTTCGTCCAGAGTGAGGCACATGGCGAGGAGATCCTTGAGGTTCGGCCATTCTACTCACGCGACAAAGATCTGCGCCCGCCTTTGAAGCTTTCTATCGGTACTCCAGGAGCTCTTGATAGCATATACTTCATTCCCGACACTGTAGTGGGAACAGCGCTGGAGGCTGATGAGGTGGAAATCGAGATCAAAACCACTGCTATTAATGCGAGGGACATATCTCAGGTGATGGGACATGCATCCAGTAGTTTTATCGGTACGGAATGCTCCGGAATCATAACCCAAGTTGGCAGTCGAGTCAGGCGCTTCTCGGTCGGTGACAGAGTCTGTGCTGTCAATACGAAAGGGGCCTATTCCCAGTTCACTAGATGTAAGTACACCAGTGTTTCGCGTATCCCAGACGAGATGACGTTCGGTACTGCTGCCACGATTCCCGCAGCGTACTGTACTGCATATTACTCCTTGGTCAAAATGGGGCGACTTTCCAAGGACGAGATAGTGTTGATACACGCGGGTACAAGTGATATCGGACTTGCTGCAATCAAGCTTGCTCAGTATATCGGGGCTGAGATTTACGTGACGGTTAAGTCCGAGATCGAAAAAGGGTTCCTGGTGGACACTTTCAAGGATACCCTACCAGAAGATCACATCCTCTTCCACGAAGATCCCCGATTTGGTGCTGCTCTTTGCCAGGCAACTTCACGCAGTGGAGGAGACGGAGGAGTCGACGTGATCCTGAACTCTTCAGGTGTGTCAGGGGATCGTCTGCGTGAGACCTGGGAATGTATTGCCCATTTTGGCCGGTTTATCGAGGTTGGCAAACGAGATATCAAGGAGGATTCATGGTTGCCGATGCGGCCATTTGGCTATAACGCCACATTCTGCAGCGTGGACCTTGCGGTTATTGCGAATGAAAAACCCCAGTTGATGAAGCGTTTGATGTCCGACGTGTTTACCATGATACAAAATGGCGTTATTGCCCCCTTGACGATTGAACAGACCAAATCGATCTCCGAGGTCGTAGAGGCATTCAGTCTCGTGCAATCTGGAGAAGTGATTAATAAAGTGGTTCTGCTACATGGTGAAGAGGATCGAGTTAAGGTAAAGAAAGAAATTTCCCCCCCTTTTCCCTCTACCTCTTCGTTCTCGTTTCCTTGATTTGTTGCTACCAATTTTTTTTGGATGAGATGATGATTAACTAAGAGTCAATAAAATATAGGCGCCCATCCCCCCTTTACCAACGACCCTTCTTCATGCGAATGCAACATACATCATCATCGGTGGAACCGGTGGTCTTGGTCGAGAGATAACGCGATGGATGATCTCTAAAGGGGCCAGAAATCTGGTCCTTCTCTCCCGAAGCAGCTCGACACAAGGAAAGATGGCAAGGTTGATCCAGGATGCCACGAGGAATGGTGCGAACATTACATTGCAGCAGTGCGATGTGGCAGATCGGAGTCAGGTTCGTAAAGTGCTACAGGAACTTGGCAGTGCGAACAAGCCTCCTGTCCGTGGCATCATCCAGGGATCCATGGTCTTTGAAGTAGGTTCATTTCGTTTCTTTCCGTCTCTGTAATGTGCACTGAAATGCATGGGTTGCTAACATTACCACTGCCAGAACATGCTGTTTGAAGACATGCAATATCCCCTATGGCGAAGGGTCATGGCTCCCAAAGTCGCTGGAACGTGGAACATTCATCATGAACTTCAAGCGGGTGGCCATCAACCTGACTTTTTCATCATGCTATCCTCAATATCAGGTATCATCGGCAGTCGTGGCCAAGCACCATACGCAGCCGCCAACGCCTTCCTGGATGCATTCGCGGAATTCCGACAAGCCCAGGGCTTACCGGCTACCACCATCGATATAGCACCAGTATTAGATGCAGGAAGGTTGGCAGAGGATAATCTCGGTGACGCGAAGATCTTTTCGGAAAAATTTGCATCCGACGCCATTTCCCAAAACGAAGTCATGGCACTCCTCGGAGCAGCGATATCTGGGGTCATGCCTGCCGGGCAGCCTCAGTGTCTTACGGGGCTCAGGCTGACCGGCGAATCAATCAAATTTCGATTCTGGGCTCATGATCCCAGGTTCGAATCCCTACTAAAGGAGGCCGAGCTATCTTTGGGAGATGCTTCCGACACAAATGGCGGTGCGAAAAGTTTGAATACCCTCATCAAGCAGGCCCAAGTTGAAGGTGAAGCACAGGCTGTGGACGTGGTGTACACTGCGTTAGCCAACAAGATTGCTGACATTCTCATGATTCCGGTGGAGGATATTCATCCCACCAGTTCTGTAGTCACCTGTGGCCTCGATTCTCTAGCAGCGGTCGAGTTCCGTAACTGGATGAGTCGTGAGATGAGTGCTCAACTACAGATTCTAGAAATAATTACCAGTTCGAATCTGGAGGTGCTATCGAAGACGGTTTTGAGCAAAAGGAAGTGAGACACGTGGTTCATCTGTCTGGATTAAATCGTTATCCAATCCGTTCGGTCTCTTTTGTTTAACAATAACTAGAATATATAACCCGGCGAACCTATTATCCTTTTACTCGCAAAGGGTGCTCTAGTAGCCCCGATGAACACAGCCTTGCCTAAAGCCTAGCGAAAAGAGAAAAGCTGGAAAGGACTATGTGATTTGCCTCTTTACGCCCATCCCTGGAGATACTCCACTAGAGAGGCTGATGTGGTGGTAATATGCTCGGAATATATAGCATTGCAAATAACTGTTTTATATATAATCATCAACTATCTTTATCGCCTGCAAGGCTCGAACCAGGCTGACTAACAGTCTTCGGCTTGAGGAACTTATTTCTATCAAATGGGCTAACTCTAGGGCATTTTACGTCGCTACGATTCAACCAAAACAACCATATAGCTGTTAGGTCGTGTATTGCATACTCTACTCTATCCTTAACACCGTGTCCCTTTGGTTGAACATCAGGTGAAACAATCTCTCACATGTAAGCCATATTGCCTATAATCTATCTTCATGGAGCTATTCTATCTAATATTATTCACATAGTGTTTTCACCTTGCGGGGCTGTGGTGTGAACAACCCCGACTGGCGCAAGCCTTGGAAAATGTATCGCTTCTCAATGCACTTAACTACCGGATTCCCATAGTTGGCTCTGATGTCTGTAGAGGTACGCAAAGCTTGCAAAGGGTTCTAGATCATGAAAAGGTAGCAAGGCATGCCCAGCCCTGAAATACCGTTTACTGAATGCCGTCTCTGCAATGGCGCAGAATGCTGCAGCGTAAGCACTGGATGGCTATATATCCAGCCCCTCTAGTATCCCGCCAGTCGCCTGCTTCAGGACTGCCGTCGTTTGTTGCGTTCGTTCGTAAATAGAGTGCAGCCGTGCTGCATGTCTCTCCCACCCGGCGCAGATTGCATTGTTGCAGAGTTGCAGCACAAGACGTCGCAACGTGCTAAGCTCAAGTAAAATTACAGTGATGACAAGGACATCCTGACCCCGAGTGGAGCCGATCGTGTACCTGCCAATAGATACTACCCTTGTGATCTGGAGCCCTGTGCCCTCATCTAGATGTGGCTTCATTGAGCTGTTCTGTAAACGAATCACGAATGCTTCAGACAAGCGCTGAAATAAACATAACAGTCGGTCACTGATTGCGATCAGCAGCAATGCAATTGCGGACACCTTTCTACAAGCTATACAATCGAAGATACCGTTGCATTGTGCCATCAAACCGTTATGGAAGGTCAAGAAATCATCGATTGCATGTGCCCTCGTATCTAGTGCCGCTTCGATCTCGACTTCTTCATTTAGTAGGAGCACTTGTTGCATGCATTGGCATGATGTCGTCGACGCAATGGATGACGGTGACCTGACGGACATCCCCAGTTGGTGAGGTAGACGGTTATTCTTCAATACTTGGCACTCCGGATCGATATCTGGTGAGCAGAGTGACGATGGCCCGCTTGAAAATGGTTTGCTGCTTTGTTGGTCTTGTAGCATGTCCGAGAACAATGGGCTTGGATAAGAGGAAGGGGTGGTGTGAGTGGAAAACTGGAGTCCGGCTGAGCGGTAAAGGAGCGGTCCATCCCTCTGTTCCTCGATGGTATGTGCTGGTTGCTTACATCGGGAGGGGAATAATTCTGATGACGATGTTTGGGAGGGATAGTCTATATTGTCCGGTGTGGCTGAGGGCAGGACATAATCTGAGCGACTGTCATATTCCCGCGGTAGCAGTTCTAAAGATGGTGTCCAGAGAGCACCAAGAGAGAGATCAATGTCAGGATCGAGCCCCGTCGACCCCGTGGCCCAATTGTCTCCCAGGGGCAGAGTCGATATTGTTTCGGCGCTACTTGACACACCCTGATTCTCACCAATGGCGGGAATAGTGGGTGTGGGTGGAACGAAACGCGTTAGCCTGGTGTCATTGCTGCATTCCTGTGTGATGCTGCCCACGTCTCCTGACGTGTAGAGCCCCAAGTCTGGTCCTGTAGATTGCGATGTGTCGGTGGTCTCCAGGAGTTCATGGTTCGGACGAGTTCGTGATCTGTTGCTTGTCAACGCGAGAGGCACCGGCGCTTCCACAGCCGCCTGGGTCGTTGTCTGATGGACTTTGACTCCCGAGGGCGCCAACAACGTTTGAGATGTAGAGGATGAAGCAGAGGCTTGCATCCCCCTATGTCGAGCTTTCATTCGGCTGGATTTCGTCGTTGCTGGATATGTACACACGCGTTCCTTTGACCGACATCGATCACAGCCGTTTTTCTGACCAGAACACTTCAGCTATTCCTGATGGCACATTTGCACCTACTTATTAGCGGACAGCATCGAGCCATGTGCTATCTCCCGCATAGCCGCACGTACCTTCTTCTCACGACATGCATCGCAAGCAGCCCGTTGGCAGTCGGGATTTAGATATCTTTGACCAGGAGGATATGGGGTGCTCTGCAACACAGATGCTTGTCCACGGTTCTTGGGACGGATTCGAAGTGTGGAAAACATGTCAAAGTTGATGGCTAATTTGGTTTACACGGGGGCGTTCAGAGAGACATTACATACGGAATCAGACGACCGAGAATAATATGTCCCATGAGAGGTCAGATCTAGGAAGTTTAACCGCACTCGGATGATATAGCAGCGCCCAAGAGAGCAGAGAAGGTTGATCGCCCTACCGGGAAAGCCGATCGTGCCGAACGCCCCCCGGGAGGAGATCTAAAAAAATCGTTGAGCAAATGTAAGATCATTGTTTTCGCAGCAGGAAAACTTGCAGAGAACCACATCCAGCAGAATCATCCAATCAAGTTCAGCAAAACAAAAGTGTCTTGTCCCGCTCAAATATCAGACATGGCAGGGTAAGTGTTCCATACGCAGTTGCCGACAAATAGTCTAGGCATGTCGGGTCATTTTCGAACCTTGGAGGTCAGGTAAGCGCATCTGGACGTAGGCAAAGGCATAGCGCCATTCAATGCATAACACGGTGAGGAATGGAAAATAGCCATTGGATCTGGAACTTATTAGTATTTATGCTCCGCCATTGCACCTTACTGACCGCCACTCGTGGATCCCACCTACCGGCGGGCTCTTACTATCTGACTATCCTAATACCTTGTATTTGCCGCCGTAGATGCACAGTTGATAAGCTTTATGCCGTCACGAGATTCTTTCTTGCGTGTTAGGTGAGATCTGGTTCCCTACCTCATGAACCGTGTAAATGAATAACAGATCGCTTAACAGATCGTGGTGACCCTTTTGTAGGAACAAAATACGAACTCCTGGCTACATCAGCCATTAGGGCTTTGTTGAGTTGTATTAGAACCTTACTTTTCCGGTTACAGGAGACTCCAGACGAATCCATATTGCATACCAAAAGCCCTCTGTAGCATCGCTGGGGTTTGTGTAGTTTCTCCTAATACCATCTTCTCAACCAGCGCGTTGAGTGGGAATTGGGAAGATTGTTGAGTACGGTTCAGGACGATGGAAGAAGCCAAAAGGTATCTGTACAGCCTACTCCAGGCCGAGTGAAATCAAACGAGTCCGTATCAGAGCAGGCATCGCATAGCGACGGGGAGTCATAAAAGCTTGGAGCTAATTTTATTATAATGAGGTGGAAAAAGGCTCTGCAGCAACATGGGGCATGCTCCTCGGTGCAACATGTTACCCCCTTGCCTGCTAAATAAGATAGACCCTTTGTATTGTTCTCATGTAAATGCCCGTCGATCACACCCTCAGAGGCCAGTCCACAATTGCTTAGCAGCAGATATTCGTCCACAACTCCCTAGGCGATAGTCCATAGCAAACCCTCGATCAAAGCAATTTCAATACGGAAGCTCTACCAGAGATGAGGTATTGACATCGACGGGTGAAGTATGTCCCCATATCAAATCGAAGATATTCGTATATCTCTACCGGATTTTCATGTTGAGGCAGAGCTTATAAAACACAAGCAATGGGAGAGGGCCCGCTACTTCGTCCATCATTTCCTTATATCGAGGTTTTACTGTATCCACGTGACAGTAAAGGGCCATTCTTCACGTAAGGGTGGGAATGCATGCCCAAGGGAGCGGCAAATTGAAACGCCTCTCTCAGCTTGGCCACCCGACGATATGATAGATCGACTTACCCTCACTGAATACAGAAATATACGGAATTCGAACGACGAAAGTTTAAATACGGCCTCGGATAGTACCTAGTCTGGTTAGCGCCGATAACATCTGCATAAAACTTCCCAGGTATTGACGATCACGTTTTATTAGACGTATTCGCTCGTCGGAGTGATTTGACCGAAGCTGGCGAATATATCCAGCAAGGGCCGTTCTTCATGTAAGGGTTGCAATGAAGAATCCCCCAGTGAGCGGTAATCGAAACTTCTCGCTCAGCTCAGCCACATGGAGAGATGATAAGATGTACTTGGCTTTACCTAATCTAGGATCATCTGTAGAACCTAAACGATATAATTTCAGGAAGCCACTCGGACAGCACCAATTCTGGTTAGCGGGGGCGAGAATACCTGCATAACATCTCGAGGCATGGACGATAACTATTTATTAGATATCTTCTCTTATAGGAGTAGCTACGTATACATAAAGTGGCGAATTTATTATTCCCTGCATAATCACCATCCGTATAGCAAGCCTCTCGATCGACTAATTATGTCTTGGTATTGGGATGTTGCTTCCAGAACCGCACCCACGCTTTCAAACCTCACGGTGACACCATGGACATGGAGTAACTGGCAGGTTGCCTGTACCATTGGAGTATCCTCGGCCGTTAGTTCCAAAAATAAGCTGCATGTATCCTTTTCGTAGCTGACCGAAGTCCTATTATCCAAGCTCCTGACTTATTGGATCGGCACCTTTATCTATAATGTTTACTTCCACCCGTTGGCTAGAATCCCGGGCCCTGTCCTAGCTCGTGGTAGCCTGGTACGTTGTCGAAGACGCCGCTATTGATCAAACGTTGCACTAACTGTTGGAGGGCAGCTATGGCGAATTGTCCAAACCTCAAGAGGGAGAGTCCACATGAGCATAGCGAAGCTACACGAGAAATACGGTGACTACTACCTGGCCGTCCTGCGCAAAAGGCGGCTAACCCATTTCCGACAATATAGGTCGCATAGTCCGTATCTCGCCAAACGAACTTTCGTTCGATTCGGTTGAGGCCATGAAAACGATCCATAGCCATCGACCGCCGACAAGCCCTCATCATATTAAGTCTGAGTTCTACGCCGCCACGAATGCAGGGTTCAGCAGGCGGTGTGTAGGCAGCGAGGAAGACCCCCAGAAGCATAGGAGAATGCGGAAGATGCTCTCCCCGTCTTTCTCACAGCGCGCCCTTCTTGAGCAGGAATCCATTATCGACGGTATCGTTGACCGATTTGTACGCATTATCGGTGAAAAGGCCCCTCCGAGCTCGAATGGCATCAACATGATCAAGTGGTTTGAGATGACTGCCTTTGATATACTGGGTGATATGGCGTTTGGAGAATCGTTCCATAGCCTAGAGGCTGGTATGTCATCGTCCTGTGGGAAAAGGGCAAAAAAAAGGTATAAAGGGCTTGGCGGCTAACCATCCTCTGTTGAAGGGAAACCGCACTTTTGGGGCAATAACATCTTGGACCATATTTACATGGCCACCGTCATCGATATTGTCAGGCGGTTCAGCATACTCACCACGCTTGGAAACATCTTGATTCCGTCACGATATCTCCTGGAGAGCCCAAATTCGCAATATGCCCGACGTCAGGTCCAAAAGTAAGATACAAGATCTATTGATCACCGGACCCGAGCTGACGGCAAGCCCTAGATGCCTGGAGTCAAAATCTACCCGGAGAGACTTTGTCACTGATTTGGCACAAAAGGTTCGTGATGGGGAGGTAGAGAAGGAGGAAATGGCGGCACATGTGTCTACACTCGCGTTCGTACCCCTACATCCCTTTTCTGGTGCTTGATCATTGACCTGCGAGCACAGGGTTGCCGGGGGGGAGACAGTTGCAACCTTTATGTCATCAACCACTTGCTTCCTCCTCAAGCACCCCGAAAAGCTAAAGCGAATGGTCTCTGAGATTCGGGGCAAGTTTCAATCGTATGACGAAATTAATGCTACAGAGGCACAACGCCTCCCATATTTACAGGCTGTCATTAACGAAGGTCTCCGACTCTGTCCGCCTGGTTCGCACGGTCTTGGAAGAATCTCCGGTGGCTTTGAGGTGCACGATACATACATTCCTCCCGGGGTAAGATCCACCCTCTGGCGTGCTTGCAGGAGAAGAAAGGGGAAAAATCAACTAACCCGCCGTCGGCTCGTAGGTTGAATTGTATACCAGTCTGTGGACGGTGACCCACCGGCCTGAATATTTCAGCAACCCGATGGAATTCCTGCCCGAACGCTGGCTAGACGCCAACTCGACCGATCGTAAGGAAGCGAGCCAGCCGTTCTTGTTCGGACCATGGGATTGTTTAGGAAGAAAGTAAGCTATATAACCCGCTTTCTGCTCCCAATTGCAACGATGATAATCTGACTTGAACATAAATAGTTTCGCCATCATGGAACTGAACTTGGTCATGACGAAAATGTTCTGGACATATGATCTGGAACTGGTCAACAAGGAGATTGATTGGTTGAGAGATACAAGACTACATGGGATGTGGTGGAAGCCTAAACTAATGATCCGCTTCCATGCACCGACTGATCGTTGATTGTGGCAGATGAGCGGTTGACTACTTCTCTTTGTGTTGAGCTATAACCGGGCACCCTTGATAATTCTCAAGTTTCGGGCTTCTTTGATTGCCATCGGTTGATGGATACTCAGATTCTTGGTGATGGGGTATGATATGGCAGAGTATTCGTCTATTCTAGTCGCATTGTCTAGAACCTTGATCGATCCAACAATGCATAGTGATCCAGGTTTCTTTCATATGCGCCAGAATACCTGTAGTTGAACCCTGATGCTCAGGTTCAAAGGACATCAGTAGGAATAGCCAACGCCACGAGTACACCGTTGGATACATTTACAGTCAGTAGATTGTTATACCACCTCTGTTTGAGCAGGTGCTACCTTGGCCTGAAATTGACGCTGCTCAGCCCAACAGGAGGTAGCACAGATAAACATGAATAAACATGCCAATGTAGTCAAAGATTTGTCCTACCTTTTTAAGCCCACGATACGAACCCGGGAACCTATTATGTTCTTATTGTATAACTGTATTCTTGCATCAGGGGGGCATCGATTCCTCACAGGGCACCTCCTTACATCGGTAGAGGGTAGATTGCAATCACTATAGGGATGATAATGATTACAAGATCGGCAGATACCAATGAAACTGAAACAATATACTTAGCAACGTCAACAGAGACCGGGAGAGGATAAGCTGGGTTGGTATCAATGATCACACATGTAACAATTACTAAATATCCTTCCAAAGAAAGTCTAGAGGTGAAATTATGACCACGAGTGCACAATCACCTCGGTGATTACTACCAGAGGGAGTTAGGGGACCAGAGTGTCTCATTTTGCTGATATCGAAGAATAAATAGAAGAACAATAAAACAAAAGAAAGGTAAGAAAATAGGAGAGAGACAGGAGAGACAAATTAAGGCTGTCTGGTGGGTCAAAGCCAGCCACAACAGACCTCCTGCATTCCACCACCCCTTGTTAGGGTTGAATCCGTTCATTCAAAATATGCGGCAAGGCATCTATCCTCTCCTAATTTTCGGCTTCCACTATAGCAGACGTGTGTGAGGCTCGACTTTCATACACTCAGGTATATGCAGTGGATTGAGAGCTCGGCCTGACGTCTTCAGTCTAGCGTTTAGACCACCACCACCACCACCAAGAACCAAGAGAACACCAACAATACTGCTCTCATGCCAAGGAGAAGTCATTCAGCAGTCGGGAAAAATCATGGGGAGGAAGCCATGAGCCCTCGTCTTAGCCCTGATGGGGGCGAAAGAGGAAACTCCGATTCGGAAGCTGTAACTGTGCAAGGTCCCACGCAGCAGTTGGACGATGATGATTATGCTCATGGAGTACGACTAAGTCTGGTATTTACTGCGTTGCTGATCAGCGATTTCTTGAGTGCTTTAGACATGGTAAGTAAGCAAGCGAGTATACTGTCCCAACACAGCGCCTGACTGTGAGCCCGAATCTGACCCCATTTAACGAAGGGTCACACGAGGTAGTCTGGCTAATAGGCGTCGCATCTTCGACTGCATATCTAGTCCATTTTAGCTACGGCTATCCCGAAAATCACCGACGAATTCCACGGTCTCAACAAGGTCTCGTGGTATAGCGCCGTGTTTTGGTTGACCAGTGGTGGCTCTCAGTCGGCGTGGGGCAAAGCCTACAAGTACTTCCCTCTGAAATCGACCTTCCTTGTGGCTATTACCACTTTTGAAGTGGGAAGCCTGATATGCGGTGTGGCGCCCAATTCGACTGCTCTGATCCTCGGTCGTGCAATTGCGGGATTAGGCGCTGCAGGGAATTTAACGGGCGTATACACAATAATTGCCTTTACCATCGAACCTCGAGTTCGAGCCAGGTTTACAGGCGCCGTAGGAATGGCGTACGGGGTGGCGGCCGTTCTCGGACCGCTTATCGGGGGAGCTTTCTCAGACCGTGTGTCCTGGCGTTGGTGCTTCTATATCAATCTTCCTATAGGCGGCATTGTGGTCTTGATCATTTTATTCTTTCTTCACGTTCCCGCTCGTGCTCAGCCAGTCAAAGCTAGCTGGAAGGAGAAGATATTGGCAATGGACCCTGTCGGCTGTGTTCTGGTTATGGGTGCGCTCGTAAGCTACATGTTGGCGCTTCAATACGGTGGGCAGACCATGCCGTGGAGCAATCATGAAGTCGTTGGGTTGATCGTCGGCTGGATCCTTATCCTAATCGTCTTCTGCGCCTGGGAGGTCTTACAAGGCGAGCTAGCATTGATTATACCCAGACTGATATGCCAGGGTCCCGTGGGGATTAGCGCTCTGTTCATATTCTTTCTAGCCGCGCCATACTTCGTCGTCATTTACTACTTACCGGTATACTTCCAGGGCGTCCATGGTACCAGTGCCATTATGTCCGGTGTTGATAGTCTTCCACTGGTTATCTCCACTACCTTGGCCATGCTCTCCGCTGGGATCTTCGTTTCCGCTACTGGTATTCCCGTGCCTCTGCAAATCGTCGGAGCAGCCCTTGCAACTATCGCTTCCGGACTCCTCTACACGCTCGAGCCTACTACTAATGCAGGACCATGGATTGGGTACCAGATTATAGGAGGAGTAGGCTGGGGCATGTCATTCCAGCTTCCGATTATCATTGCTCAAAGTAGTGCTTCCCCTCAAGACATGTCATCTATCACCGCCATTATTTTATGTGAGTCTAGCTTCTGCCCCCGAAATGTTGCACCAGGTGTTGCCTCGTATCACGAAAGTACAATCACTGAAATGAGTGCAGTTTTCCAAAATATCGGAGCCACCACCTTCAATACAGCAGCGCAAGCCGCATTTGTCAACACAATTGCCAGCACTTTAGCCACTACCGCCCCTAAGATAGACCCCCAAATAGTGGTTCAAACAGGCGCCACGGAGATCAGAGCGACCTTCAATTATGAGGATGTTGGCGGCATTATCATGGCATACATGGAAGGCATCAAGAGCGTGATGGCAATTTGCATTGCATCCTCAGGCATGGCATTTCTGGTGGGCATACTGGGCTTGAGGAATTGGAAGAATCAACCTCGTCCAGCTCGAAAGGAGAAGAGGCCATCAGACACAGATGTGGCCGAGATAGATGAGCCTTGAAGTTTCATGACACGGGGATAATACGATCTAGTTCAACTACAATGATTAAAATTGCGGGGGAACTCGTGCCCAGCAGTTCATGCTTCCGCCTGACTACCACTCATAACTCCTTTACCGTAACTACATCCCAACTAAATGTATATGACTGTCTTGAAACTCTACTTGGGGGGGTACTTACTCGGTATATAACAAGCGGACTGCCGGACCCCAGTCATAAGTAGGTTGGTTCTCTCATGGACTTGACCAATTTTTAAAGGGCCGGCGTGGCGATACGAATACTTCACTCGCATAAGGTCGAGATCAATCAAAATTACTCGTTTCTCACCTCCTGGTCAGTAAATTGCCCCTGGGGCCACCCCTGACCTCATTAGCGAGTAATAAAATTGACTTTAGCAGCTAAACGAAGTTAAATAAAGGTGGTAAATAGCTTAGAGTATGGTTTCAACTCAGTACGGTAGCTGACAAGTCTAGGGAATCCTGACTGGTAGCTGGTGGTAAGACTTTTGCATCAGCAGCCCTCCACGCTGTATCCCATCTATCAGCTTTAGCTGGCGATTCATAAGCCAAGGTGAGACGGATTCGTCCATAAGCCTGATATAATGACTTCTCTGTGTAGTCACGGATAGTATAAGACGAAGAGTATGATAGTCATTCAACATGGATATAGTTAGGCTTCAAAGTATCTCAGATTACGTTTGAGAACGTATCACGCCCGACCCAACGTCAAATATGTCTTGAAACCTTAGCCGTTTTTGGTGCAACTGGCCTACATGGCGGTTCAGTGATCGACTATGTGTTGAACGACCCAGAGCTTTCACAGCAGTATAGGATCCGTGCTATAACCCGGAACGTCGATTCAGAGAAGGCTCAACAGCTCAAGGAGAAGGTCGAGGTTGTCCAGGGTGACGTGCTCAGCCAATTCTCCCTGAAGGAAGCTCTGAACGACGCGCACACCATCTTCGCCATGACAACGCCTACCCCTGACCCGGATGGGCTGGAAACAGAGTATCAAAGTGCTAAAACAATTGCTGACGTCACCATTGAGAAAGGTGCAGAGTACATTATCTTCGGCACTCTGCCACCAGTTAGCGAGATCTCTGGCGGCAAGTACACCCAAGTCACCCCGGTCGAGGCCAAGGCGCAAATCTAATATGCGATGAAGGCAACTCCAAGTGAATATGGGTGCCTGTTCTTCACTGATACCCTTGGAATTCATCTTACTAGTTAATGCTAGGCGGACGTTATTCCATATAATGTCCCTAAATACAGTCTCTCATCGGTCGTTTCATGCTCCTCCTTTTACCTAGCTTCAAAACTATCATGACGACTGTTAGGCCAATGAGCCGCATCAAGGAAAGTTGTATAAATGTCGGCCTAGGGTGTGCTTGATTGAATGAAATCAAGCATGGCTCGCCCTTTTAGCCTCATAGAATAGCGTACCCTAGGACGCTAGGTCAACAAGTACCCTGAGCAAAACCTGTTCAATTTTGCATATAGAACAGATGGCAGAATGCCTTGGGGGAGATTGTCTTCGGAATGGAATCGCAAGGCTTTGAATTTCGAATGGGGCCAATCTCAGCGATGTGAAATCTATACATCAGAAAAGGTGGCGATCCATCATCGACATACACCTTGGCGAGCAAATTCGCAACGTGATGGAGGAAATGGAGACTTATTTCTCTAACTCTTCAAACACGTAGAGTATATCATATAGAGCTTCGCTATGTAGTCCCTTTGAAACAGCCTTCAACCCCTTTTGATTCAGCTTTGTACTGAGACGATCAGCGCGCCTACACTAAACGTACTGCCGTCGTTCTGTATACCATAGATATCCTGCAACGTACCACCACTATAACTGGGCAAATCGACTTTCAAGCGGCAAAGAGACCAGCTACTGGCTCGAACCATCGAAGAGACCTCTACGGCGTTGTTCGTGTCTAAGAAATCCCTGTCAAAAGCGGGCACATATGACCCACCCACCGAAATGCAAGCGAACCAGTTGCACAGCCCTAATGTTTCGCTTCCTGCTTAACTGGGCGTGATAATTGCCCAGCCTGATCATCCTCACTCCTGTACCATCCAAAGCGGAATAGATCTTTAGCCTACTAGCTTATATGCTCTACGTTGAGGCGACGGTTGTCACGCAACGAATATATGCGGTGGATCCGGTACGTGCCGCCCCCTGGTACGTAGTGGATATCCTTACACACAAAGAAAGCTCACTTCACAAGGCCCCACAGGGGTGCTACAGGTCAGAACAAAGGATTCCACACTAAAGGAAGGGAACAGGGCACCTTTCTTAGCGTCAGAAGGGAGGCCCTCGCTGCAACTTGCTCAAACGGCTTGTCGGTGGTGGCGTCGAGCCCCCAAAGCCCTTGCAACACTTAGGGCAGCAATAGTCAAAAGGGGTAATACTAGTACTGCGAGAGTTGCACAATTATGCTGGCGGGGCTCCACTGAAAGGTCCCTGCACCCCCAGAGGCCCCTTCAGAAACTCGGCTCGGTGACGAAGTAGCCGTCGGACCGGTTTACTGGTGGTACTGGGCACGAATCTGTGGACTTATCAGGCTTCTGTTGTTAAGCACCCTGGCGACTATGAAGAGGAAAGGCGATTTCCTGTCGTCATGGCTAAATGATGAATTAGAGGGCGACGTGGAACGGGAATCAGGCATCTGCCAGGCAGAACTAGGTAAGGGTGGGGCCCCCTCCCGCAAAAGGAATAGCGTCGAGTTGATGCCTGCGATCTGCCTGGAAGTTCGCCGCCATGCGGATCGCTCGACCCCCGCTGCCGATCCCCACCGTGCGCTATAAATCTACACAATATCAGATCAGGAACATCTATCATACTCCTATACCCAGTCTCCTATATTAAGCAATTAAGCTCCGCACAATGCCGGCCGAGCTCCCAAATCGTTTCCAACTACCAGGCTATAATTTACCCCTGAATTATAGACCAGATGTCAGTACCACCATCGCACCCCTGTATCATCGAGATACATGGTTTGGAGTATAGCTCACCGAGTCTTTGTTCTTAGAGTGGCGAGAGATTCAAGCGTACACTCTTTCCCAATGCCTTGGACTATGGTGACATTGAGTACGGTTCGGTTGAGTAAGGCTCCGCAAGGTATCCCGCGCAATGGGCCAGGTTTACTGACGCGCATTTAGCCGTGTCAATGTACACAGGGAGATATTGATGATGCGTGTCATGAATACTATTACCGACAAACCCGAATGGGATAGAAAGGTATGCATCTCGTCCCGCAATGCCACCTACTAGTACTCACACGGCGGCCCAGGTGTTCGACGAAGCCATCACTTCCAAATGGCGGGAAGAGATCGCTCAAAGCGGCGAGGATGTAACCCCCAAAATGATGGATTACATCATTAAAGAGCTTCAGTGGAAAGTAGACGATTTCCAGAAAACGGGTTTGTTCCGGGCGTATGACGCTGGTGTGGTGAAATCTGACACTGCCATTCCCGAGGACCTGAAACAAGCGTTAAAAGATGCAGTGGCCCCTTTTGAACAGGTTCCAGAGGAGCAGAAAGACTATCACCCTGGGTCTGATATGAAGGTGGTTGACTTGGTCCATCCCTCTCTCTTCCCTGTGGTTTATGGCCGGACGCGTATCCTTCCGGACAGAGTCATCAGTCTTGATGACTGTCTTGGCAGTGTAGGACAGGGAGACTTACTTCCAGTTCCCCCAGAAGAAGAAGCGAAGATTGCTGGGTATGGAGAGAGGGCGTACGGATGGCGGAGGTGGGAAAATGACGCGCTGAGACCATTCAGCCGAAAGTTCCAATGGCTTCCCTGCGACGTGAAGTTCATTGGTCAGAATGGTGAATGTCGCATTGATTCATACATCAACAGTGTCCATCCATCTGAACATCGAGATCTCTACCAGGCGGTGGAGAAGATCATCGCACGAACAATTCCTCTCTGGAACAGAACTTTGACTTACGTGAGGCAACGCCATTCACGTATAGTCTATGATAACGTTGAATATCGCCCAACGTCTATACCGGAGCCGAATTTTGACGACTATACTAACGACGAGGAATATGATCAGAAGTATCAGGAGTGGCAAAACTCACAACAAATACTACTCCCCGAGCCAGGGAAGTTCACACCTCTTAACACCACCCCAGAAATAGACCTATGGGAAAAGTTCCATGAATCAGGGCTGCAGGTCATTGTGAAGCTGGCTAACATTGAACTGACCCCGGAGAAGCCGGAGTATGAAGGCGGCACCTGGCATGTTGAAGGACAACTAGTATGCTCATCATTCCATTCCATGCCAACGTTTCGTGCTAACACTCGTCAGAATGAACGCATCTGCGCCACGGCCATCTACTACTATGACAGTGAGAATATCACCCAAAGTACGCTTGCTTTCCGTCAACGTGCAAATAAGGACGAGATATCAGAAGTGTCCTATGAGCAGGACCGCCATGAATTCCTACAACAGGTCTATGGCTTCAGCCCCGATGTCAGCTCTCGCGACGAGACGCAGATCACTCAAAACCTCGGCAGCGTGGTTTGCCAAGAAGGCCGGCTCCTTACGTTCCCCAACATCCTCCAGCACCGAGTCTCCCCGTTCTCATTGACCGATCGGTCCAAACCAGGTCACCGCAAAATCTTGGCCTTGTTCCTCGTGGATCCTAATATGCGGATCATATCTTCAGCCAACATTCCGCCCCAGCAGGAGGACTGGGGGAAAGAGAAGCGAGAACTCGTTACTGAGATGCTGTCTCGGAGATTACCGGTAGAGATTAAGGAGATGGTGAGCGAGGATATCCTCTATCCATCCGTCACTCTTGAAGAAGCGAAAGAGTATAGGAAGGAGCTCATGCAAGAAAGAAGTGCGACAGCGAGTGAGCAGAACCAGAAATTCGAAACAGGTGACTTCTCGCTTTGTGAGCATTAGGGGTTATGTGTTTGAAATTATCTGGGCAAATGTTCCGCATGTCTACTATTAATTATCTCCTTGTTTTTGTGCATGTCGCACGATATCTAACTACAAAGCCCGTTCCATGTGCAAGTAGGTCTTACCTCATATATCTTATCAGTGTATAGTTAACGTAATTGATGTTTTACTCTACTACACCGAAATGATCCTGACCCTTGCTCTCAATGATTAGCGAGCTGGAGTGGTCGCACCTAAACCCTCGCTCATATCGGCCTACTGCGATCCCAATATCACCGAGCAAAACACCGACGCCTCGGTCGAAACTTGTAACTAGAAGATTCGGACGGCCTGGATATGATCGCTGGGGATGCGAACCCGCTCCACTCTAAATAATCTATGGCTTAGAAAACAAGATTTTCCTCCAATAATTACTAGAACGGTGAAGGTGTACTGACTTAGATTGCTTATACATTAGGGTTCACCGCCAGCAAATGATTGGATTCCGTGTCGGGGCTATCGGAGATACAGCGAGAGCGACCACGCTTTGACTATTGCCCCGCGAGTCGTCGTATAAAGGGCAGCATATGAAGCCAGATGAAAGAGACTGATTGATACCACAGTCCCCAAATTCACATTCTCCACCAGCTCGACCGGCGCAAGTCTAACAACCATCCAAACCAATGGCAGCAAAGCTTCGAGTTATAATAGTCGGCTCTGGCCTAGCGGGCCTAGCAGCTGCGAGGATCCTCCGGGAGCATCACGATGTCACTGTGTACGAGCGCGGTGGCGCGGACACAGCCACCGGTGGACAGGGCATATGTCTGTTCTCCAACGGCGTCAAGATTCTCCAAACGATGGGATTCGATCGAGCCCGCGTCGGCGCCGTGCCGTGCTATGGCTACCGCGCGCTTGATAGGAACGGCAACCAGCTACAGGACTTTCCCATCGACTTCAAAGGGAAGTATGGGGCAGACACCCTGTCTATGAAGCGGTCGGACTTCCGTGACGAGCTCTTGCTACTGGCCACCGCTCCTTCTGAAGACCTCGGCATCCAGGGCAAGCCAGCACAAGTGATTTTCAACACCAATGTCGTTGACATCGACCCGGAGGAGGCCAGTATCACGCTAGAAGACGGCTCAGTTATAGGTGCCGATATAGTTGTTAGTACGCGCTATCCAACCCGGGGATATTCTGCCCGAACCTGCTGACACCCCCTTTGCAGTCGCCGATGGCGTGCACTCACGTCTCCGTCGCCGCGTCGTGGGTTCCGATGCCCACCAGGTGAAGAAGAACGGGATGACCTGCTATCGCGTGGCGGTCTCTGCCGAGGCCGTTAAAGACACGCTTGGCTATCTGCCCGCATGGTGGGATCCCAAAACCGCCGACGGCCGGATCTGCGCTCTCCAGGCCCTTGATGGGAGTAACCGCATGATTGCAGCATATGCGATCCGGAACTCCGAGTACATGAACCTAGCGTGTCTCTTTCCCACTCGGGAGAACAGGGGAAATGTCCTGGAATCCTGGTACGCGGATGGCAACCGACGGGAAATGATCGAGACGTTCGACGACTACTATGAGCCCATGCGGAAGATTCTGGGGTGTGTACTTCCTCTTCTTCTTCTTCTTCTTCTTCTTCTTCTTCTATATTGTCAGCTGTGTAGTCAGGGCTGACGTTATTTAGAATCGCTACTGAGGTGAAGGTCTGGGAGCTCCAGGATATGGACCCTCTGCCCAACTGGAACCGCGGACGCGCAATTCTTATAGGAGACGCGGCTCATGCAATGACCCCAATGCAGGGCCAGGGGGCCAATATGGCGTTGGAAGATGCTGATGCTCTGCGCCTGTTGCGCCCGGGTATGTCTCGTGCGGATATTGAGGCGGTTCTGGACCAGGTCTATAGTATCCGTCGGCCGCGTACTGCGAGAGTCCTGCAGGATACTCGTGTCCAGGCGAAGGATATCACACTGGAGGAAAGAATAGCCAATCTGGATTATAACTGTGGTTATAATGGTGTCTTTGAGGCTATCAAGGCCGCGCAGTGATCTGCAGTGGCTGGTTAGCACTGTTTCATCGTCCTCGGCATCGAAGTTCGAGTTACTTTTGCCTCTTCCATGGCCTCTACACAGCAGCCATTCAGATATATAGAGGTCACCAGACTCCAATACAAGGAAAGCGAACACAAACACTATACCAAACCAACCCCTCTCAGCCCCAAGAATATAACATCAAGAGACAATGTTCTCACCATTCCCACAGCTTGCTCAAGATAAGGACAATCATAGCTCCAGATCTCCATGCAACAAGTAGTCAAGTGCGCAGACATTCCAGCAAGACAGAACCAGTACCACCAAACCCGTAAGACTCGGGCAATGATTACAAGTAGTCAACGACAATACACTTTAGAGGTAGTAGACGGGTAGATACTAAACATTTGTGTGGATAGTTGAGCGAGATTCAATATATGATATGTTCATGTCGTGGCGCGCCTCTGATAACCCTACCGTGCCAGCCACAGCCAGTACGTACCTAAGTAATACTAGGGATGTTGTCTTCGACATGGTGTGACCGCGTCCAATAATGCATTGCCCACCCTGGCGATCAATCAATGTTGGGACTTTTGACCACCGACACGACACACCCGTCCATCCCCGATATCTCCGAATCCACCGATATATGCACATCCATGATAGAATGTATGTACTTGCTGTTAACTATGCAGCCCTAACCCCATACCTTGGCCTGTCTGGACAAGAAGGTACACTCCTCCGGGCGTCGCATGTTTTCCAACTCTCCTCCAAACCAAGTCACCGTGGAAGAGTGATATGAAGCTTCGAGGCAGACAATAACTATACTGTGTCCATTCAGCAGGTAGGTGAGGTGGAAGCCGAACTCATTAACCAAGGTCCAATCCAATTAATGTGCCCTGAACTGATTATATACAAACAATTGCTGGTATTTGGTCCCCAAGAAGCTAGCCAACCCTAGCCCGTATCTTCTACTGCCACTGCATGTATGACATTCGCATAACTCACAAACCATTGGACATCAAAATACACAGCATTATAAATACCCACACTGCTCATCCTTCACATCCAGAGGAACCCTCCTCTCCAACACCCTCCCCAGCACCTCCGCATCCAAATAAACCGCCAAATCGACCCCCCTATCGTCCACCCCGGCATCCATGACCTGCACACAGCCATCCATCTCCGGCATGATGGCATGGACGTATCTCGGCCTCTGGCCGTGTCCATCAAAATCCACGTCATACACCCCCAGCCGCAACCAGGACGTGATCAGCGTATGCTTCTTGCCCATAAACGCCTGCCACAGGCGCTGCGGCGCAACCTCCCTTCCCGCATCATACAGCATCGCGCCCAGCTTCTCCGGCGTGAACTGCTGGATGGTTTGTCGGATCCGGGATGCGTTCTCCCCCACGCTCGACGCGCATACCTCCTCACCGGAAGCGCAGGCGTGCGTGATGAAAATCGGCGACCCGATGAACGTATCCGGGAGGGGCGGCGAGACGCGCGTGCGAGCGCCCAAGCTGAGGTTCAGATAGACTTGGTCCGAGGACTGGTTGTAGCCGCGGGCTTGGTTGATGAGCGTCCAGATGTGCGCGAGGAGGGCGTCTAGGCGGGAGATGGGGCCATGCTGGGGCCCGAGTTGCGTGCGGGCTAGTTGCCGGAGATGGTCGAGCTCGCGGCCGGTGAAATGGAGCTGGGTGTAGCTGACTGGTTTGGAGAAGTCCCAGGTGGCCCAGGGGGCTGGGGTGGACGGGGAGAGGGTGGCGTTGGTGAGGTACTCCGGGGACGGTTTGGAGTTCTCGGTGTTGGGGACCATGATCGCTGGGTAGTCTGGGTCGGATGTTTTCCACCAGTCGTAGCGGTGGAGGGGGAGAGTACGGGCTGCTGCGATGAGGGTTGGGTCGGGGTTTGGGGTGTTGGTGTCGCCGCTGGCTTTGGAATCGAGCATGGATGGCTCGAAGACCGGGTCGTCCATGGGAAGGACGGTGTGGCCATGGAATCCGCGACAGGCTGCGGCCCATTGCTGCGTGAAGACCATTAGGGCTTGTGCGTCTGCGAGGCAATGGGCCACTTTCATGCCGATCGCAAACCCTCCCCCCGCGAACAGAGTGACTTGTATCGTCACGGCGGGCAGGCCCTCGTAGTCGCAGAGGTTACCCAGAGCTAACTGGGTCGGGGAGAGGAATGTATTTTGCGTGAAAGCATCGCCGGTCCAGAACCCATTGCGGGCGCGTTCTGAAGCCGTGGGAGCAAAACTGGCGATGGACTGAGCAAGCCGCACGACGGACCATTCGACACCTGGATCCGACGCCGAATTGTACGTGATCATGGGCCGGTGGGTTCGCCCCGGCTGAAATGGGACCCATTGCAACTGACCGGCCCATTGGGGGAAGTGGTCGAGTGTTTGAATCAGAGAGGCTTGGAGATTGTGTAGGAATGTGGTCTCCTCCGAGCCCAAGTCATCGAAGAACCAGATTGCGCCGGTCGGGGCGAAACGGACGACGGTGGCATCCAGAATCGAGAGAGAAACAGAGGCCGGCTGGTGGGCATGGGACGAGGGGAAGAGGCGTGTTGGTGAATCCATCTTGTTGCTGATATTGTCCTGGAGCCATGGTTTCAACAGTGGCTGTTGCCTCTACTTTTAATTCCCAAACCAGGCTCGTATCTGAAGCTAGTCTTCGTTTTCATGATTTAATTTGGGATGATCCGAAATGACGCGAAATGAGTCACCTCCAGGAAACGAGACCACAGAACAACTCCAGCGAATAACGCACGAAGTCGAATCGTGATTGCAATTTAGATACATTGAGATTGACTCAGGTTTAGCTGGTTGAAAGGGTTCCAGTGCCAGTGGGAGACCGGTAGATCAAGTGGTGAAGCGACGGGAGTCGCCGATACTGAGCTGATTAGATTACTGGATTAGAGTTAATATAGACTAGAGAGCGATACTGACACTATTCCACAGTAGACCACACGCTAATTAAGACATCCCCCATAGTTCCCAGTGTATTAACTGTCCTAACCTTGGATTCGTAATGTCTTCTGCTGTTCCATTAATAGATGTGTCGTTTACACTACCAAGTCTAGGGGTCTTAGGTTAGCGTTGGTCACGTATCCAGCATCATAAAGATAGTTACACTGGATCTCCAGTTAGGTAATACCCTCTAGTCATATAATAACTAGCTTACAGTATACAGAGTATTAAGTAAAATACTAGCGAGACGTTAAGTTAATTAATATCCCCAAGGCTAGTACATTCCACACCCGTTCTATATCCCTTCTAGCCTCAGGCACCGAATCAGACACCTTTGTATAGACAGAGTAGAGTAGTCACTGCTTCTCTTTTGCCCTAGCTAACGATCAATTGTCAGCATTATTCATACTCCGTATACCACAGTCATCAATCACACACTTCCACCTATGATAAATAAACCCAACCAACATAAGAACACTGCTTCCCAATTCTATGAAAAATGCCATTGCTAACAGAAACAACACAAACCCACCACCACCCAAACTCCCCAACCAGGAACCAGACCAAACCAGCCCAAACCACCGAATGCAACCTCAACCCCCCAACAAATCAGAGCCAGATGAATCCCCCGACGCAAAAACCAGACCAGATAGACACGATACTCACGTACCTGGAACGAGCCGAATTGCCGGACCAACGCAGCCAAGCCAAAGATCCGCATCACAACATCCGGGGGCGTTGATTGCGCCATCCGCGCGCCCCAATCACGGCCCGCGCGCGTCGGCGTCCACGTCCTATAGGAAGTTTCAGCCTGGCCAGCACGCCATGTGATCCACCTCTTGCATGGTCGGATTCTGCATGGAAAATGTTGCTGGCAAGTATCGGAAACCTTGTCCAGAGTATGCGAGATTATCGCGGAGAGGAGGGGTAGCTACTAGGATCGAGAGAGGGGGGGGAGGGGTATATAAGGGAGCTGGCTGCGTCGGACTGGGTGGTGTTGTTGTTGTTAAGTTTAGAAAGTGTATAGGGTTGACCCATTGAAGATTGTCCTTTCCATCAGTGGTTTTGGGATTCTTATTCTTGTTTATTTGTGACTATATCTTTTCTCTCTGCGATTCAATTGTCGAGAGATGGCCGCCCTGACGCAAGCTCCCGTGACTCTTCCCCTGGATGTCTTCCCCGATGGGCTGAAGACTACCGGCCAGCATGCGCCGCTGTACGATCATATCAAGCCCTTTGACCAGTTCCCCGAGGAAATCTCCGGTCCGACCGTTTGGAAGGCCGAGGAGTATCGCGATGCCCCCGAGAAGTGGACGCATCGGTTTACGCCGGAGGAGATCGCTGAGTTGAGCGCGACCGCCGATCAATTCCTGGCCAACAAGATTCCCTTGACTGGCATTTCTAAGGTGGGTGTGGGAGATCATGCATGCGATGGTACACAGGCTAATAGGGTATAGAGCAACTTCCCCCTTCCGAACCTCGCCAAGCGCCTCACCGAACTGCGGGCAGACCTCGTCGATGGCAAGGGCTTCATTCTCTTCAAGGGTTTCCCCGTCCAGGAATGGGGGAACCACAAGTCGGCCGTCGCCTACATGGGTCTGGGCACGTACCTGGGTTATTTTGTCAGTCAGAACAGCCGTGGCCATGTCTTGGGTCATGTAAAGGATCTGGGGGAGGATGCCACCCAGATTGACTCCGTGCGCATCTACCGGACCAATGCGAGGTATGTTATTCGGGTTTCCCCGGTGCTGGTAGAGATGGTGGTGCTGATAGGGAGCAGACAATTCTTCCACTCGGACGACTCCGATATCGTCGGTCTGCTGTGCATCGCTCGTGCTCTCGAAGGGGGCGAGTCCGACATTGTTTCGTCCCACCATGTCTACAACACGCTCGCCCAGGAGCGCCCGGACGTGCTAAAGACCCTCACGGAGCCCATCTGGTACTTTGACCGCAAGGGCGAGACCAGCAAAGGTGAGGAGGAGTACATTCGCACCAGCGTGATCTACCTGGAGCGGGGCGACAATGCCCGCGTTTACACCAAGTATGTTCTCCCCCGTGTTTTCTCCCACCAGAACGGATGCTAACGGGGCGCGCAGGTGGGATCCGTATTACGTCCGCTCTCTCTCCCGCTTCTCCGAAGCAGGCATCGTCCCTCCGCTCTCCGCTGCCCAGGTCGAGGCGCTGGAAGTCCTCGAGGCCACCTGCAACCGCCTCTCACTGCACATGATCCTGGAGGTCGGCGACATCCAATTCCTGTCTAACTCGCACGTTCTGCACGCACGTACCGCGTACAAGGATCATGCGCCCCCAGCCCCTCGCAGACATCTGATGCGTCTGTGGTTGGCGACGCCCGAGCACGAAGGGGGCTGGAAGCTGCCCTTCTGGGATAGTAACGAGAAGAAGAGAGGTGGCATTCAAGTCGACGATCAGGCCCCCGTCGCCCCGTTGGATGCGGAGTAATTCCGTCCTTGGGTTACATGCCAATGATGTGGATATGTGTTGTTTTAACGTAATGTCTGTACGCTTTAGCCTTGCCACTTTTCTAGCTCAATACCATGTTTAATTAGTAACGACCATTATAATCTATACATCATTAGTCATAAGTCGTATGCCATGGAATTATTGGACGATCTTGTAGTTGCCTCCGCTGACGATCTCGAGCTTTCCCTTGGCCACCATCCCCGCCAGAAACTCCCGTAGTTCTTCGTTGCTGAACGGAAACCCGCCCGGGACGGCGATCTTCAGCATCATCACAATGCGTTGCAGCGGCATGGCACCTTGGTTGGTCAACATGCCCATGATAAACTGCCAGTACAAGTTCATCTTCTCCATCGCCGCCGCCTCTGCAGATTCTTTCGCTGCGGCCGCCGCCGCCGCTTCGGCTGCTGCTGCACTGTCCGCCGATGCATCGCCTGCGTTATCGTCCGTGGCTGATACGCCAGTGCCTCCGACAGCCTCGTCCTCCTCATTCGGTAGAACCTCCAGCACACGGAACGTGTCTCGCTGCACCTCGGCCAGGATGCGTTTGCTGACCCAGAACAAACATGCGCTGCGCACCAACACCACCGACATGTCCAATTCCTCTGCCAATTCATTGGCGCTCTTGCTAATCGTATCGCCGGACGGCGAGTTGAATGCATAGATGACGGTCGCCTGCCAAGTGGATACTTCGTCCACAAACACTCGGTCCTCGAGATCCAGCTCGATCGTGACTTGTCCCAGACCATTCAGCCAGGTTAGCTTACGGGACTGCTTGAGCGACGCGAATCCGTCCGCATAACGCTGCTGCAACTCTGCAATTTCCTCCGGCACGTTGAAGTCCTGCTCTTGGATTTCGGGCCAGAAGAAGTGGGACAAGATCTTGGCATGCAGCTCGGGGATGTCTTCGTCGTTCGAGCTCGGCGTAGACGCTGCAGGTTTCCTGGTTAGGTCCTGGTCGTTTCTCACCACTGCATCGACCCGCCGCGAATCAAAGATATCCCGCATCATGACCTCACAAGCCTGCAAAGCATTGTCACCAAAGCGAAGCTTGAGGAGTTCCAGCACCGACATCTCCTGATCAAAGTCCGTTCGCCTTTGGAGCAGCCGGTCTGCGAGCATTCTCTGCATCTCCTTCACAAAGGCCTCCTTCGAATCGAACAAACTGATCAAGCTACCAATGACGTCCGAGGTCTTCGATTTCCGGTAGTCAGGTGCTGCGTCGACCGGATCGGGCATCCAGTTCATATCATCCCAATCCAGCTCTCCTCGGTCACTCCTCATAGAAGTTTGGTGTGCCTTGGTCAATTCTGCGGACAATTCAACCAATGTGTCTCCAGAGCCCGTCTGACCGTGGGCATCGGCAGGGTCGGCCATAAGACCCCCGACGATCACCTTCACTGTGTCAGGTCGATCTCGAAGATACCTGCGAATGGGTCGAGCGATCCGATCCAGAAGGACACCCTTCGGGTCTAACAGGTTGAATGCGCGGATAATCGATATATAGACCTGCAATATCTCAACCGTTGAAGCGCCCGGGTGCAAAAGACGGTGATCCAACACAGCGGAGAAAGAGTGCGTCGCCTGGAATCGTCCTGCTGGGTGTGCCGTAAAATGACGCAAATCATCAATCGCACCACTACTCGCCGGCCACTCGACTATAATATCAAATAGTTCCCCGGTCCGAAGTGCCCCCAGTCGAGAAAGGCCAATTTCCTGCCACTTTTCCACGTCGCTGAGTTTCACGTCCAGACGGTCAGCCTCTTTGGTTCCAGACTCGGGCACATTGATGATGGCTAAGACCTGCACAGCCAGCCGAGCATAAACATTTTCTACCCAGTGTCGGAGGTGTTGTGAGACTTTCGATGGCCCCTCCCACTGCCCGGAATACGCAGCCCGAATAAACTCCGTCATCATGGTATTCATCACACTCGCGAAGACCTTCTGAGCCCTGACCCCGCCCAGTCCGACAAGCTCAAGGTCATTGAAGAGCGACAGTAGTCGTTCACGGGCAGCAGTAACGCGCGTATCCTCGCCTTCGGTCATCATCTGCATGCGAACCTCTGCAGAGGGCTCATCCCGCCAAGCCTGGTATGAAACGGAGTGCCGTCGGTCGACCTCCATGCTATCCTCATCCTCCTCAACAGCGCTGTCGTCGTCCTCCTCCTCCTCCAGTGTATCAATCCCCAGTATCGTAACAGCATGTGTCATCAACTCTCTCGTAAGCAATGGCGAGACACGCTGCCACGGTAGAGTGTAAGCAATCATCAAGTGAAAGCCCCTCCGCCGCTGGACAAACACCTTCTCCTGCTCCACCACACCCAGCAGCGGGAGGAGGTACTCCATCAAAGGCGCAAAGTAGATCTTCCGTATCAACTGCAGACAATAAACGATTTTGCGTAGCCCATTCGGCTGATCCAGAAGCTAGAAGAAGAAAAATAGCACACCCACTTAGCAACAAACATCCCCATCACATCCACAATGCAAGGAACCAAACACCCACCTTGACAAGCCCAACCTTGAAATTCCTATAAAAGTGTCTCCGCATCTCACTCCCATACCATTCATAGATACTCCACTCCTCTCGATCCGCAGCCCCGGCCGCCAAATACGCCAACGCATCGTTCAGCTCCCTGCCCGGCGCCTTGGGCACATAGTTCTCAATCCCGCGGAACCCCTGGTCCGGGATGGACAAGAACTTCGTCGCTACCAGCCATGCCCGCTCCCCCGTCGCTTGCTCCGCATCTCGGGCCGTTGGTCTGGGCTTCGCATCGTCTAGCTGGACGGGTGGGAAAACAGTCGCGAAGATACGTCGCCGGTTGGGTAAGGTAGTCGCCATGTCGTCGTTTCCTCCGCCCCTCGCTTTTTAAGGCATCGCCGTTGTTGGTCGCTTGTTTGGCTGCGATTGATTTGGCTGCTTTTCGCGCCTGCGTTCACGCGTTGATGACTCAGCGGGGTATGGCTTATCGATAAGCTGATGTACTAGTCCTATTTAGGAAAGGGCGATACTGAGGTCAATGTCTGTATAATAGGACCGTTTACCCTAAGTATGAATGGGTTTTAGAATTCAGGGGATGGTGGCGAGAGGTTATAGAATTTATTTCTCTGCCATACGCGTATATGGATGCCACTGCGTAAGATATTCATACCACGTCAATGTGAGTTCAGTCTGGGCCATTGAGCTCGGGTCGCATTCATTATATATACAACCAACTATGTTTTCAATCAGCTATAAATAGGGAAAGACAGTGATCTTGACGACGACAAGGAACTTGACTACGCATTTCCGGAATTTGATTACTTTTAATATCGGGAATAGTATCTCCTAGTATCATCATTAGAATAGACAAAATTGCATGAATCATAATCTCGTTAAAAGCCTATCTACAAAACATCTGATATACAATAATACGAAGCGAAATAAGAGCCCACCTGGGACCCCAGCATGCCGAAGCCAACAACGAGCGGAGAGATCAACACACACAACAACGGACCCAGATATCGAGTCTCACGGCTCAAGCTCAAGCTTCCATGGCGTGTCTCTCCGCTTCGGCACGAAGCAGCTCCACCTCAATAGCATGACGGCGGGCCTCTTCGGCTTCGCTCGAGTTATCCTTAAACACGTGGTCCATCTGCTCGAGCGTGCGACCCTTGGTCTCGGGAACGAAGAAGAACGTCCAGAAGAAGGCTAGTAGACAGAATACGGCGAAGAATGTGTAGGCGCCGAATCCGGTGTTTTGGACAAGGGGAGGTGTGATCAGACCCTGAGTGTTCTTGTTAGTAACTATGGCATCTGGAGGTGGATGGCGCGGTGGATACTCACTATGATGAAGTTGTTGAGCCAGTTGGAGCATGTTGAGAGCGCTACACCCTTGGCACGGAGAGATGATGGGAATACCTCTGTACATCGGTTAGGCTACAGATTCTTTTGAATTAGAGCTGGCGGATACTCACCAGAAGGCATGGCCCAGCCGACTGGGCCCCAGCTGGCGCCAAATGCAATCATGTATAGCAGCAGCAAAGCGACAGAAGCCCAGCCCTGCGGCCGGTGTGCGGGCCAGTTGTCCGAGTAGAGACCGACGAGGACGGCGATGATCACATGGCTGATGGTCATGATCAACGCGCCGGAGAGAAGTAGCGGGCGTCGGCCAAAGCTGTCCATCGTCCACACAGTTGTGATTACTCCGACAAGTTGTGTGACGTTGAGGATTCCGGACATCAAAAGCTGCATATCGTAGTCCAGGCCCATGGTTCCGAAGAGAGTCGGACTGTAGTAGATTAACGCGTTGATACCGACAAACTACAGTTTGAACATTAGTCACGAAGGCCGAGAAAAGTAGGTTGGGGGGGGTGTTTGGTACTGACCTGTTGGAAAAACATGAGTCCAACACCAACGTGGGTTCTCTTCCAACAGCCGGGCTTGAAACAATCCGCCCAAGATGCCATCTCGAGAAGGAAAGCATCCTTGAGCCCACCACCCTGGAGATGAGGGTGCTTCTCCGCATTCATTTCTTGGTGGAAGCGCACTTCTGCTTGGATGTCCAGGAATTCCTGACGGACACGCTTATCGGTAGTAGGCAGCCGCCGCAGTTTTGAGAGACTCTCGAGCGCTTCCTCATACCGGTCCTTGGAGGCCAACCATCTGGGGGAGAACGGAAGAACCATGACACCGCCAATGAGAACAAAGCCGGGGACCATCTGCAGCAGGAAGGGAAGTCTCCAGGACCACTCTCCAGCCATGAATCTGGTACCATAGGTAATCCAGTAAGCGATGACGATTCCGAGAACAATGCAGAATTCTTCCAGCACCAAGAGAGTACCTCGACACTCGGGAGGACCTGGAATGAGTACCGATTAGCACCGCACCCTCTTGACTAGAGATCGACATTTGGACATACTGATTTCAGAAATATACAATGGGGCAACCATCGATAGCATACCGATACCCACACCTCCGATCAACCGGGCCACCGTCAACATCGCGTAGTCGACTGCGCCGGTTTGAAGGGCAGAGCCAATGATAAAGATAATAACCGCAACAATGATAGAGTAACGTCTGGAGATCTTATCGGCGATCCAACCCTGGTTCAGAGCGCCCAACAAGGCACCCAGCTCAATCATTGCTGTCATCAGACCCTTCCAGAAACCCGAACCCGACGAGTCAGGGGACACTTCCGGGAACCGCTCTAGGAATTGGTCCATAACTAGGATGACCGACACGACACCTTGGTCATAACCGAACAATAGACCTCCGAGGGTCGAACAAGCAGCGCACATCAAGACGAATGGGTTGGCGACTAGGCCCGCAAGGCCCGGAGGGCCATAGGGCTCCCTATCATTCAAGATGTCCTCTGCATGGTGAGAGAATCCCTGGATATCGGATTTTCCATCGAGGGTATCCTTCGTCTGCACCGGTCCCTCGGACGCCATGCCTACCGGCTATAGGAAGGGGAGGTAGAAGTGGAATGGGTATGGAGAAGTATGGATAGGCAATGGCAGGGGTTTAACCTGGTGAAGTGTACAATTCGCCGTACTGTAGCACAGGGGAGGACGGGAAATTCAGGAGCTACCGGACGATTTATATAGATAACATGGTAGGGTAACTAGGGTTGCCCACCCATACGAATTACTAGTACTTGAGGCCAGCAGCCAACCAGAGAATAGGAAAAGCCAAAGGCCGAGCTGCAGTCCTGATTCGCAGGTCGGTCGGATAGCTTCCAGATCCATGAGACAGAAAAGCAAAGAAGAAAATAACCCTACCCCGTCTTAGCTGTCTGGATTGAAGGACGATCCGCCGGACGGCCGAATAGGAAGCCGTTACGAGAGTGGGCCGTCGATTGGGAGCCCAGACAGACTTCGGCTAAACTACATAGAGAAAGTTCCCGGCTAGCTTTGGGGGAGAACTTTTGATAGTGGGCCTGCATTGTTGGAAGCCGGTAGAAATTCATTCCCAGTTGGTGGAACGGGCAGATACGGCGATAGAAGAGGATAGAAAACCATTGTTGGCCCTGGAATCATTCTTCTAGTATCCCCTTCGAGCGTCGATGTGTGGTAGAAAGTTCTACATGAGTTTGTGCAGGGTCGAAGTCATGTTCGACGTCGAATATGCTGTCTACTAACCCTGCCTTTCCTTTGGTCCTTGATACGACCCGTGATGCCACAGGGGCACGTGCCGAATGCCGCCCTCCGCCGGTTTAGGCAAACAGCAAATCACGAGCGCCGCGAAAGGAATCTTCCGCGAGCATGTCCAGAATCGAATCTCCTCCACCGCAACGTGGAATATGCGCCGACATGGATCCCCCCGCCAGCTAGTGAGACCCAAGACAAGGACACGCCGCGTACAGGAGTCGCCCAGTTTGTTCAAGATGTCATCATTCACGGCAAGGAGGAGAGAGTCCATGGGTCCAATCATCCCTCTCGTGGGGGGTCACCAATGTAGACCTCGGGATCTCATCAAATCATGGCAGGCGGCTTACTACGGGATTGCGGGGGAAAGGATTGGCGGGTGATCGTATTTAGAGTTGCATTAAGAGACGGCAACTGAACGAGGGCATTTCGAAAGCCGACCGGACGTCGTCCGTATACGCCATTCGACTGGAGAGAGAAGCGATAGAGTAACACGACGTACTTAGGGCAAACGTTGATTGACTCTAGTTGGGAAACCAAGACAAGAATAATCATTCAGTATAGGGGAGAAGAGGGAACCGAGAATTCCCGCACTACTCTTCTACGTAGCCGAAAAATTGAGCAGCGCCAAAGAGCTAGGAACACGAATCAATCGTTTGGGTGCCCGAAGGGGGAGAATCAAATCATTTGGCCTTATCATGCGATTTGGCGATGTTTAGTATCGAATCGATCACGGGTGATGCCTGACCGGACGTGGAATAGCGTCCGATCATGTATCATATCCTACCTGACGGCCTGACTGCCTGAGGTTTACGGTTGTCGTTCTGCTCTGCCCCTCTGTTGTATGACGTGCCTTATCTTCCTCTTCGTCTTTTCTTCTTTTCTTCCTTTCGTTTCCCTTACAAAACCGTCAACATCGCCAACCACAACTGAATCCATACGTGCTTCTACTCCACGTCTTCTCTCCTCCACTCTCTAGTCGTGAAATAATCCCCACGGGGAAGGACCACTGATTCTAGCTCCCTGGACCAACTTGGGGCTGGCTCCAGTTTTCCGGCCTTGTCCTGCTCCACATCTCGCATTTCAATTTCCGACCGCTCAGCTTCGGCTACCCGCCGACTTCTCGGAGACACAAGCGTCCTGAACGTTCTCCCTTCACCAAACCCAGACGGCGCCCTTGATTCAGCGCGTCCGACTTGAAAACTGGTCTGTGAAAACCCGTGCAGCTTGGCAGATGGCATCCCGACCCGACCGCATTTTGCGTTTGCATCACTGACAGTCGTGCAGCAGTCGAAAAAGCCACCCCCCCGCGGATTCCATTTTCCGACTCAACGTCATTCCACAGTGCAGACCCCTGTCTCAGACACGGAATCCGTCTCCCTTTCCCCGCAAGTAACCACCCGGCCCGGAGCTTCATCAGAAATTATGGTATCGTTTGTGGAGGATCTTTGGGCTAGCATCTTTACCCCGGGTCCCACTCCCACTCTGCTCGTCGCGGCCAACGCCACTTTCGCCGCTCTCCAGCTGGTGCTCTTCCTGCTCCTCCTCGCGACCTACAGCATCCACTTCGTCGTCCTCTCCGTCCTCTCCGCGTCACTATGGTGGTCGATCAACTGGTTTGCTCAGGAATTGGTAGCGGTGCAGGCACAAGAGGCGGAGAAGGAGAAGACGCAGTCGAAGGAACTGCTCACCGAGGAAGACGACGATGACAAGAGGAAATCGGAAGCTAGTCGGAAAACACCGGGAGCGCTGGATAGCACAGACAGTGACACTGAAACCGAGAGCCTGATGGAGCGTAAAATCTCTGCGGTGTCCGCTGCCGCCCCGCCGTCCACCACCACCACCACTGCTGCCACTACGGCGGCTACTCTTCAACCGCCGGAGCAGCAAGGAGGGATTCGGAAACGGCCTAGCATGAGCGGAGAGAGCTCCGGCTATGTGAGCACAGATAGTGAATGGGAAAAGGTGGATGACAAAGCCACTGCTTAGCCATAAATTCTGTTTGGATAAGAGATTTGGGAGGCCTGTCTTGCAGTTGCTCGAGTGCCGCTCTCAGGCCGAGCACCCTTAAAGATACTTCCGTATCAGTTGATATAACTATTTGATCGACGTGCATTTTGGTTTGCGTGTACCGACAGATACCCCATAGATGACGACTCTGCTTATACACCTTTGGTAAATGGATTTGACCATAATAGCTCGCTCCGAGACTTACTTACGTTCGTTATGCCTGTCCGAAGAGAATATCAATGACAGATCATCAATTTCTGCGTCCATCTCCTGTAAACATGAACATCACTCATAGCAGACTCATAGCAGCCGTACGAAACGCACAGAACAGCCACAGCAAAAGAACCCGTATTTTATAAATGAAGGTCAAACTACATACAAAAAAAATACCTGTGAACAGGAGGTCCAAACTTATAAAAGCACACCCCCTGGATTCCGTTTTCCGCAGCACACGACCAGCGAGCAGCACCCAGGAAAAATCAACCATCACCAAATTCCGAGCGTCTCCAACGCTCCCGGAAAACATAAAAAGAAAAAAAGAAAGAGAGAGAAAACAAAACAAAAAGAAATGAATGTTCCTACCAGCTGACAATCTCCCGTATACGTCAGTGCATCCAGAATATAGTGAACGAAATCAATTCATTCATCACCGATTCCCAGCAGAATCCACCCTCGAATCTTTTTTTATCAGGCGAGTTTGCACGCTCCTTGTGGACAGTATCCGCGATCGCAAGCGAAGCTGCACAGTCCTTTGTAGGAGTCGTCGAGCCCGTCTGCGGGCACGCCTCTCTGGCCTCTTGATGGTGGTGTTGGCACTGGGGCGCCGTATGCGTTGCAGGTGCACGGCCCCGGCGGGCAGTAGCCATAGTGGCAGCAGAAGTTGCAGAGGCCTTTGTAGTTGTTTTGGCCTGTGCCACCGGTGCAGACGGTTCCTGGGGGCTGGTTTGGTG